>NC_091691.1:3137500-3762500 GCF_041296265.1 Equus caballus | reverse complement strand
CCCCAGCTGGGGATATCCAGCTAGGCCACAGCCCCCCATGTTTCCCCACCCAAGGGGGGAGTCTGTGTGGGGATCAGAGACGGCCGGCGCCTGCCCTCAGGACACCCTGTGGTTGGGGTTGGGGGGAGTCAACAGATACAAATGCAAACAAGCAGCAAATGGAAATACTGGAACTTAACACATTATCCACAATCAAAACTCCCCGCATGGGCTCAGTAAGAGAATGGAGAACACAGAGGGAGGAGTTGTGAACTTAGAGACAGAAATGGGAGAGTCTGAAGAACGCAGAGGAGAAGGACTGAACAGGAGTTCACAGGGCGCGGAGACATGTAGGATGCTCAGAAGTCCTCATTTCCTGCCACTGGAACTTACTTCACCTCTGACCGTCATTTGTCCATCTGTAGATGGGGTGGCTGTCCCTTCCTCACCCAGAGTGTTGGGAACTACATAAGATAGTGGGTGCAGAGCAATGTGTGGACGTGGTAGTCCTACTAAGTGTTCACATCCATCCACCCACCCTCTGCGTGAGCTGCAGAGCCACAGCTAGGAGGTCACATAGGCCTCGCTGACCCGGCCTCCGGCATTTCAGGTGCTACAGGGACAATATCTGCAAGGGTTCAGCAAGGCCCAGCTAGCGCAGGCTGGTCCTCCACTGGGGAAGGAGACCCCGCTGTTGGAGGTGAAGACCACCACGGTGTCCTTCAGGGCCCCCGCTCCATGCAGCTCCTGGAGCAGGAGTCCAGGCCCTGTGGGGTGGGGACAGGGACAGTGGAGCTCAACTGCAGACAGACCCAGAGGCACGAGAACATGCGAACACTCACGCATTTCTTCATCCCTCTGCTAGACCCTGCACCTGTCATTTGCTGACATCAACTCTGCCATCCTTCCCACCAGCCCAGGCCTCTCACCCAACCCCCCACCCAGTGCCCCATGCTGGAGCAGGCCTTGCAGAGCTCCGCCTGAGCGCTCCTCTCCAGGGACTCTGGCCATCCCTTGGCACTTCCGTGTCACCCCTGCGCAGCTGCTACCTGCCGTCCGCTGGATTCTGTGTTTTCTGGAATCCCACGTCTGCCCATGGAGCTACCAGAGACAGTCTTGGGCAGGGGCTGGAAGAGAGGATCCCTCACCCCACACCCTTCCCAGGTCACCGTGAACTAGTGGCACCAACAGGGAAATGAGGAAGGCACCCATCTCCTGTAGGGGATTCAATGGTGACCCACCCCCAAAAAATGTCCCCCCCGGAAGCTGTGAATGTGACCTTCTTTGGAAAAAGAGTCCTTACAGATGTAATTGCCAAGGATCTCAAGGTGAGAGCATCCTGAAGCACCCAGGTGGCCCTAAATCCAGTGACAAGTGTCCTTATAAGAAGAGGAGAGACGCAGAGCAGAAGACACAGAGAAGGCCCTGTGATGATGGAGGCGGAGCCTGGAGTGGGGCAGCCATGTCACAAGGGACGCCTGGGGCCAGCAGAAGCTGGAGGAAGCAGGAAGGTCCTAGAGGCCCAGAGGGAACCCAGGCTGCCGACGCTGTGATTTCAGACTGCCGGCCCAGGATGGAGCCCAAGCCATGGCCCACCCCACCCACCATCCAGGCTCCTTGGACCCACCTTGGTCCCTCTGCCCGATGGGGTGTCCCGAGTGCCCAGGTCAGCTCAGGATGCTGGGGTGTCAGTGATGAAGTAAGGCACCGGGGGGCAGGTGGGTGGGAGTCAGGGTTTGAGCAGGTAGGTGGGGGATGGGGGAAGGGCCGCCCTTGAACTGGGGTAGGAGGCGGAGGCGCCGGCCCTCCTCCCGGGGCCTGAGATCATCGTCCTTCCTGTGGGTGGATTCGCCCGGAACCACCACGCTTCTGGACATCATTCCACGTCCTCACCTTCTCTCCACCGGCCCCACGATGGGGACCTGGATCCAGTGAGTCAGAGGGTTTCTTCTCAGACACTAGAGCCACACGTCTGAGGCCAGGCCTGCGAGCCCACAGGAGGGGCACAGACCCCAGATTTATAAGGTGGAGGAAGAAAAGTGGAGGCATCTGGGAAACATGGGAGGGGCCCTCCTTCCAGCACATCCCGCAGGTTGTAGGTCTGGAGTCTAGTCTGGGTCGGCCCAGACCACGCTTCTCATGGCTACACTTCTCGCAGAAGGTCCTGCACTGGGGCTGGGGTGTCTGCAGTGCTGGGGGCCATGGAAGGTGACACAGAGGATGACAGGCCTGCACAGGGAGTGGGTGCTGGAGAGTTGAGGTCAGCTGGCTGACACACCAGCTACCTTTCGACCTCAGGGAGCCCCAGTCCTCAGAAGGAACAGCCCTCTGGGCTTGGCCTCCTCCCCCAGAACTGAAAGTCTCCTGTGACCCCACTGCCTCAGTTTCCCCAGGTCCTCTCTTCCTCTGAGCAGATTAACTAAGAGAATCTGGAATCTTCTCGCCCACCCCCACCCCATCATTTGGGGACTCCAAGAATCCCAACTAAAGACTCTAGGCAGTGTGTCCCGTGTTAACTGCCCAGAGGTCCGGCTGTGTGAGGGAGGGGAGGGGACGCGGCCCTCATCGCCCCATCATCCCGAGTCTGCAGGAGTTCCTGAACAGCAGCTTAATTCCAGTGAGTCCGCCCCACCTGGAGGACAGAGCCGTCCTCCTGACGCCAAGTCCATCAGGGACGCCGTCTCCAGCCCCATGTGCTTCCTCCCGGGGATGCCTGGAGGCGGGAGACGGGCCTGTGCAGAGCTCTCATCATCTCCCACTGCCCTTGGCTCCCTTCTCTGCCCACAAGCCCTGCACCTGGCTGTGGCCTCTGTGAGGGCAGCCCAGGCCCTTGTCCTCATGGACCCATGGCCCAGCTGGGAGGCCCGGGGCGTGGGGACGAGTGCTCAGAGCAGGCAGCATGGGGCTGAGGGTGGGTCTGGACGAGGCCTCATCCCTCTGGGGCAGGAAGGGAAGGTGCTGGCCTGTCCCCAAGGTGACACGAAGCCCCCACTGTGGGACCACTGGCCCGGCCAAGCCGCAGCGGTAGGCTCTGCACCTGCCCGAGGAGGCGAGGTGCTGGAGCTCCTGGTGCCGGCCCTCCTCTCCACTCTGATGCCGCCAGCAGGGAGGCGGGGAGGCAGGGCCGCCCAGCAGCCTTGGGCGCTCATCTGGCCCCTGGTGTGGACCTCAGGTGGCCGGCACCCAGGGAGGTCTGCCCTGCCTCTCCCCCCCACCCCACAGGCCCATGGGTCCCTCCCCTGGGACATCGGCAGGAAACGCAGTAGACTGGGAGGACACACACCGACCCTGGGGCCTTTTGTTTTCTTCTTTCTGCTTCTCTGCTCTTCCCAACATTTGTGTAATGAGCACATGTCGCAGACTGAAAACGACAGGAGCAGCCTCCTTAAATTCACCAGCTCTTCTCTAGTGTGTGAGGGATCGTGGCACATGTCACACACTCAGACCAGAGAGATGTCAGGTGAGAAGGAAAAGCCCCTCCGTGTCCCTGCAGCCCCACCCAGACGGGAGCATGTCCACAGCTGCCTGAGGGACCTTTTAGGAAGCATCTGTGCACAGGCCTCAGTCCCCTCTGCATGTAGGCCTCCTACCCAGCCTCAGTCTCTCAGATGGGGACACAGAGCACCTGCTCACTGTAAGTTGATGTCGTGAGAGAACACATCACTGGAAGGGCCTGGGTACATCCAGGTTCATGGCAGCATGAGTCCAGCAGCCAATGGGTGGACGCAGCCCAGTGTCCACTGATGGGTGAAAGGATAAACAGATGTGCTGTATGCACACGCTGGAGTACCACTCAGCCCTGAGAAAGAATGGAGTATTGTCACAGGCTACAACATGGACGAACTCTGAGGACATTATGCTGAGTGAAATCACAGTCACAAAGGGACAAATACTGTACGATTCCACTTCTACGAGGGACCTAGAGTAGTGAGACTCACACACAGAAAGCAGAATGGAGGGTCCGGGGGCTGGGGAGGGGGCACGGGGGTTAGTGTCTAATGGGGACAGAGCTTCGCTCTGGGATGATGAGCACGTTCTGGAGATGGACGGTGCTGACGGCTGCACAACAATGTGAATGTACCTAATGCCACTGAACCGTACTCTTACAAATGCTTAAAATACCGAGAAATAAACCCACACATCTGTGGACAGCTAACTTTCAACAAAGGAGCCAAGAACACACATGGAGAAAGGAAAGGCTCTTGAATAGATTGTGTGGGTAAAGTGGACAGCCGCATGCAGAAGAATGAAAGTGGAACATTATCTTACACCAGACGCAAAAATTAACTCTAAATGGATTAAAGACCTGAATGTAAGACCTGAAACCATGAAACTTCTAGAAGAAAACATAGGCAGTACACTCTTTGACATCGGTCTCAGCAGCATATTTTCAAGTACCATGTCTGGCCAGGCAAGGGCAACAATAGAAAAAATAAGCAAATAAGACTTCATCAAACTAAAAAGCTTCTGCACAGCAAAGGAAACCATCAACAAAATGAAAAGACAACCTAACAATTGGGAGAAGATATTTGCAAACCATGTATCAGATAAGGGGTTAATATCCAAAATATACAAAGAACCCATACATCTCAACAAGAAAAATCCTAAGAACCCAATTAAAAAATGGGCAAAAGATCTGAACAGACATTTCTCCAAAAGAAGATAGACAGATGGCCAATAGGCACATGGAAAGATGTTCAGCATCATTAACTGTCAGGGAAATGCAAATCAAAACTCCAATGAGGCATCACCTCACTCCGGTCAGAATGGCTACAATTAACAAGACAGGAAACAAGAAATGTTGGAGAGGATGTGGAGAGCAGGGAACCCTCATACACTGCTGGCGGGAGTGCAAACTGGCGCAGCCACTATGGAAAGCAGTATGGAGTATCCTCAAAAAATTAAGAATATATCTACCATATGATCCAGCTATTCCACTGCTGGGTATTTATCCAAAGAACTTGAAAACACAAAGGCATAAAGATACATGCACACCTATGTTCATTGCAGCATTATTCACAATAGCCAAGACTGGAAGCAACATAGGTGCCCAACAAGGGACGAATGGATAAAGATGTGGTATATATACACAATGGAATACTACTCAGCCGTAAGAAATGATGACATCCAGTCATTTATGACAACATGGATGGACCTAGAGGGTACTACACTAAGTGAATAAGTCGGAGGGAGAAAGTAAAATACTGTATGATCTCGCTCATAAGTAGAAGATAAAAACAATGACAAACAAACACATAGAGACAGAGATTGGATTGCTGGTTACCAGAGAGAAGGAGAAGGGAGGAGGGCGAAACGGGTGATTATGCACATGTGTGTGGTGACGGATGGTTAGTAGTCTTTGGGTGGTGAACATGATGTAATCTACACAGAAATCAAAATATAATCATGTACACCTGAAATTTATATAATGTTATAAACCAATGTTACCTCAATAAATAAATAAATAAATGCTTAAAATGGTACATTTTACATTATGGATCTCTTAGCACAATAAAATCAGAGTAAGTGCCTTCAATGGCAGCTCTTATGGTCACTCCAGATCCTGGGACAACATCATAACAGGAGTTAACAGTGGGAGGGTGTGTGCCAGGCACCCTGCTGCGTGCTGTACATAGAAAGCGTTAACTTGGCTAATCCCGTGACAATCCCACGACGAGGTATTACTGTGACCCCGTGTGACGGAGGAGGAAACCGCGGCGCACAGAGGTAAGTGACCTGCTCTCTGTCACACAGAGCGGTGGAGCAGGGCTCACAGGTGGATGGGCAGAGCCCCAGCCCGCACTTGGACCACTTGGGTGGGGGCTGGGGGAGGAGGGGGCACCCCCGGGGGAGACCAGGGTGGGGTCCCCTGCAGCAGAGGCATTGGGGGCTCTCCTCCCATGCCCTCCTCCGGCCTCCTGGACTGGGTGGATGAGCTGCTGGGGACCACCGGGCTCGCTGGGGCCTGGCGGAAGCGAGGGGCAGTGCAGGATCAGACGGTGTGGGCACTTCCATTGGGGATCCCCATTCCCCACCCACCGCGTCCCCACCCGGGTCCTCACTGCCCCTGGCCTTGCTGGGCCGGTAGGCCACGGACCGTCAGCTGGCGTGGGGTCCCCACCCTTAGCCCCCAGGGTTCAGGCAAGCGGCTTCGGGCCTGGGGGCCGGGGTCTGCCCAGAGCGGGCTGGCGGGGCCAGGGTGAGGAATGGTCTGGGGACGGCTCTATATGTAGGATCCTAGAGGATGCTGTGCTCGCTGAATTAATGGGGGAGCCTCTGGCCTTCTCCCAGAAATGACTAGAACCCCTTGGGCTTCTCTAGGGATGCGATGCCATAGGTGGGGGCTGGGGAACTTGAGGCCTCAGGATGGGAGACCCCCCCCTGCAGCGCTGCTGTCCCCCTCAGTGGGTGGAGTGGTGCACACTTGGAAAGTCTCTGGGCCTCAGGGTGCCAGTACCCACCTGCTCCCCACCAGCCAGACGAGGGTGCCCCCTGGACCCTGCTTCTCTCTGCGCTGCTCCCTGTTAAATTCCCTGGGGGAAAAAAAAAGCAAACAAATTCTCCGGGAGGAGAAACCCTGATCTAATGAGCGTTTTGGATTCTCACAGAAATCCTTTGTCTCGTTCTTCCGGGCCAGCACTGATGGAGGGAGAGAAGGCACCCAGGGTTTGGGCAGGGGGATTCAGGGAGAGCAGTGAGCAGGGGAGGGGGCGGCCCACCTTGGTGGAGGCCCCTCTGCACAGCTTGTTGGCTTCCTCTCAGTCCAGCAAGGGGGCATTTAACCCATCTGGGTCAGACCCCCTGGAGGGGAGACAGATTGTGCCTCTGCTGATGCCCTGGACCCCCGCCCTATTGCTGGGTTCTCTGAAGCTGGGACCCTGACTGCTGGTCGTGTCGCCCGCAGGCCCATGCAGTGCATGGCCTCTACTGTGAAGGTGCTGGCTCAGGCCAGGCCCACAGGAGCCTGCGTGACCTAACCAGCCCTCTGCTGCCCCCCTGTGGTCGTGCAGAGGAGGCTGCGCATCCTGGCCTGGCTGTCCCGGGACTCTGTGCAGTGGCTGAAGATGGACTTAATGGCCAGGTTGTAGGTCGGGCTCAAGGTCATTCCCCAGTCATCCACCTGTGCTGAGGGGCCTGACTCCTGCCCCAGGTGAGATGTCTGCCCTTGCTGCATGCTGCATGCCACACCCACGGCCTGACGTCACTCCAGGCCTCAGTGTCCACTCAGAAGCTGAGGAGAAATGCACAGTATCCCCTCCAGACAGTGGGGCACCCAGGGCTCCAACCTCATGGGACCCAAGAAGCCTTGGTTTACAATCTATAACATGTGACTGCCTGTGGGCAGATACACACTCCTGTACCTGCTCCTGTCACACTTGTCACACACAGGCACTGAGCTACTTCTGGATTGTGTGATGGGGCCAGCAAGATGGCTCACCGTGGCCTTAAGGACGCTTCCTCAGACTCACACACTCACACAGAGGCACACAGGCCTTTATGCTCCCGCAGGTGGCACCCGAGGCCCCAGCTGGGTGCGGGGAGAAGAGGTCCCCTGATCACTGCAGGTCACACTCGTGGGTGATAGAGGGTGAGCGTTTACCCTCCCTGTGTGCACTGGTGTGCCCAACGTACACGGTGGACACACAGACCCCTGTGCTCAGATGTCTACACCAGGGACGCCGTGGGCGTGCCACGTGCCTCCTGGGGGCTCATCGCTCTCTCTCCCCAACAGTCTGGCCTCTACTCTGCCTTCATGGGTGCTTCGTGTAGGTCTTCCTGGCACCTCCCGGGATGTGACTCTGGCCCCCACGGCCATCATGTCCCTCCTGGTCTCCTTCTACGCCTTCCATGAGCCCGCCTGTGCTGTGCTGCTGGCCTTCCTGTGGGGCTGTGTGCAGTGAGCCCTGGGGCTCCTGCTCTCGGGTGAGACCCTCGGGCCTTCCTACCATGGTGGGGGGCTGCGGTTCTGCTCTTCCTGGGGCCTCAAGGCACCTGCCTCCTGGGGCTGCCCCTGCCCTCAGCATTTCCTTCTTTGTATTCCAAGGGCTGTCCCTTTGTGTGGGGGGTGGAGGTGCCCTCGGCCTCAGCCCTCCCCTATTCTGCTGAGAGGCCAGGACACTTGGAGATGCGCCCAGGGCCTCAGACCCCAGTCTCCCTTTCCTGCTCTCCAAACCAGCCAAACAGGCCGTGTCACCACTGGCCCTTAGCCCCAGTCCCACCCACACCCCATCTCCCAGCCCATGTGCACCCATGTACACTGGGACCACGCAGAGCTGGGACCAACTCGGTATTTCCTCCTGGGCGGCCAGTGTCCCTGCTGGACGTCATCTCCTGCCCCATCAGTCATTAAAGGTTTCATCTCCGCTGCTACCATCACCATCAGCTTCAGGCAGATCAGGGTGAGCTTGCTGTTGGCACCAGGGCACCTGCTGGGTAGAGGACCAAGGCCGGGTCCTGGTATGTGTGGGCTAGTCGATGTTCTGCTGTTCCAGAGCTTGAAGCACAGGGTGCTCATGTGGGTCTCCATGCGTAAAATGACCCCTCAGGGAAGATATTGGGGGAGGGTCAGATCCTACCATAGGTCATTTGGGGACCGGTGATGACAGCCCTGCTCTGGGTGCAGTCTCCCCCCACTGTGCTTGGTTCCCTCGCTGAGCGGTTCTGTTCCGCTGCCTCTCTTGCACACTCAGCCAGCAGCTGCCACAGGTCCCGAGCATCCTGCCAAACTTCCACAAGCAAACAATTCCCCCACACTCATTTAGCTAGATGATTCATTTTATGTCATTTTCCAATTTCTGTTGACTATATTTCAAATGCCCTGCTTCTTTATGTTTCTGCTTAAACCTCCACAAGAAGCACTTGATCAGTGATCACTGGTTACCCAAGGCCGTCATTGGTTCTCCTTTCCCTGGGTCTGACGTTCCTGGGGGGCAGGAGCTGTCTTGCTCCCGACCGTGGCTGCCCAGTGCTGTGCTTGGTATAAAGCAGGTCAGTGCTCAGGTGGGTGTGCAGAGTGGGCCCGAACTGCATTGTACTAATGATGCTGGTGTCCCCACCGGGGCATCTCCAAGGCCTGGTCCCCACGGCCAGGCTCTGCCCCAGGCTGCCCCATGACAGTCTTCCCTGACAGAGGGCAGTGAGCAGATCAAGGCCCGGAGGAGACATGTGTGTGAGAATCAAGCAGCTGACACGTCTTCCCTTTCGCTCTGGGCTGGGGCTGGATTCACACTCTCCCTGTGCTCATTTTTCACCACACCCCTGGGTGCAGGCTTCTCATCATCTCCATTTAGGGAGGAGGGAACCCCTTAGAAAGGTGGGGTGAGTGCGATTTGTACATTACGTGCACACACATGTCAGGGGGAGCTTGGCAACCGCTGTTTCATGGGATGATCTGTCCTTTATTCTGGAAATGACATCCTTCCTTTTTAGTGTCAAGAATGCTCCTTGATGCGATCATAGTGCGGGTAGAGGCAGCTGCTTTATGCATTCGTACTTGGTGACCCTAGGCCTCCAAAGTCATTGAACCTTGACTGTGTCATGACAGCCATTGGAGAGCCCCTGGGCTGGGGGGGGGGGTGTCCTCCTGACCTGCCCAGGAGAGAGGAGGGGTGGTGGAGGTTGGAGGTATCACCTGGCTAAGTAGCCGGGACTTCTGTGGCACCAGCACCTCAGGCACCTTGGCCCTGGTGAGCAGTGTGCACCCAGGGGAGTGTATTGTGGTCGGTGATGGTTGCGTTAACTGAAGGGGGACAAAGATTGGTACCAAGAACAGGTGCACAGCTTTGTGACAAATCCGGAATGTCTTTGTGTTTGTATTTGCTCACTCGTGGAGGGTACCTTAAAGCCTGATGGATTTTAATAGACATGCGCCCTGCACCATCACTGCAAGTATTGAATTTCCCATGATCCTTTGTTTCTCTGCCTGCTGGCCGTGCTGACCTGCATTTGTGTCTGTTGTCTGATAGAGCGTTTAGGATTGGATTCAGGGTCAACAAAGAGCCCTTTACAAACTCTGTGGATTTTTTTCAGTTGTCTCCTAAGGCATCTGTCACGTCTGGAATCCACTCCAACCACGAGGAGGAGCGTCCTTTCAGTGCCTATGAAATGGACTCTTCACAAGTTTATAGTTTTAAAACTGAGAATCTGCAGGATTCAATTCTTCATGATTCCAAAATGTTTATTTCTTAATATTTTGGTTTTTCACAAACTGATGCTTTGGAAAGAGATAGTTAATTGTCCTCTTTGACTTCTGAGGTCATCCCTGGGGATGGAGCAGGGATGGATGTGGGTCCACCTTCACATTCAGGGTGCAGATCTGTGACCCAAACTCTGACACTTCTTTCCGTTTGACGACTTCCCCATGGTCCGCTCCCCCTGAGCAATGATGATTCTTTCCTGACATTTGTGAATATGTGTCTTTAAATCTTTGATGCCTTTTTCTAAAAATTAAAATATGGAAATCCTTGTGAATATTTCAGGATTTCCTGCTACCCAGAACGTTAACTAATAGAAGTCCTCTGGGTTTCGTTGCCCTAGTTCAGATCCTTCAAGGTGAGTGAACGAGATTCCGTGCTCCCTTCTGGAGGTTACGTTCTGTGTTGACGACGCACAACGCTGTCTTGTAATCACAGGAACAGCTTTAGTGAGATACGGTTCACATACAAGTCACACTCGAAGGCGTGCAATTCAGTTTTTTAGTATATTCACAGAATTGTGCAACATAAGCTCCAACGATTCTGGAAGCTTTCCACCATCCCTCTAAAGAAACACCTTCCTCGTTAGGAGACAGTCCCATTGCCCCCAGCCCCTAAGGCCTAGGCAGACACAAATCCACTTTCTGTTTCTATAATTGGCCCATTTTGAACATTTCTTGTGAATGGAATCACACAGTGTGTGACCTTCTGTGTCTGGCTCCTTTCACTCAGTGCAATGGTTTCAGGGTCCGTCCGTGTTGTGGCATGTGTCAGCCCCTCATTGCTTTGATTGCTGAATAATATCCATGGTGCAGCTGTAGCATGATGTATTTCTCCTTTCCTCAGGTGAGGGACATTTGGGTTGTGTCCACTTTGTGGCTCTTACGACTATGGCTGCTGTGAACATTCCTGCACAAGTTTCTGCGTGGACATCTGCTTTCTTTTCTTTTGGGCGCACACCTGGGAGCGGAACTGCTGGGTCAGATGGTCACTCTCTGTGTCCCTGTTTGGATGCCCGGAGGACCTTCTCCAAAGCGCCTGCACCATTTCCCGTTCCTGCAGCAGCGTGTGAGGGTCCCAGTTCCTCCACGTCCTCACCCACACTCACCGTCTGTCTTTGATTCTAGCCACGCTGTGGGTGTGAAATGGCTTCTCTCTGTGGCCTTGATCGGTATTTCTCTGACGGCTGACGATGTTGGACATCTTTTCATGTGCTCAGTGGCCATTTGTGTGTCTTCTTTGAAGAAATGTCTGTTCAGCTCATTGGCCCATTTTTAAATTGAGTTGTCTTTTATAAGTGAGTTGTCACAGTCCTTTGTATATTCTGATATGTTTCTTATCAGATACATCAGTTGCAAATTTTTCTCTATATCATGGATTGTCTTTTTTCATTCTTAATGGTATCCTTTGAATCCCAAAAGTTTTGCATTTCAGGGATGTCTAATTTATGCATAATACAGTCTTACTAGATGGAAATGATTCAGACATTAACTCATATCCTCATCAATATTTTGCTTATCTGAGTTAGAAGCCAGCTGTCAAAGGGTCAGGAAAGATTTGAACCAGTTCATTTCAAGATTATCTATAGAGCCAAAAGAGCTCGTCAGGGAAGATATCAAATGTCAAATATTTCTTTATTATCCTTTTAATGCTCATGGGACCAATGATCATAGCCCCTCTCTCATTTCTGATATTAGGAATTTGTGTTTCTCTCTGTTTGTCTGAGCTAGCCTGGCTTGAGGTTTCCATTTTATAAATCTTTTTTAAGAGCTAGTTTTGGTTTTATTGATTTCTCTATTGATTTCCCTGTTTCAGTGTCATTAATTTCTTTTTTCTTTTTGAGGAAGATTAGCCCTGAGCTAATGTCTGCTGCCAATCTTCCTCTTTGCTGAGGAAGACTGGCCCTGAGCTAACATCCGTGCCCATCGTCCTCTACTTTATATGTGGGGTGCCTGCCACAGCATGGCTTGATGACCGGTACGTAAATACACACCTGGGATCTGAACCGGTGAACCCCAGGCCGCCGAAGGGGAACACACAAACTTAACCGCTGTGGCACTGGGCTGGCCCCTAGGCGTAATTAATTTCAGTTGTAATTTTTATTATTTCCTCTCTTCTGTTTGCTTTAGGCTTCCTTTGTTCTTCTTTCTCTAGCTTATTGTGTCAGATCTTTTCTTTTTTTTAAAGATTGGCACCTGAGGTAACATCTGTTGCCAGTCTTCTTTTTTGATTTTTCCTTCTTCTTCTCTCCAAAGCCCCCCAGTACATAATTGTATATTGTAGTTTTAGGTCCTTCTGGTTCTGCTGTGTGGGACGCTGCTTCAGGATGGCCTGATGAGTGGTGCCACGTTTGTGCCCAGGATCTGAACCAGAGAAACTCTGGGCCGCGCCGAACCAGAGTGCGCAAACTTACCCACTCAGCCACGGGGCTGGCCCCTTTTTTTCTAAAATGTGCATTTACTGCCATAGATTTCCCTGCAGCTTCTGTTTTCACTGCATTCCACACATTTTGACTAGTCGTATATTCATTTTCATTTAGTGGAAAATATTTGCTGTTTCTCTTGAGACTTCTTGTTTTGATCCATGTATTGTTTAATCTGCAAATATTTTCGGATTTCCCAGCTATCTTTCTGTTTTCGTTTCCTACTTTAAAGTCATTTTTGGTCTGAGAACATACTTTATTTTGCTTTCTATTGTTTTAAATTTGTTGAGGTGTGATTTTTTTTTTTTTTTTTAACCTGGAATGTGCTCTATCTGGTGAATATTTCATGTGAGTTTTTGTTTGTTTGTTTGTGTTTGGTGAGGAAGATGGGTCCTGAGCTAACGTCTGTGACAATCTTGTGATTTTGTATGTGGGATGCTGCCACGGCATGGCTTGATGAGTGGTGTGTAGGTCTGTACCCAGGATCCGAACCCATGAACACCGGGCCACTGGAGTGACGTGTGCGACGTTGACCACTAGGCCACGAGGCGGGCCCCTTATGTGAGCTTTGCAGCCTGGGTGTTCTGCTGTGTTGGATGTGGTATGTTATGAATGTTACTGAGCTCCAGTAGATGGGTGGCACTGTCCAGTCTGTCCTTCCTGAGGTTCTGCCTGCTGCGTCTGTCACTCACTGAAAGAGCGGTGTTTAGTGCTGTCGTGGGGATTTGTCTGATTCTGTGTCCATCCACTGTGATAGTGGATTAGTCTATTTTTCCTTGCAGTTTTATCGGTTTTTCCTCACGTATTTTGATGTTCTGTTGTTAGAGGCGTGTATGTTAAGGACTGTCATGTCTTCTTGGAGAAGTGACCCCTTTCACATCATGGAATGCCTCTTTGTCCCTGAGAATTTCCCTTGTTCTGAAATCCGCTTTGTCCGGAATTAACAGAGCTCCTCTAGCTTTCCTTGGATGTGTGTTAGCCTGACTTACTCTTGTTCTGTCCCTTTACCCCTAACCCAGCTGTGTCTTTATAATTAAAGTGGGTTTCTTGTGGACAGCATGTAGTTCACTCTTATTTTTTCATATTAGTCTGAAATCTCTCTTACTGGCCGCATTGAGACCTTTCCTATTTAAAGTGATTATTGAAATAATTGGATTAATATCTACCATATTTGTTTCTATCAGTGCTTTTGATTTTTCCTTTTTTGTCTTGCACTTTTTAAATTATTTTTTGCCTTCTCTGGTTTTAATTGAGCATTTTATATGATTCCATTTTTTCTTTTCTTTTAGCATTTCCATTTTACTTCTTTTGAAGTTTTTCAATGGTTTCCGTAGAGCTTACAATATAAACTTACAACTGACCTCAGTTCACTTTGCAATGACACTGTTTCTTCATGGTTAGTGCAGGTCTCTATGACAGAGTCTTCCCGATTCCTCCCTCCCATCCCATGTAAAATGGCTCTCCTACAGCTCACTTATCCGTGAACTATCACCCAATGTATTTTTACAATGATTATTTTGAACAAGATGCATCGGTTAGATCAGTTCAGAATAAGAAACACATAAACTGAACACTTTTATTTTTCCTTCGATTACTCCTTCTCTAAGTTCCATACATCCGTTAGCTTAGTTTTCCTGTGGGTTGGGAAAACCCAGCCCTGATCCCATTTCAGGAAGGGGTGGGACACCTCGTTAGACTGTTTGGCTGAGTGTTTGCATTTTAACATCATTCTGGAAGTGTGTTCTAATGGGAATAACTGATGCTGCCAAGAGCATTTCCAGGAGGGCAACAGGCTGGAGGGGCTGCCGGCTGCCCTGAAGGTGTCCCAGGGGGGATGTGCTCCCTGCTGGACAAGGGTCTCCTGCCCTCTCGGCACCAGCCTGCTCCCTCCTCCCCCGCCTAGAAGCCACCAAGAGAGGAGACAGACCTGAACCCCCTGCCCGGGCACCTTGTGCCTGCAGTTCACAGTCCGAATCCGCGTCCGAACCCCACTGTGCCTCCGGAACCCCTGCAGGACGCCCAGCGACCTCCACCTCCGCCTCCAGCTCTTCACTCTCCCAAGACCTCTCCCAGGGACCGTTTCTGGCTCCGCCCATTTCATTATTCCGGGCACTGAGGCTGGGACTGAGTCACGTGGTGCCTAGAGCGCGGCCGGGGATGAGGGCAGACCCGCCGGCTGCATGGACCAATCGAGTGTGGGGGGCAGCGAACAGGCGCCCCCCGCAGCCAGTAGAGACCCGCTCCCCGCGGCGGTCGCCCGGGCAACCCCGGGCTGTTGGTCGCTGCGGACACCGCCACTGGCCTGCGCTGACCTTGAGCCCGCTCCTGGCCACGGCGCAGAATGGCGCGCGCCAGGGCCAGGCCCAGGGCTGGGCGCCTTGCGGGCTCCTGTTCCCCCTGCCGTCCGCGTGGGTCCAGCAGCGCCCCCCTTCCGCGAACTGGGGACCATGCCTGACTCCAGAGCTGTGCTTAGTCCCTGCGCTTGGGGGTGGGGCAGCTCTGCAGGAGCGTCGCACAGGAGGGCCTGGGGGACCTACCAGAGCCAGCCACCCTCCTCTCTGGAGCCAGAGTCTCGCTCTCTCTCTGTGGGTCCCCGTTCTCTCTCCTGCTCCAGCGTCGCATGTGCGGCTTCCTCCACCAGGAACATCCCTCCCCAGCTTCGCTTGTTGAACTTCAGAATCTGCAGTGTCAGCTCAGAGGGCCCTTCTTCCTGAAGCTTTCCTTGGCCCCTCCTCTGGGCTCTGCCACCCCCATGCCACCCTCTCAAAGTACCTATAACCCTGTCATCCCTCACCCCAAGGAAGAGAGGTCAAAGGGCAGGGGAGAGGGGCTGCTCCTGTCTGTGCCCCAGGGCCCAGCAGAGGGAGTGTGGGGAGGAAGGGAGGCCCAGGGCAGCTGGGGGTTGGGACTGAGCCCAGGGCTATGGTGGGGCTGGACCCTGCCCTGAGTGTCCCTTTAACGCCGCTGGCCTGGCCTGGCCTGGCCCCTGCTTTGCCTCCTGTTCAGCTGGGGCTGCAGCTGCTGTGCTGACTCCTGCTCCCAGCAGCCAGCAGGAGCTGAGAGCAGGGGCTCCCCAGGGGCCGGGACAGGCTGGGGGCTTCTGGATTACAAAACTGAGAAGTAGGTGATGACCAGGAAGTGGCGGGTGGGCACCCTGCAGAGGCTGCTGCAGCTCGGGGTCCTGGTCTACGTGGTGGTTGAGAGAATGGCTCCTGGGCGGTTGGCTGGAGGGACCCTGACTGGTCCTGCTGGGCTGAGGATGGGGGGGTCTGACTCTTCAGGGGCCAGGCTGGTGGTGGTGGAGTGGGCATGTTGGACAGGGGAGGGGCAGAAGGAAGGATCTCCGTCTGTCTAGAGGCCAGCAGCGACAAGAGTGAGCCGTGTGCTTGTGTCCTCCTGTGCGTCCACCTGCCCCCTTTCCTGTGCCTTGTCCTCAGCCCCGTGTTGCGCTCTGGGCGCAGAGCAGTATGGTCTTGTCCTGCCCAGGAGGCCCCAGGAGGGCAGGAGGTAGTCCCTGATTCCTGTGAGAGCTGCAGCCCTGAGGCCCCTGAGAAAGGCCACCAGCTGTGCTGGGTCAGGGGAGCCTTTGAGGAGGAGCTGGTGTGGCTGAGGCAGGGGAGGGTGAGGCTGGTGAGGGAGGAGGTGGGCAGCTCAGTCTGAGTGCATGGCTCTCTTATGCATGGCCTGAATGTCTAGCCTGTGCCGGGTGTTTGGGTGGAAATGAGGCTGGAGAAGAGGTGGGGCCTGGACGCTGTGCTGGGAGCCAATAGGGTGTGTAGGGGCTAAGTGGGCGGGGCCAGCTCTGCTGCTGCTCACCCTGTTGGGGTGACAGGACACACTGCCCATCGCCTCCTCCTCAGGTGGACCCTCCTCGCCAAAAAAGGCTACCAGGAGCAGGCCCTGGACCCCCAGGTTTCTGTCATCACCAAACTCAAAGGGGTTTCTGTGACCCAGATCAAGGAGCTGGGGAATTAACTGTGGCACGTGGTGACTTTGTTTGTTGTTGTTGTCTTTTTATTTTTTTGAGGAAGATTAGCTGAGAGTTAACATCTGCTGCCAATCCTCCTCTTTTTGCTGAGGAAGACTGGCCCTGAGCTAACATCCATGCCCATCTTCCTCTACTTTATACGTGGAACACCTACCACAGCATGGCTTGCCAAGCAGTGCCATGTCTGCACCCAGGATCCGAACCCACAAACCCCGGGCCACCCAAGCAGAATGTGCGCACTTAACCGCTGCGCCACATGGCTGACCCGACTTTGTGAAGCTGCCACAGGTGGGTGTCAGGGAGCTGCTGCCAGGTGCTGACACCTCTGACCCCACCCCTGCAGCAAGAGGGGCACGTGATGCCAGAGGGGGTGCTGGCGCTGTCACAGGGCCAGGCTCAGGAAGGGCCTGAACAAGGAGTGGCCCTGGACAGGCTCTCAGGGATGTGTAAGAGGTTTCCAGGTGGACAAGGGGACGGGTCAGGAAGCCGGGCCAGAGGGACTGCATTTACAAAGGGGCATCCGGAAAAGTGGAGGGTCTGGGGGCTCAAGGCTTGAGCTTGAGGGAGGGGTGGGGGTAGGGGGCAGGGCCTGGAGCTCCTGAATGCTCCCTCCCTGCCCTGGGCCCTGCGGGCTGCCTCCTTCTCTGCCCACCCCACGCTGCCTTCCGGCCCCTCCTCCCTCCACCCAGATCCTCCACAGCCCCCTTTCCTCTGTTCTGCTGATGCCCACACTGTACCCGAGGGACACCTGCCCAGCATAGCTGCCTCCTGGTGCACACCTGCCTTGTCCAAAGGAACCCTCTCCCTCTCCCAGGGGGGCCTCTTTACATCCAATGAGGCCTTGATGTCCCCAGTGCCGAATCTGGACCTGGCTTGACACCTCCGTGTCCCTCCCTCCCATCCATTCCATCTATGACGATTTCTCTGCTGCCCCCGCTGTCCCTGTGGTCTTCCTGTGGTCCCCAGGTGTGCTCCACGCAGCAGCCAGGCTGAGCTTTCACAGGTGACACTATCAGACCTGCCCCCCTTGGAGGCTCCCTTTCTGTGATAGTGGCCACCAAGTCCCTGCAGGTCCTGACCGCTGCCACCCCCGCTGCCCTCTGCCCAGCCGTCCCCTCCCCTTCCTGGGTGTGTGTCCCCCTACATGTGCAGAGCTATCATGGGCAGCACACGGTGCCAGCCACCCTTCCCCACAGCCCCTGCCTTTTCTCTGGCAGAGCTCACCACCTGCTGCCCTGGCCCCCGGCCATGTGTGCAATGAGGGGTCCACCTCCCCACTAGCCTGGGCGGGCGCCCGGCCCTATTTAGCTCTGGATCCTCAGTGCCTGGAAGCAGGAGGCTCGTGGAGAATTCTGGTTGAGGGAATGAGAGTGACTAGAGAAAAAAACTTGTCTCAAAGAGACAGACAGGAGCTCAGAAATGGCCAGAAACCCAGCCAGCCGCGTGTCTCAGCCTCAACTCGCCTCACTGGATGCACAGGGTTGTCCTGGGGCACAGGGTTGATGACTCGATGGGGCAGGATGCCTTCCCTCCCAAACCCAGCTGCCAGCCTCTGGCCTCTCTGATTGAGGAGCCAAGCAGGGCCAACCCTGACCCCTGCCTTCCAGGGAGAGAACGTGCTCTTCTTGGTGACCAATTTTCTTGTGACGCCAGAACGAGTTCAGGGCAGATGCTCAGAGGTCTGGCTACCTGGGAGCCTCCGAGCAGGTCCCTGGTTCCTCCACCAGCCCTGGGTCACAGCCGTGTCCCCCCTTCTCCTTCCCAGGTGCCTGAGGCTCAGCATGTGCTGCTGTAGCCCAGGCTCTGAGCTGAGACCTTTCCTGAATCATTTCATTTCGTCTCCCAAGCTCCCTGCCTGGTAGGAATTACTGCAGGCCCCATTGAAGAGGAGAAGACTGAGGCTCAGCCAGGCTGAGTCACTGACCCAAGGCCTCCAGTCTGTGGGGGATGGGACTCTGCACCCCTGAGCAGTCTGCTTCCAGACCCTTCCACTGTTGTTCTCTGTGAGGTTCCCCAGTTGTGGATTTTGTGTGAACAGTTGGGACCCAGGACACAGCCCTGGAAGCCTGCCTCCACGGTGACATCTTTCTTTAGTTGAGTCCAACACTGAATCGCTTGCTGTGCTGGAGGGTAACTGTGTGGCCCCCGTCCCCTGAGTCCTGGTCGTTGGTCCCACCACAGTGGCTGGGGTGCCACATGTCCCTGGTTGGCCCCGTCCACAATGAGGTGAGGCATGTGCACAGAGGATGTGCTGACGTTCAGAAACACACACGACGTCCTTCCCTTTCCAAATGCTCAGAGATGTCTAGTTAATGTTCAGTTTGTAGACTGTCCTGAAATTGTGCTGGGGCCATGGGTCTGCATTTCCTGGAATCCGTGTGATCCTCTTTGGCCCTGTCCAGGCTTCTGGCCCTTTCCTCGAAACTGCTGTGGCTGGATAATCCATCAGATTGACAAGCCGGCTTCCTGAGAATAGCGGATTCCCGCAAGCTCCTCTCAGGGGCCTGGTCGTCTGGTCCCTCCCAGCACATGCACTGTGTCCGTCTGGTGTCACAGCCTCCAGCAAACACCTGCTGAGCCTACCCCAGACCAGGCTTGCAAAACTGAACTGTCCCCACCTCACGGAGCTCCTGCACAGACAGCGCAGCCAAAGCAGCCTGTCCTGCAATGGGGGCAGAAGCTGCAGCTGGGAGACCCAGAGAGGCATGGCAGGCGACATGGGGCCTCGGGAAGGGTTCCTGCAGGGAGTGAGGCTGGAGGGGGATCTTGAGGATGTCCAGGCAGAGGGGGCTGTGTGGGCAAAGGCCCTGAGCTGTGTGAGATGAGGCCCCTCCAGGGCTCCCTGTATTGAGTGGGGTTGTCCCTAGATGTGGGCTGGGCCAGGAAGAGGGTCACCCTGGATCACAGGGCCTGTGAGCTCATCTCAGTAGCTGAAGTGGATCCAGCAGCAGTGGAGCCACAGACCGGCTCAGGGATGGGCGCACCACCGTCTGTGCATTGGGATGGACCACACGGGCTGCTGGAGGGAGGTGGATGGGGGCAGAGGCGGGGC
Organism: Equus caballus; assembly: GCF_041296265.1. Classification (NCBI taxonomy): domain Eukaryota; kingdom Metazoa; phylum Chordata; class Mammalia; order Perissodactyla; family Equidae; genus Equus; species Equus caballus. Next base: position 3,742,866 of record NC_091691.1, on the reverse strand, counting down.
CTGTGCTGGTCACCATGGGTCTGGTCGGAGGAGATGGTGGCCCAGCATGGGTGGAGAGGAGGGGCAGACTCAGCACATAGGTAGGGACAGTGAGGCAGAGCAGGTGGCCCCACACTGTCCCCTGCCCACTTCTCACAATTCCACCCAGACAAAGTCCCACCGTCTCCTTTGGCTTCTCCGAGTCCCCAGCGCTTTCTGCCACCCTGGTGCTGTGTTCCTCCTGCTGCCCCTGAGCCAGGGGCCCTGGACAGCGGTGTCCACCCTCCACCTGGCAGAGCCATGTCTGTGCCAGTGCCTGACACTTGAGGGTGCTTCCTCTCTGAGGTCTGGGACTCCCAGAGAGCTCGCCCCCGCCCCCTCCTGGCTGATGCCCAGAACTCTGTGACCCTGTGCAGGCACTGATGTCTCTGTTTACAGCAGAACAAGCCAGGAAGGGACTGGCCTGTGGTCCCTTGGCCAGCGTGTGGGGTCCCACTCCCCTAGAGGCCCCTCTGACGAGGGTCCCACCCTTTGCCATGCCGAGCACCTCCACTCTGGCATGAGCTCACCCTCCCAGAGTCCCTCCACCGTCCCTATTCTGTCGTCTGAATTGGACCAGAGGAGCTGGGCCTGGAGGAGTCACTTCTGCTCACCTGGGGACAGAGCTGTCAGGAGGGAAGGAGTCTCGCTCTGACTTGGGAGACAGTGCTGCACCCCTATCTGGCTGGGGGGCTGCTCCCCTCCCCCTCTGAGCACCTCCTTTTATCTGCACCCTCCAGCTTTCCCATGTGCCCTAAACTCAGGGAACCTGGGGACTAAGCAGGGGAGGGGCGTGTCCCTGGGGACTGCAGGGCTGGGTCACGCAGGGGATTCACCTCCTGGGCCTGGACCTCTCTGCTCTCTCACCACCTCAGACCCCTCCATCCCACGGGGGACCTGCTGGGCTGACGAGGGCTGTCCTGAAGAGGAGACAGGGACGCACAGCCATGGTCATTGTGGGCCCTGTCTTCCAGCGCCTCCACTGGGATGGGATTCATGGGGCCGGGCTGGGACCCTGGATGGCTCCCGCATGCAGGCATGGTGGTGGATCTGCATCTCTTCTTTCTGCCAGCAGCCCCCTGCACACTCCCTTCCCAGGCCCTGTGGTGATTGGAGGCCTGGACTTTGTCTCGTGTTTTCAAGGCATAAAAACTGGCCAGTGTGTGGTCTTTAATGGGACCCACAGGACCTGTGAGATCCTGGCCTGGTCCCCCATGGAGAGCGACACTGAGCCCATGTAAGTGTCCCCGAGACCCAGGGCAGGTCCCAGGACCAGCAGAGCCTGCCCTTACCTCCCCCACCTGCAGGAAGCCCCTGCTGGTCCAGGCTGAGAACTTCATGCTGTTCATCAAAATCACTGTCACCTTCAGCAACTTCAACCTCTTCAAGTGAGCACCGTGGGTCCTGGCTGGCCCAGATCCTCCTTGTCTCCTCCTGGCAAGACCCTGCCGGCTCCACTCCCTCTCAGGTCCACTGCCTTGGAGACCTGGGATGCCACCTATTTCAAGCGCTGCAGCTGTGACCCACGCTTCAGCCCCTACTGCCCTATGTTCTGCATCGGGGACCTTGTGGCCACGGCTGGAGGGGTCTTTAAGGACCCAGCATTGCTGGTGGGTCCCTGGGGGCAGGGTTGTGGGAGGCCTTGGGGAGAGGGTCCAGAGCCCGTGTGCTGGTGGAGCAGTGATGCACTGTGTGCAGAGCGGTGCTGTGGCATCCACGTCCGTTGGGATTGTGACCTGGACGCCGGGGGCCCCAACTGCTGGCCCCACGACTCCGTCCAACTGCAGGAGAGGAGCTCCAACTTCAGGTGCGGCCCCACTGCCCACCTGCTGCTCCTCAGCCCGGTCCTCCCCCTCCTGTCCTGCTGTGGTGGCCAGGACAGACCACAGCCTGGCTTGTCCCTCTGGACGCTCTGGACGTGTGAGGGGGTCCCAGTGCAGGAGGGAGTCTCTCAGCTCCAGGGCCCCCAGCACAGGCTCCGTCTAGCTTCCCTCTTGAGCCCTTTGGCCTCCACCCCATCTGTCCCCACACCCTGCTGCAGCTGGGACCCCTCACCCCAGCCCCTCCTCCACTCCGCCCTGCCTCCAGCACCTCCCTCCACGGCACGGGGGCTTTCTTTTTACTTTTCCCTTAAGGTTTTATCTAAAAGATTACAAGAATCTATAGAAAACTTCAAATGTTAGTAAGACTGAAAAGCCGTATAGCCTTCATTGGGTTCACCAGATTTGTTTTTATTTATTTTTTCACCCTTCTGCCCCATTTGCTTTCTCTCTCCCTCTCTGGAGAGCTGGGTGTATTTAGATACATTTCACAGGAGACCATTGGAAAGTAAGTGGCAGATATCTGGACACTCACCCCTCTCACCGTGTCCTGAGAATGAGGCCCTTCCCCAGGTGACCGCTGTCCTTTTGTCACACTCAGGAAATTTAACATTGACAGATAGACCTAATATGTAAATTTCCCCAGCTGTGCCAGAAATAGTCCTAAATCCTTTGAATTTCTGATCCGTGATGCACTCAGGGATCTTGCGTTGCATGTATTGTCCTGTCTTTGAGGCTCCTAAGCAGACCTGTCCCATCCCTCTGCCCCCTCATGTCACCTCATCACCCTCATACAGACGTGAACACAGCCACCAGCCCTGGAGGTGACACCCATGACACTGCCCTCTGGGCCCTCCTGGCCTGGCTTCGCTGGCCCCCCAGCCCTGTGCAACCATGTGGGGCTGGACCCACCCACACCCTGCCCGCCTCCCCTCTGCACTCTCCCCGCCCTCCATCTCTGCCTAGAGCTCCTCCCTGAGCCCTAACCTTCCCTGGTTCCCAGGGAGAGTGTGTGCCCCTCTCTGGACCCCACAGCCACAGGCCTGCCCCAACCTCCCCCACCCCCACTGCCGGTGTCTGTTTAGGGACCCTTCTGTCCCCGTCCCCTCAGCAGGCAGGGGGCTTCTGAGAGACAGGTCCCAGCTTGCTTGTCCCCTGTGTCCTCAGCAATGACACAGGGCTGAGACCCAGGACTCAGGCTGGGGTGGATGGAGTCAGTGGATGAGTAAGATGAGGCCTGTGAGGGCCAGGCCACCCAGGAGTGGGCAGAGCAGCCACTGGACTCTCTCCTGCCCCAGGACAGCTGCTCACTCCGGGGAGGCCTCAGGCATGGAGGCCCGGAGTCTGCTCAAGCCTCATGGGATCTGCTTTGACATTGTGATCACTGGGCACGTAGGGGTCACGCCGGGGCAGGTGGGGGCAGGCAGGGGTGAGGGGCAGGAGGGGGCGACAGCCACAGGCAGAGAGGCTCAGCCCAGGTCTCTCTCAGGCAGGGAAGTTGGGGCTCATCCCCACAACCCTCACTCTGGGCACTGGAGCGGCCTGGCTGGGTGTGGTGAGTCTGGCCAATGTGGCTCCCTCTGGCTGCTGGCAAGCGCGTGACCCCTGAGTGCCCCCCGAACCCCCTGTGCTGACACTGAGTCTTGGGGTGAGGGCTGGGGAGGTGGTGGAATGGCAGGTTGGGGCCAGGCCATGGTTCTGCCCTGCCTCGCCCAGATCACCCCCTTCTGTGACCTGCTGCTGTTGTACGTGGATGGAGAAGCCATTTCTACTGGAGGACCAAGCATGAGGAGGGGGCTGTGGGCCTGCCTGACCCTGGGCTACACTTTGGAGGATGTGGCTGGAGCCCAGACCTGCTGTCCTCATCTGCAGGCAAAGGCCCTGAACAGACAGGCAGCTTCCCCACCCCCACATCCGGCTGCCCAGGTGCTTTGGGGGGGCCCAGCACCTGTCCCCACTGCTGCTGCTGGGAGCTGGACACCGTCGCCAGGGTGGGCCTGGCACCCACTCGCTGGCCTGTTCCTGAGGCCTGTAGCCTTTCTCTGCTGGTTGGGTGTTGGGGGTTGGTGGGTTGGGGACTGGAAATGGGGGTCCAACCTTGGGGATACATGGATGAAGCCCCCGCAGGATCAAGGCAGGGTTGGGGGATAATTCCACCCTTCAGCTCCCAGGCAGACTGTCCCTCCCTGAGCTCCAGCCTCGGCAGGTGCTGCCTGGGGACCACAGAAGCCAGTTTTGTGTAGAGACTGCAGGGAACAGACGCAGGGCCCTGGTCCAGTGGGGCTCTGGCTGGGGCTGGGGCTGGAGACGCTCTCCCAGGCTCCATCTCCAGTGTTCCCAGCAGCTCCCCGCTCCCCGCTCACCAGCTGTCCACCATGCTGGCTGTGGTCGCCTCCGGCCCTGCCTGGCTCCCAGCCCTCCTCCCCCTGCCAGCACCCCCCTCACAGGGAGAGGCCCTGCCCTCTCAGCTGCCCTGCACTGGGGTCTGTGCAACCAGAGTCCAAGGCCAGGAAGAAGGCAGCCTGACAGGAGGAGCTGTGGCAGCTGCTCTGTGGTGGGTTCCCAGGCAGGGCCCCTCCCAGCTCTGGGCCTTGTCCATGGAGTGAGGAGTGCAGGGAGCAGATGTTCTGAGCCCCTAGGACCCCAGGCAAGGGCACAGGACCCTCTTGGGCCCCTACCTGCTCAGCTGATGAGCACCAGCCCCTTCCTGGTGGCAGCCCTGGGACTGTGGAGGGCTGGGATTTGGAGAGCGGAGGGGCTGAGTTGGTGGGTATGGGGTCCTTTGGGACACTTTGTCTGTCTCCTTGGTGACACCAGCCCAACACCCTGCAACCTGCTCACTGGGCTCCTGGGAACCATGGGGTGGGGAGGCTGGATATCTGGACACACGTCACTGCTGCCCAAGGTCATACCTGAGAACATGTCTGGGCAGCTGCCCACCCCAGCCTGAGGCAACTGCATGAGGACCATGCTCTGACCAAGAGCAGAGGCTGGAGAGAATGTCCCTAACAGAGGATATGGAGCCCCCAGCATGCTGGCCTGGTTCAGGCTCTGGAATCCTCTGGAGGCCTGAGTCCTGCCTGCTGGAGAATTTCCCTGTGTCCTGGGCCCATGGTCAGGAGGGGAGGGACTGGGCTTCAGGAGCCAAGGGCTCTCTTGCTCCCAGTGAGGGGCAGGGTTTGGGGTACCCACCCCAGGGAGACTAGGGGCTGCCTTCTCATAGTTCCCTGGTGAGCAGGGGCGATGCAGGCAGCTTGCTGGTGGAGCGATATGGGCCAGGCTGGGAAGGGGAGGCCTGGGGCTCAGGCTGGGCAGCATCTGGAATCATCTAGAGCAGCCAGGTGCTTGTGCACCCAGCTGCCCGCGTGTGTCCCATCCCGAGCCTTTGTCACAAAGCCCTGAGGGGGCGGCAGGGAGAGAGACCACTGGAAGCTGCGGGCAGCCCTGGGCTGGGAAACAGCTGCTGCCTCAGTCTGCACGTGGGTGTGCATGCCCAGGGGACTGTGTGGGCCATGTGGGCCTGTGCCTGAGAGATGTGTGTGCCTGGGCCGGGGAGCCTCTCCATCTGAGGCAGGCCTCAGGACATGCCCTGTTCTCTGGGAAACTGAGGGAACCCTGGAACAGCACTGCCCTTTCTAGGTGGCCTCCTTGGGGACCAGGCTCTGCTCTCTGGATCCAACCCTGAGGGGACATGTGGGGACCCTGGAAGGGAGCCTGGCCCTACCCTGTCAGGGACCCCTGCCACATCCCCCTTAGAGAATCTTGGCATCTTTGTTGTGGATTGAGGGAAATCTCCTGGCTCCCAGGTACAAGTGAGGGCTCAGTGCCACAAAGACCACCACAGTGGACACCGCAGCAGGCCACACTGTGGGCCGAGCAGTTATTGTGGGTCCCTGGGGCTGAGGCTCTTCCTTGCCTGCCCTACTCCACCTGCCCAGGTAGCTGGAGTTGGTCATAAACTGGACGGCACTGGGCAGAGTCCACCACACCAGCACTGGCCACAGCTAACTCTAATACTCGAAGCTCGGCACCTGGGCTAAGGTCCTGAGGTCCTGAGGACCCCCTGGCATGGGCAGGTCTGCCAAGCTGAGCTGCCCCAGATAGAGGGGCTGCCAGAACCTCTGACCTCCTGAGGAGGTAAGGGAGGGAGGGCAGGCCCCCAGTGGTCCTCATGGACTGGCGGGCTGCTCTCTGTGGCTGGGCTCCTGGGCCGGTGCCTGGCTGGTGGGCTGCAGGGCTGGCACCATCTCCTCCAGGCTGCCGCGTGTGGCTGTCAATCCCGGCTGCTCCCGCTGGTTCTCCTTGCTGTGCCTGATGCCGTAGCCAAAATACACCACGAGTCCTGCAAGGGTGGCACAAGCCTGAGGGGCAGGTCCCAGGCCTGCTTCCCTGTGTGCCCTCCCCCTGCAGTCCCCTGTGGGTCCCAGCCTGGCCCCCACTCACCGATCAGCAGACAGATGAAGAAGCCCAGCCAGGCCAGGTAGCTCTGGTGCAGGATGAGGAAGATGTTGAGGAGGATGCTCAGGGCGGGAGTCAGGGGCGCCATGGGAACCTGAGGGGACAAGGGCAGGGCTGGGCTGCAGGGAAGGGCTGCTGGCCCAGGGCCTGATTTCTCGAGAGTCCAGAGACATTCTCCACCTCTGGAGATTCCGGAGACAAGGCCCCCCCGCCATGCAGAGAGAGGGGTGTGGGGCACTGGCCTCCCCTGCCCTGCGGCCCTGGTGCATCCTGCCACGGCAGAGGAGGAAGGGGCGAGGGGAGCTGGCTGGGCTGAGCGCGGTGGGTGCTGGCTGGAGGAAGTACCTGAAAGGTGTCCTGCCGGCGCTGCTGCTGGTGGGCCCCCAGGACGAGGAGACTGAGCAGAAAGGTGATGGAGCTGAGCAGGAGCAGCAGGGTGTAGCCCCAGGGTGGGAGGTGCAGGGCCGAGTCCCCAAAGACCAGCACGCAGTCCAGGGTGATGGCCGAGCCCACCAGGACACCGAGGGCCCAAGCCACAGCAGCTCCAGGTCTGTACCCACCCAGGAAGCGGAGGTAGGGCCTCAGGGCTGGTCGCAGCTGCCCAGGCTCAGCTGAAGTCTGCTCTGTGCCCTCACGGCTACCTGGGTCCAGGGAACTGGATGGAGGGGCCTTTTGAAAACGTAGCATGATAACGCTGATGGCCACAAAAATGTAGGTCAGCAGTGCACTGATGCACAGGAACTGCACCAGTGTCTCAAGGTCCAGCAGCAGTGCCAGGAAAGCCATGAGGACCCCAAACACCAGCATGCCCACAATGGGCACCTGTGTCTGGGGGTGCACGTGGGCAAACACCTGGAAGAAGAGCCCATCGGCAGCCATGATACGGACCACGCGTGGCAGGAAAAAGAGGTTGCTGATCAGGACACTGTTCATGGCTGTGGCAGAGGATGGGAGACTTGTCAGCATGGTGGACAGGTCCACCGGGGGCCACTGCTGGGGACCAGGACATGGGTGGCCACTTGGGAACACGAGCATGAATTTGTCTGTGTTCTCAGAGTGAGCCTGAGGGTATGTGGGTGCTGAACTGTCCCTCTCACCACCCTGGTTGGGACACTACAGTTTGGGTGGCTGGCCCAGAGGAACATCTGATGAGGGCTGAGTCCCTCTGCCTGGAAGGATCTGGAAACACATGCCCAGAACTGACATTGTATGTATAACTGGGAGGGGCCGTGAGTAGGTCCCTCCCAACAAGCCTGGGTGGAGAGTCTAATCATTAGCACCTTCCTGGGCCCAGAGTACAACTGGGAGCAGAGACCCAGATGGAGATGTGTGCCCTGGAGGCTTAGGGCAGGGCCCCACCACCCTGTCCCCTCCCACCTTGCCTAGAAGAGCCACTTACCAGAAATGGATTCAACCACCACGACAAAACCCACCCAGCTATAGCCCCGCTTGTAGAAGGCTTCAGCAAGCGCCCAGTCAGGGTCCAGGCTGTGCCAGGGCACCATGAGGGTGAGCACAGCGGAGACAAGAATATAGGCAACAGCCACCAGGCCAAGCGAGATGGCGCTGGCCATAGGCACGGCTCGCTTTGGGTTCTGGGTCTCCCTGCTGGAGGCAGCAATGATATCAAAGCCCACGAAGGCGTAGAAGCAGGTAGCAGTGCCAGCCATGATGCCAGAGAAGCCAAAGGGTGCAAAGCCACCCACTTCAGTGCTCCAGTTGTGCGGGTGGGCCAGGACAGACCCCAGGATGATGATGAAGAGCATGACGATCAGGCTGATGGCGGAGAAGCTGGTGTTGAGCCAAGAGTAGACACGGGCTCTGCAGGAGGCAGATGCAGAGGCCAAAAGTATGATACCAGCAGCAAGGAAGTCTGGGTACTGCGCCAGGAAGGGCACCTGCCAGATGCCCACATGGGCCTCAGCGAAGCTGCGGATAGGGCGGCTGAAGATGGCGTCCAGGTAGCTGCTGAAGATACGTGCCACAGCAGCTCCACCAATGAGATGCTTGAGGAGCATGTTCCAGCCCATGAGGAAGGCCCACAGCTCACCCATGGATGCATAGGTGAACAGGTAGGCAGAGCCCTTGTGGGGCATAGGCACCACAATCTCTGCATAGCACAGGGCTGCCAGCAGAGAGGCCACGGCAGCTACCCCAAAGGATATGAGCACTGCAGGGCCGGCCACCTCTTTGGCCACAGTGCCCATGAGCACATAGAAGCCTGAGCCCACCATGCCACCCACACCCAGCAGGGTCAGCTCCAGCGTGGTCAGGTGGGGCTGCAGCGACTTCTCTGTGGTGGGCTCCTCCAGTGTCTTCAGCCGGTTCAGCTTCTGGCTGAAGTGCTCCAGGCTGGTGGTGCTGGGCAGTCCCTGGGCCATGGTGGGCAGATGAGATGAGCACCAAGTCAGCTGCTGGCACCTACAAGAACCAGAAGGGAGTGACAGGCTTCCCAGCCGGGTCCTGACCAACCTCCAGTCCTTGCTCTGACCCTACCCTGGGGACCCAAGCCTGGAACCACTGGCAGCTGCAGGGCTGGATGAGGCAGGCTCAGGGCCTGGCAGCAGGGTGGGAAGGAGGCCACAGGGAAGCGTGGGGATCCCTTTGGGCCTGCCTCCTAGACAAGGGAGGGCTTGTGTCAGAAGGGTCCTGTGGGTGGGAAGGGCCAGCCGCAGGGAGCCCCAATAGGAACTTCTCCTGTGTTCTGGTGTGCCAGAGCAGGGTGGAAACTGAGGCTTCCGGGAGCTGGGCCTGGCCTCCAGGACCCAGAACAGAAGTGACTCTGTGGCCCTGGGCTAACCCAGGAGACCACCTGGCCTCAGACAGCCGTCATCATCTCCCCATGAACCACCCCACCTGGCTGGTGAATCAGCCCACCCCAAAGGAAATGGGGTGGGCCCTGGGCCCTGAGCCTGAAGCCAAGGCACTGTGCCCCACTCCTGCACGCAGCCACACTCATGCCAAGCAACCATTTGAGCTGATTTTGTTGCACCCCTATCCCCAGGTACAGGAGCCTTTGTTTCCTCTTTGGTCTTACTGAAACTCACCTGCTGTCACTTTGTTTGTTGCTCTGTGCCCTTGCCACCAGATTCAGCAGTGGACCCTACCTTAGGGTCAGACACGCACTCAGCCCACCCTACCCACCCCTCACATGGTCTAGATTACAGTTCATCAGGTTCTAGGAAAACCCTATTACTATACCAAGTTCCCAGATGGGGAAGTCCAGGCCACCAGGTAAGTAACTAGCCCAGGTCACCAGGGTGGCTTCAGGAAGTGGGGGAGGTTAAGGTCCAGGTCTGGGTGGGGTCTGGAGCCCACCCGCTTTCCACTGCTGCTGACACCCTCCTTGATCCCTCATCCCAACACGTGGACTCCACCAGCGGGGCACCATCTAGGCCCCTCGACCCTGGGAGGTGTGGGGGCTTCGGGAGTCAGGCAAGACGCTGGTAAGATGAGGGCCTGAATCTGGCCCTGGGCAGTCCCTGACCTCTGGCACAATGGGATGGCAGTAAGCCACCCTCACCCACTGATGAGGGAGCGCCCGGCTGTGGGGAGTGTTCTGTGAATTGGCAGAACTCATGCTGGCTGTTCTGTTCCGGGCTTCCAGCTACAGAGAGTGTGCTGAAAGGAGACAAGCAGACCCCTGGGGGTGACCTCCAGCCCTCCAGCTTGGGGTACCTTAGGGCCCCTCAGACCCCAATGGCAGCCCCTCCCAGCCCAGGAGCACCTCTCAAGCCTGGAGGACCCTGGGGGACCCGAATGGCAGCTCTCACTTGTGGATATCTGTGAGAAGTGTCATGGACTGAGCATCTGCTCCATGCCAGTACACGCATCCCGGGGAGACATCACCTGTCTCATCACGTGACCATCGCAAACCCACTCAGGCTTATCTATTCCTGTGGCTGAGTGGTCTTTGTCCTTCTGCTCTTCCCAGTCCTTTGAAAGTGGAAAGGCTGGTGTGACAGGGTGTGAACTTCTCTACAGCAAAATGAGGACAATCCATCCAAGCAAAGCAAAACCAAAACAGTCATCCTCTTCCCCCAGAGCTCTCTCCATGTTGTCAGGTTTCTATGTGGTTTGTGGGATAGGACGTTAGGGGCACCTGCAGGCTGTCTGGCTCAGGGGGCTGGTGACAGGGTGGTGGACTCCCAGACCGGATGGCGCCACTTGGAGCACTCTACCTTAGCCAGCCCCTTGCTCCCTTCTGGTATGTGGCTGACATTGTCTTGAGGAACTTCTCAGATGGGCTCCCACTTCCTGCAGGGGTGACTCCTCCCGCACCTCGCTCCTGTGTGGCCTAAACATAACTGAGCAGAGTTCCTTGTTCTGAAATGCCTTCACAGAAACCCAGAAAAATGCATTTCCCACCAAGAGGCCTGGGCAGTTGTGTAACAGGAGCTCCTCCAAGGCCTGACCGATGGCCACCTGAGAGCTGGAGTGCAGGGTTTCAGAGCACTGACTTTTTATCTTCCCAGAGAGGGGCTCTCACCACTCCCCCTTCACAGGGGCCAACATCCAATGGATACTCATGGCCAAGCGTGGTCGACACAGTAAACTAAACTTCCAGGGACATGGCTGGGCCAAGTGCTGGACCCCAGCGAGCAAGGCAGTTACACTGAGCAACACATGGAGATGCAGTGAAGAGAAAGCACCAAAAATACAAGGAGAAGAAGAGAGAACGCTTCCCACCTCATCCTACACAGCCAGGAGCACCCTGACACCAAACCCAGCAAAGACATCACAAGGAAAGAAAACTACAGACCAATGTCTTTATGAATATAGATGCAAAATTGTTCAACTGAGTGCCAGCAAAGTGAATCCAGCAACATATAAAAGGGCCAAGCAGGATTTTTTTTTTTATTGAGTTAATGATATGTTACAATCTTGTGAAATTTCACTTGTACATTATTGTTTGTCAGTCGTGTTGTAGGTGCACCACTTCACCCTTTGTGCCCACCCCTCACCCCACCTTTCCCCTGGTAGCCACTAATCTGTTCTCTTTGTCCACATTTTTAAGTTCCTCATATGAGTGGAGTCATACAGAGATTGTCCTTCTCTAGCTGGCTTATTTCACTTAACATAATTCCCTCAAGGTCCATCCATGCTATTGCAAATGGAATGATTTTGTTCTGTTTTGCAGCTGAGTAGTATTCCATTGTATATATGTACCACATCTTCTTTATCCATTTGTCTGTTGATGGGCACTTAGGGTGCTTCCATGTCAAGCGGGATTTATCCCAGGAATGCAAGATTGGTTTCACATATGAAAATCAATCAATAGAATATGTCATACTAATAGAATAAAGGAAAAAACTGCATGATGGTCTCAACAGACACAGAAAAAAACAGTCAACAAACCTGGACTAGAAGGGACCCCCCCACCCCAAACTGACGAAGACCATCCACGAAAATCCCTCGGCTGCTGTGCTCAGTGGAGAGAGACTGAAAGCTTTCCCTTTGCTCAGGAACAGCATCGGGAGGTCCTCTCACCACTTGTATCCAACACTTCACTGGGGGCTCTGGCCATGGCAATTAGGTGAGAACATGAGATAAAAGGAATCCAGATTGGAAAGGGAGGAGTAAAAGTATCTGTAACCACAGATGACATGATCTTATGTAGAGAAAATCCTAAGGAGTCCACACAAAAAATATTAGAACTGATAAACCTGCTCAGTAAAGGTGCAGGACACAAAAATCAAGAGCCCTAGTGCCAGCCCTGTGGCCAAGTGGTTAAGTTCACACACTCTGCTTCAGCGGCCCACAGTTCACTGGGTCAGATCCCGGCATGGACCTACACACCACTCATCAACCCACACTGTGGTGGCGTCCCACATAGAACAACTACAATGACTTACAACTAGGATATACAACTATGCACTGGGACTTTGGGGAGGAAAAACAGGAAGATTGGCAACAGATGTTAGTTCAGGGCCAATCTTCCTCACCAAAAAAGAAAAACAAAACAAAACAAAAAAAACCCACACCTCCTTTGACCCATACCTCCTTTCAGTTCTCACCCTGTTTCACCACTTCCCTTCTTAAAAAAAAAGAAAAGAAAAGAATAAATTTATGTACAAACTTCTTAGAATGAATTTGACAAAATAAATGCAAAACTTGTACACTGAAAAGTACTAAGTGTCATTGAAAACTTTAAAGAAGACCTGAATGAGTGGAAAGATATCCCACATTCATGGACTAGAAAACTTAGTATTGTGAAGATGGCAATCCTGCCCAAACTGGACTGCAGATTCAGTGCAATTCCTGCCAAAATCCCAACTGCTTATTTTTCAGAAATTGTCAAGTTGATCCTAAAATTCATGTGGAGATGCAAAGGACCCAGAAGAACCTAAACAATTTTGACAAAGAGCAAAGTTGGAGGACTTACACTTTCTGATTTCTAAACTGACTACAAAGCTACAGGAATCAAGACAGTGTGTTATGGACATAAGGATAAACATATCCAGATCAATGGAATAGAATTGAGGGTCCACAAATATGGGCAATTGATTTTTAAAAATTTATGGCCAATTTAATTTATGGCCACTGATTTTTTAAAAATAGACTTTATTTTTTAGGCCAGTTTTAGGTTCACAACAAGACTGAGCAGAAGGTGGAATTCCCATATATATACCACCAGCCCCTACACATACACAGCCTCCCCCACTATCAACATGTCCCACCAGATTGGTACATTAGTTATAACTGATGAACCTACAGTGACACGACATTATCACCTACAGTCCATGGTTTACATTAGGGCTCACTCTTGGTGTCGTACATTCCATGGGTTTGACAAATGTATAATGACGTGTACACACTATTACAGTAAGCCCTAAAAATCCTCTGTGCTTCACCTACTCATCCCTCCCCCCACCAACCCCTGGCAACCACTGATCTTCTCACTGTCTCCACAGTTTTCACTTTCCAGAAGGTCATATAGTGGGAATCAAAGCACACAGTATGTAGCGTTTTCAGATTGGCCTTTCTCACTTAGAAATATGCATTTAAGGTTGTCTTATGTCTTCTCGTGGCGTGATAGCTCCTTTCCTTTCAGCACTGAGCAATATTCCTTGTCTGGATGGACCACAGTTTATTTATGCATTCACCTACTGAAGGACATCCTGGTTGCTTCTAAGTTTTGACAGTTATGAATAAAGCTGCTGTAAGCATCCATGTGCGGATTTTCATGTGGACATGAGTTTTCAACTCATTTGGGTAAATACCAAGGAGTGGGCTTGCTGAATCATGTGGTAAAGGTATGTTTAGTTTTGTAAGAAACTGCCAAACTGTCTTCCAAAATGGCTGTGCCATATTGCATTCCCACCTGCAAGGAATGAGTGTGCCTGTTGCTCTGCATCCTCAGCAACATTTGTTGTTATCAGTGTACTGGATTTTTGTCATTCTAATGGGTGGGTAGTGGTATCTCATTGTTTTTTTTTTGTTTGTTTTTTTGTGTTTTTTTGCTGAGGAAGATTTGCTCTGAGTTAACATCTATTGCCAATCTTCCTCTAGTTTGCATCTGGGTCGTTGCCACAGCATGTGTGGTGAGAGGTGTAGGTCCATGCCTGGGATCTAAACCCACAAACCCAGGCTGCCAAAGCAGAGCATGCTGAACCCAACCACTATGCCACAGGACCGGCCCCGCATTCTTGTTTTAGTTTCCCATTCCCTAATGATATAGGATGTGGAGTATCTTTTCATTGGCTTATTTGGCAACTGTATATCTTCTCTGGTGAGGTGTCTGTTCAGAACTTTGTCCACTTTTAATTGGGTTCTTGGTTTTCTTATTGCTGATTTTTAAGAGTTCTTTGTACATTTTGGATAACAATCCTTTATCAGACATGTCTTTTACAAATACTTTCTCCTAGTCTATGCCTTATGTTCTCATTCTCTTGATGACCAATTGACTTTTCACAAGAGAGCCAAAACAATTCAGAGGAGGAAATAGTAGTTTCCCCCTGTGCTGCAACTGGATCTCCACATGCAAATGAATGAAGTCAGACTCCTACCTCACACCACATGCAAAAATTAACTCTGAATGGATCAGAGATGTAAACCTAGGAGCTGAAACTACGCAGGCAGACCCTGGAGATTTTGCAGGTTCAGTTCCAGACCACCACAATAAAATGAATGTCACATAAGTGAGTTACACAAATTTTTTGGTTTCCTAGTGCATATAAAAGTTATGTTTACAATACACTGTAGTCTATTAAGTGTGCACTAGCATTATGCCTAAAAAAAGAATGTACATACATTAATTAAAACTATGTTATTGCTAAATAATGCTAACCATCATCTGAGCCTTCAGCGAGTTGAGATCTTTTTGCTGGTGGAGGGTCTTGCCTCGATGTTGAGGGCTGCTGACTGATCAGGGTGGTGGTTGCTGAAGGTTGGGGTGGCTGCAGCTGTTTCTTAAAATGACAACAATGAAGTTTGCCACGTCGATTGACTCTTCCTTTCATGAACGATTTCTCTGTAACAAGTGATGCAATGCTGTTTGATAGCATTTTACCCACAGTAGAACTTCTTTCAAAATTGGAGTCAGTCCTCTCAAACCCTGTCACTGCTTTATCAACTAAGTTTATGTCATATTGTAAATCCTTTGTTGTCATTTCAATAATCTTCACAGCATCTTCAGCAGGAGTAGATTCCATCACAAGAAACCACTTCCTTTGCTCATCCATAAGAAGCAACTCCTCATCTGTTAAAGTTTTATCATGAGATGGCAGCAATTCAGCCACATCTTCAAATTCCACTTCTAATTCTAGTTCTCTTGCTATTCCCACCACATCTGCAGTTACTTCCACCACTGAAGTCTTGAACCCCTCAAAGTCTTCCATGGGTTTTGAGATCAACTTCTTCCAAACTCCTGTTAATGTTGATATTTTGACCTCTTCTCATGAATCACGAATGTTCTTACTGGCATCTAGAATGATGAACCATTTCCAGAAGGTTTTCAATTTACTTTGCCCAGATCCATCAGAGGAATCACTGTGTATGGCAGCTAGAGCCTTATGAAATGTGTTTCTTAAATAAGAAGGCTGGAGAGTCAAACTTACTCCTTGATCCATGATCAAAATGACTGCCCAAATCCTGCAGAGTGGATGTTGTGTTAGCAGGCATGAAAAAAGCATTAATCTCATTGTACATCTCCATCAGAGCTCTTGGGTGACCAGGTGCATTGTCATTGAGTAGTAATATTTTGAAAGGAAGAATTTGTTTGGGGTTGTCACAAACCCTTATGGGGTTCATGGCAGGCTGCCCCAAGATGTGTCACTCTGATATGCTGATTATTTCAAGCTGAAGGCAATCAAGGCTTAGAAGACTCTGGGAAATATTTGACCTTCCCCCAAATTGCCTACAAGAATTCAAGAGAGAAGAACCTGTCCCAGGAGGAGCTCTTACCATGGATAATTCTAGGTGTCAGGGGCAGGAAGTCATCTAGCAAGGGCCATTTTATCAAAAGACCTGTTGTGGGTCCCGTTGTCTGTAGATGGGACAATGTCAATATTTGCTTGCCAAATATGAACTCTTTTCATCTTCCTGTAAATTGTCTTCTCCCCCTTTGAAGTCTCAGACCTCTATCTCCCTCTCCTTAGCCCAGAAGGACATATGCACCTCATTTTACCTGACTGTCTTTCGAATTCTTCATGCTTATGTAAATTCCTCATCTACATGTATTAAATTTTAATTTTTCTCCTGCTAACCTGCCTTATCATTTTTAATTCACCCATAAGAACCAGAAGAGAAAAGGGCGGGGCAATTCTCTCTCTTCCCCTACGGTTTTGGCACATCTGGCAGGAACTCCCCTGGCTGACGACTGCCCTCTCTGCTGGGAGGACTGCTTTCTCCCTAGGACGATGGTAGATGAGGAGACTCTGCATTGCCTGATACAGGCTGGTAAGAGGTAAGATTTCTGACCACGTCAGCCTCCTGGAATCTCTATGTGTGGGGTCTGATGGAAGCAAGTGATGAGAATTTTCTTCTCTCCTCCTAAGTTTAAATTGGCAGGAGAAAGTATTTGGGAAGCTAATTTCTTGGGTTTCTTAGTGATTCTGGTAAATTTGGTGGAGTACACTTGGCTTTGTTGATCCTTTTCCTCCGAGAGATGGTCACTGTTTTTTCTTTTTCGGCCCTGTTTTTTTGTGTTGTATGTCATAAGAAAGAAATACCATAAGGTACTATATGCAGGCATAGGCCTTATAAGCCTATTGTCTGGGCCAGCCCCACAGGTTGGTGAGCTTGTGGTCTCAGCAGACTGGCATCTATTGAGACAAACTTTGCTGTGAGTTCATATGCACATGAAGTGAAAGCTCTTGTGAAGGGATACCATGGAGGCCAAAAGGCCACAATAGGGGTGGGCGCAAGCTGAGCAGTTAAGAGCCTTTGGGCACTCACTGCCTCAAGAACATTCCAGTGATAGGATGATTTAGTCATGGAATGGGGTAGATGACAACAGGTCTCTCGCCAACCTCAAGAAAATTTCCCTGAAATGAAGTACTCTGTAAAACACACACAATCTTCAACTCCTTGGAACATCCCTCCTAGGTGTTAGTTTACTCCAAGAAACCCAAGGCATCACCAGGGTAGTTGCTATGCATATAAGAAAAGAAAAAGCAGAGGAGGCTTTTCCTTCCATCTTGTTCTATGTCCTGAGAACTTGGCTTTTTGACTAGTGAGAAGATTCCCCTTTGTCTCCACCATCTGGAAGGTACATTTTCTGGGGTTACCTTGGCGGCCAGTCAAAGAGACTTGGGTTCTGAGCACTCTCTGTCTGGCTTTGCCAAGCTCTCGGGGGAGTTTTTCATAAAGGGTCCAGTCTTAAAGGCCTTTGTTGTCTCAACCTTGCTTGCTTGTAAGTTCTGGAAAATTCCCATTCCAGTAGTGCCTTCCCAGTGTCACAGATGAGCAGATCTGTGACTGGAGGTATTCCCTGCTCTTCTGGGAGACTGGAGACACCGTTTTCACTATACCACTCTTACCACCTGTGAAACAAAGGTCTTTACTCTCTCTGACTATTTTGGGGAGTGAACATTTTGGATCATGAGGGCCACATCATCCGTGCCCTCCCCAGGGATGCCTCCTGCATCCATGGTAAAGATTTGTTCCCAGCCTGGAAAGTTACCTCCAGGTCTTTCCTTAAAAAGGCTCATTGGATTGAGTCACTATTGGAATAAGTGTACAAATGGAGACGCTCCTCATCAATGGCCAGATGATGGACTTTTTGAATTGGAGAAACTTCTGTATTTGAGAACCATTTCAGAGCGCTCTCATCACAAGCAGCTGCCTTATTGGTATTTATGGGAAGATAAAACTGAAAAGAAACCCCCCCAAAATATAATGTCTACCCTTAGGGAATCTCTTAATAAAGTGAAAGAACAGAAGTCAGACTTAGGACAAAGAATAAGAAGCAAATTTAGTGAAAATTTCCCTTCTCCTCCCTCCTATGCTCCCCTATATCCCCAGCTCCTTGTCCCTGACTCCCCCAAAGATCTCTTGGATCTCAGGGTTGCTGGTTTCCATTCTCCCCCTCAAGACTTAGCTCCTCAACCAGTTCATTCTGCACCCAATTTTTAAACCTGCCTTTATCCCTGACTCACATTGTTAACTCTCAGGCAAATGCCCCACTATCTGAAAAAGACAATTGGATACAAGAAGGTGCCAAACAAGGATCAGATGGATTACACACTGGGCCAAAGGGCTTACCGTAGCTTCTTCTCCTTAGACTTTTTGGCTTGTACTTATGTCCCTCCAAATGGGACATATGTGCAGATGGAGGATGGTTAAGGAACTAAAAGACAACCAGGGGGCCAGCACCGTGGCTGAGTGGTTAAGTTTGCGTGCTCTGCTTCAGCAGCCTGGGGTTTTGCCAGTTCAGATCCTGGGTGAGGACCAAGCACTGCTCACCAAGCCGTGCTGAGGCAGTGTCCCACATAGCAGACCTAAGAGGACCTAAAACTAGAATATACAACTATGTACTGGGGGGCTTTGGTGAGAAGAAGAAAAAAAATTAAGATTGGCAACAGATGTTAGCTCAGGTGCCAGTCTTTAAATAAATAAATAAAAGACAATTGGTATTGCCTGGCATCCACAAAATCTCTGACCCAATTGTTTCCCAGTGCACCACTTGCCAACCTCACCAAGTTTCTGGAGAAATCCGTGTACCCCAGGAAGTCCTCCCAGGTCCGCACTGTCCTGTGCGGCGCTACAAATGGGCTTTACAGCCTTGCCCCAGCTTTAGGCTGTTCTCACTGTTTGGTCATCATCTGCGTGGTTAGTGGATGCGCTGAGCGCTATCCGACTAGACGTGCAGAGGCCACAACAGTGGGACGGAAATTAACAAGTGCAGTTGTCCCTTGTTCTGGCTTCCTTTACGGATTGAAGCAGAGCGAGGAGCTCACTGTGCAGCAGAGGCAACCACTTGCTTGAAGAAACTCTGGGGCACTCATTAAAATTTCACACCCCATGTCACCCTCAATCATCAGGGCAAGTGGAATGTAAAGCTCTAGACACGAAAGGGACTTCAGGAAGGTCTGTCAAGAAACTGGACTTAAATGGCCAGAAGCTCTGCCCTTGTCCCTTAGAAAGATCTGGAATACTCCAAATAGGAGACATGGATTGACAGCTTTTGAAATAGTGTTTAGATGCTTGATGCCTGCTGCCATCTCTAAATCTTCTATCCTTGGATTAAGTGAATATTATGGGAGCTTAAGTGAACAAGTTGATGCTATGACTAGCTATAGACAGAAACTAACTATTATTCTTGAAGCATATGGTCAACAGATAAAAGAGGCATGGTCCCCACCTGCTGACAGCCTTACCTTCTCTTCGGACCAGGAGATCAGGTGTACATCAAGGTCTTTAGAAGAAAAAATGCATTTTCACCTTTCTGGGAGTGACCTAATGACCACCTACACTACCATAAAAATATAGGAAAAATCTTCCTGGATCCATGCAAGCCACAACAAAATAGACCCAGAACATCGCTCTCAGGACAGCTGGGAGTAGTCCCCACAGGTGACCTTAAACTAAGGCTCTCCAGGGCCAATTCCAAGTTCCAGAAGCAGCTGGCCTCATGGAGTAGACAGCTTTTCCTAAGATCATGGATCAAGAAATCTTGTTTTCACCTATTTTCCTCATTGCTTTTAAAACTCCCTGCACACACACACACACACACACAAACAGCAACAACAACCCTTTTCCTATTAATGCATATATATATATTACTTTTAATCATTTATTAGAAAGCCGACTGGAGAGCTCTGGTCTCTATCTGTCCACTCCCCCTCTCTAAGTTTCCACTCTGGGCTCTTTCCCAATCTGTGTCTCCCTCTTACTAACTCTCTCTTTCTCACCAGGTAGAGCACAGACCAAACACCCCCTAATGCCAGTTTACCAAACCCTGGCCACGCTAGCTAATCTGACTGTTGTTTATGTCAACAGCTAGAGAGCACAGAAGGACCTGAACTGGTCTCTGTTCCTGCTGATGTGAACACCTGGTGGACTAAGCATGGAAGATGGATGAATGACAGGGTATGGTGTCCACGACAAGGAAGACATCGCTCTGCCTCTTCTCCTGGTGAGTCACTAGGCCCCAGAAAACCTCTAGAGAAGCGCCAGGACTGTCCCTTGCCCAGATAAAGACAATAGGTGAAAACTGTTCCCTAGAAAAAGTAAACATGACGCTGGACAGATTTCTTACCACTTAGCTACTATCTCATTTTCTCTCTCCACAGTCACCAGCTCAGCTTTCAATATGTGAAATTTCTAGGGAGGTTTCACATTCGGGAACAGATGGGTTTATGGCAGGCCACCCCAAGATGTGCCACTCTGCTATGCAGATTATTTTGAGCTGAAGACAATCAAGGCTCAGAAGACCCTGGAAGAACATTTGACCTTCCCCCAAATTGCCTAAAAGAATTTAAGTTAGAAGGGCCTGTCCCTGGAAGGAACTCTTACCATAGATAATTCTAGGAGTGGTAGGTGGGAAGGCATCTAATAAGGACCATTTTATCAAAAGACTTCTTTTGGGTCCTATTGTCTGTAGATGGGACAATGCAAACATTTGTTCACCCAATATGAACTCTGCTCACCTTCCTGTACATTTCCTTCTCCCCCTTTGAAGTCTCAGACCTCTATCTCCCTCTCCTTAGTCCAGAAGGACGTATATACCTCATTTTGCCTGACTTTGGAATTCTTCATGCTTATGTGAATTCCTGTGTACATGTATTAACTTTGATTTTCTCCTGCAAACCGGCCTTATGTCATCTTTAATTCTTTGAGCAGCCATAGAACCAGCAGGGAAAAGGGGGGGGGGCTTCCTCCCTGTCCTCCTGCAACTTGAATTTGTAAAAAACAACATCTGCAAAGCGCAATAAAATGAGCTATGCTTATAATACATTTTGTGACTTTGTTAGATTAACATTTGTTGAGTAGAGCCCTGGGGGTGTAGGATGGTGAGCCTGGGTTCAACAACAGACCACAAAGAAATGGAAATAGAGAAGGTTGTTACTCACAAGTCCTGGAGAAGTTCCACATCACACCTTGAGGGGCCACACCAGAAGGTTAAGGCAGAGGACAGAACAGGACCTGGGGCATATGCCTCTATTGGGGTCCGCAGGCAGAGTGCTTTGGGGTTCCTGGGCTAAGTCTGGATTGGTCAATTCAAACCAAATGAGGTTTTAGTAAGTTTCCCGGAGTTCTTATCTAAGGGACACACAGGGGGAAGGCCCTGGGAGGTGGGGATGATGCTTCTTACAAGGGCAGTTTCGAGAGTCATATCAAGAACTGACATGTACTTGTGACTCTGCCGGTGGTTATCTAGGGCGCACACTCTGGGGAGGGGCTAGTGTCACTTCAAGGCCCCTGCAGGCCGCTTGTCCACATGAAATGGGTGCCAAGGCAGCAACGCTATGAAGTAGTTTAGCTAACTCCCAACAAACTCTTAAAAGAAAACATAGGAATTAAATCCTCATGACCATGGATTAGGCAATGCTTACTTTATTTTATTTCTTATTTTTATTCAGGTAACATTGCTTTATAACATTGTATAGGTTTCAGGTGTACAACATTATAATTCGACATCTTCTGCACATACTACAGCATGCTCACCACCAAAAGTGTAGTTTCCATCCATCACCATATAATTGACCCTCTTTACCCATTTCACCCTCCCCAATGGTTTCTTAAATATGACACCAAAAGTTCAAGCCCCACAAGTAAAATATAGATAAAATGGACTTCATCATAGTTAAAAACTTGTGTGCTTCAAAGGATTCCATCAAAAAAGCGAAAAGAGAATAATCCACAGAATGGCAGAAAATATTTGCAAATCATATATCTGATAAGGGGATTTTGTCCAGAATATATAAAGAACTCCTACAACTCAACAATAAAAATATAAATAGCCCAATTTAAAAGTGGGCAAAGGATCTGAATAGACATTTCTCCAAAGAAGATATTCTTGACATCATTGGTCATTAGGGAAACGCAAAACAAAACCACAGTGTGATGCTCCCCCTAGGATGGCTACTGTCAAAAAGTCAGAGAAGAACAAGGGTCGAAGGTGATGGGGAGTTTTTGGAACTCTCACACGCACTGCTGGTGAGAATGTAAGATGGTGCAGCTGTTTTGGAAAACCATTGGGCAGTTCCTTAAAGTGCCAAACATGAAGTTACTGTATCATCCAGCCGCTCGGCCCCTGGGTATGTACTCAAGATGTGAAAACATGTGTCCACACAGAAACTTGTACATGAATATTCATAGCAGCATTACTCATAATATCCCAAAGGTAGAAGCAATCCAAACATCCACCAACTCATGATAGATAAATAAAATGTGAGATATCCATGCAATGGGATATTATTTGTCCATAAGAATGAATAAAATGGTGATACAACATGGATGAATCTCGAGAACACTATGCTAAGTGAATGAAGCCAGTTATGAAAGACTACATATTATCTCATTTCATTGATATAAAATGTCCAGAATAGTCAAATCCATAGAGACAGAGAGTAGATTAATGGTTGCAAGGAGATAGGAGAGAGGGAAATGGGAAGTGACTGTTAATAGGTACAGAGTTTCTTTTGGGGGTGATGAAACCTGCATCTCACCACAGTGACCAACTTTTGCCTCTGTGGGGACCTGGAATTGGCCACCCCAAGATATGTCTCTTTGGCATCAGGGTTATTTGAGGCTGATTGCTTTTGATAAACTGGGACAGGGAAGGAGGCTCTGAGGAATGGAACTTGCCCTTCCTTAGGACACATTTATCTCTATCTGTAAAAGCTGCCTCCCTCTCTGTACCAGGAAGAAGAAAGGAGATGACCTTCTCTCTAAAAACTCTTAATCAATACCAAAGGCAAGGACATAAAATCTGCATTTTATTGTGCTAGTCTGGTAACCTCCTGTAACTGACTTCCCTCCCCCTCCCAACGTTGGCATTCCTTAAGGATTAAGCAACTTTCCTTAGGCTAGGAACCGATTGCTGCTGCGCTCACCTGTGACCGCCCAGCTCCAGACATACACTTGCCTCCAGCTACGCCCACCGAGATAGCAGACCCACTACCTGCTGTGTCCATCAAGCACTGTGCCGACAGGGCAATCTTGTGACTATTGTGGGAGGGACATTTCAATCACATGTGAAACACCCTGTTTGGGGGTATATAACCACTATGTGCACCCCACTTCTTCGGTGCCCTTTCTTCCTTTGGGAAGAAAGGCCCCGGGCCATGGTTCCTCATAAAGCTTTGTTTAATTTTCTCTTGCTATTCTGTCTCATGTGAATTTAATTCGTTCTCCAGCCAGACAAACCCCCATTTGGGGAGAGAAAATGTCTTACTCCCCTACACCTCCCTCTAGCTAACCTTAGCAATCAACTCTTTTTAGCCAAGATTAATTTTCTGCTCCCAACCCCAATTAACATTCTTTATAATGTGTACCTCCCTTCTGTGCCTTCAAAAGCCCCTGATGTTTACTCCCTAGTGGGACACTGGTTTCTACCTGAATCTGTGCTCCCTAAATTGAAATTCTGTGATCCCCAAATAAACACCTCTCTGCCTCCCATTTTGGCTCTTTATGTTTAGGTTAACATACATGGTGTCAGAATGAGCGACCTGAAGGGATCTCACCTTCATGGACCACCCTCCCCTGGAATGTGATATGGTACCTATGATACTGAACCTCTTAATCTCATGTTCATGGGCCTGATGCGCAATAAGCCAGTCGCTGAGCCCTCAGTGCTTGGAGGTGGAGAAAGATTTGTTTAAATTGATCAGAAGGAGAAGGTGGGAGGATAGGTTCTTTCAAAGCTGCTTTACAAAATAAGAAACAGAGTGTTTTATAGAGCTAAGGGGCTTGGGAGGAGGAGGAGTTTCAGAGAAACAAAGGGGAAAAGTGTGTTTCTTTCACTCCAAGTCAGCCCTTGAGCAATCTGCCTTCTAGGCATCAACTGCAGTATCTGGTGATTGTAACTTCCTAGAAGGCCTTTTTCTTCTCAACACAAACTCATAAATCCTTGTGACCCTTGAGTCACCCCTCAGATTAAACAAGAAAACAGCAAACAAAAAAGGTTAACTTCTTTTCATTTGTGTCTGTGTTAGGAACAAGGTTGAAGTTAGTCACATTCTCATTGAATATTCACGGTAACCCTCAGGTACCCGGCTTCACCAACACGAGCCACCTGGGGCTCACTGTTTCCATGGATCACCAACTCTTCTGATTGTGGGTCCTCGCAGATTCTGACCTCCTTCCTCCCTCAGTGTCTTTTTCTGGGGCTGGGGGTGAACACCCAGGAGATGGTTGTCTCAGTCCGGTATAGTGGCCACTGCCACAGGAGGGGGTTCCCTCAGCAGGGTTTTTTCTCTGGTTGATGAGGAGTTTTAGGCTGCTTAATTTTAAAATGGCTTATGATGAGGATTTTGAGGCTGGTTAGTTTTAAAACTACAGATGAGATTCAGGCTCCAAGGAGTGGAATTTGTTTGCCCCTTTGTTGGGAAACATTTACATTTCTAAGGGAAACCTCTATCTGTGAAGATGCCTCCCTCTCTGTGCCAGGAAGGGGGGGGGGATGGTCTTATCTCTAGAGGCTCTTGGTCAATGCCAGAGGCAAGAACTTAAGTTGGTTACTGTCTGGCAACCTCATGTAACTGACCCTCCCCCCCCACAGATCCTCCTTTGTCTTTAGCCAAGGATAAAATTCAAGCGGTGACTTCTGCCATTTACTCAATCCGGTTTGATTCTTATCTACCATTTTAACTTTTTTACATATTCTTTGTCTTGTAAAGAGATAACTCACATACCTATGCCTTAAATTTAGCCCTAACCCTCAACTTGGCGCGGCAGCAGCAGGAGCTCTGACTGCCCGTGGGTCCTGTCCCCACGCACCAGCTCTGCCTGCCCATGGATCCTGTCCCCATGCCAGCGGGGGCAGCAGAAGCGGCGGCAGCAGAAACTCTGACTGCCCATGGGTCCTGTCCCCATGCTATTCTACTCTCTAAATAAAAGAGCACTACTGCCAGATCTTGAGAGTCCAAGAAATCTTTCTTTCGACTCCTCGGCTCACCGACCCCGCATCATGGTCAGTGAGTACTCTTGCTAAATTGAGAAATTTCTCTATTGTCAACTCCACCTGCATCCTTCTCTTTCACATGGGACTTTCATTTTCTAAAGTTTCTCAAGAAGTTTCTCCCTCAGGAACTCCAGCTGGTTTGGTGTTTAAACTGACAAATAAAAATGGCAAGCAATAGGATATATTGGAGTATATGAGGAAGCCATTTGGTATAAACCTAATTCGGCCTGACTTTTTTTTTTCAAAAGGGCCTGACTGTGGCTATTGAGCACGCATTGCGTATCTGCTTAGACATTTCCTATGGCCAGAACAAAGGCCCTTGAGATAAAGGTGCAACTTCCCCCCACATTAGCATTTCCTTAGGGATAAGCATTTTTCCTTAGGCTAGGAACTGACTGCTGCACTCACCTTTGACCACCCAGCTCACCTGTGACCACTCAGCTGGAGACAATAGACTGCCCCACCCTGCTGCGTTCACCGAGACAGAAGACCTACCTGCTGTTTCCATCAATCGCTGTGCCGACAGAGCAGTCTTGTGACTATTGTGGGAGGGACATTTCAATCATATGTGAAACACCCTCTTTGAGGGTATATAACCACCCTTATACCCCCACTTCTTTGGAGTGCTCTGTTCCTTTGTGGAAAGACTCTCCCAGGTTATAATCCTAAAATTTAAGCTCAGAATAAACTCACCCAAATTTTCATTTATAGATTGGTTATGGATTATTTTCATCGACAAAACTAAGGTCCCTTCTCTTGTAAATTTCTATCTCAATGGATCAAAACTACTGAGGATGATTTAAAATCACAATGGCCAGTAGAGAGAACATTCTAATTAGATAAGACAATTGCAAGGTACAATTTAAAGCAAAGGCTTCAAAATCCTAACATAGCTTCATTGAAAGTTTTGTTGCAAAAGCTAACGAAAAATCTGTAAGAGGGACCTAAAAGACGAGACAACCATGTACAGAAGTCCATCAAGTTAGTGGCCTTACTGACACCCTCATATCCACTCTGGTAGGAGGGCCTCAATGGGCCCCTCCAGAGTTGACGGAGAATTTTCCTTGTAAGCTGCTTCATTATTCATTCCCTTAAACAGCCCAGGGGAAACTAAATATAGAATTAATGGAGTTGTTTAAAACTGACAGGAATACTTACTATTTGTCCCAGCTAAAAACTAAAAAGATATTTAGAAGGATTTTTTTCAGTAGCTCTATGGTTAAAAAATTTGCCAGCTCATATTCAGAGCCTGATAGGAATTTTTTAACAGGCTTTCTTCCCTAAGTTACAATAAAACTCTGTACCCAGAGAGCAAGAAGCAAATTAGGGATACTGTGATTGGATGGGTAAACCCACCTCTGTTGTCATTTAAGTTACAACCCAGTTTCTGAGGCACTGAGAGCAACTGTCGTCATCTCACAAATCTCTGCAAAACTGAAAATGCAGCTCCACAGGCAGCTCAGGTTCCACCATCCCCATCACCGATCCTGACACCTCCCTGTCTGACTCAAAGCCTGGACCCTCGCCAGGAGCATCCTTATTAGACCGTCCCCAATTCCTGAGACTGAGGGAAAAGTTTAAACCCCAATTACCCTGAAAGCCCTAGGGACAAACTTGCATTTTTCCTCTCTGTCCTTTGAAGTTGTAAATGTTTCCCTGTCTTTTGCATGTAAACAGCCCAGGAGAGAACAGCCCACAGTCAGCTGAGACTCAACCTGGCTCCTCAATCAGTGAAGCCTGAGGTCAAAGAAAGAAAAGGGAAAAACTTTCCTTTTAAATGTGGGCTGCTAGAGAGCCTCTCACCCCAAACCAAATTCATCCCCTCGTTATCTAGAGCAAAGATAAATCTTAAAAGGTTCCTCCACAAATATTAACAACAACAACTACAACAAAATATGTTAAGCAGATAACCTTATCTTGTTCCATCCACTAGAGACACATTTATAAACTGAGTTTTGTATTGTACTTGATTCATGGCTAAAATTTTTAAAATAAAAGCTATAAGATCTCTGTGTTAGTCTATAAATAAGTATGTACGTTATATATGTGTGATATTTTTCTACCTCCAGATGGTATTAACAAAATTAATTTTAAAAAGAGTTCTATTTTGGGGCTGGCCCAGTGGCACAGCAGTTAAGTGTGCACATTCCGCTTTGGCAGCCTAAGGTTCACCAGTTCGGATCCCAAGTGCGGACATAGCACCGCTTGACAAGCCATGCTGTGGTAGGCGTCCATACATAAAATAGAGGAATATGGGCACGGATGTTAGCTCAGGGCCAGTCTTCCAAAAAAAAAAGCCTTCCCTTACCGCAAAGCTGATGCCCTCAGAATGGCAAAGAAAATGTTAGAACATGTGCTTCCCACTTGGGATGTACTTTCCACAATCCCCAGTTATTGAGGCACCCACCTCACTGGGCAAATCATACAAACCTTAAGGAAAACTTTGCAAACTTCTTGGGATTATCACGGTCCTCATCACCCTCAATCATCAGGCAAAGTCAGGAAAACTAATGGAAGAACTGGATTCAAGCAGAACGAGTATTAATCACCTGGGACTATGTGAACTGAGGAGGATGTTCTAATGTTTTGTTTTTCCAGATTTAAAGAACTCTTTTCTCTTAAGCCATTAACAATTTGCTTAGACACATCTTTGTGAACAAAGATGAAGCATTGACTTTTTCTCCCTACCTGATCCCTCTAGAATTCAGAAACTCTCAGTGAGTATTCTTATTTTCACTTGTATAAATCATCAGGCAAAGTTTTTAATGTGAACAAATTAGTTTTACTGTGATCTTCTTTGGCAAAAAAAAAAAAAATTCAAGGTAATTGTAGAGAGAAAAATTATGTTTGTGTGTTTGTAGACATTAGATTCTATTCCTGTTAATTGTCTTTGAGGTTCATTATATACTGTGGACTGGACTCCCCTGGCCTAAGGTATTGCCTTCGGCCTTGCTGGCTGTTGGCAGTGCCCTCTTTGGAAAACATGGACTAACTCCACATGGGACAGTCACCAGCAGATCAGTGTCTGTTGGTCCACAACCTTCTGTGGCTCCCCTGTTGTCTTATGTGAGTGTGACCAGCTCCTGTGAGTCTCTGTCTTATCCCCAGCCCATCAACAACAGGTTAAAGATGCTTTCCTGGATCCCAATTTAAAGGATCCTGTTGGTCACAGTCTCAAGCCTGGTGACTGGGTATTCTGGAAGCATCATCAGAGGAGGACAGCCCTTGAGCCCCACTGGAAAGGACCTTACCAAGTGCCCCGACCACTGACACTGCTGCAGAACTAGAAGGCATTGCATTCTATGTGCTTCCTCCTGGGTACACCGTTGTGTGTGGCTACATGGGGAACCATGGGCTTATGAATGTGTAGACAGCTTGCATATGGCAGGACAATACCTTTTAGGATACCATAGTTTTCCATTTCAAGTTCTTGTTAAAGAAGAAACTCAACCACAATCTCATAGGTCTAGGCAAGACTTGAAGACCCACTTTCTACATCCTATCTACTCTCCATTGATTACCATTACCAAAGGCTTTGTCCCTTGGATTGATGTTGTCCATAATGACCTGTTGATAAAAAATTTATCCCTAATCATAGCTAAATTGGTAAGTTCTGCTGCTCGAGTCTTAGCTCAACAAAATGATCTCTGGATTCCCTAGGAAGTGTTATATTAGACAATTGAATGGCACTCAATTATTTCCTTGCAAAAGAGGGTGGCATCTGCGCCATAGCCAGCACTTCCTGCTGTGTATTATAAAAACAGCACAGGGTGTCTCCTGTCCAATGTCTTTCAGTGACACCCTCTGGTTCCCTATTCATGTTTTCAGCTGCTTTCTTCAGGTACAGGTGCTTGGATGAGATGAGGACTTCAGATACTGCTTATGATTATTAGAATTTTCCTACGTGTACTTGTGTTTAAGCTTCTTATGCTACTACTCACTCAGATCTGCTCCAAGTTATACTAACAATTATTGTCCTGATTTGCATGATCTTTGTTGCCTTCAAGCTGCTAAGGATTTGCATTTCTTGATGCTGTGTGTCTGTCTCTACCTCCAGAATAATGATTGCTCAGCGACTTGAGATGATCAACTAATCTTGAAACTCCAAAGGACTTGAAAATTTTTTCAGATAGAAATGATGCTTAAGACTCACTTCCTGACAGCCTCCTTATTGCCTATGTGCAGCCAGAGCCTCTGACTGCCTTACTCCTACTGATGATTGAGCATCTAGCTTTCCCTACATGAGGGACACGACTTCTCAGGACTGAACCTTCTTGGCAACAAGAGAAATGTTAATATATCAAATGGTTGATCCATGATGTTTTCTGTTGCAATATCTTGATCAGAAGGGGAAATGTGGACAGTGAGAACAAAATGGAGTAACATCTGTCAAGGATTCTAAAATGGAGCTGGGAGCCCATGAAGGAAACGGAGCTCATGCAGGCATGCCACGTCTCTACCAGAGGGAATCTTAACTTTTGACCTGTGCTTCTCTGTTGTCATCTTGACGTTCTTTCAGGAAATACACTCACTCTCAAAGATAAGAACTTCCTGCCTTACAGACGGCCTTAGCAACTGATCACATACAGCCAAGAAGTAACAGTTGTTGACAGCGCCAATCACAAATTTTGCAAAACCATCCGTGTAATTTATGTCTTTCGGCCTTTATAAACCCTTACCTGCTTGTTTTCCTCAGAACACATTTTGGGTTTGTGCCTGAATCTGTGTCTCCTGAGTTGCAATTCTAATTGCCCAAATAAATATCTGCTATTTGAAGTGTAGTGAATTTTTCCTCAGTCGACATCTCATACTTCTGGAGGCCAGGAGTCCCGGATCCAGGTCTGGGAAGCTTGATTTCTGGTGAGGCCTCTCCTCCTGGCCCAGAGAGGGCTGCCTTCTTGCTGTGCTCACATGGGGGAGGGGGAGAGAGCAAGCTTTCTGGTGCTGCTTCTGATAAGGATACTCATCCTATGGGGTCAGGGCCCACCCTTATGACCTCATTTAACCTTAATTACTTCCTGTCTCCAAGTAGAGTCACACTGGGGTTAGGGCTTCCACATTTGAATTTGAGAGGGACAAAATTCAGTCTATAGCGCCCTCCTTCCTCAGGGCTCCAACCATACTGTGCGCATGATGGAACTGTAGCCTGTATCACATTGTGTTGTTAAGTGCTATTTATTTTTCTAATTCTAAAATAACACATAGAGTAGCAAGTGTGGAAAATGCAGAAAAATATAAAGAAAATAAAAATACATACTCCCACAACATAGAAATAAATATTAATATGCCAGGGGCCTTTTTGGTCTTTTTTTTCTCTCTGTATATACACTCATGCATTTTTTTTTTACACAATTTGGATCAAACAATATGTGATGTTTTTGGTAACAGCTTTCTTGAGATATAATTCACATACCGTACAACTCACCCATGAGTGAATTCACCAAATGAGTGAGAGCAGCGGGAGGCCCAGGTTAGTGCAGGGACCATGGGGGCTGAGGAGGGTAACAGGTGTCTGTGTCATCGTGAAGACCAGCTCTGTAGGACTTACCCCCCAGTTGACGTGGGGAGTCAGTGCAGACTCAGGAAGTAACAAGGTATGGCGAGGTTGAGAACCTTCCACATGGAAGTTGAAGTGGTCGATGGAAGATGAGGAAGCCATACTCCACAGTCATTTAGGGGCACACAGTGGTGGGGATGGGCTGAAGACTGGCAGCAACTCTGTTCTGTGATCCACTGTGCGGGCAGCAGTCTTTATGCCAAACCCTGGAAGAGTGACCTTCACTGAGCTGGCGAGGTCATCAAACTCTCTGCTCACCTGGACATCCTGAGGAGATACCCAGGACCAGGCAGCACATTAGCACCTTCTGAGAACTTGACTTCTTTCACTCACACACAGAGGGTCTTGAAGAAGCTCCTTAGAACAGCTTCTCTCCTATGGATGACAATGTCATTACTCCCCAAACTATTAAAACAGAGAAGGGCAGAGGCTCAAGGGGGCTTCTTGGGGCTGGTTACACAGGTCTGTGCTGTTTGTGAAAATTCAGCAGTCTTTGCCCTTAATCCATGTGCACTTTGCAGCATATGTGTTGTTCCTCAACAGGAAATGAAAACCAGAGAGGTTGGGGAAAGAGAACCAGGACTGAGTCTGTCTCTGCACAGGCCCTTTCTGTAGGGTCTGTCATCTCATCTCATCTCACAGTGACCCTGGCTGGAAGGTCCTAGCCCCATTTCACATGGACACAAGGCTGAGTCCTGGAGAGGGTTTTACATGAACTGTAAGGATTCAGAAGGATTTCCCTTAAAGCTGAGGATAAAATCTGGGCTAGCCAGATTAGACTAATGACAACAGTGAAGGAACAGGAAACAGAACATTGTATCTAGACTAGAGCTGATCTCTGATTCAGAATCCAAGATCCAATGTTGATGGATCAGGATTCGATCCCAGGCCTGTCTGACTGAAACCCTATGGGATTTCCATTATACTAATGCTTCTGACAGTAACTGCACATCGTATTGAACAAGCATGTACTGTTGCAGGACAATTTCATGTATTCCATTTGTGTTAGAATGATGGAGTCCAGTGCTGAGTGGCCTTCTCAGAGCAGAGGGACGTGGTCAAGGCAAGTTCATCTCTGGTTATGGAGCCATAGAGACGAGGCAGGGAGAAGGAAACAAGGACGTTCGACACCAGGTGTCCCGAGCCTGAGGGTTGGAGCTGTGAAGACAGGTCTCTGGAGAGGCTTTGACTCAGGTCTGGACTGAAGTGAATCAGGGTTGGAATAAGCAGTGATTTGGGACTTGACTTTCTTTTAATAATTCGTATTTGGGGTTCTCTCCTTAGTGTTTAACTGCCTTGGAAAAGAATGACATTTTTTCTACATTAAAAAGGCAAAGTTGAGTGAAAGGCATCCTGGTCTCCCTCACAGCCGCACAGTGACTCTTCCAGGACCACGATCCCCCTGCAGGCAGTGTGGATGGGGGAGGGGCCGTCTTGCGAGGGCTGGACCTGCAAACCCAAACATCAGTGGACAGGGGGCGTTGTGCCCCTGAGCCAGCTATTCTCTCTCAGCAGGTGAAGAACCCAGGCAGGGGTCCGAGGTGAGGCCAGGGCGGCACCCCAGTCAGGAGCAGGAGTGGGGCTGGAGGGGCATCAGGACCCACATTCAGGCCTGGGCTGGAACGTGGACTCGGCCACACCATGCATCTGGGCAGGACACTCTAGGTCTCCAATCCCTACTCTCTCCCCTCAAATGATGCCTCACAGGGCTGCTGGGAGGACCGAGGCGGGGGGGTGGTTTAGGAAAAGCTCTTCCAGAGAAATACAGTGGTTCTGGGGCAGACACTGGGTTCCCCCTGCACAGACTGGAGAACAGCAAAGCAGACACCTAAGAAACACACGCAGGAACTGAGAGCAGCTGAGCCCAGGGAGGCCGGGAGAGCAGCATGAGAGGGAAGCAAGGGCTCCTCATCTCTGCTGACAGGGCCAAGGACGGCCCCACCGCCTCTGCTCAGAAGTGTCTCCATGGGACAGAATGCCTTGGGTGAGGCTGCAGGGCCGGGAGAGAGGAAGGGGGTGGATGCTGGCTGAGGCCCACCCAGTGCCCGGCTCTGTGCATGGGACAAAGACAGACACACAAGACACACTCCTGCCCATAAAGGGATCACCCACTGCGGGAGGAGAGGAAAAGGAACATCATAAAAATGCAGTGTGATGCGTGCAAGGAGAGTGTGCACTAGCTTTCCTGGGGGTAAAGGTCACATGGGGATAGAGCCCCTGAGCTGAGCTCTGCAGGTGAGGTGGGCGGAGCTGGGCATTTCAGCAAGAAGAGCAGCAGGAGCAACGCAGAGGGAGAAACCGCCCCGTGTGCACGGACACTTCCAGGCAGCTTGGAGCCAGAGGATGGATTTCAGAGCGGGAGGGAAGAGGGGGGCTGGCAGAGCCCAGATCCTGAGGGCGTGCTGTGAATGACACACTGCTAAGCCTGGATTCATCCAGAGGGGGTCTGCTGACGGGTTTAAAGCAGGAGGGACGGGGGCACGTTTCTGGGGTAGAAAGATCACCTGGGAGCAGGTGGGAAGGAAGGGCCAGAGAGGAGGAAGTAGCAGGAGCACAGGCCTGGAGGAGGGGAGTGAGAAGGAGGAGCAGCCTGAGGTCTCTGCAGGAGGTGAGACGGAGGAGGGAGATGAGGGCAAGAGGGGGACAAACGCTGGGCCCAGCTTCTGATGGGAAGGAGGCTCCTCCCCAAGACGCAGCCCTTAAAGGGAGATAATGCATCCAGGTCAGACTCTCAGAATCCAATGTCCCTGTGCTCCATCTGGGGGACCGTCCAGCATGGGGATCTAGAGCTTAAGAGAGAGGTCTGGGTTCCAGCCAAGGGCAGCAGAGGGGTGAGTCTCAGGTTGGGGACGGTGTGCTTTAGGGGGCGCCTCTGCCAGTTGAGGGAGCTGAGGGCCAGGCGGGGCTGGATCCATGGAACTGGTGTTAGTGTCCTCTGAGCATGTGCTGTTGGCACAGTCATCCCCGTGGTCCTGCTCCACCCTCTGTTTCACTCTTCCTTCTCTGTCTCCTGCTCTCAGCCCTGCTCAGCCCCTCCCCACTGGCAACCCTGGAGGAAGGAACCCCTGCTGTGCACACAAGGCCTCAAGGAGGTCTGAGACTGTGTCCAGCAAGGCCAGAGGAAGAGCAGGGGAGAAGGTGAAGGGGAAGCGAGGGTGCCCCGGCCATCACAGCAGAGCAGCTCTCCATGGGGCTGAGGAGGAGGAAGGACAGCTGGGAGGGAAGGATGGAGGGGAGGAGTCTGCAGAAGTGCATGGGCCAGGCCAGAGGTGGGCAAAGGGAAGAAGTGGTCACAAGGAGAAGCCAGGAGGCCCCCTCCCCATCGGGGCTCTGGAACCTGTGCACACTGCTGCCACTGGGGTGGGGAGATGTGACAGAGGAGGGGTCTGTGTGGACAGGCACAGGCAGGTCTGTGCTGGGGCCTCCCCCATCAGGCCAGCACTCTCAACAGGAATCCTCAGTGTCTGGTTGACCAGGAGGCCCAGGCCCAGGCTCAGGGCTCCCACTGCAGATGACGTTGTTTCTGCAACAGAAAGACATGAGCATGGTGCTGCCTTGCACACAGATCTCCCCAGGGTCCCAGCTGGAGGTGCTGGTGCATCACTGCGTCAGGAGTCACATTCCAGCCTCCACAAACGTCCTGGGGACCCTGGGCAGGTCAGTGAGTAAAAGCTGGATAATGACCCTGCTTCAACGGAGGCCCCCAGTGTTCAGATCACCCAGAAAACATGCCTAGAGTGACCCCCCTGGTGGAGACCAGCCGCTGCTCCCTTGCCCTCAGAGCTCAGCAGTGCTCCCATGTATTGTGCTCCAGCTGACACCCTGTCCCTATCACCATGACAGCAGCTGTTTCTGGAAAACCACCCAGCCCCCTCCCCACATCCTCTTCATCCTCCTCCTCCTGCTGGACCTGAACTCCAGGCCTCAGCATCACTCTTGGCACACTTTGTCCTGAAGCCAGTCCCACTTCTCTCTGACTCCTCAGACCCCAGCTCTGGCCTCGAATTTCAGCATCTCTGGGGCCTCCTCTGGCCTTGGCTCCTTCCATGGGGAGCAAAGGTGGGGAAGGTGCAGCGGGCAGGCCTTGCTCACCCCAGCAGCCTTGACCTGTTGGGCCTCTGCCTCTTTCCTTCCCTCTGGCTTGCAGCCCCTGCTCTGGTTCCATGCCTGGGCCTGGAGGAGCAGCACACACACAGCAGGCCCCCAGCAGCCATGAGCTGAGCAGAGCATATGAGCACCCACCCTGCACCAGGCTCTCTGAAGATGCTTCACACACACGTGTGCGATTCCCAGCCCCGACCTGTGCAGTGGGAATCACGAGCCCCAGTGTTCGAATGATGAACTCGAGTGAGAAGGACGGAGCTGGGCACTCTCGGATTGCGGCTTAGGACCCGTCATGGGTAGACTGTGGTAGGCTTGGGAATTAAAGTGGTGAACAGCAGCAAGATCATAAAGCCCCTGGTCCCTGGGGTGGCTATGGGCTCAGAGACTGTACCATGGGGACACTCCATGCTCCTCACCTCATGTTGAGTTCCTCCACCACACTGTTGGTCTTAAGTGCCTCACCCAACATGGAGGCTCCGGGATCTCCAGAGCCATTGTATGGGATGTCCAGGACTCTCAGGAAGATGTTTGCCTCGAATGCAAAAGAGCGAAGCCGTGGGACCACATGTGATGGTGGAGAAAGTCATGGGCCACAGTCTCAGAGCCCAGGAGGCCTGAGGTGCAAAGAGCAGAGACTGAGTGCAGAAGGGCAGAGTCCAGCTTAGAGTCTGTGGCTTGGATGGTGGTGGACAGTAGAGACGAACCCCTGGAAGCACAGCAGAGAGAGGGGTGTCAATGTCAATGACCTTCAGGGCCTGGGGGGCTCCATGTGGCAGCAGGCCAAGAAACAAAGTGATCAGGCCCCATGCCTATTTGGAGGCTCCAAATCCATTTAGGTACCTCTCAAGCAGCCCAGGGGCCCAGGGGGGCTCCAGTGAAGGGCTACTGGGGGCTGTGATGGGGAGGAGAGTGCAGCTTGTGTATGTGCTGGGAAGACAGAGCCTGACCTGCCACCTTGTGGGCAGGAGTCCAGGTCAGCCCCCGTCAGAGGGCAAGGCAGCGGCTGCCCTTCCTTGAGGAGGACCACACAGGGAGCTGGTACCAGGAGCACTGCAGGCGCCAGTGCCACCCTGGCAGGGGCTGGAAATACTCGTTCCGGAGGCCTACAAGCCACCACATCCAAGGGAGTAGGTGGGCCATGTGAGAGTGTGCTGGGACCCAAGGGTGCAAGAGTGTCATCTTGGGAAGCATCTGTGTATGCCCAACAGTGAGCATGTGTCACCAGACTGTACTATGTCCCCACCAGCCGAGTGTCTGTGATGTCTGGGGAAGGTGTGTGACAGTCAGATTCAGATCCCTCAGTAAGTGATGTGAGAGTGGGCACAGGGAGTTGGAACGTTGTCATCATTAAGTGGAGATGGGAACATTAAAGTCACTTAAGGAAATATTCTTTGCAATGTGCTTAAAAGATACAAGGTTCATTTCTGAAGAGCTGCACAGACAGGGACTAGCACCTGGAAAAATGCCCCCAGAGATAGGCCAGAGGGGCTGAGGGGTGGGGCCTCATACCTCCAGTCTCCTGGCAAAGGCCATGGCTCCTGGGCCTCGAAGGTGATTCCAGCTCATGTCAAGCTCGGTGAGTCCTGTTTTCTGCCAGGGCTGGTCCAAACATCTCCCCTTCAGAAACACCAAGAGAGACCTTCTTATTTACTGTTTATTCCTTCAAAAAATGACACTGATGCCCGCTGTGTGCCAGGGTCTCTGCTGAGCATGAGGGTCACGGAGTTGAACCCAACATGGGCCTGACCTGCCCACAAGGATTTCACATTTCATGGGGGAGACGTAAATACAAATTAATGGCATGTGAGCTACTGTAGACTTCAAACAGGGAGGTGTGGGAATAGGATGGGGGCTCACTTTGCCTGGGGGTTCAGAAAAGTGAGGGCAGGGGAAATAACCTTGAAGACTGAGTGACTCCCCATGCATATGTATATATACAGTGGAGAGCAGACTCAGGAACCAGTGAATGGGTGGAAGCCCAGGGAGCGTGGAGCACTTGCAGATATGCACACAGGCCTGGTGCTGGTGGCAGGTAGGGGGAAGCCAGTGAAATGAAGTAGGAGCCATGGGCACTTGAGAGATGCTGGGAGCCTTGAATACTAGGACAAAGGTCTTGGGAACCATGCTATGGATGGTGAGGAGGCAAGGAGGGCTTTAAGAAGTGACAAGGCTGGACTCCTTAGCGGTGGGTGTAGGGCATGGACTGGGATCAGCAGAGGCAGAGACAAGAGGCTGGGGACTGTTGGGAGGCTTGTG
Organism: Equus caballus; assembly: GCF_041296265.1. Classification (NCBI taxonomy): domain Eukaryota; kingdom Metazoa; phylum Chordata; class Mammalia; order Perissodactyla; family Equidae; genus Equus; species Equus caballus. Next base: position 3,706,082 of record NC_091691.1, on the reverse strand, counting down.
CTCTAGTCCATAGGCAAGAAGTGACAAGGCCAGAGCAGCTGTGGTGGAGAGAAGGCAGGGGTGGTAAAGAAAGGAAAATGGGGGCCGTGTGGGGTTCAGAAACCCTGAGAGATATTTAGCATACAAACCGGGCAGAAGCCCCACCCACCCTGCTCCCCACTCGGTCAGCACTCAGCCAGTCTGACCTGCCTCCAGTTCTCAAAAGTGCAGGGACCAACGTACCTCTGGGGCGTCCTCCTGTGTGGAATTGTTGACCCCCTTCTTCACCTGGCAAATGGCTCCTCCTCCTTCTCACCTGGGGTCATGGTGTCAGGAAGCATTGCCTGCCTGGCTGGGCTGGGCAGCCTCAGGCCCCCTGTCCACTGTGCTTCCCTCCTTGCAGGCTCTGGCCATCAGACCTCTCTCTGCCTGGCCAGTCTCTCTCACCAGCCCAGGGGCCCTCAGGGACCTGAATTTGACCCGTCTCCATTCCTTGGTCCCAGCAGCCAACACCGGTCTGGGAAGGCTGGTCTGAAGAAACGCACAGAGGAAAAGAGATGCGCTGACTGGGCAGAGTGCTCAGCCAACCCCCGGGGCCTGCGCAGACTCCAGGCCCCGCGCCGGGTCTGAGCCCCAGATGCGGGGACTTCCCCTTCCTCAGACCCTTCCAGGCTGGGAGGAGAGGGCCGTGGTCTCCTGCTGTGTAGGGAAGCCCCTTCCTTGCTGAACAGCTGGAGGGTGAAAGGTTCTTCTACAGGCAGGAGTCGGCCTCCTGTGGTTCCCAGGCTTGGTCTTCGTGACCCCTGCAGCCACCCTATGTGGCAGGTGCCACAATCGCCATGGGTCAGGTGGGGAAACTGGACCCAAGCTCCTCCACCTCCAGGGAGTCGGGCCCACCCTCAGAGCCACACTTGGGGAAACAGGATGGCCCTGTGGAGTCTGTCCTTCTCCAGGCTGAAGACCACCCCTCCCGTATTTGTGCAGCCTTCACAGGCCTCAGCCTCCAGCCCCTCCCTCCCGGCTGCCTCTTTGGTGCCTGCCCTCTGACCACGCAGCCGAGATGGACGCCTACACTTGGTTTGCGGAAAGTCCGAAATGAGCTTCTCTCGTAATTTCACTGACTTCCCACAGCAATTTTCTTAGAAGGTAAACTGGCTCTCTGGCAGTCAGATCCTAGGGCTGATTCCCACAGGCCAAGGCTGGTGCCACCCCACGCGCTCTAAGCAGTTTGAGACAGAGCAGAGACTCCCAGACTTTCTCAATCAGACAAATCTCCTGGGACACCTGCTAAAATGTGGGTGCACGGGCATCCCCACCAGGAGTCTGGTTCAGCAGGGCCAAGGCCCAGGAATCTGTACTCCTAACCCTGGGTGACAGGTGACTCTTATAATTGATTAGGGTGGTTGAGGACAGGCAGGTAGAACTGCTTGCACCTCCCAAGGCAGACAGCCCATGCAAAGGCCCTGGGGCACGGGAGAAAGTGGTGAGATCAAGGAGTCCCAGTGATGTCTTCCATAGACTTGGAATAAAATCTCATGCTTTTTGCCATCATTAGTAGCCCTGCAGCCCCCTGTGGCCTCTCCACCTCACAGTCTGGCCACTCTCCCTTGGCCCAGTAGCCCAGTCACGCTGGTGTCCATCAGTCTGAGAAAGAGGCCTGTGTGTTCACTGTTCCTCTGCTTGAAATGCTCTCCCTCTGATCTTGTCATGGCTGATTCCTCCGGACCCTGCACATTTCAGCTTCAATGTCACCTCCTCACAGAGGCCACCCTGGCCACCCCTCTAAGCAGGATCCCCATTCTTCTCTAGAATCACTCCCTGCTTGTTTCTCTATAGCACCAATAATTACGGCACATGACCTTGTTAATGTGCGTGCCCTGAGGCCAGGGCCTCTGTTCTGTTCTTGCTGGGCTCCTAGTGGCTAAGTCAGCACCCAGCACAGGCAGCGGCAGGCAATGAGACATCCAGGGAGGAGTAAGAGTTCTGTGTGGAAGGAGTGGGCAAGGGGCAGGCTGAGGTGGGACGTGGGGAGAGAGGCCAGAGCACGGATGCTCAGAGTGGTCCTGCCAACCTCCACCCATCCCTGCCCCAGGAAGATGGGCCCCATGGTGGCCCAGGCCAGACGGGACCTGCTTGGTCACTCAGCTGACTGTAGCTCAGGTCCTGGGGTTTCAGGCGCATGGGGGCCAGCAGGAGTTCAGCAAGGTACTGGCCCACCTGCTCCTCCAGGCTGTTCCCTGCCAGCTGTGCCCTCTGCCTGGCTGGGGTCACTGTGAGGGCGCCCACCGCTCCCGGCTGGTTCTCCGACAGGTCCACATCTGGAGGCTGGCACCACTCCTCAGTCAGTGGGATCCAAGTCAGGCACCGCCTTCCTCCACCTTCCTCCATCCCCCAAACTCCAGGCCTGAGGCAGTGGAAGGGGCTTTGCAGGCGGACTGTCCTGGGGTTGCATGGCGACTCTGCGACCCATCGGCTGGATACCCCACCCCACCCCGTGTGTCCACGAGCTCCTTTGTCAAGGGGTTAAGGCCACCTCCTTTGTGGTGTTGTGGAGGATGCTGGGATGGAGCCGTAGCCACCCCGTTGATGACTAGTGCCTGGCAGCAATATAACCCCACCAGAGCCCTCACTGCACATCTCTGGGGACTGGCAATGACAGCCCAAGGGGCCATGTACGGAGCACGTACACGGGCAGACACTGCTGAGTATTTAAGGCTCATCACAACCCCAAGGACTGAGTGGAATTGTTGGGTCCATTTCACAGACTGGAGACTGAGGCTCGGCAAGGTTGAGCTGCTGGCCCAGGGTCACCCTGCTCTTCTGTGGCAGAGATGGCATTTGGATCCAGCCCCACCAACTCCCACCCAGCCCTCCCTCCTCTCACACTGCCAGCCCCATCTCTGTGTGTGGAAGGACCCTCCCACCCTGCATTCGGGCACCAGGAGGCCACCACATGCAGGGGGCGCTGGCCAGCAGAGGAGGGGGTTGGAGGGGTGGGGCGGGCCAGGAAGGGAGTGTCATTCAGCATTGGGTGCACCACAGAGGATCTAACTCCACCCCACCCACCCCACCCTGTGCTGAGGCCCCTCCCCCAGCAACACCAGCAGGTCCTGGGGGAGAAGACACTGCTGTGGGGGGCCCACACCCCTCAGGAAAGGGAGGACTCAAGTCAGCCCACCCGTCCCAGGCTGGGCACCTCCCACAGATGCTGCTGCTTCTGCTCAGGGCACCTGTCAGGACCTCTGCGCCAGCCCCACACAGCCCAATGTCCCGAAGGTCCAGCCACTTGACACAGGGATTGGAGGTCAGCGTGGAAGCCAGAGCCTGGGTCCCCTGGGACAGAGGGGGGCCTGAGGGCCTGGTCCTCCCCAGGGCTGAAGGCCTCACACATAGCCGCTCACTACCCTGGCTCCTGTTCCCAGGGCTCCGCCCACTTGATGCCCTCCACCTGGAAGGCCCTCCTCTTCCCACAGGCCCAGGGGACTCCTGCTTCTCCGTCTAGGCTCCACCTTACCTCCTGGAGCCTTCCCTGATGCCCCAGTGCATTAGGGGGCTCCCCAGCCCCTAGAGTGATCTCCGTCATAGCCTGGATCCCATCTGCCACCCAGATGTGGGGGTTGGGACATACCTGGCACAGAGCAAGGCTGGGGAATGTGTGGGATGGGCTCAGGGAGGGCCACTCCCATGGCTGCTGCCCCCCAGGTCCTCCCCTCCAAGCCTGGCCCAGGGTCCCTCCTCGGGTAGCTGGGGCCCCAGGCTACAGTGCCGCAGGTTCAGCTCTGGGGCGCTTCCCTGGCACAGAAAGCAGGAGGCAGGCACGACGCTGTGGGCCCGGGGAGACCTCAGGGAGAGGGTGTCCTTGACCAGCTCTCCAAGCCCTGGGTGCCTGATAGGAGACAGGGACTAAGTGTGGCTCCCTCCCCAGGCACTGCTGCCTGCCTCCTCCCCTGCCCTCTGTCACTCCCCAGCCTGTTTCCCCTCTAGAGCCATTTCCTCCTGTGCTAACAGGGACTCCTGCCCCATATACAGATGCAGACACCGAGGCTCAGAGAAAGCAAGTCCTTTCCTCAAAGTCACACGGCTAGAAGTAGCTGATCCCGGCAGAGCCAGGCTTAGGACCCGCTTGTCTGACAGTGAAGTGCGTGCTGTGTCTTTTCTATTGCATTGCAGACCACGGATGTTTTATGAACATTTTATAGGGGAAAACACTGATATAATTCTAAGTTCCATACATCCATTAGCTTAGTTTTCCTGTGGATTGGGAAAACCCAGCCCTGATCCCATTTCGGGAAGAGATGGGACACCCCTCCTTAGACTGTTTGGTTGAATTTTTGCATTTTACCATCATTCTGGAAGCGTGTTCTGATGGTGGAACAACTAATGCTGCCAAGAGCTTTCCTGGAGGGCACAGGGCTGGAGGGGCCGCCGGCTGCCCTGCAGGTGTCCCACGGAGGGATGTGCTCTCTGCTGGACACGGGTCCCTTGCACCCTCGGCCCCAGCCTGCTCCCTCCTCCCCTGCCTAGCAGCCACCAAGGTGAGGACACAGACCTGAACCCCCTGCCCGGGCACCTTCTGTCTGCAGGTCAGAGTCCGAACCCGCCTCCGAAACCCCCTCGGCCCCCGGGACCCCTGCAGGACACCCAGTGGCTGCCGCCTCCTTCCTCCTGCCCTTCACTCTCCCCAGACCTCTCCCAGGGACCCCTCATGGTTCCGTCCATTTCACTGTCGCGGGCACTGAGGCTGGGACTGAGTCAGGTGGCACCTAGAGCGCGGCCGGGGATGTGGGCGGACCCGCCGGCCGCATGGACCAATCGAGTGTGGCGGCTAGCGGACAGGCGCACCCCGCAGCCAGTAGAGACGCGCTCCCCGCGGCGGTCGCCATGGCAACTCCTGGCTGTTGTTCGCTGCGGACCCGCCGCTGGCCTGCGCTGACATTGAGCCCGCTCCTGGCCACCACGCAGAAGGGCGCGCGCCACGGGCCAGACGCAGGCCTGGGTGCCTTGCGGGCTCCTGTTGCCCCTGCCATCCGCGTGGGTCCAGCAGCGCCTCCCTTCCACGAACTGGGGACCCTGCCTGACTCCAGAGCTGTGCTTAGTCCCTGCACTTGGGGGTGGGGCAGCTCTGCAGGAGCGTCGCACAGGAGGGCCTGGGGGACCTACCAGAGCCAGCCACCCTCCTCTCTGGAGCCAGAGTCTCGCTCTCTGTGGGTGCCCGTTCTCTCTCCTGCTCCAGCGTCGCATGTGCGGCTTCCTCCACCAGGAACATCCCTCCCCAGCTTCGCTTGTTGAACTTCAGAATCTGCAGTGTCAGCTCAGAGGGCCCTTCTTCCTGAAGCTTTCCTTGGCCCCTCCTCTGGGCTCTGCAGACCCCATGCCACCCTCTCAAAGTACCTATAACACCTGTCACCCACTCAGCCCTAAGAAAGTGAGGTCAAAGGGCAGGGGAGAGGGGCTGCTGCTGTCTGTGCCCCAGGGCCCAGCAGAGGGCGTGTGGGGAGGAAGAGAGGCCCAGGGCAGCTGGGGGTTGGGACTGAGCCCAGGGCTGGGGTGGGGCTGGACCCTGCCCCCGGTGGAAGTGTCCCTTTAACGCCGCTGGCCTGGCCTGGCCTGGGCCCCTGCTTTGCCTCCTGTTCAGCTGGGGCTGCAGCTGCTGTGCTGACTCCTGCTCCCAGCAGCCAGCAGGAACTGAGAGCAGGGGCTCCCCAGGGGCCGGGACAGGCTGGGGGCTTCTGGATTACAAGACTGAGAAGTAGGTGATGACTAGGAAGTGGCGGGTGGGCGCCCTGCAGAGGCTGCTGCAGCTCGGGGTCCTGGTCTACGTGGTGGTTGAGAGAATGGCTCCTGGGTGGGTTGGCTGGAGGGACCCTGACTGGTCCTGCTGGGCTGAGGGTTGGGGGTCTGACTCTCCAGGGGCCGGGCTGGTGGTGGTGGAGGGGGCATGTTGGACAGGGGAGGGGCAGAAGGAAGGATCTCTGTCTGTCTAGAGGCCAGCAGGGACAAGAGCCAGCCGTGTGCTTGTGTCCTCCTGTGTGCCCAACTACCTCCTTTGCTGGGCCTTGTCCCCAGCCCCGTGTTGGGCTCTGGGCACAGAGCAGGATGGTCTTGCCCTTCCAGGAGGCCCCAGGAGGGCAGGAGGTAGTCCCTGACCCCTGTGAGAGCTGCAGCCCTGAGGCCCCTGAGAAAGGCCACCAGCTGTGCTGGGTCAAGGGAGGCTTTGAGGAGGAGCTGGTGTGGCCAGGGCAGGGGAGGGTGAGGCTGGTGAGGGAGGAGGTGGGCAGCTCAGTCTGAGCACATGGCTCTTGCATGCGTGGCTGGAAAGTCTGCCCTGTGCAGGGTGTTTGGGTGGAAATGAGGCTGGAGAAGAGGTGGGGCCTGAACGCTGTGCTGGGAGCCTATAGGGAGTGTAGGGGCTGAGTGGGCAGGGCCGGCTCTGCTGCTGCTCACCATGTAGGGGGGACAGACCACACTGCCCATCCCCTCCTCCCCAGGTGGGCCCTCCTCTCCAAAACAGGCTACCAGGAGCAGGACCTCGACCCCTAGGTTTCTGTCATCACCACACTCAAAGGGCTTTCTGTGACTCAGATCGAGGAGCTGGGGAACCGGCTATGGATGTGGCTGACTTCATGAAGCCACCACAGGTGGGTGCCTGGGTGCTGCTTCCAGGTGTTCCTCACCTCTGACCCCACCGGTGCAGCGATGTGTGCAAACATGTGATGCCAGAGGGGGTGCTGGCACTGTCACAGGGCCCGGCTCAGGAAGGGCCTGAACAGAGGAGTAGCCCTGGACAGGCTCTCAGGGATGCGTAAGAAGTTTCCAGGTGGATAGGGGGATGGGTCAGAAAGTCGGGCCAGAGGGACTCCATTTCCAGAGGTGCATCTGGAAGAGTGGAGGGTCTGGGGGCTCAAGGCTTGAGCTTGAGCTTGATGGAGGGGTGGGGGCAGGGGGCAGGGCCTGGGGCTCCTGAATGCTCCCTCCCTGCCCTGGGCCCTGCGTGCTGGCTTCTCCTTTGCCTGCCCCACGCTGCATTCTGGCCCCTCCTCCCTCCACCCAGATCCTCCACAGCCCCCGTTTCCTCTGTTCTGCTGATGCCCACACTATAACCCGGGGACACCTGCCCCAGCATAGCTGCCTCCTGGTGCACACCTGCCTCTTCCAAGGGAATCCTCTTCCTCTCCTAGGGGTTCCTCTTTTCATCCAATGAGGCCATGACGTCCCCAGAGCCAAAGCTGTACCCAGCTCGACACCTCCCTGCCTCTCCCTCTGGTCCATTCCATCTGTGATGGTTTCCCTGCTGCCTCTGCTGTCCCTGTGGTCTTCCTGTGGGCCCCCAGGTGTGTGCCATGCAGCAGCCAGGCTGAGCTTTCACAGGTGTCCCCATCAGTCCCTGCCAGCCCTTGCTTGCCACCCTTGGAGGCTCCCTTTCCGTGATGGAGGCCACCTAGTCCCTGCAGATCCTGTCCGCTCCCACCCCTGCTGCCCTCTGCCCAGCCCTCCCCACCCCTTCCTGGGTGTGCATCCCCCCCCCATGTGCAGAGCTATCATGGGCAGCACATGGTGCCAGCCACCCTTCCCCACAGCGCCTGCCTTTTCTCGGGCAGAGCTCACCACCTGCTCCCCTGACCCCTGGTCATGCGTGCAATGAGGGGTCCACCTCCCCACTAGCCTGGGTGGGCGCCCGGCCCAATTTAGCTGTGGATCCTCAGTGCCTAGAAGCAGGAGGCTCATGGAAAATTCTGGCTGAGTGAATGAGCGTGAACATGAGAAAAATACTTGCCTCAAATTTGTGGAAAGCAGCTCAGAAATGGCTGGAAACCCAGTCAGCCTCCCGTCTCTGCCTCAACTCGCCTCACTGGAGGAATTTTCCTCAGGCACAGGGTGGATGACTCGATGGGCCCAGACCCCTGCCCTCCAGGGAGAGAACGTGCTCTTCTTGGTGACCAATTTCCTTGTGATGCCAGAACGAGTTCAGGGCAGATGCCCAGAGGTCAGGCTGCCTGGGAGCCTCCCAGGAGGTCCCTGGTTCCTCCACCAGCCCTGGTTCACAGCCGTGTCCCCCCTTCTCCTTCCCAGGTGCCTGAGGCTCAGCGTGTGCTGCTGTAGCCCAGGCTCTGAGCTGAAACCTTTCCTGAATCATTTCATTTCGTCTCACAAGCACCCTGCCTGGCAGGAATTACTGCAGGCCCCATTGAAGAGGAGAAGACTGAGGCTCAGCCAGGCTGAGTCACTGACCCAAGGCCTCCAGCCTGTGGGTGATGGGACTCTGCACCCCTGAGCAGTGGGCTTCTGGATCCTTCCACTGCTGTTCTCTGTAAGTTGTCCAGGCCCCTCCCCACCCTGGCCCCTCCTCTGGGCACTCTCCAGGTTGTTGGTGTAACTCTCAGAACTGGGCAGAATCCTTAGGTGGGCTCTAATAGCAAGAGCTGAGTGGGAAGATCACCTCCCCTAGTCTCTATTAATGTGTCCTTGGGCAGCTTCCCTTTTTGTGGCCAAACACAGCACACTCCTTTAGTGGAGTGCAGGGTCGCTTATGATCTCTGGGTATTTTTCACGACAACTGTGGTCAAGCCAGAGTGCCCCACCCTCTTCTTGTCCATTCATGCAGAAATACAGACTTTCCAAGAAATCTCAATTTTTCCTCTAGCCGTTTTCCTCTAGGATGTCGCAGGGATCCAGCATCTGTCACAGAGCACACTTGCTCTCCTCCCCAGCTGTGTATTTGTTTCCAGTTTTATTTATTGCCATAAAATACAAGAAGGACAAAATTTACCATCTTAGCCATTTTCTCGCGCACAGCTCCCCGCGTGGATTTTGTCTGAACAGTTGGGACCCGGGACACAGCCCTGGAAGCCTACCTCCACAGTGGCATCTTTCTTTAACTGAGTCCAACGTTGAATCACTTGCTGGGCTGGAGGGTACCTGTGTGGCCCCTGTCCCCTGTCCCCTGAGTCCTGGTTGTTGGTCCCACCACTGTGGCTGGGGTGCCACATGTCCCTGGTTGGCCCGTCCACAACGAGGTGAGGCACGTGCACAGAGGATGTGCTGACGTTCAGAAACACACACGACGTCCTTCCCTTTCCAAATGCTCAGAGATGTCTAGTTAATGTTCGGTTTGTAGAGTGTCCTGAAATTGTGCGGGGGCCATGGGTCTGCGTTTTCTGGAATCTGTGTCATCCTCTTTGCCCATGTCCAGGCTTCTGGCCCTTCCCTTGAAACTGCCGGGGCTGGGTGATCCCCCAGCTCTGACAGCCGGCTTCTTGAGAATAGCGGAGTTCCTGCCAGCTCCTCTCAGGGGCCTGGTCATCTGGTCCTTCTCAGCACATGCACTGTGTCCTTGTGGTGTCACAGCCTCCAGCAAACACCTGCCGAGCCTGCCCCAGACCAGGCTTGCAAAACTCCACTGTCCCCACTTCACAGGTCTCCTGCACAGACAGCGCAGCCAAGGCGGCCGGTCCTACGATGGGGGCAGAAGCTGCAGTTGGGAGACCCAGGGAGGCATGTCAGGTGACCCAGGGTCTCGGGAAGGGTTCCTGCAGGGTGTGAGGCTGGAGGGGGATCTTGAGGATGTCCAGGCAGAGGGGGCTGTGTGGGCAGAGGCCCCGAGCTGTGTGACATGAGGCCCCTCCAGGGCTCCCTGCATTGAGTGGGGTTGTCCCTAGGTTTGGACTGGGCCAGGAACGGGTCGCCCCGGATCACAGGATCTGAAGTGGATCCAGCAGCAGCGGAGCCACACACGGGCTCAGGGGAGGGGTGCAACTGTCTGTGCATTGGGATGGACCACGTGGGCTGCTGGAGGGAGGTGGATGGGGGCAGAGGTGGGGACTGTGCTGGTCACCATGGGGTCTGGTCGGAGGAGATGGTGGCCCAGCCCGGGTGGAGAGGAGGGGCAGACTCAGCACATAGGTAGGGACAGTGAGGCAGAGCAGGTGGCCCCAGTCTGTCCCATGCCACTTCTCACAGCCCCACCCCCACAAAGTCCCACCATCTCATTTGGCTTCTCCGAGTCCCCAGCCTTTCCTGCCAGCCTGGTGCTGTGTTCCTCCTGCTGCCCCTGAGCCACGGGCCCTGGACAGCGGCGTCCACCCTCCACCTGGCAGAGCCATGTCTGTGCCAGTGCCCGACGCTTGAGGGTGCTTCCTCTCCGGGGTCTGGGACTCCCAGAGAGCTTGCCCCTGCCCCCTCCTGGCTGATGCCCAGAACTCTGTGACCCTGTGCAGGCACTGATGTCCCTGTTTACAGCAGAACAAGCCAGGAAGGGACTGGCCTGTGGTCCCTTGGCCAGTGTGTGGGGTCCCACTTCCCTAGAGGCCCCTCTGACGAGGGTCCTGCCCTTTGTGTGCCACACCCAGCACCTCCACTCTGGCATGAACTCACCCTCCCAGAGTCCCTCTACCGTCCGTATTCTGTCCTCTGATTTGTACCAGAGGAGCTGGGCCTCGAGGAGTCACTTCTGCCCCTCCCCCGGGGACAGAACTGTCAGGAGCGAAGGAGTCTCGCTCTGCCTTGGGAGACAGTGCTGCACCCCATCTGGCCCGGTGGCTGCTCGCCCTCCCCATCTGAGCACCTCCTTTTATCTGCACCCTCCAGCTTTCCCATGTGCCCAAACTCAGGGAACCTGGGGGCTAAGCAGGGGAGTGTCCTTGGGGACTGCAGGGCTGGGTCATGCAGAGGAGACACCTCCTGGGCTGGACAGCTCTGCTCTCTCACCATCTCAGCCCTGCTCCATGCCACTGGGGACCTGCTGGGCTGACAAGGACTGTCCTGAAGGGGAGACAGGGACACACAGCCATGGTCACTGTGGACCTTGTCTTCCAGCACCTCCACTGGGATGGAGGATCAGGGGGCCAGGCTGGGACCATGGGTGGCTCCTGTGTGCAGGCCCGATGGTGGCTCTGCGTCTCTTCTTTCTGCCAGCAGCCCCCTGACCACTCCCATCCCAGGCCCTGTGGAGATTCCAGGCCTGGACTTTGTCTTGTGTTTTCAAGGCATAAAAACGGGTCAGTGTGTGGTCTTCAATGGGACCCACCGGACCTGTGAGATCTGGGGCTGGTACCTCATGGAGGGTGACATCGTGCCTGTGTAAGTGTCCCCGAGACCCAGAGCACTTCCCAGGACCAGCAGAGCCCGTCCCTTACCTCCCCCACCTGCAGGAAGCCTTTGCTGGTCCAGGCTGAGAACTTCACCCTGTTCATCAAAAACACTGTCACCTTCGGCAGGTTCAACTTCTCCAAGTGAGCACGGTGGGTCCTGGCTGGCCCAGATCCTCCTTGTCCCCTCCTGGCCTGACCACTGGCCCCACCTCCTCTCAGGTCCAATGCCTTGGAGACCTGGGACAACACCTATTTCAAGTGCTGCCGCTACAACCCATACTTCAGCCCCTACTGCCCTGTGTTCCACATCGGGGACCTCCATGGCTGGAGGGGTCTTTGAGGACCTGGAGTTCCTGGTGGGTCTATCGGGGGCAGGGTTCCGGGAGGGATCGAGGAGAGGGTCCCGGGCCCGCGTGCTGGTGGAGCAGTGATGCGCTGTGTGCAGGGCGATGCTGTGGCATCCATGTCCACTGGGATTGTGTCCTGGATGACGGGGGGCCCCGACTGCCAGCCCAACGACTCCTTTCAGCTGCAGGAGAGGAGCTCCAACTTCTGGTGCGGCCCCACTGCCCGCCCGCTGCTCCTCAGCCAGGTCCTCCCCCACCCTCCCCGTGTGGCAGCCGGGACAGACTACAGCCTGGCTCGTCCCTCTGGACGCTCTGGTGTGTGTACGAGGGGGTCCCAGGGCAGGAGGGGGTCTCTCAGCTCCAGGTCCCCCAGCACAGGCTCCGTCCAGCCTCCCTCCTGAGCCCTTTGGCCTCCACCCCATCTGTCCCCACACCCTGCTGCAGCTGGGACCCCTCACCCCAGGCCCTCCTCCACTCCGCCCTGCCTCCAGCACCTCCCTCCATGGCACAGGGGCTTTCTTTTTACTTTTTTCTTAAGATTTTATCTAAAAAAATTACAAAAATCCACAGAAAATGTCAAAGATTAGTACTGTGAAAACCATATAACCTTTGTCTCCTTTCACCACTTTTGTTTTTGTTGTTTTTTTTCACCATTTTGCCCCATTTGCTTTCTCTCTCCCTCTCTAGAGAGGGGCTGGATATATTTAGATGTATTTCACAGGAAACTGTTGGAAAGTGAGTGGCAGATAGTCGACACTCACCCCTCTCAACGCCGTCCTGAGAACAAGGACCTTCCCCAGGTGACCGCTGTCCTCTTGTCACTCTCAGGAAATTTAACATTGGCAGATAAATCTAATATTTAGATTGCTCCAGTTGTGCCAATAATTGTCCTAAATCTTTTTATTTTCTGATTCAGGATGCACTCAAGGCTCTTGCATTGCATGTATTGCCATGTCTTTGAGTCTCCTAAGCAGACCTGTCCCATCCTTCTGCCCCCTCATGTCACCTTGTCACCCTCATGCAGACGTGCACACAGCCACCAGGCCTGGAGGTGACACCTGTGACACTGCTCGCTGGGCCCTCCTGGCCTGGCTTTGCTGGTCCCCCAGCCCTGTGCAACCATGTGGGGCTGGACCCGCCCATGCCCTGCTCCCCTCCCCTCTACACTCTCCCCGCCCTCCATCTCTGCCTAGAGCTCCTCCCTGAGCCCTGGGAATCCAGCCTGAGGGGCTCCTGGCTGGATGTCTTCCCTGGCTTCCTGGGGGAGAGTGAGTGCCCATCTCTGGACCCCACAGCCCAGGGCCTACCCCACCACCCCCACCCCCACTGCTGGTGTCTGTTTAGGGACCCTTCTGTCCACAACCTCTCAGCAGGCAGGGAGCTTCTGAGAGGCAGGTCCCAGCTTATTTGTCCCCTGTATCATCAGCAATGACACAGGGCCTCAATGTGACTGTCAACCCTGAGTAGACAGAGGCGTCTTCCCCACTCCCACATCCGGTTGTCCAGGTGCCTTTAGAGGGGGCCCAGCACCTGTCCCCACTGCTGCTGCTGCTGGGAGCTGGACACCATTGCCAGGGTGGGCCTGGCACCCACTCACTGGAGCATTCCTGAGGCCTGTAGCCTTTCTCTGCTGGATGAGAATTTTGGGCTGGTAAGAGTGGGGGCCCAACCTAGGGGAATCATGGCTAAAGCCCTGGCAGGACCAGGGCAGGGGTGGGGGATAATTCCACCCTTCAGCTCCCAGGCAGGCTGTCCCTCCCCCAGCTCCAGCCTCGGCAGGTGCTGCCTGGGGACCACAGAAGCCAGTTTTGTGTAGAGACTGCAGGGAACAGACACAGGGCGCTGGTCCAGTGGGGCTCCGGCTGGGGCTGGGGCTGGAGACGCTCTTCCAGGCTCCGTCTCCAGTGTTCCCAGCAGCTCCCCGCTCACCGCTCACCAGCTGTCCACCATGCTGGCTGTGGTCGCCTCTGACCCTGCCCGCCTCCCAGCCCTCCTCCCCCTGCCGGCACCCCCCTCACAGGGAGACCCGCTGCCCTCTGAGCTGCCCTGCACTGGGGTCTGTGCAGCCAGAGTCCAAGGCCAGGGAGAAGGCAGCCTGACAAGAGTAGCTGTGGCAGCTGCTCTGTGCTGGGTTCCCAGGGTAGTGCCCCTCCCAGCTCTGGGCCTCATCCATGGAGTGAGGAGTGTAGTCAGCAGATGCTCCAACCCCCTAGGACCCCAGGCAAGGGCACAGGACCCCTTGGGCCCCTACCTGCTCAGCTGATGAGCACCAGCCCCTTCCTGGTGGCAGCCCATGGGTTGTGGAGGGCTGGGATGGGGAGGTGGGTAGAGGGGCTGTTGGTGGGCATGGGGTCCTTTGAGACCTTCTATATATCTGCTTGGTGGCCCTAGCCCAACACCTTGGGACCTGCTCACCGGGCTCCTGGGAGGCATGGGGTGGGGGCTGTATATCTGGACACATGTCATTGCTGCCCAAGGTCACACTTGAGAACATGTCTGGGCAGCTGCCCACCCAGCCTGAGGCAACTGCACGAGGATCATGCTCTGACCAAGACCCCAGGTGGAGCCCAGGGGCTGGAGAGAATGTCCCTAACAGAGGACATGGAGCCCCCAGCAGGCTGGCCTGGTTCAGGTTCTGGAATCCCCCTGGGGGCCTGAGTCCTGCCTGCTGGAGAATTTCCCCATGTCCTGGGCCCACGGTCAAGAGGGGAGGGACGGGGCTGCAGGAGCCAAGCCCTCTCTGGGTCCCAGGGAGGGGCAGGGTTTGGGGTACCCACCCCAGGGAGATAAGGGGCTGCCTCCTCATGGGTCACTGGTGAGCAGGGCCGTGCTGGCAGCTTGTGGGTGGAGCGACATGGGCCAGGCTGGGCAGCATCTGGAATCATCTGGCACCTGGAGCCTCAGCAAAGCCTTGGGGTCCCTGCTGCCTCTCACCCCCAGAGTAGTGTCCATGGGAGGTGGGTTCAGAAGGGCCGAGGTGAGAGGTCACGGCCCTGAGGCCTGGTTATTGGAGCGGGGTCACGTGTCCCTGGTTGTCCTTGGGGCCCAGAGAAAGTGATGTTGAGGCTGCAGAGAGTTGAGGAGTAAAGCTGCCAAAGCCAGAGGCTTCCTGTGTGGTCCTCACAGGCAGGAACATGGATGGGGAGGCATCTATGGTAGATGGAGTGTGGCCTTGGGGAGACCATTGCGGGTGCATGGGGACCCGCAAGGCCCAGGTCACAGCCACCAGGTGGGCTGAAGGTCCCTGGAGCAGGTCCAGGCGCCTGTGCACCCACCTGCCCACGTGTGTCCCATCCTGAGCCTTTGTCACAGACCTGAGGGGGTGGCAGGGAGAGAGGCCACTGGAAGCTGCGGGCAGCCCTGGGCTGGGAAACAGCTGCTGCCTCAGTCTGCAAGTGGGTGCATGCCCAGGGGACCATGTGGGCCATGTGGGCCATGTGGGCCTGTACCTGAGAGACGTGCGTGCCCGGGCAGGGAACATCTCCATCTGGGGCAGGCCTCAAGACATGCCCTGCTCTCTTGGAGCCCTGGGAAACCAAGGGAACCGCAGAACTCCACTGCCTTTTCTAGGTGGCCTCCGGGGGTCCAGGCTCTGCTCTATGAAACCCCTCAGGGGACATGTGGGGGAGCCTGGGAGGGAGTATGACTCTGCCCTGTCAGGGACCCCTCTGTGTCTGGTGTGTGTAGCTCCCCTCTGAGCTGGGCAGAGGGCACTGGCCTGAGTGCAGGACCCCAGGACCTAGGCCTGGCTGTGACCCTGACTCAGGCTTATCCCTGGGCTACAACTTCCCCCTTAGAGAACCTCAACACCTTTGCTGTGGGTTGGGGACAACAGTCTGGTTCCCGGGGGCAGACGAGAACTTATTGACACAAAGAAAGACACAGTGGGCACGGCAACAGCCCCCATGGCTGGCCGAGCAGTTATTACTGTGGGTCCCTGGGACTCAAGGCTCTTCCCTGCCCACCCTACTCCATCTGCCCAGGTAGCTGGACTTGGTCATAAACTGGAAGGCTCTGGGCAGAGTCCACCACACCAGCGCTGGCCACAGCCCACTCCCAAAGACTCGAAGCTCGGCACCTGGGCTAAGGTCCTGAGGTCCTGAGGACACCCTGGCATGAGCAGGTCTGCAAACATGAACTAGCCTGGATAGAAGAGGCTGCCAGAACCTCTGGCCTCCTGAGGAGGTAGGGGAGGGAGGGTGGGCAGGCAGGTCCCCAAAGGTCCTTAAGGACTGGCGGGTTGCTCCATGTGGCCGGGCTCTTGGGCTGGTGCCTGTCTTGGGGGTTGCACGGCTGACACCATCTCCTCCAGGCTGCCGTGTGGGGCAGTCACCTCTGACTGTTCCCACTGGTTCTCCCTGCTGTGCCTGATGCCATAGCCAAAATACACCACGAGTCCTGCAAGGGTGGCACAAGCCTGAGGGGCAGGTCTCAGGCCTGCTTCCCTGCGTACCCTCCCCCTGCAGTCCCCTGTGGGTCCCAGCTGGGCCCCCACTCACCCATCAGCAGCCAGATGGAGAAGCACAGCCAGGTCAGGTAGCTCAGGTGCAGCATGAGGAAGATGTTGAGGAGGATGCTCAGGGCGGGGGTCAGGGGCACCATGGGAACCTGGGGGGACAAGGACAGGGCTGGGCTGCAGGGAAGGGCTGCTGGCCCAGGGCCTGTTTTCTCGGGAGTCCAGAGACATTCTCCACCTCTGGAGATTCCGGAGACAAGGGCCCCCCCGCCATGCAGAGAGAGGGGTGTGGGGCACTGGCCTCCCCCGCCCTGCAGCCCTGGTGCATCCTGCCACGGCAGAGGAGGAAGGGGCGAAGGGAGCTGGCTGGGCTGAGAGCGGTGGGTGCTGGCTGGAGGAAGTACCTGAAAGGTGTCCTGCCAGCACTGTTGCTGGTGGGCCCCCAGGACGAGGAGACTGAGCAGAAAGGTGATGGAGCTGAGCAGGAGCAGCAGGGTGTAGCCCCAGGGCGGGAGGTGCAGGGCCGAGTCCCCGAAGACCAGCACGCAGCCCAGGGTGATGGCTGAGGCCACCAGGACACTGAGGGCCCAAGCCACAGTGGCTCCGGGTCTGCACCCATCCAGGAAGCCGAGGTAGGGCCTCAGTGCTGGTCGCAGCTGCCCGGGCTCAAGGGCTGAGGCCTGCTGTGTGTCCACAGGGTTGACTGGGTCCTGAGAACTGGATGGAGGGGCCTTTCGGAAGCGCAGCAGGATAACGCTGGCAGCGACAAAAGTGTAGGTCAGCAGTGCACTGATGCAGTGCAACTGCACCAGTGCCTCTTGGTCTTGCAGCACTGCCAGGAAAGCCATGAGGACCCCGAGCACCAGAACGCCTACAATGGGCACCTGGGTCCGGGGATGCATGCGGGTGAACACCTGGAAGAAGAGCCCGTCGGCAGCCAAAACACAGACCATACGTGGCAGGGCAAGGAGGTTGCTGATCAGGACATTGTTCATGGCTGTGGCAGAGGGTGGGAGACTGGTTAGCATGGTGGACCGGCCCTCCAGGGGACACTGCTGGGGGCCAAGACATGGGTGACCCCTTGGGAACATGGCTATGAGTTTGATTTCTCAGAGTGAGCCTAAGTGTATGTGGGTGCTGGATTGTTCCCCCTCACCACCCAGGAATGGGACACCCCAGTTTAGGTGACAGACCCACTGGAGAATATGATGAGGGCTGAGTCCCTCTGCCTGGAAGGATCTGGAAGCACGTGCCCAGAACTGACATTCTGTGTGCAACTGGGAGGGGCAGTGAGTAGGTCCCTCCCAACAAGCCCGGGTGGAGAGTCTAATCATTAGCACCTTTCCTGGGACCATGATGCAACTGGGAGCACAGGCCCAGATGGAGATGTGTTCCCTGGAGGCTTAGAGCAAGGCCCCACCACCCTGTTCCCTCCCCAGTTTGCCTGGCAGCTCCCCTTACCAGAAACAGATTCCATCACCACAGTGAAGCCTGTCCAGCTATAGCCCCGCTTGTAGAAGGCATCAGCGAGCGCCCAGTCAGGGTCCAGGCTGTGCCAGGGCACCAGGAGGGTGAGCACAGTGGAGACAAGGATGTTAGCACCAGCCACCAGGCCAAGAGAGATGGCGATGGCCATGGGCATGGCTCGCTTTGGGTCCCAGGCCTCCTCGCTGGAGGCAGCAACAATATCAAAGCCCACAAAGGCATAGAAGCAGGTGGCGGCACCTTTCATGATGCCAGAGAAGCCAAAGGGTGCAAAGCCGCCCTCCTCAGGGCTCCAGTTGTGCGGGTCGGCCAGGAGAAACCCCAGGATTATGATGAAGAGAATGACGACCAGGCTGATGGCAAGGAAGATGGGGTTGAGCCAAGAAGAGAGGTGGTGTGTGCGTGAGACAAATATGGAGGCTAAAATTATGAGAACAGCAGCCAGGAAGTCTGGGTACCGGGCCAAGAAAGGCACCTGCCAGATGCCCACATGTGCCTCAGTGAAACTGCGGATGCGGTGGCTGAAGATGGCGTCCAAGTAGCCGCTGCAGAGACGTGCCACAGCAGCTCCACCATGGAGTTGCTTGAGGATTATGTTCCAGGCAATGAAGAAGGCCCACAGCTCACCCATGGACGCATAGGTGAACAGGTAGGCAGAGCCCGCACGGGGCACATGCACTGCAATTTCTGTGTAGCATAGGGCTGCCATCAGGGAGGCCAGGGCAGCCACAACAAAAGACATGAGTCCTGCAGGGCCAGCCATCTCCTTGGCTACAGTGCCTGTGAGCACGTAAAGGCCCGAGCCCACCGTGGCACCCACACCCAGCAGAGTCAGGTCCAGCGTGGTCAGGCAGAGCTGCAGCGATGTCTTCCTGGTGGACTCCAGTGTCTTCAGCCGGTTCAGCTTCTGGCAGAAGCGTGCCAGGCTGGTGGTGCTGGGCAGTCCCCGGGCCATGGTGGGTGGCTGAGATGAGCACCAAGCCAGATGCTGGCACCTACAAGAGCCAGAGGGGAGTGAGAGGCTGCCCTGGGTGCTGACCAGACTTCAGTCCTTGCTCTGACCTTGCCCTGGGGACCCAAGCCTGGAACCACTGGCAGCTGCAGGGCTGGATGAGGCAGGCTCAGGGCCTGGCAGCAGGGTGGGCAGGAGGCCACAGGGAAGTGTGGGGATCCTTTCAGCCTGCCTCCAGGGCAAAGGAGGGAGCCTGATGGAGCTAGACTTCAGCATGTTTGGGAGGGGCCCTAAGCCTGGGGAGAGGCAGCCCCAGAGAGCCAAGATAGGAACCGCTCCAGTGGTCTGGGATCTGAGAGCAGGGTGGAAACCCAAGGCTTCCCCAGAGCTGGGCCAGGCCTTTAGGACCCTGAACAGGAATGACTCTGGCCCTGGGCTACACCCAGGTGGCCACCTGTCCTCATACAGCAGTTTTCATCCCAGCATAACTCTCCCTGCTGGGCTGGTGTATCAGAGGGAGAGGGGGTACCCCGGGCCCTGTGCCTGACACCAAGGACCCATGCCCAGCCCCGATGTTGAGCCACACCACTGCCCAGCCACCTCCAGAGCCGGTTTCACTGTGCCCCTCTACCCAGGTACCAGAGCGTTCGACTCCTCTCTTGACTTGCTGTGACTTACCTGCTTCTCTGTGCCCGTCCCACCCCAGGGTGCCAGAACCAGCACTGGGCCCTGCCTCGTGGTCACACAGACACTCAGTCCACCCTGCCCACACCTCACACGGTCAAGGCCAGAGCTTCCCAGGTTCTGGGGAAGCCCTATGACTGTGCTGGGTTCACTGATGAGGTAGCCCAGGCCACCAGGTAAGTGACCAGCACAGGTCATGGAGGTGGCCTCAGGAGGTGTGTGGAGGCTAAGGTCCAGGTCTTGGTGGGGTCTGGAGCCCACCCTCTTTCCACTGCTGCAGACACCCGCCTTGATCCCTCATCCCAACACACGGACTCCACCAGCTGGGCACCATTCAGGCCCCTCGACCCTGGGAGGTGTGGGGGCTGCGGGAGTCAGGCAACAGGCTGGGTAAGATGAGGGTCTGAATGTGGCTTGGAGGCCCTGGGCAGTCCCTGACCTCTGGCACAATGGGATGGCAGTAAGCCACCCTCACCCACTGACGAGGGAGCGCCCGGCTGTGGGGAGTGTTCTGTGAATTGACAGAACTCGTGCTGGCTGTTCTGACCTTCCAGCTACAGAGAGTGTCCTGAAAGGAGACAAGCAGACCCCTGGGGATGACTTCCAGCCCTCCAGCTTGGGGCACCCCTAGGGCCCCTCAGACCCCAGTGGCAGCCCCTTCCAGCCCAGGAGCACCTGTCAAGCCTGGAGGACCCTGGGGGACCCTAACAGCAGCTCTCACCTGTGGATATCTGTGAGAGGTGTTGTGGACTGAGCATCTGCTCCATGCCAGTACATGCATCACAGGGACACATCACATGTCTCATCACATGACCAACACAAACCCCCTCAGGCTTATTTATTCCTGGAGCTGAGGGGTCTTTGTCCTTCCGCTCTTCCCACTCCTTTGAAAGTGGAAAAATTGGTGTCACAGGGTGTGAACTTGCTTACAGCAAAATGAGGACAATACATCCAAGAAAAGGAAAACCGAAACAGTCATCCTCTTCTCACAGAACTCTTTCCATGTTGTCAGGTTTCTATGTGGTTTGTGGGATAGGACGTTAGGGGCACCTGCAGGCTGTCTGGCTCAGTGGGATGATGACAGGGTGGTGGACTCCCAGGCAAGATGGCACCACTTGGAGCACTCTGCCTTAGCCAGCCTCTTGCTCCCTTCTGGTATGTGGCTGACATTGTCTTGAGGAACTTCTCAGATGGGCTCCCACTTCCTGCAGGGGTGACCCCTCCCGCACCTCGCTACTTGTGGCCTAAACATAACTGAGCAGAGTTCCTTGTTCTGAAATGCCTTCACAGAAACCCAGAAAAGTGCATTTCCAACCAAGAGGCCTGGGCAGTTGCGTAACAGGAGCTCCCCCAAGGCCTGACCGACGGCCACCTGAGAGCTGGTGTGCAGGGTTTCAGAGCACTGACTTTTCATCCACCCAGAGAGGGGCTCTCACCACACCACCTTCACAGCCAACAGATCCAATGCATATTCATGGCCAAACATGGTTGATGCAGTAAACTAAATTTCCAGGGATATGGCTGGGCCAAGTGCTGGACCCCAGCGAGCAAGGCAGTTACACAGAGCAACACATGGAGATGCAGTGAAGAGAAAGCACCAAAAATACAGGAAGAAGAGAGAACACTTCCCATCTCATCCTACACAGCCAGGAGCACCCTGACACCAAATCCAACAAAGACATTATGAGAAAAGAAAATTACAGATCAATATCTTTTATGAATATAGATGCAGAATTGCTCAACTGAATACTAGCAAATCGAATCCAGCAACATATAAAAATGGCCAAGCGGGATTTATCCCAGGAATGCAAGATTGATTTAACATCTGAAAGTCAATCAATGGAATATGTCATACTAACACAATAAAGGACAAAAACCACTTGATTGTCTCAACAGACACAGAAAAAAACAGTCAACAAACCTGGACTAGAAGGGACCGCCCTCAAACTGACGAAGACCATCCACGAAAACCCCTCGGCTGCTGTGCTCAGTGGAGAGAGACTGAAAGCTTTTCCTTTGCTCAGTAACAACATCGGGAGGTCCTCTCACCACTTGTATCCAACATTTCACTGGGGGATCTGGCCATGGCAATTAGGTGAGAACATGAGATAAAAGGAATCCAGATTGGAAAGGGAGGAGTAAAACTATCTGTAACCACAGATGACATGATCTGATGTAGAGAAAACCCTAAGGAATCCACATAAAAAATATTACAACTGATAAACCAGTTCAGCAAAGGTGCAGGACACAAGATCAATATGCAATAATCATTTGTATTTCTGTACACGAGCAATGAACTGTCCGGAAATGAAATTAAGACAACAATTCTGCCTGCATTGCATCAAAAAGAATAAGCTCGGGGGCTGGCCCGGTGGCGCAGTGGTTAAGTGCGCACGTTCCACTTCGGCGGCCTGGGATTCGCCGGTTCGGATCCTGGGTGCAGATACGGCACCGCTTGGCAAGCCATGCTGTGGTAGGTGTCCCACATAGAAAGTGGAGGAAGATGGGCACGGATGTTAGCTCAGGGCCAGGCCTCCTCAGCCAAAAGAGGAGGATTGGCAGCAGATGTTAGCTCAGGGCTAATCTTCTTCCAAAAAAAAAAAAAGAATAAGTTCATGTATAGGCATACTTAGAATACATTTCAAAAAAGAACTGCAAAACTTGTACACTGAAAACTATTAAACAACACTGAAAAAAATTAAAGAAGACCTAAATAAGTGGAAAGACTTCCCACATTCATGGACTGGAAAACTTAAAATTGTAAAGATGACAATACTTCCCGAAATGGTCTGCAGATTCAGTGAAATCCTTATCAAAATATCAAAAGCTTGTTTTGCAGAAATTGTCAAGTTGATCCTAAAATTCATGTGGAGGTGCAAGGGACCCAGAAGAACCAACAGAATTTTGACAAAGAGCGAAGCTGGAGGACTTACATGTTCTGATGTCTCAACTGACTACAAAGCTACAGGAATCAAGACAGTGTGTTACTGACATAAGGAGAGACATAGATCAATGGAATAGATTTGAAAGTCCAAAAACATGGGAAAATAATTTTAAAAAATTTATGACCAATTTAAGTTTATGGCCAATTGAATTTTAAAAAGTAGACCATTTTATAGAGCAGTTTTAGGTTCACAACAAAATTGAGCACAAGTGGAGTTCTCATATACCTGCAGGGCCTACACAGGCACAGCCTCCCCCACTGTCAACATCCCCCACCAGATCGGTATTTCTTATAACTGATGAATCTGCATTGACACGTCATTATCACCTACAGTCCATGATTTACATTAGGGCTCACTCTTGGTGTTGGACATTTCATGGGTTTGACAAATGTATAACGACGTGTGCGCACTATTACAGTAAGCCCTAAAAATCCTCTGTGTTTCACCTACTCATCCCTCCTCCCCACCAACCCCTGGCAACCACTGATCTTCTCACTGTCTCCACAGTTTGGCCTTTCCAGAAGGTCATAGAGTTATAATCGAATCACACAGCATGTAGCCTTTTCAGGTTGGCCTTTTTCACTTAGTAATATGCATTTAATGTTGTCTTATGTCTTCTCATGGCTTGATAGCTCCTTTCATTTTAGCACTGAGTAATATTTCTTGTCTGGATGGACCACAGTTTATTTATCCATTCACCTAGTGAAGGACATCCTGGTTGCTGCCAAGTTCTGGCGATTATGAATAAAGCTGCTGTAAACATCCATGTACAGGTTTTTGTGTGGACAGAAGTTTTCAACTCGTTTGGGTAAATAGCAAGGAGTCTGGTTGCTTTATGGCATGGTAAAATTATATTTAGTTTTGTAGGAAACTGCCAAACTGTCTTCCAAACTTGCTTGGCCATATTGCATTCCCACCAGCAACAAATGAGCGTTCCTGTTGCTCTGCATCCTCAGCAACATTTGCTGTTGTCAGTGTATTGGATTTCTGCCATTCTAACAGCTGGGTAGTGGCATCTCATTGTTGTTTTAATTTGTAAATCACTAATGACACTGGATGTGGAGCATCTTGTCATATGCTTATGTGCAAACTGTGCATCTTCTTTGGTGAGGTGTCTGCTCAGATCTTTTGCCCATTTTTAGTTAGCTTCTTGGCTTCCTTGTCATTGATTTTTAAGAGTTCTTTCTAGATTACGGATAACAATCCTTTATCAGATATACTTTTACAAATATTTTCCCCTAGTCTATACCTCGTCTTCTCATTCTCTTGGTGTCCAATTCCTTTTTGACAAGAGATCCAAACAATTCAATGAGGGAAACAGTCTTCTCAACACACTGCAACAACTGGATCTCCACATGCAAATGAATGAAGTCAGACTCCTACCTCACACCACATGCAAAAATTAACTCTGAATGGATCAGAGACGTAAACCTAGGAGCTGAAACTACGCAGGCAGACCCTGGAGATTTTGCAGGTTCAGTTCCAGACCACCACAATAAAATGAATGTCACATAAGTGAGTTACACAAATTTTTTGGTTTCCTAGTGCATATAAAAGTTATGTTTACAATACACTGTAGTCTATTAAGTGTGTACTAGCATTATGCCTAAAAAAAGAATGTACGTACATTAATTAAAACTATGTTATTGCTAAATAATGCTAACCATCATCTGAGCCTTCAGCGAGTAAAAGAAATCTTTTTGCTGGTGGAGGGTCTTGCCTCGATGTTGAGGGCTGCTGACTGATCAGGGTGGTGGTTGCTGAAGGTTGGGGTGGCTGCAGCTGTTTCTTAAAATGACAACAATGAAGTTTGCCACGTCGATTGACTCTTCCTTTCATGAATGATTTCTCTGTAACATGTGACATGATGCTGTTTGACAGCATTTTACCCACAGTAGAACGTCTTTCAAAATTGGAGTCAGTCCTCTCAAACCCTGTCACTGCTTTATCAACTAAGTTTATGTCATATTGTAAATCCTTTGTTGTCATTTCAATAATCTTCACAGCATCTTCAGCAGGAGTAGATTCCGTCACAAGAAACCACTTCCTTTGCTCATCCATAAGAAGCAACTCCTCATCTGTTAAAGTTTTATCATGAGATGGCAGCAATTCAACCACATCTTTGGGTTCCACTTCTAATTCTAGTTCTGTTTTTTTCCTGCTTTTTTCTCCCCAAATCCCCCCAGTACATAGTTGTATATTTTTAGTTATGGGTCCTTTTAGCTGTGGCACGTGGGACGCCACCTCAACCTGGCCTAATGAGAGGTGCCTTGTCCGTGCCCAGGATCTGAACCCTGGGCCGCCAAAGCAGAGTGCGTGAACTTAACCACTCAGCCACAGGGTCGGCCCCTAATTCTAGTTCTAATTCTAGTTCTCTTGCTATTCCCACCACATCTGCAGTTACTTCCACCACTGAAGTCTTGAACCCCTCAAAGTCTTCCATGGGTTTTGGGATCAACTTCTTCCAAATTCCTGTTAATGTTGATATTTTGACCTCTTCCTATGAATCATGAATGTTCTTACTGGTATCTAGAATGATGAACCATTTCCAGAAGGTTTTCAATTTAGTTTGCCCAGATCCATCTGAGGAATCACTATGTATGGCAGCTAGAGCCTTACGAAATGTGTTTCTTAAATAAGACTTGAAAGTCAAAATTACTTCTAGATCCCTCATCAAAATGACTGCCCAGATCCTCCAGAAGGTATGTTGTGTTAGCAGGCAGGAAAACAACATCAATCTCTTTTTGCTTGAGGAAGATTGTCCCTGAGCTAACATCTGTGCCAATCCCTCTCTATTTTGTATGTGCAGTGCTGCCACACTATGGTTTGATGAGTGGTGTGTATGTCCACACCCAGGATCTGAAACCACAAACCCGGGGCTGGCCAAGTAGAGTATGCAAACTTAACAACTACGCCACCAGGCCGGCTCCTATAAACAGTAATACTTTGAAAAGAATCTCTCTCTCTCTCTCTCTTTTTTTTTTTTTTTTAGCAGTGTGTATCAACAGGGGGCATAACATATTCAGTAAGCCATGTTGTAAACAGATGTGCTGTCATCTAGGCTTTCTTGCTCCATTTATGGAGCACAGGCAGAGTAGATTCAGCATAATTCTTAAGGGCCCTGGGTTTTCAGAATGGCAAAGGAGCATTGGCTTCAACTTCAAGTCACCAGCTGCATTAGCTCCTAACAAGGAGTCAGCCTGTCCTTTGAAGCTTTGAAGGCAGGCATTGACTTCTCCTCTCTAGCTAGGAAAGTCCTAGATGGCATCTTCTTCCAATATAAGGCTGTTTCATCTACACTGAAAATCTGTGGTTTAGAGTAGCCACCTTCATTAATGATCTCAGCTGGATCTTCTGGAGAACTTGCTGCAGCTTCTAGATCAGCACTTGCTGCTTCACCGTGCACTTTTACGTTATGAAGATGGCTTCTTCTCTTAAATCTCATGAACCAGCCTCTGCTAGCTTCAACCTTTTCTTCTGCAGCTTCCTCACCTCTCTCAGCCTTCATAGAGTGGAAGAGAGTTAGGGCCTTGCTCTGGATTAGGCTTTGGCTTAAGGGAATGTTGTGGCTGGTTGGATCTATCCAGACCACTAACACTTTCTCCACATCAGCAATAAGACTGTTTCACTTTCTTATCATTCGTGTGTTCACTGGAGCAGCACTTCTAATTTCCTCCCAGAACTTTTCCCTTGCATTCACAGCTTGGCTAACTGCTTCGTGCAAGAGGCCTAGATTTTGGCCTATCCAGACTTTTGACACGCCTTCCCCCATAAGCTTAAGTATATCTAGCTTTTGATTTCAAGTGACAGATGTGCAACTCTTCCTTTCACTTGAACAGTTAGAGGCCACCATAAGGTTATTAATTGGCCTCATTTCAATATTGTTGCATCTCAGGGAATAGGGAGGCCTGAGGAGAGGGAGAGAGATGGGGGAATGGCCAGCCAGTGGAGGAGTCAGAACACACACAACATTTATCGGTTAAGCCTGCTGTGTCGCAGGGGCACAGTTCATGGCAACCATTACAATACTAACATCAAGATTGCTGATCACAGATCACTATATCAAATTAATAATAATGAAAAAGTTTGAAGCATTTGGAGAATTACTAAAATGCGACACAAGGACACAAAGTGAGCAAATGTTGTTGGGAAAATTGTGCAGATAGGCTTGCTTGGTGCGGGGCTGCCATAACACTTGACAGGGTTCAGGGCAGGCTACCCCAAGATGTGCCACTCTGCTATGTGGATTATTTCAAGCTGAAGACAATCAAGGTTTAGAAGACTCTGGTAGAACATTTGACCCCCCCCAAAACTGCATAAAAGAATTTAAGAGAGAAGGGCCTGTCCCAGGAGGAGCTCTTACCATGGATAATTCTAGGTGTGAGGGGCAGGAAGGCATCTAGCAAGGGCCATTTTATCAAAAGATCTCTTTCGGGTCCCATTGTCTGTAGATGGGAAAATGCACACATTTGTTTATCAAATATGAGCTCTTTTAATCCTCCTGTGAATTGTCTTCTCCCCCTTTGAAGTCTCAGACCTCTGCCTCCCTCTCCTTAGTCCAGAAGGACATAACTACCTCATTTGCCTGACTGTCTTTGGAATTCTTCATGCTCATGTGAATTCCCAATGTACACATAGTAAACTTTGTTTGATTTTCTCCTGCTAACCTGCCTTACGTCATTTTTATTTATTTGACCAGCTGTAAGAACCAGAGGGGAAAGAGGAGGGGGACTCTCCCTCTTCCCCTACTGTTTTGGTGTATCCAGCAGGATCCCCAATGGCTGTCAAGCTGCCCTCTCTGGCTGGAAGGACTGCTTCCTCCCTAGGATGGTGGCAGAGGAGGAGATCCTGGGTTACCTGACAAAGGCCGGCACGAGATAAGATTCTGACCACGTCAGCCTCCCAGAATCTCTATCTGCCGGGTCTGGTGGAAGCAAGTGGTGAGAATATCTTTCTCTCTTTCTGAATTTGGAGTGGCAGGAGAAAATATTTGAGAAACTACTTTCCTGTGCTTCTTAGTGACTCTGGTAAATTTGGCGGAGTACTCTTGGCTTTACTGATCCTTTTCCACCCAGAGATTATCATTGCTTTTTTTCTTTTTTTTTTTGTCTCTATCTTTCATGTCATATGTCATAAGAAGGAAACACAATAGGATAGTCTGGCCCCGCAGGCTGGTGAGTTTTCAGTCTCACCACACCGGTGTCTATTGAGATAAACTTTGCTGTGGGTTCATATTCACATGAAGCAAAAGATGTTGCTAAGGGATATCTTGGAAGCCAAGAGGCCACAATATTGCTGGGCATGGGTCGAGTAGTTAAGAGCCATTGGGGGCTCACTGCCTCAAGAAAATCCCATGATAGGGTAAGTTGGTCATGGAACAGGGAAAATGACAACAGGTCCCCTGTCAACCTCAAAGAGAATTTTATGTGTGTAAAACACACACAATCCTCAACACTATGGCACATCTTTCCTAGGGGTTTGTTTGGCTCCAGGAGACCCAAGGCATAGATAAAGCTGGGTCTTTATCTGTCTTTTGATTCAGCATATAAGAAAAAAACTGGAAGAGGTTTTTCCTCCCATCTTGCTCTATGTCCTGACAACTTGGCTTTTTGACCAGTGAGAAGATTCTCCTTGGTCTCCACCATCTGGAAGGTGAATTTTCCAGAGTGCACCTTGGTGGCCAAATAGGCTAGATTCTGAGCACTCTCTGTCTGGCTGTGCCAAGCTCTCAGGGGAGTTTGTCATAAAGGGTCCAGTCCATAAAGGGCCTTTGTCATCTCAACCTTCCATATTCGTTAGTCCTGGAAAAATCCCATTCCAGTAGTGCCTGCCCAGTGTCACAGATTAGAGGGTCTGTGACTGGAGGTGCCCCATGCACTTGTGGGAGACCGGAGACACCATTTTCACTACACCACCTTTACCACCTGTGCACTGAAGGTTTTTACTCTCTCTGACTACTTTGGGGAGTGAACGCTTTGGATCATCAGGGCTACATCCTCTGTACCATCCCCAGGGATGCCTCTGTGTCCATGGTAAAGATTTATTCTAAACCTGGAAAGTTACCTCCAGGCCTTTCCTTAAAAAGGCTCATTGGATTGAGTCACTATTGGAATAAATATACAAATGGAGACCCTCCTCATCAATGGCCAGACGATGGGTCTTTTAAATTGGAAAAAGTTCATATTTGAAAACCATTTGAGAGCCCTCTCATCACAAGCAGCTGCCTTACTGGTATTTATGAGAAGATCAAATTGAAAAGAAAACCCCCCAAAATATAACGGATACCCTTAGAGAATCTCTTAATAAAATGAAAGACCAGAAGTCAGACTTAGGACAAAGAATAAGAAGCAAATTTAATGAAAATTTCCCTTCTCCTCCCTCCTATACACCCTATATGCCCAACTCCGTGTCTCTGACTCCCCAGAAGATCTCTTGGATCTCTGGGCCCCTGGTTTCCAATCCTCCTCTCAAGACTTAGCTCCTCAGTCAGTTCGATCTCCACCCAATTTTTAAACCTGCCTCTATCCCTGACTGATATTGTTAACTCTCGGGCAAATGCCCCACAATATGAAAAGACAATTGGATACAAGAGGGTGCCAAACAATGATCACGTGGGTTAGACACTGGGCCAAGGGGCTTCCGATAGCTCCTTTTCCTTTGACTTTTTGGCTTGCACTTATCTCCCTCCAAATGGGACATATGCACAGATGGGGGATAGTTAAGGAACTAAAAGACAATTGGTATTCCCTGGCATCCACAAAATTTCTGATCCAGTTATTTCCCTGTGCACCACTTGCCAACCTCACCAAGTTTCTGGAGACATCAGTGTACCCCAGGAAGTCCTCCCAGGCCCACACTGCCCTGTGCGGTGCTCCAAATGGGCTTTACAGCCTTGCCCCAGCTTTAGGCTGTTCTCACTGTTTGGTCATCGTCTGCATGGTTAGTGGAGGCACTGAGTGCTATCCGACTAGATGTGCAGAGGCCACAACAGTGGGACAGAAATTAACAACTGCAGCTGTTCCTTGTTCCGGCTTCCTTTACGGATTGAAGCAGAGCGAGGAGCTCCCTGTACAGCAGAGGTAACCACGTGCTTGAAGAAACTCTGGGGCACTCATTAAAATTTCACACCCCACATCATCCTCAATCATCAGGGCAAGTGGAACACAAAAATCTAGACACCGAAAGGACTTCAGGAAGCTCTGTCAAGAAACTGGACTTAAATGGTCAGAAGCTCTGTCATTGGTCCTTATAAAGATCCGAAATACTCCAAATAGGAGACATGGATTAACTCCTTTTGAAATAGTTTGTGGTTGCCTGATGCCTACTGGCACCTCTAAACCTTCCATTCCTGGATTAAGTGAATTTTATGGGAACTTAAGTGAAAAAATTTGATGCTATGACTAGCTATAGACAAAAATTAACTAGTCTCCTTGAAGCATATCATCAACAGGTAAAAGAGGCATGGCCCCCACCTTGTGACAAGCCTTGCCATCCCTGTGGACCAGGAGATTGGGTGTCCATCCAGTCCTTTAGAAGAAAATATGAGTGGTCACCTTGCTTGGGAGGACATTATGAAGTCCTACTGACCACCGACACTGCCTTAAAAATAAAGGAAAAATCTTCCTGGATCCATGAAAGCCACACCAAAGTAGACCCAGAACATCGCTCTCAGGACAACTGAGAGACAGTTCCTACAGGTGACCTTAAACTAAGGATTTCTAGGCCCCAGTAGCAGTTGACCTCGCAAAGTAGACAGCTTCCCCCAAGATCATGGATGAAGGAAACTCGCTTTCACCTAGTTTTCCCCCTTGCTTTTAAAACTCCCTACACACACACACACACACACACACACACACACACCCCTTTTCTTATTTATTTATTTTTTTTAAAGATTTTATTATTTCCTTTTTCTCCCCAAAGCCCCCCGGTACATAGTTCTTCGTTGTGGGTTCTTCTAGTTGTGGCATGTGGGACGCTGCCTCAGCGTGGTCTGATGAGCAGTGCCATGTCCGCGCCCAGGATTCGAACCAACGAAACACTGGGCCGCCTGCAGCGGAGCGCGCGAACTTAACCACTCGGCCACGGGGCCAGCCCCCCCTTTTCTTATTAATGAATACATATATTCCTTTTAGTCATTTACTCCAAAAGCCGACTAGAGAGCACTGGTCTCTATCTGTCCACTCCCCACCTCTAAGTTTCCACTATGCACTCTTTTCCAATCTGTGTCTTGCTCTCACTAACCCTCTCTTTCTCACTAGGTCGAGCACAGATCAAACACACCTTATGCCAGTTTACCAAACCCAAGCCACGCTAACTAGTCAGTCTGACTGTTGGTTATGTCGACAGCTAGAGAGCACAGAAGAACCTGAACTGGCTTCTGTTCCTGCTGATGTGAACACCTGGTGGACTAAGAATGGAAGATGGATGAACGACAGGGTATGGTGTCCACAACAAGGAAGACATCACTCTGCCTCTTCTCCTGGTGAGTCATTTGGGCCCCAGAAAACCTCTATAGAAGATCCAGGACTGTCCTTTGCCCAGATAAAGACAATAGGTGAAAATTATTCCCTTTGCACTGAAAGTAAACATGACACTGGACCTTTCCTGGGTGACACAGCAGGACAATATTGCAATCAAACTCTGTGGTTTGATTCCACAGGTGGCATCTTCAAACCTCTCAAGGAAATTGTAAGTCACTCTAACACTACTCCTTTTGGCACAAACATTTGCCAAATCACCCAATTATCTGGCTGGCTTACAAGACAACCTTGTCCAACTTGGTTATTGCAGCTGCCTGCATGGTTAAGCTGCCCAATACCATAAACTATATATGGGTGGATTCAAACTCTGAACTCACATGGTCAGGTGACAGGACCAGGCTTTACAGCTGCCCGAATCAGGCTGCAGGCCTCCTGTACCAGCCATTCTGCATCTGTTCTGCTCCCCCAGATTGACAGGAGCACATGGAAAATGGAGATGTTCAGGCACTAACAGTACCAGTGGCAAAGGTCATGGAATACTCTGGACCCTGGGAGCTACAGGCTCAGCTCTAACCTTGTCTGTAAACCATACCGGTCTTTTTATTTTATGTGGCGACAAAGCATACAAAGGGCTCCCAGCTAATTGGCCAGGATGATGTGGACTTAGATACTTGACCCCTTCTATCACCAGATACTCCACACTAAATGCCAGCCACATTGCAAGCTTGAGCTCCTTTGTTCATAAGATTGTGCCACATGAACGTGCCAGTTGAGATTATAGAGAATCCCCTTGTGTGTCACACCTCTAAGTTCTTTTCAGCATCGAGAGTCTTATTCCCCAGCTTTGGAAATTACAAGCTGTAAAAGGCGATCTGAAATCTCTCCATGGTGATGGAACAAGAGTTCAACAGCACCACGCAAACTTTGAAAATACTCCAGTTAGAGATTAACAGCCTAGTCTCTGTGGGCCCCCACAATCAACCTGCTCTGGACACACTGACGGCTCAGCAAGGAGGAGCTTGTGCAATCACTGGTGAAAAACGTTGCTTTTATGCGAACCAAACCAGGCAAGTGGTATCTAGCTTACATCTGTTAAAAGAGAAGATTCACATTTTCCATCAGATGAATGAGGCTCACCCATTTCATTGGACTGACTCATTCCTAGGATTGGGAACTGGCTTAATGGCACGTGAGGAGATGGGCTCCCATCCCTTCCTATCTGCTTGTTCATCTTCATTCTAATCCATGTTCTTTTCTCCCTTCCAGATTTCTTCCATTCAGCTACTAACTCATTTTCTCTCTCCACAGTCACCAGCTCAGCTTTCAATATGTGAACCTTCCAGGGAAGTGTCAGAGACGGCAATTGACGTGGCTCAGGCCAGGCCACCCCAAGATGTGCCACTCTGGTAACTGGATTATTTTGAGCTGAAGACAAGCAAGGCTCAGAACACTCTGAAAGAATATTTTACCCTCTCCCAAATTGCCTAAAAGAC
This sequence comes from Equus caballus, assembly GCF_041296265.1. Taxonomy (NCBI): domain Eukaryota; kingdom Metazoa; phylum Chordata; class Mammalia; order Perissodactyla; family Equidae; genus Equus; species Equus caballus. The sequence goes on along the minus strand of NC_091691.1, from coordinate 3,674,174 downwards.
TTCAAGAGAGAAGGGCCTGTCCCAGGAAGGGGCTCTTACCATGGATAATTCTAGGTGTGGGGGCAGGAAGGCATCTAGCAAGGGACCTTTTACCAAAAGATCTCTTTTGGGTCCCATTGTCTACAGATGGCCGAGCAAACATTTGTTTACCAAATATGAACTCTTTTCATCTTCCTGTAAATTGCATTCTCCCCCTTTGGAGTCTCAGACCCCTATCTCCCTCTCTTTTGTCCAGAGGAACACAGATACCTCATTTTGCCTGACTGTCTTTGGAATTCTTCAGGCTTATGTGAGTTCCCATGTATGTGTAAAAACTTTAATTTTCTCCAGCTAACTTGCCTTATGTCATTTTTAATTCCTTGACCAGCCATAGGAACCACGACAGGAAAAGTAGAGAATTCTCCCTGTCCCCCTACAACTTCAATTTGTAAAAAATCTGCAAAGTACAATAAAATGAGATATGCCTTTAACACATGTTGTGACTTTGTTATATTAACATTTGTTAAGTTGAGCCCTGCGGGTATCCGATGGTGAGCCTGGGTTCAACAACAGTCCACAAAGGAATTGAAATAGAGAAGTTTGTTACTCACAGGTTCTGGAGAAGGTCCACAGGACACCTTGAGGGGCCACACCGGGAGGTGAAGGCAGAGGGCAGGCAGAGAGATGGCAGGACCTGGGGCGTATGTCCTTATTGGGGTCCGCAGGTAGGCTGCTTTGGGGTTCCCGGGCTAAGTCTGGATTGGGCAATTCAAACTAATTGAGGTTCTCGTAAGCTTTGCAGGGGTCTTATCTAAGGGACACACAGGGGGAAGGCCCTGGGAGGTGGGGAGAATGTTTCTCACAAGGGCAGTTGTGGGAGTCAGATCAGGAACTGACATTTACTCTGACTCTGCCGGTGGTTATCTAGGGTGTGCACTCTCGGGAGGGGCTGGTGTCACTTCAAGGTCCCTGCAGGCTGCTTGTCCACACAAAATGGATGCCAAGGCAGCAATGCTATGGAGCAGTTTAGTTAAACTCCCAAAAACTCTTTGATGAAAACACAGGAGTAAATCCTCACGACTGCAGATTAGGCAATTGTTTCTTTCTTTCTTTCTTTTCTTTCTTATTTTTATTGAGGTAACATTGCTTTATAACACTGTGTAGGGTTCAGGTGTATAACATTAGAATTAGACATCTGTATATACTACAGTGTGCTCACCACCAAAAGTGTAGTTTCCATCCACCACCATAAAATTGACCTCTTTACCCATTTCACTGTCCCTCAATGGTTTCTTAAATATGACATCAAATGTTCAAGCAACCTAAGAAAAATATACATAAATCGGATTTCATCAAAATAAGAACTTGTTTGCTCCAAAGGGTACGATCAAGAAAGTAAAAAGAGAATAATCCACAGGATGGGAGAAAATATTTGCAAATCATATATCTGATAACGGGATTTTGTCCAGAATTTATAAAGAACTCTTACAACTCAACAATAAAAAGATAAATAGCCCAATTTAAAAATGGACAAAGGATCTGAATAGACATTTCTGCAAAGAATATATTGTTGACATCATTAGCTGTTAGGGAAATGCAAATAAAAACTACAGTGAGACACACACCCCAGGGTGGCTACCGTCAAAAAGTCAGAGAAGAGCAAGTGTTGAAGATGATGTGGAGCGGCTGGAACCCTCACACACTGCTGACAGGAATACAAGTTGGAAGAGCTGATTTGGAAAACCACTGGGCAGTTCCTTAAAGTGCTAAACATGAAGTTACTGTATGGTCTAGTCATTCAGCCCCTAGGTATGTACCTAAGATGTGAAAACGTGTCCACACAAAAACTCGTATGTGAATATTCATAGCATCATTCTCATAGTAGCCCAAAAGTAGAAGCAATCCAAATGTCCATCAACTCATGATGGAAAAATAAAATGTGAAATATCCAGACAATGGAATAATATTTGTCCATAAGAATGAATAAAGTGGTGATACGACATGGTTGAATCTTGAGATCATTATGCTAAGTGAAAGAAGTCAGTTACAAAGACCATATATTGCGTGATGTCATTGATACGCAATGCCCAGAATAAGCAAATCCATAGAGACAGAGAGTAGATTAGTGGTGGTCAGGGGATGGGGGAGAGGGAGATGGGAAGTGACTGCTAATGGGTACAGAGGTTCTTTTTGGGGCGATGAAACTATCCTGAAATTAGATAGTGGTGATGGTTGCACAATGTGTGGCTATACTACAACCTACTGAAGTGTACATTTTCAGTTGGTGGGTATTATGGTATCTACTCTCCATTGATTACCATTGCCAAACTCTTTGTCCCTTGGATTGGCACTGCCCATAATAACTTGTTCATAAAAATTTTATTCCTAACCATAAATACACTGGCAAATTCTACCACTCAAACTTAGCTCAACAACAACGATCCCTGGATTCCCTAGAGAGGGTTGTATTGGATAATCGAACGGCACTTGATTATCTGCTGGCAGAACAGGGTGGCATCTTGCAGTAGCCAACACTTCCTGCTGTACCTGCATCAACTCTTTTGGTGAAGTTGAGTTAGAACTTGGAAAAATTATAAAAATATCACAGGGTGTCTCCAGCCCAGTGTCTTTTAATGACACCCTCTGGTTCCCTATCAGTGTTTTCAGCTGCTTCCTTCAGGCACAGGTGCTTGGATGGGACCAGGACTTCAACTATTGTTTATTATTGGAATTTTACTCTGTGTACTTGTATTTAAGCTTCTTATGCTAATACTCACTCAGATCTGCTCCAGAACGTCTACAAACACCAAGATTATGGTCGCTCAACGTGTTGAACTGATAGGTAACAGTTATTCATCTGAACCTTCAGGTAACCAGGTGAAATTCCCAGGCAAGGAAACTGCCTAAGAATCATTCCTGACCAGCTCCTTGTTGCTCAAAAGTCGCCTAACCCTTATGACACTCACTCCTTGGAATAACCATTGGGTGAAAAAATAAAACTTTCCCCCTGAAATGGTACACGACTTTCCAGGACAGGTTCATTCAGCGATGTGTGACTAAACAAATCTTGGCTGATCAGTTATGCTTTCAGAGAAAGATCTTGATCAAAAGGGGATAAATGTGAAATGTGAGATCAAATGGAGTCACTTATGTCTAAGGACTTTAAAATGGAGCTGGGAAGCCATGAAGGAAATGGGTCTTATGCATGTCCTCAGGGAGCAGAACATGAACTTCTGAACTGAGTAACAATGCAAGAAACCTGCAGCTTGTCACAGTGACAGACTTTCGCCTGCTACTGGCTAGCCTTGGTAATCAATTGTTTTTAGCCAAGATTAGCTTTCTGATGACAACTTTATCAACATTCTTTATAATACAAATCTCCCTTCTGAGCCTTTAAGTCCTTGACTTTTACTTACTAGGGGGACACTATTTGGGTTTCTACCCGAATTTGTGCTCCCTGAATTGCAATTCTCTGATCCCCAAATAAGCGCCTATCACTTTGGCTTTTTATTTTTAGGCTAACGAGGTCAAGCATTACTCCCCCTCACTCCCCTTAATCACTGAGTCTACACATCACATATGACCCAGATGTCTCTATGTCCTTCTGCCTCCTGGAGTTCCCCTTTCTGTTAGTATCCAAATGAGATTGCTCAAATCAGCTCATTCATTTTCAGGTAGTCCAGGCTCTCTCCAGTTTCTGAGATCTTTTTGTGGGGGAGGGGGAATGGGGCAAAAGAAGTTTTACATTTCACCCAAGTCAGTCCTCATTGCTATCTTTTCCTCCACTTTTGTCTGTCTCCTGCAGCTTCTGTCCTCTCTGTCCCCATGCTGTCCCCTCCCCGAGTCTGCTATTCTCCCCAGGGCCAAATTCAGCCCAAACTCCAGCATTCAAAGCCCACCAGCATGCGGCCCCATATTAGCTCTCCACAGTCATCCTCACTACACCTCACCATGAACTGGTTTCCCAGCCCTTCCTTCTTCTTGTCCTCCAGCCCTGGCAATGGCAGTCACCTCTGTCCCCACCTGCTCCAGCCCTCACCAGACGTGCACCCTCGCCCAATTCCTGTAGCCTCTCTGCCCGAGGCTGACTGACTCCTTGTACTCAACACGTTGGGCCTCCGTGGGAGCGTCCCTATCTGGTTCTCCAAACACCACTCCCTGGAAGCCCCAGCTAACCCCCTGAGCCTTCTGACCCCCAGACCCCACTCTGAAATCTGCCAGACTAAGGGGGGAGGGGGAGCTGAAGAGTTGGTCCCACTGGATCCATGGGGAGCCGGGGCTGTGTGTGGGAGGTTGTGTTGCTGAAAGCCAGCCCATTTGACCTGCCACTGAGAACATTACCCCACGCACCCATTGGCCTAGCTGTGTAGGCAGGGTAAGAAATCCACATTTTGCATCTTTTTCCTAATTTTTACTTTATATTTATTACTATATTGATATATAATTTATATTTGTAAATTACTATACATAATATATTTATGTATTTATATTCTCTGTATTTAACTCCTTTTTGGGGCTGCCTGCTCTACGAAAATTCCAGCCCATTCAGGTCGTGCTTAGAAGAGCCACGAGAGGGGCTCTTTCCCCTGTAGGGTAAACACACACTCTCCTGTGGACCAGCAGCAGAAGTGGGGGAATTCTGGGGGTGGTAAACTGAGGGCATCAGTCACCCTTCGGGACCTTGGAAATTCTGTTCTTTCACCAAGGTGTGGGGTGTGGGTAATTCTTCGGCCTCCTGCAATGACCTCTTGGGGGGGTCTCCTGGCCCCATCCTCTCCTGCTGCCATATGCCCCCCAGTGGGCCAGTCCGACCAGCATCTGCTGCCTGCTGGCCTCCGCCCACCCAGGTGAGCCAAACCCTTTGTCCTGCCTTCGTCAGGCCAGCCCAGCCCAGAGCCGCCAGCGTCACCTTCTCCACCGCAGTCCACGTGCCGCGCTGGCTCCCACAACTCTCCCACGCCCGCCCTGCCCTCGTGCTGCTTGGAAACCTCGCGATACTTTCTTTAAGACCCGCTCTCCCGTCCCAAGTCTCCCGGAAGGCGGAAGTACCCCTCCCTCCCTCCTCGAACTTCCCAGCCACTTACTCCCGGGACGCAGCACTGGTCCACCCCGGGTGCGCTTGCAGGAGTCCGGTGACACGTCTGCCCCTGACAGACCCAGGCTTGGAGCTTCGTCCCAGCCCAGGACGCCGGCCTCGGCGGTGAGAGGGCGGCGCTGACAGCCCTCCACAGTGGCTGCGCTGCCGGCTGCAGAGCCTCTCACAGGCCCGGCCCTGTCCCTCCCGGCCGGTGCTGCTCGCGAGGAGCCCGCCTTTCACGGACGGACGGAGCTCGGGCGCCGAGAGCTGGCAGCGCGGCCTCCCCATCAGGGCTCCCCCAGCCCAGCCACCACCAGCCCCGCAGCTTCCCGCCGGCACGGCACCACACGTTCAACTTCCCGCCCAAAGGGAAGACCAATCAAAAGAGCGATTTCGCCGCTCAGGAAAATGGCCAATGGCTATTGGGGACCCTGTCTAGGGCCCGCCCCCCGAAGCGATCAGAGCCAATGGCCGTAGCGCGGGAGGTGAGCAAATCAGGACGCAGCGGGCTGCACTCGGGCACGTGGCGTTGGACCCGGAGGGGATGGGAGCGCGCGTGCGGCCGGCGGGGGTCTACGTGGCTCGGGGCGGCGGGGCCTTTTCCCTGACCTGCAGCGCCGGGACCGGGCGCCACCCAGGGCCGTGTCCCCGCAGCTTGGATCGGGGGTGGGCACCGGGCACACTGTGCAGGTGCGGTCGCCCTCTGCCCTCGCCCTTCCAGACTCTTCCTTCGGAAGCAGCACCGAGTGTTGCGCTTGAGCTCTCTCCTGCGTGTCTCTGCTGTGCTGGGAGCTCGCGAGGGCGCTTAAACGATGGGCAGTATTTACAAGGTCTTGTAATAAGAAAGATAGAAACTGGCATATGTGGAAAAATCTTGCTTCCCCCATTAGACAGTGTTTTTTCCCCCTGGTTGTTTATGCTTATAGTTTTTTTTTTAAAGCAAAACCAAACAAACAGGCATAGATGTGCCGACATCCCCTCTTTCTTGCACCGAAGGTAGCACCCAGTATGCGCTCTGGTGCTTGTGGTTTCGTTGTACGGAAAGTCCGGCTCCCTCCATCGCAGCTCCAAGGATCTGCACAGTCGTTTGCCCCGCATGGTGTCCAGAGCGTGGCTGTGGGTCAGTTGGCCTGATCTGTGTTGCGGAGACTCGGGTGTTTCCAGCCTTGACCCAGAACGCTGCCGTGAGCGTCCGCGCATGTGCCGCTTCCTGCCGTGTGGGTGTGCAGGGGCTGCCAGGGGCGGAGGGCTGGGAGTCTGTGGACGTGGGCAGATCCCTTTCCATCGGTGACATGCGAGGATTCCTGTTTTCCCACACAGGGTGGGCTTCTGCCTTTAACTTGTGCATTTTTGTATCCTCAACTCACATATGTCTCCTGGGTAATTGTTGGACTAATATGTTAATAGCTTACACATCGGTGGAACCCAACCATCACCTCTGTCCTCATGCACTTCTAGAACAAGAGGTGCCCAGAGACAGCCTGATGTGGTGAGAGGCCGGAATGACCCTGGGACCGGACGTCACATGGTCCAGGTCAAGTTTCACTTGTTCCCAGGGAGCTGAGGCTGACGGGTAATCATCTTAGCCTCAGTTTCCCCTCCTGACCACTGCGGTAGATTCCAAACTTTATAAAACGCATGTAATTATACAGTAACTCACACCAACCTCTGCATTCTCCTTTCGTAGAAGTTGGCTTTGAGGCTTCTGTTATTGGTCACTGCACAGCATGAAATCAAGCTGCTCACAAAAATGTTTTTTAGAGGTGAAGTATTCCAAGTGTAAAGGAAAAGTGTCTTCTGTTACCTGACAGGTGAAAGGAAGCTTCTGGAGTAGAAGAAATTTGTACATTTCATCATTTTTAGGAGCTGTTATTTTTAGCAAAGCCTTTGTCTTGAAAAAATACCATGATTAATACTTTCAGAAGAGCTATTCAGCCATTGTTGGTATAATAGTCTTCTCCAGTTGAAATGCCTAAATGTGATTTTGAGAGTTCATAGTACTGTTAAACCAACTAAATTGAGGAACTTCAGGTGAGGGGGAGGTGGTGATGAGTTGATGTGAATTTAACCTAAAAGAACTTACATTGACCTTCTCTGAGACAGTGTTGGCCATTCCAGGTACTTTCCCTTTGTGTTAGGATTTGCGTCTCAAGATGAATTTAATGGAAGTCCCAGCTGCAGAAATTTTAATTAAAATCCTGCTTTCTGCATCCCAGAGCTTCCTCACAAAGTTGAGAACCTTCTGGAGAATTTGTTTTGCCTCAAAGGGTAATTTTTTTCTGGCTCAGTATTGCAGTTTGAGTGGAACCAGAATTAGCCTGTTGCTGTGAATTAGCCCCTTGTCTTTCACCGACTGAGGAGGCCAGAAGCAGAATTTCTAGGCTTCCAGACCATCACTCTCATGAGCTAGGAGATTACAGTGCTGGGTTAGGGAATCAGAAAGAACTTGAAGTTGTATAATTATGTGGTCATAATTATATAATGGGAAAATAATACCCATGCTTAAAATGGTCTCAGTCCTGATGTGGCCATTTTGACTGACTATTTCATTTTTATTCTGGTTCTGTCTTCTTGAGTGAGCTCCAGTGGTAGGTGTAAGGAATTTGTGCGTTTCATCTGTGTTGTTGAATTTATTAGTGTGGAGGCATTCATAATGTTCCTTCGCCCTGTCAATATCCCTGTATCAGTAGTGCCATCCTTTTTGTTCTGATTTTGGTGATCTGTGTCTTCTGTTTCTCTGAATCAGTTTGGCTAGGGGTTTACCAATGTGGTTTTCACTCAAAGAACCAGGTATTGGTTTCATTCGGTTATTTTTTTTTTTCTGTTTTCCATTTAGTTTATTTCTGCTCCTTATTATTTCCTTTTTCCCCATGTAATTTGGATATTTGCTCTTTTTGTAGTTTCTTAAGGTGAAAGCTTAGGTCATTGATTTTAGAGCTTTCCAGCTTTTTCTGATATGAGTGTTTTATATATGTTTCCCTCTATGCACTGTTTTAGCTGCATCCCACAAATTTTGGTATGTTTTGTTTTCCTTTTCATTCCAGTCAAAATACTTTCTAATCTCCCTTGTTATTAGTTTCCAACTATTTGGGGGATTTTTCAGATAGCTTTGTGTTACTGATTTCTAATTTAATTCCAACATTCAGAAAACATATTTTGTATTATTTTATTTTTTTATTAAGATCTTTATTAAAGGGTGCTTGCAGTTTGTTGAGTTTCTTTTCTTTTTCTTTTTTGGTTTTTGGTGAGGAAGATTAGCCCTCAGCTAACATCTGTTGCCAATCTTCGTCTTTGTTTTTCTCCCCAAAGCCCCAGTACATCGTTGTATATCCTAGTTGTAGGTCATTCTGATTCTTCTGTGTGAGATGCCACCTCAGCATGGTTTGATGAGTGGTGTGTAGGTCCATGCCCAGGATCTGAACTGGTGAACTCTGGGCTGCCCAAGCAGAGTGTATGAACTTAACCACCCAGGCAAGGGGCTGGCCCCTGTTGAGTTTTTGAAAATAGCAAATTGTAAACTTTCATCACAAATTAAAAATGAGGTTCTTAAAAATTTAACTGACCAGATATGAAACAATTTAAAAACCTTTAAAGATGTGTTGAGAAAAACTAGGCTTTAAAAAAAAATACATTTGTCATTACTGAAAAGAGACGTCTTTATTATTTATTTATTTTTTTGTATGTGAGGAAGATTATTGCTGAGCTAACATCTGTGCCGGTTTATGTGGGCTGCCGCCATAGCAGTGCCACGTCTGTGTCCGGAATCCGAACCTGTGAACCCCAGCCATGGATGCAGAGCATGCAAACTTAACCACTATGCCACCAGGCTGCCCCCAAGAGACAAAATAATGAAGGTCCCATGCTGTGTAGATAATGCAGATGGTTCCAGTTATCTGGTCAAAGGGCAAAAAGCAAGCTCTTGAGGTCTTCCGCTCCGATCTTCTGTTCGTTTCTCGGTGCTGGAATGTTGTCTTCATCTCTTCGTGTTGGATGACCACAGACGGTGGTGGAGGCGGGAAGCCTGCGTCTACTCACCCACCCTGCTCAGCCCTGGGTGGGGGGTTCTCAGCTGGGGGGCAGCTGCTTTCGTCTCCTGGCCATCTTGTGGTCTAGGGATTTCTTGGCCTCTGTGTTGGTCGTTGAAGGTGCGGCGGTGCTGACGTTGAGGTGGCTGCTTACAGTAGGTCTCCTGTCCCTGATCTTCCTGATCTGCGTGGCCGTCCTCTCTGGCTGTCTTTGGCGAGGAGGGCCTCTGCAGCACTGTGGTCTGTACCCCGATACAGCTTCTGTCTACTGGTCTGCCTTGTTCCCTGCACCTGGGTGTCAGTCCCCTCCATCACTTCTCCCTGCACAGGAGGGCTGGAACACTGTGGTTGTCACTCACAGGGTCTCTGCATGTAGTGAGGTGGGGATCGTGGCCTGTGTGTGGTTGGGCTGGTGCTGTGGGGCCGGGCCTTCGGGAGCTCTCTCTGATCCCGCATTCTTTCCCGCTGTCACTATTCTGGTGGTTCTGCTGGGGGTGTGTGGAGGCCCCTGCTACGTGAACAGCGGCTATGCTGGCCCTGGGCTGGTGCACATTTACTGTCTGCACTGCAGCTCCACCAGGCCTGTCACATTTGCTCCTCTGCCCCCTTCTCCCTCAGCAGCATCAGACTGCACAGTCTCCCCATCTCCTGCACTGGAAGGTCCGTGCTGGACTTCCTCCTCTGTGGTGGTCTGGGTACCAGTGCATCTTCCCTGCTCCTTTCTGTGGATTAAACCATATCCACTTCTTACACTGAACCACTTTACTGTCCCCAGGCCTGTGTCACAATTACCCTCTTGTGCCTGCACTCCGCCCGTGGTGCTGGGCTTGGTGTCAGCAGCACAGGGGGCGGGGGCAGCTAAGGGTCTTGACCTCGCTGCTCAGGGTGTGGTGACGGTGGCTGGGCCAGCTCACCCCTCAAGGGTGCAGTGACGGAGACTGGAGCTTGTGGCAGGGCTGCTCAGGGCTCTCTGGGCTCCGCTCTTCCTACCGCTACTGAGTAAACTCTTCTTTGGATTATTTGGGATTTATTGAGTCTTACCCTCCAGTGTGGCTGCGGTGCATCCGTGCATCTTTACCGTCTGTCTGCTTTGCCTATAAGTGCCATGCATGTTCACTGTGGAGGGTGTGAACCGTGTAATCTTGCAGAGGAAGAGAAGTGACCGGGGCTGGTTGGAGGTTGCGCTGTGCCTTCTGCCTGCGTTGGCCCTGTTCTCTGCTTTCTCTCAGGCGGATCTGTGAGCGGGGCTGCAGGGCTTCCTCATCTTCCACAGCTCCGTGGGCGGCCCCGGCTCTGGGTTTGCATCTCTGCTCATGGAGCGCCTCCCGGTGGACTATGGCTAGAGCTCCAGCTCGAACTTGCCATTTCCCCAGCCCCCCAGGTTTCCACGGCCGTGGCGGAGCCCTCCAACTGCATCTGACTACCCACACGACCTTGGAACATGCTGACTGTGCCTTCATGGTGGACAACGAGGCCATCTACGACATATGTCATCACAACCTGGATATTGAGCTGCTGCTGTACACCAGCCTCAGTCGTCTCATTGGGCACATGGTGTCCTCTATCACGGCCTCCCTGCAACTGTAATGAAGAAGCCCACCGTTTACTGAGCACCAACTGTGTGCAGCACGTTCTGGATGCTGGAGAAACAGCAGCCAACAGAGACGCTGTCCCTCATGGTAGAGCCAAGGAGACAGGCGGTCAGAGGCCTGTGCTAACATGAGAGCTGGTGTAGGCAGGATCATGCTCTGAGGGAATTAACAGCCATGTTGTGGTGGAGGATCCGGTAGTGGGCCCCATGCTAGATGGCCTGATCTGGGAAGCCTCTGTGAAGAGGTGATGCTCGACTGTCCCTTTAACAAGATCCCTGTGGCTGCTGTGAGGACAGTAGGCAGCCAGAGGATCAGTGGGCAGGGGAGGCTGTGGCCTGCAGTGGGGGGCGTGTGACCAAGAGGGAGCGGATGGTCAGGAGGTGGAAGCCCCAGGCCTCAGTGCTGAGACCTGGGGAGGGCCGGGTTTGGGAGGGAGCCCACCCGTTGGTTTGAGACAGGCCGAGTTTGGGGTGCAGTGGGGACATGACCGCCTCAGTGAAGCCCTTCTTGTCCCCCTCAGCTGGGCCCTCCTGGCTCCTTGTCCTCTGTGGCTCTGGACCCTCCTGCAGAAGGGCTGCCCCAGGCCTTCTCTGTCCCTGGGATGTGCTGTGTGCTGGGCACAGGCAGGCCTCAGACCTGGGATCTGGGGCTGGCTCTGCCACCTCAGGGCCGGCAGTGGACCTGGCCCTCCCCGAGCCCTCCTCCTGGGCCTCAGTGTCCCTGTCTGTGGGATGGGCCAGCTGGAAGCGTCCACCTGTAGGGTCTCCTCCAGCTCTAAGGCTGCACTCTGTTCTGTGGGGATGTCAGAGCTTCTGGGCAGCGGCCCCTTCCTGTGACCCGTGTGGCTGGCCCCCCTCCAAGGCCAGTCTGTGCTGTCAGTGCATGCCCAGGAGTGAGAATGCGCTCAGGAATGCCTCTCTCCCAGGCTTGTTTCTCCACCCGCCTCCTCCTGACCTGGGCTCTCAGGTGCCTGTGTCAGGAAGATCCATGGAGGCCTGAAGGGCATGGGAGGGAGGCAGTGGGACCACCCCTGTCCTGCAAGAGCTCGTCCTCTGGCCACAGAAGACTGGGACACCCACACTAAGCAGGGAGGGGAGATTGACTGCTCAGTGGTCCAGGGACAAAGAGCCATGTGCCCTTTGAGGAGGAGCCACCAGGCAGGAGGATGCTTGACACAGACGGTGGTGGGATGGAGAGGGGAGGGCATGCTAGGCAGGGAGAATGGCTTGAGCAAAGGGGCGGAGATGGAACATACTCAATTCGCAGGAGGGAGAAAGACACTGTGGATGGGGGCTCAGAGCCCAGGCTGGAGCCAATCGCTCCATGAGCACTCCGTCCTTGAGCAGGCCTTGCACAGCTCTGCCTGAGCCCTCCCCTCCAGGGACTCCGGCCATCACTTGGCTCTTCTGTGTCACCCCTGCACAGCTGTTACCTGCCATCCGCTGGATTCTCTGTTTTCTGGAATCCCTCGTCTGCCCGTGGAGCTACCAGGGACAGTCTTGGGCAGGGGCTGGAAGAGAGGATCCCTCACCCCCACCCCCTTCCCAGGTCATTGTGAACTAGTGGCACCAACAGGGAAATGAGGAAGGCACCCACCTCCTGTAAGGGATTCAATGGTGACCCCCCCAAAAGATGTTTCCCCCGGAACCTGTGAAAATGACCTTCTTTGGAAAAAGAGTCTTTACAAATGTAATTGCCAAGGATCTCAAGGTGAGAGCATCGTGGAGCACCCAGGTGGCCCTAAATCCAGTGACAAGTGTCCTTATAAGAAGAGGAGAGATGCAGAGCAGAAGACACAGAGAAGGCCCTGTGATGATGGAGGCAGAGCCTGGAGTGGGGCAGCCATGTCACAAGGGACGCCTGGGGCCAGCAGAAGCTGGGGGAGGCAGGAAGGCCCTAGAGGCCCAGAGGGAACCTGGCCTGCCGACGCTGTGATTTCAGACTGCCGGCCCAGGATGGGGCCCAAGCCATGGCCCACCCCACCATCTGGGTTCCTTGTACCCAGCCTGGTCCCTCTGCCTGATGGTGGTGTCCTGAGCGGCCAGGTCAGCTCAGGATGCTGGGGTGTCAGTGATGAAGTAGGGCACTGGGGGGCAGGTGGGTGGGAGTCAAGGTTCGAGCAGGTAGGTCGGGGACCGGGGCAGGGGCCGACCTTGAACCGGGGCAGGAGGCGGAGGCACAGGCACTCCTCCCGGGGCCTGAGATCATCGTCCTTCCTGTGAATGGATTCGCCTGGAACCTCCATGCTTCTGGACATCATTCCACGTCCTCATCTCTCCACCAGCCCCACGATGCGGACTTGGATCCACTGAGTCAGAGGGTCTCTCCTTAGACACTAAAGCCAGACATCTGAGGCCAGGCCTAGGAGCCCACAGGAGGGACATAGACCCGATATTTATGAGGTGGAGGAAGAAAGGTGGGGGCATCTGGGTAACATGGGAGGGGCCCTCCTTCCAGCACATCCCACAGGTTGTATATCTGGGGTCCAGTCTGTGGTCTGCATAGGCCACGCTCCCAATGGCCACACTTCTCACAGAACATCCTGCACTGGGGTGAGGGAGTCTACAATGGTGAGGGTCACCATGGAAGGTGACACAGAGGATGACAGGCCTGCACAGGGAGCGGGTGCTGGAGAGCTGAGGTCAGCCGGCTGACACACCAACTGCCTTTTGACCCGGGGAGCTCCAGTCCTCAGGAAGGAACAGCCCTGTTGACTTTGCTTCCTCCCCCAGAACTAAAAGTCTCCCATGATCCTCACTGCCTCAGTTTCCCCAGGTCCCCTCTTCCTCTGACCAGATGAACTAAGAGAATCTGGAATCTTCTCACCCACTTCCACTCTGTCATCTGGGGACTCCAATAAGCCCAACTAAAGACTCTGGGCCGCGTGTCCCGTGTTAACTGCCCAGAGGTCTGGCCATGTGAGGGACGGGAGGGGATGCAGCCCTCATCGCCCCGTCATCCCGAGTCTGCAGGAGTTCCTGAACAGCAGCTTAATTCCAGTGAGTCCGCCCCACCTGGAGGACAGAGCCGTCCTCCTGACGTCAAGTCCATTGGGGACGCCGTCTCCTGTTCCACGTGCTTCCTCCTGGGGATGCCTGGAGGTGGGAGACGGGCCTGTGCAGAGCTCCTGCGGTCTCCCACTGCCCTTGGCTCCCTTCTCCGCCCCCCAAGCCCTGCACCCGGCCGTGGCCTCTGTGAGGGCAGCCCAGGCCCTTGTTCTCATGGACTCATGGCCCAGCCAGGAGGCTTGGGGCCTTGGGATGAGTGCTCAGAGCAGGCGACATGGGGCTGAGGGTGGCTCTGGACCAGGCCTCCTCCCTCTGGGACAGGGAAGGAAGATGCCGGCCTGTCCCCATGGCAGCATGAAGCCCCCACTGTGGGACCACTGGCCCAGCTGAGCTGCAGCGGCAGGCTCTGCACCTGCCGGAGGAGGCGAGGTGCTGGCTCTCCTGGTGCCAGCCCTCCTCTCTGCTTGATGCCGCCAGCAGGGAGGTGGGGAGGTGGGGCCGCCCGGGAGCTGGGGGCACTCATCTGGCCCCTGGTGTGGACCTCAGGTGGCTGGCACACAGGGAGGTCCGCCCCGCCTCTCCCCCCTCACCCCACAGGCCCACAGGTCCCTCCCCTGGGACATCGGCAGGAAACGCAGTAGACTGGGAGGACACACACCGACCCTGGGGCCTTTTGTTTTCTTCTTTGTGCTTCTCTGCTCTTCCCAACGTTTCTGTAAGGAGCACATGTCACAGACTGAAAATGACAGCAGCAGCCTCCTTAAATTCACCAGCTCTTCTCTAGTGTGTGAGGGATCGCGGCACATGTCACACACTCAGACAGACCAGAAAGACGTCAGGTGAGAAGGAAAAGCCCCTCTGTGTCCCTGCAGCCCGGCCCAGATGGGAGCATGTCCACAGCTGCCTGATGGACCTTTCAGGAAGCGTCTGTGCACAGGCCTCAGTCCCCTCTGCACGGAGGCCTCCTACCCGGCCTCGGTCTCTCAGATGGGGATACAGCACCTGCTCACCGTAAGGTGATGTCGTGAGAGAACACATCACTGGAAGGGCCTGGGTACATCCAGGTTCATGGCAGCATGAGTCCAGCAGCCAAGGGGTGGACGCAGCCCAGTGTCCACCAATGGATGAAAGGATAGACAGATGTGCCGTATGCACACGCTGGAGTACCATTCAGCCCTGAGAAAGAATGAGGTACTGTCACGGGCTACGACGTGGACGAACAGTGAGGACATTATGCTGAGTGAAATCACAGTCACAAAGGGACAAATACTGTATGATTCTGCTTCTACGAGGGACCTAGAGTAGTGAGACTCACACACAGAAAGTAGGATGGAGGGTCCGGGGGCTGGGGAGGGGGCACGTGGGTTAGTGTCTAATGGGGACAGAGCTTACCTCTGGGACGATGAGCACGTTCTGGAGATGGACGGTGGTGATGGCTGCACAACAAGGTGAATGTACCTAATGCCACTGAACCGTACTCTTACAAATGCTTAAAATACCCAGAAATAAACCCACACATCTGTGGACAGCTAACTTTCAACAAAGGAGCCAAGAACACACACTAGAGAAAGGAAAGCTTCTTTAATAGATTGTGTGGGTAAACTGGACAGCCGCATGCAGAAGAATGAAAGTGGAACATTATCTTACACCAGACACAAAAATTAACTCTAAATGGATTAAAGACTTGAATGTAAGATCTGAAACCATGAAACTTCTAGAAGAAAACATAGGCAGTATGCTCTTTGACATCAGTCTTAGCAGCATATTATTAGTACCATGTCTGACCAGGCAAGGAAAACAATAGAAAAAAATGAACAAGTGGGACTCCATCCAACCAAAAAGTTCTGCACAGCAAAGGAAACCATCAACAAAACGAAAAGACAACCTAACAATTGGGAGAAGATATTTGCAAACCGTATATCAGATAAGGGGTTAATATCCAAAATCTACAAAGAACTCATACATCTCAACAAGAAAAATCCTAAGAACCCAATTAAAAAATGGGCAAAAGACCTGAACAGAGATTTCTCCAAAAGAAGATAGACAGATGGCCAATAGGCACATGGAAAGATGTTCAACATCATTAGCTATCAGGGAAATGCAAATGAAAACTCCAATGAGGTATCACCACCCTCTGGTCAGAATGGCTATAATTAACAAGACAGGAAACAAGAAATGTTGGAGAGGATGTGGACAGAAGGGCACCCTCATACACTGCTGGCAGGAGTGCAAACTGGCGCAGCCACTATGGAAAACAGTATGGAGTATCCTCAAAAAATTAGGAATAGGATTACCATGTGATCCAGCTATTCCACTGCTGGGTATTTATCCAAAGAATGTGAAAACACAAATGTGTAAAGATACATGCACCCCATGTTCATCGAGGCATTATTCACAATAGCCAAGACTTGGAGGCAACCTAGCTTCCCATCGAGGGATGAATGGATAAAGAAGATGTGGTATTTATACACATTGGAATACTACTCAGCCATAAGAATGATGAAATCCGGCCATTTGTGACAATGTGGATGGACCTTGAGGGTTCTATACTAAGTGAATAAGTCAGAGGGAGAAAGTGAAATACTGTATGATCTCACTCATAGGTAGAAAATAAAAACAACAAACAAACACACAGAGACAGAGATTGGATTGCTGGTTACCAGAGGAGAAGGGGGAGGGAGGAG
The DNA here is from genome assembly GCF_041296265.1 of Equus caballus. Classification (NCBI taxonomy): domain Eukaryota; kingdom Metazoa; phylum Chordata; class Mammalia; order Perissodactyla; family Equidae; genus Equus; species Equus caballus. The sequence continues at coordinate 3,657,809 of NC_091691.1, read as the reverse complement.
GGCGAAACGGGTGATTATGCACATGTGTGTGGTGACGGATGGTTATTAGTCTTTGGGTGGTGAATGTGATGTAATCTACACAGAAATCGAAATATAATGATGTACACCTGAAATTTATGTAATGTTATAAACCAGTGTTACCAAAATAAAAAGAAAAAAATGCTTAAAATGGTACATTTTACATGATGGATCTCTTAGCACAATAAAACCAGAGTAAGTGCCTTCAATGGCAGCTCTTATGGTCACTCCAGCTCCTGGGATGACATCATAACAGCAGTTAACAGTGGGAGGGCGAGTGCCAGGCACCCTGCTGCATGCTGTACATACAAAGCGTTAACTTGGCTAATCCCGTGACAATCCCATGACGAGGTGTTACAGTGACCCCATGTGACAGAAGTGGACAGCGTGGTGTGCAGAGGTAAGTGACCTGCTCTCTGTCACACAGAGCGGCGGAGAAGGGCTCACAGGTGGATGGGTGGAGTCCCAGCCCGCACTTGGACCACTGGGGTGGGGGTGAGGGAGGGAGGTGGGGGCACCCATGGGGGAGACGAGGGAGGGGTCCCCTGCAGCAGAGGCATTGGGGGCTCTCCCTCTCCCATGCCCTCCTCCGGCCTCCTGGACTGGGTGGACTAGCTGCTGGGGATGAGCAGGGTCACTGGGGTGTGGTGGACGCGAGGAGTGCTGCGGGATCCGAGGGTGTGGGCACCTCCATTGGGGACCCCCATTCCCCACCCACCACATCCCGACCGGCATCCCCGCTGCCCTCGGCCTTGCTGGGCCAATGGGCCATGGACCGTCAGTTGGCGTGGGGTCCCTACCTTTCATCCCCAGGGTTCAGAGCAAGTGGCTTCAGGGCTGGGGGTCGAGTTCTGCCCAGAGCAGGCTCGCGGGGCCGGGGTGAGGGGTGGTCTGGGGCCGGCTCTACATTGAGGAGCCCAGAGGATGTTGCGCGCCCTGAATCAGGGGAGGAGCCTCTGGTCTTCTCCCAGAAACGACTAGAACCCCTGGGGCTTCTCTAGGGATGCGATGCCACAGGTGGGGGTAGGGGAGGTGAGGCCTCAGGATGGGAGACCCCCCTCCAGCGCTGTTGTCCCCCTCAGCGGGTGGAGTGGTGCGCACTTGGAAAGTCTCTGAGCCTCAGTCCCCACCCACTCCCCGCCAGCCAGACGAGGGTGCCCCCTGTACCTGGCTTCTCTCTGCGCTGCTCCCCATTAAATTTCCTGGGGAGGGAAAAAAAAGGCAAACAAATTCTCCAGGAGAAACCTTGAGTCTAATGAGCGTTTTGGCTTCTCACTGAGAAATCCTTTGTCTCGTTCTTCCAGGCCAGCACTGATGGAGGGAGAGAAGGCACCCAGGGTTTGGGCAGGGGGATTCAGGGAGAGCAGTGAGCAGGGGAGGGGACGGCCCACCTTGGTGGAGGCCCCTCTGCACAGCTTGTTGGCTTCCTCTCAGACCAGCAAGGGGGCATTTAACCCATCTGGGTCAGACCCCCTGGAGGGGAGACAGATTGTGCCTCTGCTGATGCCCTGGACCCCCGCCCTATTGCTGGGTTCTCTGAAGCTGGGACCCTGACTGCTGGTCTGTGTCGCCCGCAGGCCCACGCAGTGCATGGCCTCTACTGTGAAGGTGCTGGCTCAGGCCAGGCCCTCAGGTGCCTGCATGACCTAACCAGCCCTCTGCTGCCCCCCTGTGGTCGTGCAGAGGAGGCTGTGCATCCTGGCCTGGCTGTCCTAGGACTCTGTGCAGTGGCTGAAGATGGACTTAATGGCCAGGTTCTAGGTCGGGCTCAAGGTCACTCCCCAGCCACCCACCTGTGCTGAGGGGCCTGACTCCTGCCCCAGGTGAGATGTCTGCCCTTGCTGCATGCTGCATGCCACACCCACGGCCTGACGCCACTCCAAGGGCTCAGTGTCCCCCCAGAAGCCGAGGAGAAATGCACAGTATCCCCTCCAGACAGCGGGGCACCCAGGGCTCCAGCCCCATGGGACCCAAGAAGCCTCGGTTTACAATCTAGAGCATGTGGCTGCCTTTGAGCAGACACATGTCCTTGTACCTGCTCCTGTCACCCTTGTCACACACAGACATTGAACTAGTTCTGGATTGTGTGATGGGGCCAGTGGGATGACCCACCATGGCCTTAAGAATGCTTTCTGAGGGGCTGGCCCCGTGGCCGAGTGGTTAAGTTCGCGCGCTCCGCTGCAGGCGGCCCAGTGTTTCGTTAGTTCGAATCCTGGGCGCGGACATGGCACTGCTCATCAGACCACGCTGAGGCAGCGTCCCACATGCCACAACTAGAAGAACCCACAACGAAGAATACACAACTATGTACCGGGGGGCTTTGGGGAGAAAAAGGAAAAAATAAAATCTTTAAAAAAAAAAAAAAAAAGAATGCTTTCTGAGACTCTCACACTCACACAGAGGCACACAGGCCTTTGTGCTCCCGCAGGTGGCACCCGAGGCCCCAGTTGGGTATGGGGAGAAGAGGTCCCCTGGTCACTGCAGGTCACACCTGTGGGTGATAGAGGGTGAGTGTTTACCCTGCCTTTGTGCGCTGGTGTGCCCAAAGTACACAGTGGACACACAGACCCCTGTGCTCAGATGTCTACACCAGGGATGCCATGGGCATGCTGGGTGCCTCCTGGGGGCTCATCGCTCTCTCTCCCCAACAGTCTGGCCTCTACTCTGCCTTCTTGGGGTGCTTCGTGTAGGTCTTCCTGGCATCTCCCAGGATGTGACTCTGGGCCCCACGGCCATCGTCTCCCTCCTGGTCTCCTGCTACACCTTCCATGAGCCCACCTGTGCTGTGCTGCTGGCCTTCCTGTGGGGCTGCATGCAGTGAGCCCTGGGGCTCCTGCCCTTGGGTGAGACCCTCAGGCCTTCCTGCCATGGTGGGGGCTGTGGTTCTGCTCTTCCTGGGGCCCCAAGGCACCTGTCTCCTGGGGTTGCTCCTGCCTTCAGCATTTCCTTCTTTGCATTCTGAGGGCTGTCCCTGTGTGTGTATGTGTGGGGTGGAGGTGTCCTCGGTCCTCAGCCCTCCCCTATTCTGCTGAGAGGCCAGGACACTTGGAGAAGTGCCCAGGGCTTCAGAGCCAAGCCTCCCTCTCCTGCTCTCCAAACCAGCCAAACAGGCCATGTCACCACCGGCCCTTAGCCCCAGTCCCACCCACACCCCATCTCCCAGCCCATGTCTGCCCATGTCCTCTGGGACCAGGCAGAGCTGGGACCAACTCGGTATTTCCTCCTGGCTGGCCAGGGTCCCTACTGGACATCATCTCCTGCTCCATCAGTCATGAAAGGTTTCACCTCTGCTGCTACCGTCACCATTGGTTTCGGGCAGTTCAGGGTGGGCTCGCTGTTGGCACCAGGGCACCTGCTGGGTAGGGGACCAAGGCTGGGTCCTGGTACGTGTGGGCCAGTCGATGTCCTGCTGTTCCAGAGCTTGAAGCACACGGTGCTCACGTGGGTCTTCATTAATAAAATGGCCCCTCAGGGGAGAAGCTGGGGGAGGGTCAGATTGCACAACAGGTCATTTGGGGACCGGCGATGACAGCCCCGCTCTGGGTGGAGTCTCCCCCCAGTGTGCTTGGTTCCTGGCTGAGTGGTTCTGTTCCGCTGCCTCTGCTGCACACTCAGCCAGCAGCCGGTCACAGGCCCTGAGCATCCTGCCAAACTTCCACAAGCAAACGATTCCCCCACGCTCATTTAACCAGATGATTTCATTATACGTTTCTTTCCAATTTCTGTTTCCTATTTTCAAATGTCATACTTCCCCATGTTTGTGTTTAAACCTGTATAAGAAGCACTAGGTCACTGATCATCGGATGTCCAAGGCCGTCATTGGTTCTCCTTTCCCTGGGTCTGACGTTCCAGGAGCTGTTTTGCTCCTGACTGTGGCCGCCCAGCACTGTGCTTGGTACAAAGCAGGTCAGCACTCAGGTGGGTGTGCAGAGTGGGCCTGAGCTGCATTGTACTAATGATGCTGTGGGGCCCCTGCGTCGTGACCTGGTGTCTCTACCCTGCCTTCTCCAAGGCCTTGTCCCTATGGCCAGGCTCTGCCCCAGGCTGGCCCATGACAGTCTTCCCTGACAGAGGGCAGTGAGCAGATCAAGGTCCGGAGGAGACGTGTGTGTGAGAATCAAGCAGCTGACACATCTTTCCTCTTGCTCTGGGCTGGGGCTGGATTCACACTCTCCCTGTGCTCATTTCTCACCAGCCCCCTGGGGGCAGGTTTCTCATCATCTCCATTTAGGGAGGAGAGAACCCCTTAGAAAGGTGGGGTGAGTGCGATTTGTATATTATGTGCACACACATGTCAGGGGAAGCTTGGCAACTGCTGTTTCCTGGGATGGTCTGTCCTTTATTCTGGAAACGACATCCTTCCTTTTTAGTGTCAAGAAGGCTCCTCGATGCGATCATAGTGCACATACAGGGCAGCTTCTTTATGCATTCATGCTTGGCGACCCCAGGCCTCCAAAGTCTTTGAACGCTGACTGTGTCATGACAGCCATTGAAGAGCCCCTGGGCTGGAAGGGTGGGGGTCTCCTGACCTGCCAGGACAGAAGCGGGGAAGTGGAGGTTGGAGGTATCACCTGGCTAAGTAGCTGGGACTTCTGTGGAACCAGCACCTCAGGCACCTTGGCCCTGGTGAGCAGTGTGCACCCAGGGGAGTGTATTGTGGTCGGTGATGGTCGCATGAACTGAAGGGGGACAAAGATCGGCATCAAGAACAGGTGCACAGCTTTGTGACAAATCGGGATGTCTTTGTGTTTGTATTTGCTCACTAGTGGAGGGTACCTTAAAGCCTGATGGATTTTAACAGACTCGCGCCCTGCACCATCACTGCAAGTACTGAATTTCCCGTGATCCTCGTTTCTCTGCCTGCTGGCCATGCTGACCCGCATTTGTGTCTGTTGTCTGATAGAGCGTTTAGGGTTGGATTCAGGGTCAACAAAGAGCCCTTTGCAAACTCTGTGGATTCTTCTCAGTTGTCTCCTGAGGCTTCTGTCACGTCTGGAATCCACTCCAACCATGAGGAGGAGAGTCCCTTCAGTGCCTGTGAAATGGACTCCTCACAAGTTTATAGTTTTAAAACTGAGAATCTGCAGGATTCAATTCTTCATGATTCCAACATATTTATTTCTTAATATTTTGGTTTTTCACAAACTGATGCTTTTGAAAGAGATATTGTTAATTGTCCTCTTTGATGTCTGAGGTCATCCCTGGGGGTGGAGCAGTAATGGATGTGGGTCCACCTTCACATTCAGGGTGTGGATCCGTGTGACCCAAACTGACAGTCTTTCTGTTTGACGACTTCCCTGTGTTCTCTTCCCCTGAGCGATGATGATTCTTTCCTGACACTTGTCAATATGGGTTTTTAAACCTTCGGTGCCTTTTTCTGAAAATTGAAACATGGAAATCCTCGTGAATATTTCAGAATTTCCTGCTACCCAGAACGTTAACTAATAGAATTCCTCTGGGTTTCAATGCACTAATCCGGGTCCTTTAAGGTGAGTGAACGAGATTCTGTGCTCCTTTCTGGGGGTTACGTTCTGTGTTGACGATGCATGATGCTGTCTTTTAATCTCAGGAACAGCTTTAGTGAGATATGGTTCACATACAAGTCACACTTGAAGGTGTGCAATTCATGGTTTTTTAGTATATTCACAGAATTGTGCAACATCAGCACAGTCGATTCTGGAAGCTTCCACCATCCCTCTAAAGAAACACCTTCCTCATTAGGAGACAGTCCCATTTCCCCAGCCCCTAGGGCCTAGGCAAACACAAATCCACTTTCTGTTTCTATAATTGGCCCATTTTGAACATTTCTTGTGAATGGAATCACAGTGTGTGACCTTCTGCGTCTGGCTCCTTTCATTCAGCGTAATGGTATCAGGGTCCATCTGTGTTGTGGCATGTGTCAGCCCCTCATTGCTGTGATTGCTGAATAATATCCATTGTGCGGCTGTAGCACGATGTATTTCTCCTTTCCTCAGGTGAGGGGCATTTAGGTTGTGCCCACTTTGTGGCTCTTACGACTATGGCTGCTGTGAACATTCCTGCACAAGTTTCTGCGTGGACATCTGCTTTCTTTTCTTTTGGGCGCACACCTGGGAGCGGAACTGCTGGGTCAGATGGTCACTCTCTGTGTCCTTGTTTGGATGCCCGGAGGACCTTCTCTAAAGCGCCTGCACCATTTCCCGTTCCTGCAGCAGCGTGTGAGGGTCCCAGTTCCTCCACGTCCTCACCCACACTCACCGTCTGTCTTTGATTCTAGTCATGCTGTGGGTGTGAAATGGCTTCTCTCTGCGGCCTTGATTGGTATTTCTCTGACGGCTGACGATGTTGGACATCTTCTCATGTGCTCAATGGCCATTTGTGTGTCTTCTTTGGAGAAATGTCTGTTCAGCTCATTGGCCCATTTTTAAATTGGATTAATTATATTTCTATAACTGAGTCGTCACAGTCCTTTATATATTCCAGGTATGTTTCTTATCAGATATATGAGTTGCTCATTTTTCTCTATATTGTGGGTTATCTCTTCACATTCTTAATGGTGTCCTTGGAATCCCAAAAGTTTTGCATTTTAGTGATGTCCAATTTATGTGTAATAGAGTTTTACTAGTTGCGAATGATTCAGACATTAACTCACATCCTCATCAATATTTTGGTTATCTGAGTTAGAAGACAGCTGTCAAAGGGTCAGGGCAAGATTTGAATTAGTTCATTTCAAGATTTGTTATAGATCCAAAAGAACTCGTCAGGGAAGATATCAAATTTGAAATATTTCTTTATTATCCTTTTAATGCTCATGGGATCAGTAATCATAGCCCCTCTCTCATTTCTGATGTTAGGAATTTGTGTTCCTCTCATTTTTTCTGAGCTAGCCCGGCTTGAGGTTTATCCATTTTTTAAATCTTTTTTAAGAGCTAGTTTTGATTTTATTGATTTCTCTGTTGATTTTCCTGTTCCAGTGTCATTAATTTCTTTTTTCTTTTTGAGGAAGATTAGCCCTGAGCTAACATCTGCTGCCAATCCTCCACTTTGCTGAGGAAGACTGGCCCTGAGCTAACATCCGTGCCCATCTTCCTCTACTTTATATGTGGGACGCCTACCACAGCATGGCTTGATGAGCGGTGCATAAATATGCACCTGGGATCTGAACTGGTGAAACCAGGGGCGCTGAAGGGGAACACACAAACTTAACCGCTGTGGCACTGGGCTGGCCCCTAAGGGTAATTAATTTCTGTGGTGATTTTTATTATTTCCTCTCTTCTGTTTGCTTTAGGCTTCCTTTGTTCTTCTTTCTCTAGCTTATTGTGTCAGATCTTTTTTCTTTTTAAAGATTGGCACCTGAGCTAACATCTATTGCCAATCTTCTTTTTTGATTTTTCCTTCTTCTTCTCTCCAAAGTCCCCCAGTACATAGTTGTATATTGTAGTTGTAGGTCCTTCTAATTGTGGCAAGTGGGATGCTGCCTCAGGATGGCCTTGTGAGCGGTGCCATGTCTGTGCCCAGGATCCGAACCAGTGAAACTCTGGGCCACAAAGCAGAGCACACGAACTTACCCACTCAGCCACTGGGCCAGCCCTTTTTTTTCTAATATGTGCATTTACTGCCATAGATTTCCCTCCAGGTTCTGCTTTCACTGCATTCCACACATTTTGATTAGTTGTATATTCATTTTCATTTAGTGGAAAATATTTGCTGTTTCTCTTGAGACTTCTTGTTTTGATCCATGTGTTGTCTAATCTGAAAATATTTTGGGATTTCCCAGCTATCTTTCTGTTTTTGTTTCCTACTTTAAAGTCATTTTTGGTCTGAGAACACACTGTATTTACTTTCTATTGTTTTAAATTTGTTGAGATATGATTTTCTTTTCTTTTCCTTTTTTTTTTTTTTTACCTGGAATGTGCTCTATCCGGTGAATGTTTCATGTCAGTTTTTGTTTGTTTGTGTTTGGTGAGGAAGATTGGCCCTGAGCTAACGTCTGTGACAATCTTCCGATTTTCTTGATGAGTGGTGTGTAGGTCTGCGCCAAGGGTCCAAACCCATGAACACCGGGCCACTGGAGTGACGTGTGGGAAGTTGACCACTAGGCCACGAGGCCAGCCCCTTATGTGAACTTTGCAGCCTGGGTGTTCTGCTGTGTTGGATGCGGTGTTTTATGAATGTCACTGAGCTCCAGTAGATGGGTGGGACCGTCCAGTCCGTCCTTCCTGAGGTTCTGCCTGCTGCGTCTGTCACTCACTGAAGGAGTGGTGTTTAGTGCTGTCGTGGGGATTTGTCTGGTTCTGTGATAGTGGATTTGTCTATTTCTGCTTGCAGTTTTATCGGTTTTTCCTCACATATTTTGATATTCTGTTTTTAGAGGCGTGTATGTTAAGGACTGTCATGTCTTCTTGAGAAGTGACCCCTTTCACATCATGGAATGCCTCTTTGTCCCTGAGAATTTCCCTTGTTCTGAAATCCGCTTTGTCTGGAATTAACACAGCTCCTCTAGCTTTCCTTGGATGTGTGCTATCTTGACTTAGTCTTGTCCTGTCCATTTACTCCTAATCCAGCTGTGTCTTTACAACGAAAGTGGGTTTCTTCTGGACAGCATGTAGTTCGTTCTTATTTTTTTTAATTAGTGTGAAATCTCTGTTACTGGCCGCATTGAGACCATTCCTGTTTAAAGTGATTATTGAAATAATCGGATTAATATCTACTGTATTTGTAACTGACTCTATCCGTTGCTTTTGATCTTTCCTTTTTTGTCTTGCACTTTTTAAATTATTTTTTGCCTTCTCTGGTTTTAATTGAGCATTTTATATGATTTCACTTTTTCTTTTAGTTTGTCAATTATCTCTCTTAAAAGTTTTCTTTTTAATTAAGATTATGATAGTTTACAACCTTGTGAGATTTCAGTTGTACATTATTGTTAGTCATGTTGTGGGTACACCACTTCACCCCTAGTGCCCTCCCCCACCCCCATTTCCCTGGTAACCACCCATCAGTTCTCCTTGTCTATGTGTTAACTTCCACCTATAAGTGGAGTCATATAGAGTTCGTCTTTCTCTGTCTGGCTTATTTTGCTTAACATAATACCCTCAAGGTCCATCCATGTTGACGCGAATGGAACAATTTGGTCCTTTTTTATGGCTGAGTAGTATTCCATTGTGTATATATACCATATCTTCTTTATCCAGTCATCAGTTTCTGGGCATGTAGGTTGGTTCCATGTCTTGGCTATTGTAAATAATGCTGTGATGAACATAGGGGTGCTTGGGACTCTTGGGATTGCTGATTTCAGGTTCTTAGGATAGATACCCAGTAGTGGGATGGCTGGGTCATAGGGTATTTGTATTTTTAACTTTTTGAGGAATCTCCATACTGTTTTCCATAGTGGCTGCACTAGTTTGCATTCCCACCAACAGTGTATGAGGGTTCTTTTTTCTCCCCAACCTCTCCAACATTTGTCACTCTTGGTTTTGGATATTTTTGCCAATCTAATGGGTGTAAGGTGATATCTTAGTGTAGTTTTGATTTGCGTTTCCCTGATGATTAGTGTTGATGAGCATCTCTTCATGTGTCTATTGGCCATACTTATATCTTCTTTGGAGAAATGTCTGTTCATGTCCTCTGCCCATTTTTTGATCGGGTTGTTTGTTTTTTTGTTGTTAAGCTGTGTGAGTTCTTTGTATACTATGGAGATTAATCCTTTGTCAGATAAGTATCTTGTAAATATTTTTTCCCAATTAGTGGGCTGTTTTTTGTTTCAATCCTGTTTTCATTTGCCTTGAAGAAACTCTTCAGTCTGATGAAGTCCCATTTGTTTATTCTTTCTATTGTTTCCCTCATCTGAGGAGTTATAGTGTCCGAAAAGATTCTTTTGAAACTGATGTCAAAGAGTGTACTGCCGATATTCTCTTCTAGAAGACTTATTGTTTCAGGCCTAATCTTTAGGTCTTTGATCCATTTTGAGTTTATTTTGGTGAATGGTGAAAAAGAATGGTCAATTTTCATTCTTTTACATGTGGCTTTCCAGTTTTCCCAGCACCATTTGTTGAAGAGACTTTCTTTTCTCCATTGTAGGCCCGCAGCTCCTTTGTTGAAGACAATCTGTCCATAGATGTATGGTTTTATCTCTGGGCTTTCAATTCTGTTCCATTGATCTGTGCACCTGTTTTTGTACCAGTACCATGCTGTTTTGATCACTGTCGCTTTGTAGTATGTTTTGAAATCGGGGATTGTGATGCCTCTGGCTTTGTTTTTCTTACTCAGGATTGCTTTAGGAATTCGGGGTCTTTTGTTGCCCCATATGAATTTTAGGATTCTTTGTTCAATTTCTGTAAAGAATGTCCTTGGGATTCTGATTGGGATAGCGTTGAACCTGTAGATTGCTTTAGGTAGTATGGACATTTTAACTATGTTTATTCTTCCAATTCATGTGCATGGAATGTCTTTCCATCTCTTTATGTCGTCGTCAATTTCTTTCAAGAAAGTCTTGAAGTTTTCATTGTATAAATCTTTCACTTCCTTGGTTAAATTTATCCTAAGGTATTTTATTCTTTTCTTTGCGATTGTGAATGGGATTGAGTTCTTGAGTTCTTTTTCTGTTAGTTCATTGTTAGTGTATAGAAATGCTACTGATTTATGTATGTTGATTTTATACCCTGCAACTTTGCTGTAGTTGTTGATGGTTTCTAATAGTTTTTCTATGGATTCTTTGGGGTTTTCTATATATAAGATCATGTCGTCTGCAAATAGCGAGAGTTTTACTTCTTCATTGCCTATTTGGATTCCTTTTATTTCTTTTTCCTGCCAAATTGCTCTGGCCAACACCTCCAGTACTATGTTGAATAGGATTGGTGAAAGTGGGCACCCTTGTCTTGTTCCTGTCCTCAGAGGGATGGCTTTCAGTTTTTGTCCGTTGAGTATGATGTTGGCTGTGGGTTTGTCCTATATGGCCTTTATTATGTTGAGGTACTTTCCTTTTATACCCATTTTATTGAGAGTTTTTATCATAAATGGATGTTGGATCTTGTTGAATGCTTTCTCTGCATCTATTGAGATGATCATGTGGTTTTTGTTTCTCATTTTGTTAATGTGGTGTATCACGTTGATTGACTTGTGGATGTTGAACCATCCCTGTGTCCCTGGTACAGATCCCACTTGATCATGGTGTATAATCTTTTTGATGTATTGCTGTATTCGGTTTGCCAGAATTTTGTTGAGGATTTTTGCATCTATGTTCATCAGTGATATTGGCCTGTAGTTCTCCTTCTTTGTGTTGTCCTTGTCAGGTTTGGGGATCAGAGTGATGTTGGCTTCATAGAATGTGTTAGGGAGTACTCCATCTTCCTCAATTTTCTGGAATAGTTTGAGAAGGACAGGTATTAAATCTTCTTGGAATGTTTGGTAGAATTCTGCAGAGAAGCCGTCTGGTCCTGGACTCTTATTTTTGGGGAGGTTTTTGATTACTGTTTCTATTTCTTTACTTGTGATTGGCCTATTCAGATTCTTCATTTCTTCCTGGTTCAGTTTGGGGAGGTTGTAAGAGTCTAGGAATTTGTCAATTTCTTCTAGGTTGTTCAATTTGTTGGCATATAGTTTTTCATAGTATTCTCTTATGATCCCTTGTATTTCTTTGGTGTCTGTTGTGATTTCTCCTCTCTCATTCTTAATTTTATTTATTTGAGATTTCTCTCTTCTTTTCTTGGTGAGTCTGGCTAAGGGTTTGTCGATTTTGTTAATTTTTTTGAAGAACCAACTCTTTGTTTCATTGATCCTTTGTACTGTCTTTTTTGTTTCAATATCGTTTATTTCTGCTCTTATTTTCATTATTTCCCTCCTTCTACTGACTCTGGGCTTTGTTTGTTCTTCTTTTTCTAATTCTGTTAGGTGTTGTTTGAGGTTGCTTATGTGAGCCTTTTCTTGTTTAGTGAGGTGAGCCTGTATTGCAATGAATTTCCCTCTTAGGACTGCCTTTGCTGCATCCCAAGTGATTTGGTATGACGTGTTCTCATTTTCATTTGTCTCCAGATAATATTTGATTTCTTCTTTAATTTCTTCAATAATCCACTGTTTGTTCAGTAGTGTGTTGTTTAGTCTCCATATTTTTGCACCTTTCTCTGCTTTATTCTTGTAGTTGATTTCTAGTTTCATAGGGTTATGATCAGAAAAGATGCTTGACATTATTTCAACTCTCTTGTATTTATTGATGCTTGCTTTGTTTCCCAAAATATGATCTATCCTTGAGAATGTTCCATGCACACTTGAGAAGAATGTGTAACCTGCTGTTTTTGGATGAAGTGTTCTATATATATCTATTAAGTCCATCTGGTCTAATTTTTCATTTAATTCTATAATTTCCTTGTTGATTTTCTGTCTGGATGTTCTATCCATTGGTGTTAATGGGATGTTGAGGTCCCCTACTATTATTGTATTGTTGTTGATGTCTTCTTTTAGTTCTGTTAAGAGTTGCTTTACAAATTTTGGTGCTCCTGTGTTGGGTGCGTATATATTTATAAGTGTTATGTCTTCTTGGTGGAGAGTCCCTTTTATCATTATATACTGTCCCTCTTTGTCTTTCTTTATCTGTTTTGCTTTGAAGTCTACTTTGTCTGATATTAGTATAGTGACATCTGCTTTCTTTTGTTCATTATTAGCTTGGAGTATTGTCTTCCATCCCTTCACCCTGAGTCTGTGTTTGTCTTTGGGGCTGAGGTGTGTTTCCTGGAGGCAGCATATTGTTGGGTCTTGTTCTTTGATCCATCCTGCCACTCTGTGTCTTTTGATTGGAGAGTTCAATCCATTTACATTTAGAGTGATTATTGAAATGTGGGGGCCTACGACTGCCATTTTATGTCTTGTTTTCTGGTTCTCTTCAATTTCCTTTGTTTCTCGTCCCATGGTTTAGTCTGTTCTGATGGAGAGCTGCTTCTCTCTGTTGTTGTCCTTCTACTTATCTCCTTTGCTCTTGGTTTTTTAGCCCCTTTCCTTTTTTTGATTGTTCAGGAATGAGGGTTTTCCTGAGCATTTCTTGAAGAGGAGGTTTTGTGGCAATGAATTCCCTTAATTTTTGTTTATCTGGGAAAGTTTTTATTTCTCCATCATATTTGAAGGATATTTTCACTGGGTAGAGAATTCTCAGCTGCAGGTTTTTGTCCTTCAGATTTTTGAATATATCATTCCACTCTCTTCTATCCTGTAAAGTTTCTGCTGAGAAATCTGCTGATAGCCTGATGGGGGTTCCTTTGTAGGTTAATTTCTTCTGCCTGGCTGCCCTTAGTATTCTCTCCTTGTCATTGACTTTTGCTAGCTTCACCAGTATATGCCTCGGGGTTGGTCTTCTTGCATTGATAAAGTTTGGAGATCTATTGGCTTCTGTCACATGAAGTTCCATCTCTCTCCCCAGGTTTGGGAAGTTCTCAGCCATTATTTCTTTGAATAGGCTTTCTGCCCCCTTCTCCCTCTCTTCTCCCTCTGGTATACCTATAATCCTTATGTTGCAACTCCTAATTGCGTCAGATAATTCTCGGAGAGTTTCTTCATTTCTTTTTAGTCATTGTTCTCTCTCCTCCTCTGCCTGCAGCATTTCTATATTCCTATCTTCCAAATTGCTAATTCTTTCCTCCATATTATTGGCCCTACTGTTCAGTGCATCTAGATTCTTCTTAATCTCCTCTATTGTGTTCTTCATTTCCAGTATTTCTGTTTGGTTCTTCTTTATCGTATCAAACTCTTTTGTGACATAGCTCCTGAACTCATTGAGTTGTCTATCTGAATTCTCTTTTAACTCATTGAGTTTTTTAATGATGGCTGTTTTGAAGTCATCATCATTTAGGTTATATATTTCATTGTCTTTGGGACTGTTTTCTGTGTATTTGTCATTTTCCTTCTGTTCTGGAGATTTAATATATTTTTTCATATTGCTTGATGGTGTAGATTTGTGCCTCTGCATAGAGATAGAGTTTAGTTACTGCTTCCACTTGTTTCTACTGGTGTGGTGAGGGGACAGCTGTTTATACTGCACCAACCAGGAACCCTATCAGCTGTTGCTAACTGGGCCTGGGCCCCTCCTCGTAGTCACAGTGGTCCTGTGGGTTCCCTTTTCAGATGTGGGGGCCGTCACAAGGGGGCTTCAGGCTGCTGGTGCCTACTGTTGCAGACCACCTAGACGTGCTCCCTCCTTAGGTTCTGCAGCGGTGTTATGGGCTTTCCCAGTGGCCAGGGGCAGGATCACTTATATTTGCAGCTCTATCACTGTCGGCGCCCACAAAATCTCACTTGTCCACTATGGGTCACAGCAGAGCTATGGGCATCTTCTGCAGTCTGTGATTAGCTCACCTAGCTATGCTACTTTTGTCCCAGGGTCTTCCAGCCTTGTGGTTGCTGTGTGGGTGCTCTCTACTAGTGCTGTGCAGAGGCTATCACTGAGGCTGCTGTGAGACTGTAGAGTTTCCCCCTGGGCCACGGAGCCGGGTCACTGGAACTCCACCCAGCCCCAGTCCTCTCCCATAGGATCTCGGGGAGCCCCTTGCCCTGTCTGGGGGATAGCCGGAGACCTTAAGTTCAGTGGCAGCTGGCCGGCTGCTGCCCTGCCTGGGATTCTCCTCTTCGTGACCCTCCTGGTGTTGTGGATGCTGGGCGGAGCCTCTCTGCTAATGGCAGGTAGAGACTTTGCCTGCTGCCTGGACGGAACTCTGGAGTTTCCCCCCCGGGCTGCGGAGCCGGCTGCTGGAGCTCCACCCAGCCCCAGTCCTCTCCCAGGAGATCTCTGGTAGTCCCAAGCCCCTCCCAGGAAATAGCCCAGTCAGTGGGGCCAGTGGCGGCAGCTGGTAGGCCACTGCCGTGTTTGGGATTCTCTCCAGGAGCCTCCTGGCATTGTGGATGCTGGGTGGGGCCTGTCCGCTAATGGCGGGTAGGGGTTTTCCCCACCGCCTCTGGTGTGTAACTCTGGAGCTTCCCTCTGGTCTTAGGTGTAATTGCAGGGGGCTTAGGTAGGGCTCTGGTCACCTGTTTCCACTGTCGCTCCTGTGGTGTGTGCTCCCTCCTACCCTTGGTGTGTGGCGATGTTCTGGGGGCGTCCACTGGAAGAAAGGTGCTTGCAGGTACTAGGCTGTTCGGGAGTCAGGGTCAGAGAGTTTTTACCTATATCCACCTCCTCCGGGAGGCAAGTCCGTCCGCCTTCTGATGTATAGCAGCGTGGGTCTCTCAGGCGTCCTGAGATGCTATATGGATATCCTTTGTTAAGCGATGAATGTCCAATTAGTTGTAGATTCAAAGGGGGAGAGACAAAGAAGACTACTCACGCCACCATCTTGGATCTTCTCTCTCTCTTTAAAGTTTTTAAATGGTTTCCGTAGAGCTTACAATATAAATTTACAACCAACCTCAGTTCACTTTGCAATGACACTGTTTCTTCATGGTTAGTGCGGGTCCCTTATGACAGAGTCCTCCCGATTCCTCTCTCCCATCCCGTGTAAATGGCTCCACTTATTCATGAACTTTTATCACCAAATGTATTTTTACAATTACTCTTTTGAGCAAGATGAATCTGTTAGATCAGTTCAGAATAGGAAACACATAAACTGAACACTTTTAATTTTCCTTCAATTATTCCTTCTCTAAGTTCCATACATCCATTAGCTTAGTTTTCCTGTCGGTTGGGAAAACCCAGCCCTGATCCCATTTCAGGAAGGGGTGGGACACCCCTCCTTAGACTGTTTGGCTGGGTTTTTGCACTTTAACATCATTCTGGAAGCGTGTTCTGATGGTGGAACAACTGCTGCTGCCAAGAGCGTTTCCGGGAGGGCACGGGGCTGGAGGGGCCGCTGGCTGCCCTGCAGGTGTCCCATGGAGGGATGTGCTCTCTGCTGGACATGGGTCCCCTGCCCCCTCGGCCCCAGCCTGCTCCCTCCTCCCCTGCCTAGAAGCCCCCAAGGTGAGGAGACAGACCTGAACCCCCTGCCCGGGCACCTCCTGTCTGCAGGTCAGAGTCGGAGTCCACGTCCAAACCCCCCTCAGCCCCCGGGACCCCTGCAGGACGCCCAGCGGCTGCTGCATCCTCCTCTCGCTCTTCCCTCTCCCCGGACCTCTCGCAGGGACCCTCATGGTTCCGCCCATTTAACAGTCATGGGCACTGAGGCTGGGACTGAACCAGGTGGCAAGTAGAGTGCATCCGGAGATGTGGGCGGACCCGCGGGGCACATGGACCAATCGAGTGTGGCGGGTATCGAACAGGCATCCCCCGCAGCCAGTAGAGACGAGCTCCCCGCGGCGGTTGCCTGGGCAACCCTGGGCTGTTGGTCGCTGCGGACCCGCCGCTGGCCTGCGCTGACCTTGAGCCCGCTCCTGGCCACCACGCAGAAGGGCATGTGCCACCAGCCAGGCACAGGGCTGGACGCCTTGCGGGCGCTTGTTCCCCCTGCAGTCCACGTGGGTCCAGCAGCGACCCCCTTCGGGGGACTGGGGACCCTCCCTAACTTCAGAGCTGTGCTTAGTCCCTGCGCTTGGGGTTGGGGCAGCTCTGCAGGAGCATCCCACAGGAGGGCCTGGGGGACCTTGCAGAGCCAGCCATCCTCCTCTCTGGAGCCAGAGTCACGCTCTCTCTC
Organism: Equus caballus; assembly: GCF_041296265.1. Classification (NCBI taxonomy): domain Eukaryota; kingdom Metazoa; phylum Chordata; class Mammalia; order Perissodactyla; family Equidae; genus Equus; species Equus caballus. Next base: position 3,641,211 of record NC_091691.1, on the reverse strand, counting down.
TGTGGGTCCCAGTTCTCTCTCCTGCTCTAGAGTCACATGTGCGGCTTCCTCCACCGGGAACATCCCTCCCCAGCTTCGCTTGTTGAGCTTCAGAAGCTGCAGTGTCAGCTCAGAGGGCCCTTCTTCCTGAAGCTTTCCTTGGCCCCTCCTCTGGGCTCTGCCACCCCCGTGCCACCCTCTCAGAGTACCTATAATCCTGTCATGCCCTCAGCCCCAAGGAAGTGAGGTCACTGGGCAGGGGAGAGGGGCTGCTCCTGTTTATGCCCCAGGGCCCAGCAGAGGGAGTGTAGGGAGAACGGAGGCCCAGGGCAGCTGGGGGTTGGGACTGAGCCCAGGGCTGGGGTGGGGCTGGACCCTGCCCTGAGTGTCCCTTTAACGCTGCTGGCCTGGGGCCCTGCTTTGCCTCCTGTTCAGCTGGGGCTGCAGCTGCTGTGCTGACTCCTGCTCCCAGCAGCCAGCAGTAGCTGAGAGCAGGGTCTCCCCAGGGGCGGGGACAGGCTGGGGGCTTCTGGATTACAAAACTGAGAAGTATGTGATGACCAAGAACTGGCGGGTGGGCGCCCTGCAGAGGCTGCTGCAGCTCGGGGTCCTGGTCTACATGGGTGAGAGAATGGCTCCTGGGCGGGTTGGCTGAGGGACCCTGACTGGTCCTGCTGGGCTGAGATTTGGGGGTCTGACTCTCCAGGGGCCGGGCTGGTGGTGGTGGAGGGGGCATGTTGGACAGGGTAGGGGCAGAAGGAAGGATCTCCGTCTGTCTAGAGGCCAGCAGGGACAAGAGCAAGCCGTGTGCTTGTGTCCTCCTGTGCGTCCACCTGCCCTCTTTCTGGGTCTTGTCCCCAGCCCCGTGCTGGGCTCTGGGCACAGAGCAGGATGGTCTCGCCCTGCCCAGGAGGCCCCAGGAGGGCAGGAGGTAGTCCCTGACTCCTGTGAGAGCTCCAGCCCTGAGGTCCCTGAGAAAGGCTACCAGCTGTGCTTGGTCAAGGGAGCCTTTGAGGAGGAGCTGGTGTGGCCAGGGCAAGGGAGGGTGAGGCTGGTGAGGGAGGAGGTGGGCAGCTCAGTCTGAGTGCAGGGCTCTCCAATGCATGGCCCAAATGTCTGGCCTGTGCAGGGTGTTTGGGTGGAAATGAGGCTGGAGAAGAGGCGGGGCCTGAACGCTGTGCTGGGAGCCTATAGGGTGTGTACGGGCTGAGTGGGCAGGGCCAGCTCTGCTGCTGCTCACTGTGTGCAGGGGACAGGCCACACTGCCCATCGCCTCCTCTCCAGGTGGGCCCTCCTCACCAAAAAAATGCTACCAGGAGCAGGACCTGGACCCCCAGGTTTCCCATCATCACCAAACTCAAAGGGGTTTCTGTGACCCAGAAAAGGAGTTTGGGAACCAGCTATGAGACGTGGGGACTTTGTGAAGCTGCCACAGGTGAGTGCTTGGGTGCTGCTCCCAGGCGCTGACCCTTGATCCCACCCCTGCAGTGAGTGTGTGCAAGAGGGGATGTGATGCCAGAGGGTGTGCTGGCACTGTCACAGGGCCAGGCTCAGGAAGGACCTGACAGAGGAGTAGCCCTGGACAGGCTCTTGGGGATGTGTAAGAGGTTTCCAGGTGGACAAGGGGATGGGCCAGGAAACGGGGCCAGAGGGACTGCATTTACAAAGGGGCATCTGGAAGAGTGGAGGGTCTGGGGGCTCAACACTTGAGCTTGAGGGAGGGGTGGGGGGCAGGGGGCAGGGCCTGGAGCTCCTGAATGCTCCCTCCCTGCCCTGGGCCATGCAGGCTGGTGCCTCCTCTGCCTGCCCCATGCTGCCTTCCAGCCCCTCCTCCCTCCACCCAGATCCTCCACAGCCCCCGTCTCCTCTGTTCTGCTGATGCCCACACTGTACCCCAGGGACACCTGCCCCAGCATAGCTGCCTCCTGGTGCACACCCACCTCATCCAAGGGAACACTCTCCCTCTCCCAGGGGGGCCTCTTTTCATCCACTGAGGCCATGATGTCCGCAGTGCCAAAGCTTGACACCTCCCTGGCCCTCCTCCCCTCCATTCCATCTGTGACGGTTTCCCTGCTGCCCCCACTGTCCCTGTGGTCTTCCTGTGGCCCCCAGGTGTGCTCCATGCAGAGGTCAGGCTGAGCTTTCACAGGTGACACCATCAGAACCTGCCAGCCCTTGCTTGCCACCCTTGGAGGCTCCCTTTCCGTGATGGTGGCCACCAAGTCCCTGCAGATCCTGACTGCTGCCACCCCCGCTGCCCTCTGCCCAGCCCTCCCCTCCTTCCTGGGTGTGCATCCCCGACATGTGCAGAGGTGTCACGGGCAGCACGTGGTGCCAGCCACCCTTCCACACAGCCCCTGCCTTTTCCCGGGCAGAGCTTACCACCTGCTCCCCTGGCCCCCGGCCATGCGTGCAATGAGGGTCCACCTCCCCACTAGCCTGGGCTGGCGCCTGGCCCCATTTAGCTCTGGATCTTCAGTGCCTAGAGCGGGAAGGTCGTGGAAAATTCTGGTTTGAGTGAATGAGAGTGGCTAGAGAAAAAAACTTGCCTCAAAGAGTTGGAAAAGGGCTCAGAAATGGCCAGAAACCCAGTCAGCCTCCTGTCTCAGCCTCAACTCACCTCACTGGAGGCGTTTCCCTCAGGCACAGGGTGGATGACTCGATGGGGTAGGACCTCTTCCCTCCCAAACCCAGCTGCCAGCTTCTGGACTCTCCCATGGAGGAGCCAACAAGGGCCAACCCTGACCCCTGCCGTCCAGGGAGAGAAAGTGCTCTTCCTGGTGACTAAGTTCCTTGTGATGCCAGAAGGAGTTCAGGGCAGATGGCCAGAGGTCAGGCTGCCTGGGAGCCTCCCAGCACTTCCCTGGTTCCTCTGCCAGCCCTGGGTCACAGCTGTGTCCCCCCTTCTCCTTCCCAGGTGCCTGAGGCTCAGCATGTGCTGCTGTAGCCCCTGCTCTGAGCTGAGACCTTTCCTGAATCATTTCATTTCGTCTCCCAAGCACCCTGCCTGGCAGGAATTACTGCAGGCCCCATTGAAGAGGAGAAGACTGAGGCTCAGCCAGGCTGAGTCACTGACCCAAGGCCTCCAGCCTGTGGGTGATGGGAGTCTGCACCCCTGAGCAGTGGGCTTCTGGATGCTTCCACTGTTGTTCTCTGTGAGGTTCCCCAGTTGTGGATTTTGTGTGAACAGTTGGGACCCAGGACACAGCCCTGGAAGCCTGCCTCCACGGTGACATCTTTGTTTAATTGAGTCCAACACTGAATCGCTTGCTCGGCTGGCGCGTAACTGTGTGTCCACCTGTCCCCTGACTCCTGGTTGTTGGTCCCACTACCGTGGCTGGGGTGCCACATGTCTTTTGTTGGCTCCATCCACAAAGTGAGGCATGTGCACAGAGGATGTGCTGACGTTAGGAAATACACACGATGTCCTTCCCTTTCTAAATGCTCAGAGATGTCTAGTTAATGTTCGGCTTGTAGACTGTCCTGAAATTGTGCTGGGGCCATGAGTCTGTGTTTTCTGGAATTCTGTGACCCCTTCTGCCCCTGTCTGGGCTTCTGGCCCTTCCCTTGAAACTGCCAGGGCTGGGTAATCCATCAGATCCGACAAGCCGGCTTCCTGAGAATAGCGGAGTTCCTGCCAGCTCCTCTCAGGGGCCTGATCATCTGGTTCCTCCCAGCACAAGCAGTGTCCTTGTGGTGTCACAGCCTCCAGCAAACACCTGTCAAACCTCCCCCAGACCAGGCTTGCAAAACTCCACCGTCCCCACCTCACAGAGCTCCTGCACAGACAGTGCAGCCAAGGTGACTGGTCCTGCGATGGGGGCAGAAGCTGCAGCTGGGAGACCCAGGGAGTCACGTCAGGTGACCCGGGGCCTCGGGAAGGGTTCCTGCAGGGTGTGAGGCTGGAGGGGGATCTTGAGGATGTCCAGGCAGAGGGGGCTGTGTGGGTAAAGACCCCGAGCTGTGTGAGATGAGGCCCCTCCAGGGCTCCCTGCACTGAGTAGGGTTGTCCCTAGATGTGGACTGGGCCAGGAACGGGGTCGCCCTGGGTCACAGGGCCCTGTGAGCCGCTCTCAGGAGCTGAAGTGGATCCAGCAGCAGCGGAGCCACACACGGGCTCAGGGGAGGGGCGCGACAGTCTGTGCATAGGGATGGACCACGCGGGCTGCTGGAGGGAGGTGGATGAGGGCAGAGGCGGGGCCCATGCTGGTCACCATGGGGTCCTGTCGGAGGAGATGGTGGCCCAGCCTGGGTGGAGAGGAGGGGCAGACTCAGGACATAGGGAGAGTGAGGCAGAGCAGGTGGCCCCACTCTGTCCCATGCCACTTCTCAAAGTTCCACCCCAACAAAGTCCCACCGTCTCATTTGGCTTCTCCGAGTCCCCAGCCCTTCCTGCCATCCCGGTGCTGGGTTCCTCCTGCTGCCCCTGAGCCAGGGGCCCTGGACAGTGGCGTCCACCCTCCACCTGGCAGAGCCATGTCTGTGCCAGTGCCCGATGCTTGAGGGTGCTTCCTCTCCGGGGTCTGAGACTCCCAGAGAGCTCACCCCTGCCCCCTCTTGGCTGATGCCCAGAAATCTGTGACCCTGTGCAGGCACTAATGTCCCTGTTTACAGCAGAACAAGCCAGGAAGGGACTGGCCTATGGTCCCTTGGCCAGTGTGTGGGGTCCACTTCCCTACGGACCCCTCTGATGAGGGTCCTGCCCTTTGTGTGCCACACCCAGCACCTCCACCCCGGCATGAGCTCACCCTCCCAGAGTCCCTCCATCTTCCCTATTCTGTCATCTGAATTGGACCAGAGGAGCTGGGCCTTGAGGAGTCACTTCTGCTCCCCCGGGGACAGAACTGTCAGGAGGGAAGGAGTCTTGCTCTGCCTTGGGAGACAGCACTGTGCCCCTATCTGGCTGGGGAGCTGCTCACCCTCCCCATCTGTGCACCTCCTTTTATCTGCACCCTACAGCTTTCCCATGTGCCCCAAAATCAGGGAACCTGGGGGCTAAGCAGGGAAGGGGCTGGTCCCGGTGGACTGCAGGGCGGGTCACACAGCGGAGGCCTCCTGGGCCTGGACAGCTCTGCTCTCTCACCACCTCAGCCCCTTCCATTCCACTGGGCACCTGCTGGTCTGACGAGGACTGTCCTGAAGGGGAGACGGGGACGCACAGCCACGGTAACTGTGGACCCTGTCTTCCAGCGCCTCCACTGGGTGGGGGTTCAGGGGGCTGGACTGGGACCTTGGGGTCTCCTGTGTCCAGGCTCAGTGGTGGCTCTGCCTCTCTTATTTCTGCCAAGAGCCCCCTGCCCACTCCCTTTCCAGGCCCTGTGGGGATTGGAGGGCATGGAGTTTGTCTTGTATTTTCAAGGCACAAAAACGGGTCACTATGTGATATTCAATTGGACCTACAGGACCTGTGCGATCCGGGGATAGTGCCCCATGGAGAGTGACACGGTGCCTGTGTAAGTGACCCCAACACCCAGCACAGGGTCCCAGGACCAGCACAGCCTTCCCATTACCTCTCCCACCTGCAGGAAGCCCTTGATTATCCAGGCTGAGAACTTCAAGCTGTTCATCAAAAACAGGCACCTTCAGCAAGTTCAACTTCTCCAAGTAAGCACGGTGGGTCCGGGCTGGCCCCAGATCATCCTTGTCCCCTGCCTGGCCCAACCCCTCCAGCCCCATACCCTCTCAGGTCCAACACCTTGGAGACCTAGGACACCACCTATTTCAAGTGCTGTTGTCATGACCCACGTCTCAGCCCCTGCTGCCCTGTGTTCCACATCGGGGACCTCGTGGACACAGCTGGAGGGGCCTTTGAGGACCTGGTATTGCTGGTGGGTCTGTGGGGGGCAGGGCTGCAGGAGGGCTCATGGAGAGGGTCCGGGGCCCACGTGCTGGTGGATCAGTGATGCACTGTGTGCAGGGCAGCGCTGTGGCATCCACGTCCACTGGGATTGTGACCTGGACGCTGGGGGCTCCAACTACTGGCCCCATGACTCCCTCCAGCTGCAGGAGAGGAGCTACAACCTCAGGTGTGGCCCTCCTGCCTGCCGGCTGCTCCTCAGCCAGGCCCTCTCCAACCTGTCCTCTTGTGGCGGCCAGGACAGACCACAGCCTGGCCCATCCCTCTGGACGCTCTGCTGTGTGTGCGGGGGGGGGGGGTCCTAGCGCAGGAGAGGGTCTCTCAGCTCCAGGTCCCCCAGCACAGCCTCCGTCCAGCCTCCCTCCTGAGCCCTTTTGCCTCCACCCCATCTGTCCCCTCACCCTGCTGCAGCTGGGACCCCTCACCCCAGCCCCTCCTCCACTCCACCCTGCCTCCATCACCTCCCTCCATGGCACAGGGTTTTTTTTTTTTTTTAAGCTTTTCTCTTAAGGTTTTATCCAAAAAATTATAAGAATCTATAGAAAACTTCAAATATTAGTACCATGAAAACTCATATTGCCTTCATCTGTGTTCACCAGCTTTTGTGATTATGTTTTTTAGCATTTTACCCCATTTGCTTTCTCTCTCCCTCTCTAGCATTGCCACACTATGTTCGTTTTTGCCTGCCACCCAAAAAGCCAAACTCTGAGATGACGAGATTGCAGCAGAGAGAAGGTCTAATCACAAAGCAGCCACGTGAGGAAGCAAGAGCATGAGCCTCAAATTCACTTTCCTGACAAGAGGGGCTCAGGGACATTTATTGATGGGGGGAAGGTGGTCTGGAATGTGGAGACAGGTGATTGGAGGAGAGGAGAGGTGAGGTAATTGATGATCTGTGCAAGCGTGGTCAGACTCCACGCCTCTTCACAGGACACGTGCTCACAAAATGGCAGCATGAGCAGGATCTGAGGGTGGAGTTTTTAGCCTCTTGATGTCAAAATGTCACCTATCAGACGTCTGCGCAGGCCCAGGTGATGAGTTGGTGGTCTCAACCAGCCTGGAGTGGACAAAAGGGTTCTAATAGCTGAAGAACAGTTCAAACACCCATTACCATGGTGACCCAGGCTCCAGGGAGATGTTAACTATAGGAGCCTAGTGGGAGTCAGCTAGCTTATTGCCTAAACAGCACAGTTAACAATGGGCGGGTTAAACAGCTAAAAGCTATAATCGGTAATCGCAAAAAGGAAAAAAACTCTGCAGTTCCTAGCTACTTAATCATCAATGGCTAACTGTTTGCTGGTTTCAGTCCCTCCTATTCTATGGTAGTCCTCATTCTTGAGAGATTTGGGGCGACGACCAATCTAGCCATTTCCTGCTGAATTGGGGCATAGATCTGGGTTAGAGGAATGAAACTGTTTAGCACTCATTTGGAAATATTCTCTTGTTCCTGGCTTCATGTTGACATTTTGTGTTATTACAATTTGGTACCTTGCTCAACAGTTTTGGAACAACATCTAAAGGCACATTTTATAATCAAGCATCAGACCAGAAGGATAAGAAGTATAGACAATCCAAATTTTAACAGTCCCTGAAAAACAGACCTAATCCAGCGGGGCCTCCATCTGATCTTCAGGTGGGGGAGGCATCTGCTCTTAGTTCCTGATAAGTCTCTTGTTTTACTGCATATGCATCAGAGGCCAGAGCAACGCCCTATACCCTGATCTTTCAGTTGTCATTGAGGATGGCCATCAGCATAGCCTCTGCCTGGGCAGCATCACATTCCTAAAGAACTTGAAAGACAAAAGTCATCAACTTATAACAGTTGGGAGGGGCCATAAAATCTACAGAGCATGTCTGAGTTAGTTAATTAGAGGTCATTCAAAGTTATAATATGGTTCCTTTCTACAATATGGCTTCCCTTATGTCAACCTTGTGTTGAGCTGGTATCAGTGTCCCCTTTTGTTGTTCATCCTCAATCTTGAGGGAATCTCCTGTTGTGCCTATCCATGAATGTGTACTATGGTTTTTACTGAAACTTAGTTTTTCTCTCTAAAGTCACCCTCATTTTTATAAAAGATAGCCAAATTAAGACTGATGAGTTTGTAAGATAAGTAATTTCAATAAACTTGGCCCAATTATTTACATAAGTACAGCAAGAATAGCCATTGATCATATAGGCTCTTTTAAATCTGCTTTGCTGGAACTTTTAATGAGGAATCTTAGATTGAACTTTAAAGGCCTCTCAAGGCCAGAAAAGCCAAGCCAAAGACTTGTCATCAGATTTCAACTGCAATACTTATAGATTTAGGTGGATTCCTCTCTTCTTGAGGTCCCCAAAAATATTTCAAGGTTCCAGGCTCCTGCTAGATAAGTAACCTTCCTTACTTACTGGGAAAGATTGCTGGAATCTCTGTAAACAAGGTGTCAGGCCAATACTTCCAAGTGGCCAGAAAGTCAACCTTTATTCCTCAAAAGCTGTCTTGCCATATCTGAGTCTTTATGTTTTTCTCAAATATGACATTCCAGTAAATGCCTTGGTAATAGAACCAATTGTGTCCTGTTATAAGGAGAACAGATCCTTATTGAACTTACGCAAATAACTATATTGTCATGAAAACAATACTCACTCATTAAGAGTTTCCAAATCCTGGAGGGATCAGGTAGGGAGAAAAATAAATAAATGCTTCAAATCTGCTTACAAAGGTATAATTTATCAAATTCATATGTCATAGTTAGCATGAGAGAAAAAGACTTCCTTAAATCTGGAAACAAAACAGAACATCAAAACCCCCCAGCAATATCTCAAATGAAAAGTTATGTTATAATCATCCTCATCAGTTCATTCAGTCCTGTGTAATCAATTCTTGATCTTAATCTTCTATTAGCAGCTTTATGAAGTCATCAGTTCCTCTGTTAGTGTTCTGTAATTTCTTACCCAGTCCAGTTTTATAATCAGAAAGTTTACCAGAAGCCTGTATTCTAGAGTGAGTGTCTGAATTCTTTCCATGAATTTCTCTGAAGAGGAAACATATTTGCAAAAGCAAAAAGCATCAGAGTAAAACAGTAACTATCTGCAAAAGACAAAAGACTCAAAAGGACAATTGACAAAGAAACTTGCCTACTTCTGTGACATACAACACTTCAAGATAATAACTAGAATTATGGCTGAAAACCAGGATAGATCAGAACTTTAGGAATGTTATATAATTTCTAAAACATTTATATCAATTACATTTACCCACAAAACCACCACAGAAGGTTCATCCTGACTTATTTGACAATGCTTCCCATGTAATTTAACAAACCAAATAAGCCCAGTTTATTATCTTCCTCCTCATAGGAAGTCTCTTTGAGAAATCTCAGAAAATCCTTAGAGAAATTTTCTTCCTTCTTCCAGGTCAAAAGAGAGCGTTTATTCAGGATTTTAATATTTGGGGTTGGAGGAGCTTGTTAAAATATAAAAAGTTTTAAAACACTTGGTCAAATAGGAAACAACACTCACTCTATTCAGTCAAAGTGACAACAGAAACAGCCAAGGGCAAACGCAGTTAAAACAGTCAAAAAATCTTAATAGAAAGACCTCAATATTTCTGAACATAGGGAATTATTTTAACAAAACATAGATTTTCTGTCTTTTAGATAGACTTACTCAGAAGTAAAGAAAAACCTTTTATAACCTCTTTATCAAGAGCAGGCCAAAAGTTCAAGAAAATTATCCTTTTGAGAAAGAAAACCAAATTTTTATTTTTGCACCAGCTCATTTTTGACATTAAAACCCAATTACTTAATTGGATTTACTTTAATCTTAGCCAGCTTGAGCAGGCATAAAGCTCTTTTCAGAATTTCTCTTTCACAAACCTTCTGTAACTTTCTTTTTACATTCAGAATTTGTCCCATGCTTCCTTCTCTTTTTCCCTTCTAGTACTTTAGGAAAAATTTATCTTTCTTAACACCAGAAATAAAAACATTTCCATTCTTTATACCTTCTTTACTGAAAACTTACATCTTACTTTCCTTGAATACCAACCTTTTTTCCTTATTAATTTTTAGTAGCTTTAATTACACATACTAATTAGAATTTTCAACCCTTACAGACCTTAGTGAAAACTAAAAACTAAGCAATTATGAACTGTTGTTTACATTAGCATTCTGTGGTTTGGCAAATTTGTAAATACCTTTTATAATTTCTAAAAACATGTTACTTCATAGTACAATCTTTTAATAAAATACAAGACATGTTTACTAATATACCCAAACATCTTTTAGTTTCTTTGTAATAAGAAGCCAAAAGTAGATAAACCTGGAGATGTCTAATGATAATGTTTCAGTATTTCATCTTATTTGGAAAATGACCCAGATATTCAGCGAGTTTTTTATCATTCAATTTCACCTAGCAAAACTTCAAAGTTTCAAGTTACCAGAAAAATTTTGGAATTTATTTTAAATACATATTCCATAATGCATAATTATTGTTTAAAAAAATTCACTCGGTACTTTTATCTTTTTCACATCTATTTAGTTTACTCATTCCCAATAACTATTTACATTGCCTACAGAACTTCATGAGACATTAGACAAAATCAGTTATCATTCAGACAGAGCTATTATTTTGCTGACAAGTTTGTAACAGGAGTAACATGGGTTTATTTGACTAGTAAACCCAGGCTGTACGCCTGCACCTTATCCAATGCTGATACTCTGAGGACATGTCCATTTTAATCAAACCAATAAATTTAAATAAGCTTTTATTTACTACAGATTAATTTATATCATGTTAATTTACAATGCATTTGGGTTAGTTTCTCTTACATTTAGAAATAATTTAGGTTAGGGGCCAGCCCCGTGGCCGAGTGGTTAAGTTCACATGCTCCACTGCAGCAGCCCAGTGTTTTGCCAGTTCAAATCCTCGGCGCAGACATGGCATGGCTCATCAAGCCATGGTGAGGTGGTGTCCCACATGCCACAACTAGAAGGACCCACAACTAAGAATATACAATATGTACTGGGGGGCTTTGGAGAGAAAAAGGAAAAAATAAAATCTTTTTTTAAAAAAAGAAATAATTTAGGCTAAACAAAAGAAAAAAACAAAATAAAACAAACAAAAAACCAAACATTTAGGTAAGTGCTTACTTTAAGCAAATTGAACTGAGCTCTTAATTTTTGGCCATACCATTCAGCAATAAAAATATCACACATATCCAACATACATATAGACACATATACACTGAGTCTCCCCAGCTATTGTTTAAAAATTACTACTATGAATCAGGTACAGTAAAACAAGTCTTAGTTATGAATCCAAATTTTGTTTTAGGCTTTTTACTAACATTTGTGGAGAAGACTTCCAAGTAGCTAGATTTTGGCAAGGGCACTCTTATGGCCGTTTTTTTCCTTCAGTTCTAGGAATTAGTGATGGGATAGATAACAGTTCCTGGAGAGGCAGATGATAATCCTTTTTAAGATAAAAGAACGGGTGGAATCTGAGCTGCCTCTAGAGCTGCACTTCCAGTCTTGAAGGATTTTCTAAGTATAATTGCTCTTGATTTCTCAGAAGCTGGGTTGTAACTCACATGACATCATAGGTTGATGTACTTGTCCGACTGCATCATAAAGGCAAAGAGCAACCACTCGACTCTCCTCCAAGAAGGAGTTTCTGGGGGAATAACTCATCCACTTTAAAGTGTTTCCAATTAGTTAAAATGTACCCAAGGGGTGAGTCTCTCGGGATTCTTGGGGGCATCGCCCAGGGTGGCAAAGCACCATCAGCGTCTGACTGACAGTGGGCTGGAGAAGGGTGCAGAGCCTGACTGCAGGCATCAACATAGTTATAAGATTTAGTCAAGTCCCATTCAGCCCAGGTGCTTAGTACCTGAGCCAGCACAAGGCAAGCCAGGGAGGCAAGACGCAAAGGACTGGAGCAGGCTGGGGTGGGTTCCAAGGCTAGGGTTGAGAGTTAAGTCCCTGGCAAAAAGTTTTTCAAGTTCCAAGCTTACAGGTCTAGGTTCTGTTCAGGTCCAGCCTGAACTTAACCTCGACTTGGTGAAAACAGGTGATGAATGAGACAGACAAACAAGGGAGAGAGGATGAGGCCTCATCCTCATGGCCTCTTCCCAAAGGTTATCCAGATAAGGGTCACACAAACAACAGTCCCCAGGCAAGACAGTTTACGGGATAATTTACAGATCTCCTGTCCCCATAACTGACTCAGCAGGCACCTAAAATACTCAAGTTCTTGACAGGAGACAAAACAGGATTCCAGACTGTCAGTCAAACGACTGAGGGGCCAACCTGGAATCACTTAGGTGCCCCAAAAGCAGAGAGCTCCCTGGAGTGGAGCGCGGACTCTGTGAAACCAGGCAGAGGAGAGCTCCTGGGGTAGGGGCTGAGTGCGGGGCTTTGATTATCATCTGAAAGACAATGAGAGGAGGCTGAGATTCCAAATTTGCATAAGTTCTTAAGACTAGACATTGAAAGAGCTCTCTGATTGTGGCCACATGGTGTTATGGAAAAATACCATCTTTTTCTTTTTCCTGGACTCATAACTGAAAGCTGCCCAATTCTGAAGAAAGCAGCCTGGGCTGCAGGTGGGAATGAAATTAGCATTATCTATTGTTTTGGAACTTAGACACGGCTGGTCAGAGTATATGTATATCACAGCTAGAACCGAAACCAAGCCAAGCCAAGCCAAGCCAGGAGAACTTCTGTGACTGGCTCCTCTAATTCTTCCTTAATATGGAGCATCCCCCAAACCGAGATCCTCACAATGAAGGCCAGACCAAGGCTTCCTTTGTCGGAAGTCATAGAGGGTGTCTCCTGCCAAAACAAGGCTTCCTTTTTTGAAGTCAGACCAAAGGAAGAAGAAATACCAATCCGATCATTTGTACCAAAGTTACTCACCAAAAACACATTTTCCAAACCAAGAAACCATTTCTTTACTGAAAAGTGAAAATATGTGCAAAGGAGTTGGTAGTGCCAAGCCAGGAAAAAATCCTAGAAGTCTCAGGAGAAATGCTCCAGGCAGCTGCTGGACTCATCCACGGGTTCTCCACACTGGCGAGGAGCTGACGAATCTCGGGCCAAAAGGTCCATCTGGACTTAGCTCCTGGCTGGCTTGCCAAAGTGTTACAGCAGCACATTCATTTCTGCTCGCCGCCCAGAAAGCCAAACATGGAGACAAGGCGATTGCAGGAGAGTTCAATGGCAAAGCAGCCATGCAAGGAAGCGAGAGCAGGAGTCTCAAACCCGCTTCCTTGAAAAGAGGGGCTCGGTGATATTTATAGGATGGGGGGAAGGTGGTCTGAAATGTGGAGACAGGTGATTGGAGGTGAGGAGACGTAATTGATGATCTGTGCAAGCGTGGTCAGACTCCATGCCTCTTTAGAGGACGTGTGCTCACAAAATGGCAGTATGAGCCTGATCTGAGGGTGGAGTCTTCAGCTTCTTGATGTCGAAAGGTCGCCTATCAGACATCTGCATGGGTCCAGGTGATGAGTTGGTGGTCTCAACCTGGATTGAGTGGACAAAGGGGTTCTAATTGCTGAAGAACAGCTCACAAGCCCATTACCATGGTACCCAGGCTCCAGGGAGATGTTAAGTATAGGAACCTAGTGGGTGTCAGCTAGCTTATCGCCTAAACAGCAGTTAACAATGGGTGGGTTAAACAGCTAAAAGCTATAATCGGTAATTGCAAAAAGTTAAAAAACCTTTGGGGGCCAGCTCCGTGGCCAAGTGGTTAAGTTCGTGGGCTCTGCTGCGGCAGCCCAGGGTTCGGATCCTGGGCGCGGACATGGCACCGCCCGTCAGGCCACATTGAGGCAGCGTGCCACATCCCACAATTAGAAGGACCTGCAACTAAGATATACAACTATGTAGTGGGGTGGGGGTGGGAGTTGAGGAGATAAAGTAGAAAAAAACAAAAAAACCCCCCACCTTTGGTTCCTAGCTACTTAATGATCAACGCCTCTTTGGCGGTTTCACCAGAATGAGCCAGATCTATTTAGATTTCACAGGAAACCACTGGAAAGCAAGTGGCAGATATCTGAAGACTCACCCCTCTCAATGCTGTCCTGAGAAACAGGACCTTCCCCAGGTGACCACCGTCCTCTTGTCACACTCAGGAAATTTAATGTTGGCAGAAGAAATCTAATATTTAAATTTCCCCAGCTGTGACAATAGTAGTTCTAAATTTTATTTTCTGATCCAGGATGTACTCAAGGACCTTGCACTGCATGTATCGGCATGTCTCTGAGTCTCCTAAGCAGAACCCCCATCCTTCTACTTCCTCATGTCACCTCGTCACCCTCACACATATGTGCACACAGCCATCGGGCCTGGAGGTGACGCCCATGACACTTCCCTCTGAGCTCTGCCTAGCCTGGCTTTGCTGGCCTCCCCAACCCTGTGGGGCTGGACCTGCCCATGCCCTGCTCCCCTCCCCTCTGTGCTCTCCCCGCCCTCCATCTCTGCCTGGAGCTCCTTCCTGAGCCCTGGGAATCCAGTGTGAGGGGCTCCCGGCAGGAAGTCTTCCCCGGCTCACAGCCCCAGGCCTGCCCCACCTCCCCCAACCCCACTTCCAGTGTCTGTTTAGGGACCTTTCCGCCCTCAACTCAGCAGAGAGCTTCTCAAAGGCAGGTTCACCTGCATTGTCCCCTATGTCCCCAGCAATGACAAAAGGCTCAGACCCATGACTCAGGCTGGGAGTGGAGTCAATGGATGACTAAGGCAGAGGCCTGTAAGGGCCAGGCCACCCAGGAGTGGGCAGAGCAGACATTGGACTCTCTCCTGCCCCAGGACAGCCGCTCACTGCGGGGAAGCCTCAGGCGTGGAGGCCTCAGGTGTGGAGGCCCGGAGACTGCTCAGCTCTACAGGGTCTGCTTCCACATCCTCGTCACTGGGCAGGTAGGGGCCAGCCTGGGCCGGGTGGGGTTGGACAGCGGGAGGGTGCGACAGCCACAGGCAGAGACTCAGCTCAGGTCTCTCCCAGGTAGGGAAGTTTGGGCTCATCCCCACGACCATCACTCTGTGCACTGGAGCCGCTCAGCTGCGTGTGGTGAGTCTGGCCAACATGGCTCCCCTTGGCTGCTGGTAAGCACATGCCCCCCGACCCCTGCGATCCCTGGGGTGACAATGAGTCTTGGGGTGAGGGCTGGGGAGGCAACGGGATGGCAGTTTGGGGGCCAGGCCATGGGTCTGCCCTGCCTCTCCCAGATCACCTCCTTTGTGACCTGCTGCTGTTGTGCGTGGATGGAGAAGCCCATTTCTATGAGGACCAAGCATGAGGAGGGGGCTGCGGGCCTGCCTGACCCTGGGCTACACTTTGGAGGATGGTGGATGGAGCCCCGCCCTGCTGTCCTCATCTGCAGGTAAAGGCCCCGAAGGGAACTGCCAGCCCTGAGCAGAAAGGCAGCTTCCCCACCCCCACATCTGGCTGCCTGGGTGCCTTAAAGGGGGCCCCGCACTGGACCCCACTGCTACTGCTGGGAGCTGGACACTGTTACCAGAGTGGCCCTAACACCACTCGCTGGCCCATTCCTGAGGCCCACAGCCTTTCTCTGCTATTTGGGGCTGGGGACAGAAAATGGTGGGAGCACAACCTAGGGGACTCAGGCATGAAGCCCTTGCAGGACCAGGGCAGTGGGTGGGAGGAATATTCCACCATTCGGCTACAAGGCAGACTGTCCCTCCCGCAACGCCTGCCTCGGCACGTGCTGCTTGGGGACCACAGAGCAGGGCCCTGGTCCAGAGGGGCTCTGGCTGGGGCTGGGGCTGGAGACGCTCTCCCAGGCTCCATCTCCAGTGTTCCCAGCAGCTCCCTGCTCTCCAGCTGTCCACCACACTGGCGGGGTCGCCTCTGGCCCTGCCTGGCTCCCAGCCCTCCTCCTCCTGCCGGCAGCCCCATCACAGGGAGAGACCCTGCCCTCTCAGCTGTCCCACACTGGGCTCGGCACAGCCAGAGTCCCAGGCAAGGGAGAAGGCAGCCTGACAAGAGATGTCACAGCTGCTCTGTACTGGGTTCCTAGGGCAGGGCTCCTCCCAGCTCTGGGCCTCATCCACGGAATGAGGACTGTAGTCGGCAGATGGTCCGACTCTCTAGGACCCCAGGCAAGGGCACAGGACCCCCTTGGGCCCATACCTTCTCAGCTGATGAGCACCAACCCCTTCCTTGTGGCAGCCCTTGGGCTGTGGAGGGCTGGGATGGAGAGGCGGGTAGAGGGGTTGTTGGTGGGCATGGGGTCCTTTGGGGCCTTCTATATGTCTCTTTAGTACCCCCAGCACAACACCCTGCAACCTGCTCACTGGGCTCCTGGGAGCCATGAGGTGGGGAGGCTGTACATCTGGACACAAATGTCACTGCTGCCCAAGGTCACACCCAAGAACTTGTCTGGGCAGCTGCACACCACACCAGAGGCAAATGCATGAGGACAATGCTCTGACCAAGACCCCAGGTAGAGACCAGGGGCTGGAAAGAATGTCCCTAACAGAGGACAAGGAGGCCCCAGCAGGCTGGCCTGGTTCAGGGTTTGGAATCCTCCTGGGGCCTGAATCCTGCCTGCTGGAGAATTTTCCCATGTCCTGGGCCCACGCTCAGGAGGGGAGGGATGGGGCTGCAGGAGCCAAGCCCTCTCTGGGTCCCAGGCAGGGTAAGGATTTGGGGTACCTACTCCAGGGAGACAAGGGGCTGCCTTCTCATGGGTCCCTGGTGAGCAGGGCCATGCTGGCAGCTTGCTCGTGGAATGACATGGGCCAAGCTGGGGAGGGGAGGCCTGGGGCTCAGGCTGGGCAGCATCTGGAATCATCTGGCATCTGGAGCCTCAGCAAAGCCTTGAGGTCCCTGCTGCCTCTCACCCCCAGGGCAGTGTCCATGGGAGGCGGGTTCAGAAGGGCCAGGGTGAGAGATCACGGCCCTGAGGCCTGGTTATTGGAGCGGGGTCGCGTGTCCTTGTGTCCTTGGGGCCCAGAGAAAGTGATGTTAAGGCTGCAGAGAGTTGAGGAATAAAGATGCTAAAGCCAGTGGCTTCCTGTGTGGTCCTCACAGGCAAGAACCGGGAAGTGGTGGTGTCTATGATAGACAGAGCACAGCCTTGGGGAGACCGCGGTGTGCAGGGTAGGCCTAGGGACCCCCAAGATGGGGTCCCACCACCAGAGGTGGGCTGAAGGTCCCTGGAGCAGGCCCAGGTGCTTGTGCACGCACCTGTCCCAACCTGAGCCTTTGTCACAAAGCCCTGAGGGGGCAGCAGTGAGAGAAGCAGCTGGAAGCTGTGAGCAGCCCTAGGCTGGGAAACAGCTGCTGCCTCAGTCTGCACGTGGGTGCACGGCCAGGGGACTGTGTGTGCACGGCCTGGGGACCGTGTGCGACATGTGAGCCTGTGCCTGACAGACACATGTGACTGGGCAGGGGGGCCTCTCCATCCGGGGCAGGCCTCAGGACATGCCCTGCTCACTGGGAGCCCTGGGAAACCAAGGGATCCCCAGAACTCCACCGCCCTTTCCAGGCTGCCTCAATGGGGTCCAGGCTCTTTTCTCTTGATCTACCCCTGAGGGGACACGTGGGGAGGCTGGGAGGTGCCTGGCCTCATCCTTTATGGACCCCTCTGTGCCTGGTATGTGTAGCTCCCCTCTGAGCTGGGCAGAGCGCACTTGCCTGAGTGCAGGACTCCAGGACCCAGGCTAGGCCGTGACCCTGACTCAGGGCTGGGGCCACCCACTTCTAGAACCTCAGCATCAATGTTGTTTTCTGGGGACAAGTATTTGGTCCCTGGAACAGATGAGGACAGTGCCACAAAGAACACCACAGTAGGCCACACTGTGAGCCAAGCAATTATTACCGTGGGTCCCTGGGACTCAAGCTTCTTCCCTGCCCGCACTACTCCACCTGCCCAGGTAGCTGGACTTGGTCATATACTGGATGGCACTGGGCACAGTCCACCATACCAGCACTGGCCATGGCCCACTCCCAAAGAGTCGAAGCTCAGCACCTGGGCTGAGGTCCTGAGGACCCCCAGGCATGGGAAGACCTACACACCTGAGCTGCCCCCGATAGAGGGGCTGCCAGCCCCTCCAGCCTCCAAAGAATGTGGGGGACAGTAAGTAGGCCCCCCGTGGTCCTCATGGACTGGCAGGCTGCTCCATGGAGCCGGGCTCCTGGGCCGGTGCCTGGCTGGGGGTTTGCGTGGCTGGCACCATCTCTTCCAGGTTGCCACGTGTGGCCGTCAGCCCTAGCCGTGCCCGCTGGTTCTCCTTGCTCTGCCTGATGCCGTAGCCAAAATACACCGTGATTCCTGTAGGGGCGACAAAAGCCTGAGGGGCAGGTCCCAGCACTACCACCCTGCTTGCCCTCTTCCTGTAGCCCCCACAGGGTCCCGGCCTGGCCCCCACTCACCAATCAGCAGCCAGATGGAGAAGCTCAGCCAGGCCACGTAGCTCAGCTGCAGCATGAGGAAGATGTTGAGGAGGATGCTCAGGGCGGGAGTCAGGGGCACCATGGGAACCTGAGGGGACAAGTGCAGGGCTGGGCTGCAGGGAAGGGCTGCTGGCCCAGGGCCTGATTTCTCGGGAGTCCACAGAGCCTTTCTCTGCCTCTGGAGATTCCGGAGACAAGACCCACCCGCCATGCAGAGAGAGGGGTGTAGGGTACTGGCCTCCCCGCCCTGCGGCCCTGGTGCATCCTGCCACGGCAGAGGAGGAAGGTGCGAAGGGAGCTGGCTGGGCTGAGCGCGGTGGGTGCTGGCTGGAGGAAGTACCTGAAAGGTGTCCTGGCAGTGCTGCTGCTGGTGGGCCCCCAGGACGAGGAGACTGAGCAGAAACGTGGCGGAGCTGAGCAGGAGCAGCAGGGTGTAGCCCCAGGGCGGGAGGTGCAGGACCGAGTCCCCAAAGACCAGCACGCAGTCCAGGGTGATGGCCGAGGACACCAGGACACCGAGGGCCCAAGCCACAGCGGCTCCAGGCCTGCACCCATCCAGGAAGCGGAGGTAGGGCCTCAGGGCTGGTTGCAGCTGCCCTGGCTCAGAGGCTGAGGTCTGCTCGGTGCCCAGAGGGCTGCCTGGGTCCTGAGAACTGGCTGGCGGGGACTTTCGGAAGCGTAGCATGATGATGCTGGTGGCCACGAAGGTGTAGGTCAGCAGTGCACAGATGCAGCGGAACTGCACTAGTGCCTCAAGTTCGACCAGCAGAGCCAGGAAAGCCATGAGGAACCCGAACACCAGGATGCCCACCACAGGCACCTTCATCCGGGAGTACACATGGGCAAACACCTGGAAGAAGAGCCCATCGGCAGCCATGGCAGAGATGATATGTGGCAAGAAAAAGATGTACCTGAGCAGGACAGTGTTCATGGCTGTGACAGAGGGTGGGAGAGACGTCAGAATGGTGGACAGGCTCACCAGGGGACACTGCTTGGGGCCAGGGTATGGGTGGCCCCTTGGGAACACGGGCATGAGTTTGCCTGGGCACTCAGAGTGAGCCTGAGTGCACCTGGGGTGCTGGATTGTTCCCCCTCACCACCCAGGAATGGGACACCCCAGTTTAGGTGACAGACCCACTGGAGAATCTGATGAGGGCTGAGTCCCTCTGCCTGGAAGGATCTGGAAGCACATGCTCAGAACTGACATTCTGTGTCAACTGGGAGGGACAGTGAATAGGTCCTTCACAACAAGCCCGGGTGGAGAATCTAATCATTAGCACCTTCCTGGGCCCAGGATGCAACTGGGAGCACAGGCCCAGTTGGAGATGTGTGCCCTGGAGTGTTAGGGCAGGGCCAGACCACCCTGTTCCCTCCCACCTTGTCTGGAAGGGCCACTTACCGCAGATTGCACCAGCCACCACAATGAAGGCTGCCCAGCTATAGCCCCGCTGGTGGAAGGCATCAGGAAGTGCCCAGTCAGGGTCCAGGCTGTGCCAGGGCACCATGAGGGTGAGCACAGTTGAGGCAAGGATGTTGGCAGCAGCCACCAGGGTAACCGAGATGGCGAGGGCCATAGGCACAGATCGCTTTGGGTTCTGGGCCTCCTCGCTAGAGACAGCAACAGCAACAAAGCCCACAAAGCCATAGATGCAGGTGGCAGCGCCAGCCATGATGCCAGAGAAACCAAAGGGAGCAAAGCCGCCCTCCTCAGCGCTCCAGTTGTGCGGGTGGGCCAGGACAAACCCCAGGATGATGATGAAGAGGATGATGGCCAGGCTGATAGCAAGGAAGGTGTGGCTGAGCCAGGAAGAGACACGACCTCCACAGGACACAAATGCAGAGGCCAAAAGCAGGATGCCAGCAGCCAGGAAGTCTGGGTACTGGGCCAGGTAGGGCACCTGCCAGGTGCCCACATGGGCCTTGGTGAAGCTGCTGATGCTGCGGCTGAAGATGGCATCTAGGTAGCTGCTCCAGAAGCGGGCCATGGCAGCGGCCCCAACGATACACTGGATGAGCAGTATCCAGCCAACGAGGAAGGCCCACAGCTCACCCATGAACACATAGGTGAACAGGTAGGAAGAGCCCTTGCGGGGCACACGTGCTGCCAACTCTGCGTAGCATAGGGCTGCCAGCAAGGAGGCCATGGCAGCCACGCCAAAGGACACGAGCACTGCCGGGCCGGCCATCTCCTTGGCCACGGTGCCAGTGAGCATGTACAGGCCCAAGCCCACTGTGGCACCCACACCCAGCAGGATCAGGTCCAGCGTGGTCAGGTGGCGCCGCAGCGACGTCTCTGTGGTGGGCTCCTCCAGTGTCTTCAGCCGGTTCAGCTTCTGGCAGAAGCGCGCCACACTGGCAGTGCTGGGCAGCCCCGGGGCCATGGTGGGCAGCTGAGACAAGCACCAACCCACCTGCTGGCACCTACAAGAGGCAAAGGGGAGTGACAAGCTTCCTTGGTCCTGACCAGCCTTCAGTCCTTGCTCTGACCCTGCCCTGGGGACCCAAGCCTGGAACCACTGGCAGTTGCAGGGCTGACTGAGGCAGGCTCAGGGCCTGGCAGCAGGGTGGGCAGGAGGCCACAGGGAAGTGTGGGGAACTCTTTGGCATGCCTCCAGGGCAAGGGAGGGAGTCTGGTTCCAGGTGTGTTTGGGAGGGGCTCTGAGGGTGGGGAGGGGCAGTCCCAGAGAGCCTGGCTAGGAACCACTCCAGTGGTCTGGGATTCCAGAGCAGGGTGGAAACCCGAAGCTTCCTGGGAACTGGGCCAGGCCTCCAGGGCCTGGAACAGGAGCAAGTCTGTGGCCCTTACCGCAGACCAGGCAGCCACCTGGCCTCAGAGGCATTCATCCCGCATCCACGGTCCAGCAGGCAGGTGTATCAACTCAACCCGCCTGGAGGGTGGCTGCCCTGGGACCTGAGCCCCCCTCTGTGCCTGGCCATGCCTCCAGAGCCAGGTCTGTGGTGCCACTGCTTCCTGGTACCAAATGCTTCACCTTTTCTCTCGCCTGAGTCCATCCCCCTAGGACTTGCTGCGACTCACTTGCTGTCACCACTACAGTCCCTCTGCTCCAGAGGGTTTGCCCTAACCCCAAGGCACTGGATGTAGCGCTTGGCCTTTTGTCATGGTGACACACGCACTCAGTCCACCATACCCACACCTCACGCAGCCAACACCAGTGCTTCCCCAGGTTCTGGTTAAGCTGTAATACTGTGTCCGGTTCACAGATGAGGAAATCCAGGCCACCAGGTAAGTGACTAGTCCAGGTCACCAGGGTGGTCTTGGCAGTCCTGTGGAGGCTAAGGTCCAGGTCTGGGTGGGGTCTGGAGCCCACTCTTCGTCCACTGCTGCAGACGTCCTCCTTGATTCCTCATCCTAACACACAGACTCCACCAGCTGGGCACCATTCAGGCCCCTCGACCCTGGGAGGTGTGGGGGCTGCGGGAGTCAGGCAAGACGCTGGTAAGATGAGGGTCTGAATGTGGCTGAGAGGCCCTGGGCAGTCCCTGACCTCTAGCACAATGGGATGGCAGTAAGCCACCCTCACCCACTGATGAGGGAGCGCCCGGCTGTGGGGAGTGTTCTGTGAATTGACAGAACTCGTGCTGGCTGTTCTGAGCTTCCAGATACAGACAGTGTCCTGAAAGGAGGCAAGCAGACCCCTGGGGACCACCTCCAGCCCTCCAGCTTGGGGCACCCCTAGGGCCCCTCAGACCCCAATGGCAGCCCCTCCCAGCCCAGGAGCACCTGTCAAGCCTGGAGGACCCTGGGGGACCGTAACAGCAGCTCCCACTTGTGGATATCTGTGAGAGGTGTCGTGGACTGAGCATCTGCTCCATGCCAGTCCCTGCATCACGGAGACACATCACGTGTCTCACCATGTGACCATCACAAACCCCCTCAGGCTTATTTATTCCTGGAGCTGAGGGGTCTGTGTCCTTCTGCTCTTCCCACTCCTTTGAATGTGGAAAGGCTGGTGTCACAGGGTATGAACTTGTTCACAGAAAAATGAGGACAATCCATCCAAGCAAAGCAAAACCAAAACAGTCATCCTCTTCCCCCAGAACTCTCTCCATGTTGTCAGGTTTCTATGTGGTTTGTGGGATAGGACGTTAGGGGCACCTGCAGGCTGTCTGGCTCAGGGGGCTGGTGACAGGGTGGTGGACTCCCAGACCAGATGGCGCCACTTGGAGCACTCTGCTTTAGCCAGCCCCTTGCTCCCTTCTGGTATGTGGCTGACGTTGTCTTGAGGAGCTTCTCAGATGGGCTCCCACTTCCTGCAGGGGTGACCCCTCCCGCACCTCGCTCCTGTGTGGCCTAAACATAACCGAGCAGATGTTCCTTGTCCTGAAACGTCTTCACAGAAACCCAGAAAAGTGCATTTCCAACCAAGAGGTCTGGGCAGTTGTGTAACAGGAGCTCCCCCAAGGCCTGACCGATGGCCACCTGAGAGCTGGAGTGCAGGGTTTCAGAGACTTCATCTACGCAGAGAGGGGCTCTCACCACACCCTTTTCACAGGGGCCAACATCCAATGGATACTTGTGGCCAAGCGTGGTTGATGCAGTAAACTGTAAACTTCCAGGGACATGGCTGGGCCAAGTGCTGTACCCCAGCGAGCAAGGCAGTTACACTGAGCAACACATGGAGATGCAGTGAAGAGAAAGTACCAAAAATGCAAGAAGAGAGAACACTTCCCACCTCATCGTACACAGCCAGGAGCACCCTGACACCAAACTCAACAAAGACATCACAAGGAAAGAAAACTACAGAGCAACATCTTTATGAATATAGATGCAGGATCGCTCAACTGAGTACCAGCAAAGTGAATCCAGCAACATGTAAAAAGGGCCAAGCAGGATTTATCCCAGGAATGCAAGATTGACTTAACTGAAAGCAGACTGATTTCTGAAAAATGAATCAATGGAATATGTCATACAGATAGAATAAAGGACAAAAACCACAGATCCTCTCAACAGACACAGAAAAAACAGTCAACAAATCTGGACTAGAAGGGACTGCCCTCAAACTCACGAAGACCATCCACGAAAACCCTCGGCTGCTGTGCTCAGTGGAGAGAGACTGAAAGCTTTCCCTTTGCTCAGTAACATCGGGAGGTCCTCTCACCACTTGTATCCAACATTTTACTGGGGGCTCTGGTCATGGCAATTAGGTGAGAACACGAAATAAAAGGAATCCAGATTGGAAAGGGAGGAGTAAAAGTATCTGTAACCACAGATGACAAGATCTTATGTTAGAAAACCCGAGAGTCCACACAAAAAATATTAGAACTAATAAACAAGTCCAGTTAAGATGCAGGACACAAGATCAATATACAAAAATCAATTGTATTTCTATACATCTACAATGAACTATCCAGAATCGAAATTAAGAAAACAATTATGCTTAAATAGCATCAAAAGGAATGAATGTATGTATAAACACACTTAGAATAAGTTTAAGAAAAGAAATGCAAGGCTTGTGCGCTGAAAACATCATGGAAAAAATTAATGAAAGACTAAATTTATGGTTAATTGCTTTTTAAAAAAATAAGACTTCATTTTTCAGAGCAGTTTTAGGTTTATAAGAAAATTGAGTAGAAGGTGGAATTCCTATATTCGCTCAGTCCCTACACAGGCACGGCCTCCCCCACTATCAACATCCCCCACCGGATTGGTACATTTGTTATAACTGATGAACCTGCATTGACACAAGATTATCACCTACAGTCCATGGTTTACATTAGGGCTCACTCTTGGTGTTGGACATTCCATGGGTTTGACAAATGTATAATGACATGTGCACACTACTACAGTAAGCCCTAAAAATCCTCTGTGCTTCACCTACTCATCCCTCCCTCCCCACTAACCCCCGGCAACCACTATCTTCTCACTGT
This sequence comes from Equus caballus, assembly GCF_041296265.1. Taxonomy (NCBI): domain Eukaryota; kingdom Metazoa; phylum Chordata; class Mammalia; order Perissodactyla; family Equidae; genus Equus; species Equus caballus. Next base: position 3,617,086 of record NC_091691.1, on the reverse strand, counting down.
CTCCACAGTTTTCACTTTCCAGAAGGTCACAGAGTTGTAATCGAATCACACAGCATGTAGCCTTTTCAGATTGGCCTTTTTCACTTAGTAATACGCATTTAGTTCATCTTATGTCTTTTCATGGCTTGATAGCTTCTTGCTTTTTAGTGCTGAGTAATATTTCTTGTCTGGATGGACAAGAGTTTATCCATTCACCTACTGAAGGACATCTTGGTTGCTTCCAAGCTTTAGTAATTATGAATAAAGCTGCTGTAAACATCCACGTGCAGGTTTTTGTGTGAACATAAGTTTTCAACTCATTTGGGTAAATACCAAGGAGTGTGGTTGTTGATTCATATGGTAAAAGTATGTTTAGTTCTGTAAGAAACTGCCAAGGTGTCTTCCAAAATGGCTGTACCATATTGCATTCCCACCAGCAATGAAGGAGCGTTCCTGTTGCTCCACATTTTCAGCAACATTTGGTGTTGTCAGTATATTGGATTTCTGCCATTCTAACAGGCGGGTAGTAGTATCTCATTGCTGTTTTAGTGTGCAATTCCCTAATGACAGAGGATGTGGAGCATCTTTTCATGGGCTTATTTGCCAACTGTGCATCTTGTCTGGTGAGGTGTCTGTCTGGATATTTTGTACATTTTTAATTGGGTTGTTGGTTTTCTTATTGTTGATTTTTAAGAGTTCTTTGTATACTTTGGATAACAATCCTTTATCAGATACATCTTTTAGAAATATTTTCTCTTAGTCTATGCCTTTTCTCCTCATTCTCTTGATGTCCAATTAATTTTTGACAAGAGAGCCAAAACTATTCAGTGGGGGAAACAGCAGTCTTCTCAACACACTGTGCTGCAACAGCTGGATCTCCACATGCAAATGAACAAACTCACACTCCTACCTCACACCACATGCAAAAATTAACTCAAAATGGATCAGAGAACTCAATCTATGAGCTGAAACTTTACAGGCAGATCTTGGAGATATTGTGGTTTCAAAAGCATAAGACCACAATAAAATGACTGTTCCAACAAAGTGAGTCACAAGATTTCTTCGGTTTCCCAGTGCATATAAAAGTTTTATTTAGGGGCCGGCTCTGTGGCCAAGCGGTTAAGTTTGTGTGCTCCACTGTGGCGGCCCAGGGTTCGGATCCTGGGCATGGACATGGCACCGCTCATCAGGCCACGTTGAGGCAGCGTCCCATATCCCACAACTAGAAGCACCTGCAACTAAGATATACAACTGTGTACAGGGCAGGGGCTTGGGGAAATAAAGCAGGAAAAAAAAAAAAAAAGATTGGCAACAGTTGTTAGCCCAGGTGCCAATAAAAAAAAAAGTTTTATTTACACTATACTGTACTCTATTAAGTGTGCAGTAGCATTATGCCTAAAAAAAGAATGTACATACAATAATTTAAAATACTTTATTGCTAAGAAAGGTTAGCCATCCTCTGACCCTTCGGCGAGTTGTGATCTTTTTGATGGGGGAGGGTCTGCATCGATGTTGAGGGCTGCTGACTGATCAGGGTGGCTGTTCTTGAAGGTTGGGGTGGCTGTGGCAATTTTTAAAATAAGCCAACAATGAAATTTGCCACATTGATAGACTCTTCCTTTCACAAACAATTTCTCTGCAGCCGGTGATGCTGTTTGATAGCATTTTAGCCACAGTGGAACTTCTTTCAGGGGCCGGCCTGGTGGCCTAGTGGTTAAGTTTGCATACTCTGCTTCAGCAACCCAGGGTTGGTGGCTTCAGATCCTGGGCATGGACCTACACAGTGCTCATCAAGCCACGCTGTGGTGGCATTCCACATACAAAATAGAGGGAGATTGGCACAGATGTTAGCTCAGCGACAATCTCTCTCAAGCAAAAAGAGGAGGAATGGCAATTGATGTTATCTCAGGGCCAATCTTCCTCACCAAAATAAATAAATAAAAAACAAAAATAAGTGAACTAACAAAAAAAAGAAAAGAACTTCTTTCAAAATTGGAGTCAGTCCTCTCAAAACCTTCCACTGCTTTATCAACTAAGCTTATGTAATATTCTAAATCCTTTGTTGTCATATTCACAATCTTCATGGCACCTTCACCAGAAGTAGATTCCATCTCAAGAAACCACTTTGCTCATCCATAAGAAGCAACTCCTTATCCATTAACGTTTTATCATGCTATTGAAGCAATTCAGTCACATCTTCAGGCTCCACATCTAATTCTAGTTCTCTTGCTATTTCCACCACATCTGCAAGTACTTCCTCCACTGAAGTCTTTAAACCCTCAAAGTCATCCATGAGGGTTAGAATCAACTTCTTCCAAACTGCTGTTAATGTTGATATTTTGACCTCTTTCCATAAACCATGAATGTTCTTAATGGCGTCTAGAATGGTGAATCCTTTCCAGAAGGTTTTCACTTTACTTTGCCCAGATCCATCAGAGGAATCACTGTCTATGGCAGCTAGAGCCTTAGGAAATGTATTTCTTAAATATGAAGATTTGAAAGTCAAAATTACTCCTTGATCCATGATCAAAATGACTGCCCAGATCCTGCAGAAGGGATGTTGTGTTAGGAAGCATGAAAACAACGTTAATCTCATTGTACATCTCCATCAGAGCTCTTGGATGACCAGGTACATTCTCAATAAGAAGTAATATTTTGAAGGGAATCTTTTCTCTGATCAGTAGGTCTCAGTATTGGGCTTAAAATATTCAGTAAACCATGTTGTAAACAGATGTGCTGTCACCTAGGCTTTCTTGCTCCATTTATGGAGCACAGGCAGAGTAGATTCAGCACCATTCTTAAGGGCCCTAGGGTCTTCAGAATGGTAAATGAGCAATGGCTTCACCTTCAAGCCACCAGCTGCATTAGCCCCTAACAAGAGAGTCAGCCTGTCCTTTGAAGCTTTGAAGGCAGGTGTTGACTTCTCCTCTCTAGCGACGAAAGTCTGAGATGGCATCTTCTTCCAGTATAAGGCTGTTTTGTCTATGTTGAACATCTGTTGTTTAGAGTAGCCACCTTCATTAATGATCTCAGCTAGATCTTCTGGAGAACTAGCTGCACCTTCTGCATCAGCACGTGCTGCTTCACTTTGCACTTTTATGTTATGGAGATGGTTTCTTTCCTCAAACCCCATGAACCAACTGCAGCTAGCTTCATTCTTTTCTTCTGCAGCTTCCTCACCTCTGTCACGCTTTGTAAAAGTGAAGAGAGTTAGGGCCTTGCTCTGGGTTAGGCTTTGGCTTAAGGGATGGTTGTGGCTGGTTTGATTAGTGAGTCTGTGACGGAAGGCATCTCATCCTCTGGAGGGAGAGTAGAGACACCATTTTCACCACACCATCCTTACCACTGTGCAATGAAGCTCTTTATTTTGAGGAGTGAACTTTTTGGATCATGAGGGCTACATCATCTGTGCCCTCCCCAGGGATGCCTCCTGCATCCATGTTAAAGATTAATTCTCAGCCTGGAAACTTGCCTCCAAGTATTTCCTTAAAAAGGCACACCCGATTGAATCCCTAGTGGAATAAATACACAAATGGAGATCCCACTCTTCAACGGCCAGATGATCCATCTGTTGAACTGGAAAAACTTCTATATTTGAAAAATATTTTAGAAAGCTCTTATCACAAGCAGCTGTCTTACTGGTATTTAAGGGAAGATCAAATGGAAAAGAAATGCCCAAAAATATAATGGCTAGGCTGAGGGAATCTCTAAAAGTGAAACAATCAAAGTCAGGCTTAGAACAAAGATTAAAGAGAAAATTTAAGGAAAATTCCCCTTCTCTGCCCTCCTATGCTCCCCTATACCCCCAGCTCCCTGTCCCTGACCCTCTGGAAGATTTGGTGGGTCTCTGGGCCCCTGGTTTCAACTCTCCTTCTGAAGACTTAGCTCCTCAGCCACTCTCCTCAGATCCTAAAACCCCAACTCCTCCAGACAGCATCCAGCTGCCCATCTTCACTGCCCTCTCTTCAGAAGACTCACAGGGGGCCCTCAGGCCTGACCCCCAAGCTAGGGGCACAGAGGTCATTGGTGTAAATGCTGAAGCCAGGAAGTGAATTCAGTGGAAGCAGCCAGGAAAGGCAGGAAGGCTGGTTTCCTGCCCCTTCCAAGTCCTCCTGCTTTCCAGGGCTCTGTCACCAGGCTCTGCCGGCGTCAGGCAGTCCACGCAGGGTCCACTGTGGATGCACCCTGGACCTCCGCTGCAGACAGTTCATGTCCCCTGGACACAGCCCATCTATGAAATTATAAACCTCTCCTGCCTCCATGGTCAGAAGATCCCACTAAATTTAGAGAGGACATAGAAAGGTCAGTGGCTGTTCATAACCCCACCCACGGAGATCGTGGCTGGCTGCTAAGGGGGTTCTTCCAGCCCAGGATTACACTGTAGTTATCAGACAGGCCAGGGGGCCCCCTGGAGGAAACCCCCTCACAGGGGAAATAGAGGGCCAGACCCTCTCCCAGGCCCTCCTGCAAATGACCAGGAAGTGGCTCTGCTTGAGGCTGACACTCAAGGTTTAACAGGAACAGTTTTCTTTTATTGATTTATTTATTTTTGGAGGAAGATTAGCCCTGAGCTAACATCTGCAGCCAATCTCCCTCTCTTTCTTTTGGCTGAGGAAGACTGGCCTTGAGCTAACATCCGTGCCCATCTTCCTCTATTTTATACATGGGACGCCTACCACAGCATGGCTTGCCAAGCAGTGCGTAGGTCTGCATCCAGGATTCGAACTGAGGAACCCTGGGCTGCCGAAGTGGAACATGAAAACTTAACAGATGAGTCACCAGGCCGGTCACTAGCAGGAACAGTTTTAGAGGCATTTCCTCCTAAAGTTAATTGTTGAAAAAAATTGAATTATGCACTCATAACGAGGAACATCTAAACGCCTTTGTTGAACACTTTTCAAAGGCACAGTGCATTAAACCCGGAAGCCCCAGAGCATATGAATCTCCCAATTTCTGCTTTAGTAGGAAATTTTCTTCCTGATATCAAAAAACAAATTCCAAATCATGTGGTTGGTTGGTCAGGGCAGCCAGTACGTGTAATAATGGAGGCTGCTACACAATATTTTAAAAATAGCAGGAAAGCAAAAGAACAAAGAATTAAGAGCAACTCTTCTCACTTTACAACTGGAATCTTTAGAGAAGCAAAACTGTGACTGTGAGAGGAAACTGAAGCCACTCAGAGGGCTCTCTATTCGCCTCCAGACACTTGCAGGTCTCGCAGGAAACCAGGGCATTGGGAAGAGAGTGTCCTCCTCTTTTTTTTTTTTTTGAGGAAGATTAGCCCTGAGCTAACTACTGCCAATCCTCCTCTTTTTGCTGAGGAAGACTGGCCCTGAGCTATCATCCATGCTCATCTTCCTCTATTTTATACATGGGACGCCTATCACAGCATGGCTTTTGCCAAGCAGTGCCATGTCCGCACCCAGGATCCGAACCAGCGAACCCCGGGCTGCTGAGAAGCAGAACGTGCACACTTAACCGCTGCGCACCTCGGGGCCGGCCCCATGTCCTGCTCTTAAGAGAAGGGAAAGCTGAAAAAATATGCCACCCCTTGGCCCCAGCACTCCCAGGAGTCTCATTTTTCTCCTCCTGAGGGGCATTTTCCCCTAAATAATAGGGGAGGCGATCCTCACTTGCTCCCCTGAGCCACCAGTAAACTTAAAATAGAGGATTGAGAACCAGATTTTTTAAGCGACACCGCTATGACTTTCTCTACTATCCCTTCAGAGGGTTTATCTCTACCTACTTCATGGCCCGGATCCCAGCCACTCCAACAGCTTCAGCCCCTTAACATTCACCCTGCCTCTCTAGTCTCCCACTGCTCACCAGCAAACCTTTTTGGCAGAGGTTTGTTATGTGAATTTAATGCCACTAGAAATTGTAATGACAAAGGCATTTTCACCTCCCTGCCCTCAGACCAAACCCTAAGTTTCCTACTTTCCTTGCTAGAAACTCATCCTGATTTAAATTCTTCTGAAGAGGATGAGCTTTTTTTTTTTTTAGGAAGATTAGCCCTGAGCTAACATCTGCTGCCAATCCTCTGCTTTTTGCTGAGGAAGACTGGCCCTGAGCTAACGTCCGTGCCCATCTTCCTCTACTTTATATGTGGGACACCTACCACAGCATGGCTTGCCAAGTAGTGCCATGTCCGCGCCCAGGATCCGAACCGGTGAACCCTGGGCTGCCGAGAAGCGAAACGTGCGCACTTAACCACTGCGCTACCCGGCCGGGCCAAGATGATGAGTCTTTAAAGGATGTCCCCATTAGTCTCTGGGCCACACATGCAAATTAGGCAGGATTGTTACCATGCACATTACTAAGACAAAGAATGAACTGTGTATATCAGAAGTCCAATACGCGCTCTGCAGAGACACAGAGTGAGGAACTGAACCTATAACAGACCCCCTTCTGCAACAGGGTGGACTAGTTCTTACTTCCTCCCCCTGTAACACTCCAATCTTGTGATAAACAAATGACAAACAATAGGATATATGGGTATATGAGGAAGCCATTTTGGTTAAAACTAACTCAGCCTGTTTTTTTTTTTTTCTAAAACAGTCTGATGTGGCCTGTTGAGCATGGACTGTAAATCTGCTTTAAGTATTTACTACGTCCCAAAGACAAGAACAATGCCCTTAATGATAAGGATGCAACTTGTCCATCAGTATTTCCTTAAGTATAAGCATCTCTCCCTACACCCAGGATTGATCCCTGACCTGCTGCGCTCACCGTGTGACCACCCACTTTGCAACCACACACCTGCTGTGTTCACCGAATTGCTGTGCCAGCAAAGCAATCTCATGGCTATTGGAAAAGGCACGTTCCATTCACGTGTGCTGCACACTCTTTGACAGTATATAACCACTCTGTACACCCCCACTTCTTCGGAGTGTTCCCTTCCTTTGTGAAAGGGCTCTTCTGAGCTCTTCCTCAGGGCTGGCTCATAATAAACTCACTCCAATTTTCATATCTAGATTGGTTATGGATTATTTGCATCGAGAATTGCCAGTGAAAAAAAGAAGGCAAGTTTCACTCAGATGGGAACCAAGTCTATAGATTTGTTCTAGGCTTCAGACATAAAGTCTTGTAATTTCTGTCATCCTGACCTCAATTCCTGCTGGTACAGCCTGGGTGACAGGAGTTGACCTCAGCTCAGTGTTCTTTTCAATTCCTTTGCACCCCAACTCACAAGTTCTTCTTGCATTTATACTTAAAGGGAGGGAATTAACATGGACTCAACTATCTCAGGGATGTCGCGAGTCCCCCTCATATTGTCCCCAATCCTACAGCCCACTTGGATTCTGTAGCCCTCACTCAAGGCTCTGCTCCTGCTCAGTGTGTGGATGACCTTCTACTCTGTAATCAGAGTAAATAGGGAGCCCTTACAGACCCCTCACTCTCATGAAGGCACGAGCTGCTCGAGGCCATAAAGCCTCCAGATCTGAACCTCAGTGGGTGCAGATGACTGGGACCTACTCGGGACAGGAGCCATGTCAAGGCTTTCAACAGCTCACCCGAAATGCCTTGAGTCCATTTTGTCCACCCTTCTCCCCAAAATGAAGAAACAGCTACGTAAACATCTAGGGGCAGCTGGTTACCGCCCCAGCGGATTCCTGATTCTGCAGCCCTTGCTAACCCTCTGTGTGCTCTTCACCCAGACATCACCCCACAGCCTATTTCCTGGCCTTCGGAGCCACTAAACAGCTGTGAAGCCTTAAAATCAGCTTTGTCCACACCCCCGGCTCTTGACTTACCGAATTTTGATAAACCTTTTCATCTATACTGCCATGAAAATAATGGAACTGCTGCCCGCATTCTAGGACAGTCTTTTGCCTCTCAGACATGTCCTATAGCATATTTCTCATGCTAGCTAGACCCTGTGGCATCATGTATGCCCCATGCTTATGCGTGGTGGCCACAGCTGCTACGCAGATTGACAAAGCCAGTACTCTGACATTAGGCTCTCCCAGTCATCTCTATGTTCCCCATGCTGTGTCTGCTCTTTTCCAAGTTCACAGGACACAACACCTCTCTACAGATCCACACACCACCTGTAAGTGTGCTCTTAACCAACTCTTCCATCATCTTACATTGTCGTGGCACTTTGAGTCCAGCTACCTTATTACCCCTCCCTGATGATGGAGAACCCCACTCCATCCCACATGATTGCCCTGCAACACAGAAATGGTCTCAAAGCCATGAGAGGATCTCTCAGACACCATTTTAGACAATCCAGACTTACTTCTGTTTTGTGACGGCTCCTGTACATGGAGTTTCTGGGGAAACATAACAGCCGGTTATGCCACAGTTTCCCCACATGAAATGCTCGAAGCTTGCTCCTTGCCCACTGTAAAATCACCCAAGCTGCTGGATCATAGCTCTCACTAGAGCCTGCACATGAGCAAAAGGGAAAACTGCAGCTATTCCTTGTTCTGGCTTCCTTTACAGATGGAATCAGAGCGAGGAGCTCATTTACAGCAGAAGTAAAGCACTTGCTTGAAGAAACTCTGGGGCACTCATTGAAATTTCATTCCCCGTATCATCCTCAGTCATCAGGGCAAGGGGAATGTAAAATTATAGACATCAAAAGGACTTTAAGGAAAGTCTGGCAAGAAACTGGGCTTAATTAAATGGAGAGAAGCTCTGCCCTTTGTTCTTATAAAGACCCAGAAAACTCCAAATAGGAGACATGGATTGATTCCTTTTGAAATAATTTTTGTATGCCCAATGCCTACTGGCATCTCTAAATCTTCCACTCCTGGGTTAAATGATTACAAGAATTTCAGTGAACAATCTGATGCTATGACTAGCTATAGACAAAAATTCAGTAGTCTACTTGAAGCATATGATCAACACGTAAAAGAGGTGTGGTCCCCACCTGCTGATAAGCCTTGCCATCCCTTTGGACCAGGAGATCGGGTATACATCCAGGACTTTAGAAAAAAAAAATATGCCGTCACCTTACTGGGAAAAACATTTTGAAGTCCTACTGACTACCTACTTTGCCTTCAAAATAAAGGAAAAATCTTCCTGGACCCTTGCAAGCCACGCCAAAATAGACCCAGAACATCACTCTCAAGACAACTGGGAGACAGTGCCCACAGGTGACCTTAAACTAAGGATTTCCAGGGCCAATTCCAGGCCCCAGAAGCAGCTGGCCTCATGGAGTAGACAGCTTTTCCCAAGATCATGGATCAAGAAACCTAGCTTTCACCTACATCTCCTCGTTGCTTTTATTTTTATTTCTTTATTTGTGAGGAAGATTGGCCCTGGGCTATCATCTGCTGCCAATCCTCCTCTTTTTGCTTGAGGAAGATTGTTCCTGAGCTAACATCTGTGCCAATATTCCTCTATTGTATGTGGGATGCCACCACAGCGTGGCTTGATGAGCAGGGCTAGGTCTGCGCCCAGAATCCAAACCTGTGAACCCTGGGTGGCCAAAGTGGAGTTCAGGAACTTAACCACTACACCACTAGGCCAGCCCCCTCTTTGCTTTTTAAACTCCCTACACACACAAACACCTCTTCCTATTAATGAGTATACATATTCCTTTTAGTCATTTATTTAGAAAGCCGACTGGAGAGCGCTGGTCTCTATCTGTCCACTCCCCCTCTCTAAGTTTCCACTCTGGGCTCTTTCCCAATCTGTGTCTCCCTCTTACTAACTCTCTCTTTCTCACCAGGTCGAGCACAGACCAAACACCCCCATATGCCAGTTTACCAAACCCCGGCCACGCTAACTAATCTGACTGTTGGTTATGTCGACAGCTAGAGAGCACAGAAGAACCTGAACTGGTCTCTGTTCCTGCTGATGTCAACACCTGGTGGACTAAGAATGGAAGATGGATGAACGACAGGGTATGGTGTCCACAACAAGGAAGACGTCACTCCACCTCTTCTCCTGGTGAGTCATGTGGGCCCCAGAAAACCTATATAGGACTGTCCCTTGCCCAGATAAAGATAATTGGTCAAAAGTTTTCCCTTTGCATTTAAAGTAAACATGACAGTGGACCTTTCCTGGGTGACATATCAGGACAGTATTGCAAATCAAATTCTGTGGTTTGATTCCACAGGTGGCATCTTCAAACCTCTCAAGGAAATTGTAAGTGACTCTAAAACTATTTTCTTTGGCACAAACATTTGCCAAATCACCACATGTTCTGGATGGCTTATGAGCCACCCTTGTACAACTTGGGGTATTGCAGCTGCCTGCATGGGTAAGCTGCCCAATACCACAAACTACATATGGGTGGATCCAAACTCTGGACTCACTTGCAGGTGACAGGACCAGGCTTCAGTGCTGCCCAAATCAGGCTGCAGGCCTCCTGTACCAGCTATTCCACATCTGTTCTGCTCCCCCAGATTGACAGGAGGGCATGGATAATGGAGATGTTTAAGCATTAACAGTACCAGTGGCAAAGGTCATAGAATACTCTGGACCCTGGGGACTACAAGTTCAGTTCTAACCTTGTCTATAAACCACACTGGTCTTTTTATTTTATGTGACAACAAAGTATAGGAGGGCTCCCAGCTAATTGGTCAGGACAATGTGGACTTGAATACCTGGCCCCTTCTGTCTCCAGTTACTCCACCCCAAATGCCAGCCACATTGCAAACTTGGGCTCCTTTGTTCATAAAGTTGCGCCACATGAACGTGCCAGTTGAGAAATCATAGGGAACCTACTTGTCTATCACAACTCTGAGTTATTTTCAGTAAGAAAAATCTTATTCCCCAGCTTTGGAAATTATGAGTTGGAAAAGGCAAGCTGAAATCTCTCCATGGTGATGGAAGAAGAGTTCAACACACCCTGCATACTTTGAAAATACTCCAGTCAGAGATTAACAGCCTAGTCTGTGTGGTCCTCCAAAATTCACATGCTCTGGACATACTTCCCAGCAAGGAGGAGTTTCTGCAATCATTAGTTTAAAATGTTGCTTTTATGTGAACCAAACAGGGGAAGTAGTATCTAACTTACATCTATTAAAAGAGAAGATTCACATTTCCCATCAGATGAATGAAGTTCACCCATTTCATTGGACTGACTCATTCCCGGGATTGGGAACTGGTTTAATGGCGTGTGAGCAGATGGGCTCCCATCCCTTCCTATCTGCTTGTTCATCCTCACTCTAATCCATGTTCTTTTCTCCCTTTCCTGATTTCTTACCATTCAGCTACTAACTCATTTTCTCTCTCCACAGTCACCAGCTCAGCTTTCAATATGTGAAACCAATTCTGGCTCAACACAAGGTTGACATAAGGGAAGCCATATTGTACAAAAGAAACCATACTGTAACTATGAATGACCTTTGATTAGCCCAGAAATGCTCTGTAGATTTTATGGCCCCTTCCAGCTGCTATAAGTTGATAACTTTGTTTTTCTGAGTTCCTTAGGAATGTGACAACCCTGGAGCAGAGAGCCTATGCTGATAGCCATCATCAGTGGCAACTGAAAGTTCAGGGTATGGGGCATTGCTCCATTCTCTAATTGCATATCCCGTAAAACAAAACTATCAGGAACTGAGACCAGATGCCTGCCCCATCCACAGATCAGATGAAGGCCCCACCCAGAGACCCACCCCCTGTATAACTGGCTTGTAGTCTTTGTTCTGTAAGATGGTTCTTTGGGACATGAGCTGGCCATCTTCCCTCTTGCTAGCAAACTGTAATAAAAAATCCTTTCTCTCCTGCCTCTTTGCCTCCTGACTATTGGCATGCCTTGTTGGGGGCAGAAGACAACCCCCTCCCCCCATCCCCCACCCTACCACCCTTGGGTGGTAAGAAAACTTCCAGGGAAGTTTCTGACAAATGGAAATGGCAAGCAATAGGATATATTGGAGTATATGAGGAAGCCATTTGGTGTAAACCTAATTCGGCCTGACTTTGTTTTTCCAAAAGGGCCTGACTGTGGCCGTTGAGCACGCATGTATATCTGCTTTAAAACATTTCCTATGGTAAGAACAAATGGCCTTAAGATAAAGGTGCAACTTCCCCCCACATTGGCATTTCCTTAGGGATAAGCATCTTTCCTCAGGCTAGGAACTGACTGCTGTGCTCACCTTTGACCACCCAGCTCCAGACAACAGAACCGCCACCCTGCTGTGTTCACCGAGACAGCAGACCTACCTGCTGTTTCAGACCTACCTGCTGTTTCCATCAATCGCTGTGCCAACAGAGCAATCTCGCGACTATTGTAAAAGGGACATTTCAATCATACGTGAAACATCCTTTTTGGGGGTATATAACCACTCTGTGTACCCCACTTCTTTGGTGCCCTTTCTTCCTTCGGGAAGAAAGGCCCTGGGCCCTGGTCCTCACATTTTAGCTCAGAATAAACTCTCCTAAATTTTCATTTACAGATTGGTTATGGATTATTTTTGTTGACATTTCAGAGAAGGGAACTGATGGGGCTCAGGGCAGGCAACCAGAAAATGTGCCACTGTGGCATGTGATGAGGATCAAGGTTGCCCCAGGGAGAAAAGCACAAGGCGTTCTGGCCCTACGTGCAGATCTATATCTTCCTCTAGGAAATATAGGACGTCCTGACCTGATTCTATCCGGTTATAGCACCACCTGCTAAGCAGACTCCACCTGCACTGATAACATTTTAACGACTTTTTTTGCATGATCTTTCCTTTGACTTATAAAGAAATAACTCATATAGCTTTATAAATTTCAACCCATTGCAGCTCTTCACTGCCCATGGGTCTTGTCCCCATGCTATTCTCTGAATAAAGGAGCACTACTACCAGACTCTGAGAATTCAAGAGATTTCTTTCAACTCCTTGGCTCAGTGAGCCTGCATCGGTATACAGAGTATTTTGACCTTAAGACAATCAAGGCTCAGAAGACTCTGGAGGAACATTTGACCTTCCTCAAACTGCCTAAAAGAATTTGAGAGAGAAGGGTCTGTCCCAGGAGGAGATCTTACCATGGATAATTCTAGGTGTGAGGGGCAGGAAGGCATCTAGCGAGGGCCATTTTATCAAAAGATCTCTTTCGGGTCCCATTGTCTATAGATGGAACAACACAAAGATTTGTTTACCACATATGAACTCTTTTCATCTTCCTGTAAATTGTCTTCTCCCCCTTTGAAGTCTCAGGTCTCTGTCTCCCTCTCCTTAGTCCAGAAGGATATACATACCTCATTTTGCCTGACTGTCTTGGTAAAAAACACAATATCTGCAAAGCACAATAAAATGAGGCATGCCCATGACACGTGTTGTGACTTTGTCAAATTAACATTTGTTGAGTAGAGCCCTGGCGGCATTGGATGGTGAGCCTGGGTTCAACAACAGACTGCCAGGGAATTGAAATAGAGAAGTTTGTGACTCACAGGTCCTGGAGAAGGTCCATAGCACAGCTAGAGGGGACACACCGGGAGGTGCAGGCAGAGGGCAGGGCGGAACCTGGGGCATATGCCTTTATTGGGGTCCCCAGGCTAAGTACGGATTGGTCAATTCAAACCAAATGAGGTTTTGGTAAGGTTCGCAGGGGTCTTATCCAAGGAGTGCACAGGGGGAAGGCCCTGGGAGACAGGGAGAATGCCTCTCACAGGGGAAGTTGCAGGAGTCATATTAGGAACTGATATTTACTGGTGACTCAGTTACCTGGCCCCCCAACTCCAGAGGACATTAACCACAACCCTGCTCAGAACAAGCCTAACATATTATGTTGAGCATACAGGAAACCACAGAGAGAGGAAGAAGAAGATGGCTGAGACACATGGTCAAAAACAGTTAAAATCGGTTAAAGGCAACATGACAGTCTGACTTGACCTAACACAGACCCTGCAGCTCATTATATGCTCATTGGAAATTCAGGCCAAAAAGGGAAGAAAAGGGGTGGCAGGCCATTCCCCAGAAAACCCTGCCCCGTTGCCCATATTGCTATGAATATTCCTCCCCTTCATTATCTTGACCCCTTATAACAGCTGCTTAATCCCCCAGAGCTGAGAAGCTGATCTGTGAAATTTGCTCCGGCTTTTCTATTCTTTGGCCATTGAATAAAGCGTGTGCTACTGAATGCTCAGCTTCAGTCTCGTTTTAACTCTATGACACTGAACAGGAAAGAACCCTCCAAGGAAGAGCTGGGGACTGTGGGTTCAAGTCCCACCCGTGGATTCTTCCTCGGGTCCCCTCTGATAGTGGGTTCGAGGACCAGCAGAGGGAGGCTAAATTGGTAGCAGAATTGGCATCCAATTGTGGATTCGAGTCCCACGGAGGTGAAACTGGTAACAACTTTGCCAGTGGTTATCTAGGGCGTGTACTATCGGGAGGGGCTACTGTCACTTCAAGGCCCCTGCAGGCTGCCTGTCCACACAAAATGGAAGGTAAGGCAGCAACGCTATGAAGTAGGTTAGCTAAACTCCCAATAAATTCTTAGAAGAAAACATAGGAGTAAATCTTCATGACTGTGGGTTACCCAATGGCTTCTTTCTTTCTTTTAGTTTTTATTTTTATTGAGGTAACATTGGTTTATAACATTGTATAGGTTTCAGGTGTACAACATTAGAATTGGACATCTGTATACACTACAACGTGCTCACCACCAAAGGTGTAGGTTCCACCCATCACCATGTAATTGACCCCCTTTACCTATTTTCCCTACTCCCCAATGGTTTCTTTAACTATGACAGCAAAAGTTCAAGCAACCTAAGAAAAAGAAAAATAAATTGGACTTCATCAAAATTAAAAACCCACGTGCTTCAAAGGATACTTCAAGAAAGTGATGCCACAGAATGGCAGTAAATATTTGCAAATCATCTATCTGATAAGGGGATTGTATCCAGCACGAAGAACTCTTACAACTCAACAATAAAAAGATAAGTAGCCCAATTTAAAAATGGACAAAGGATCTCAACAGACATTTCTCCAAAGGTAGACAAATGTCCAATAAGCACATGGAAAGACTCTTGACATTGTCAGTCATTAGGGAAATGCAAATCAAAACCACAGTGCGACGCACCCCCAGGATGGTTACAGTCAAAAGTCAGAGAAGAGCAAGTGTTGAAGATGATGTGGAGCGAGTGAAACCCACACACACTGCTGGTGGGAATGCAAGATGGCACAGCTGATTTGGAAAACCATTGGGCAGTTCCTTAAAATGCCAAACATGAGGTTACTGTATGATCCAGAAATTCCAGCCCTAGGTTTTGTACCCAAGACATGAAAACATGTGTTGACACAAAAACTTGTACATGGACTTTCATAGCAGCATTACTCATAGTAGCCGAAAAGCAGAAGGAATCCAATTGTCCATCAACTCATGACAGAAAAATAAAATGTGAAATATCTATACAATGGAATAATATTTGTCTATAAGAATGAATAAAGTAGTGATACAACATGGACGAATCTTGAGATCATTATGCTAAGTGCAAGAAGTCAGCTACAAAGACCATATATAGTATGATTTCATTGCTATGAAATGTCCAGAATAGCCAAATTCATAAAGACAGGGAGTAGATTAGTGGTGGCCACGAGATGGGGGAGAGGGGAATGGGAAGTGACTGCCATTGGGACAGAGTTTCCTTTTGAGGTGATGAAACTGTTCTGAAATTAGATAGTGGTCATGGTTGCACAATTCTGTGGATTTACTTAAAACCACCGAAGTGTACATTTTCAGTTGGTGAGTATTACGGTATGTGAATAAAATTATCAAAATCAAAGACAAAACACCAAACTGTTTCCAAGAACTCCAGGGGCAGGAAGGGCTGGGTGCCAGAGAGAGATGGAGCCTGGTAAACAGAGGAGCAGAGTAAGAAGTGGGGAGACCAGTGCTTCTCCCAAGCTGGCCCCTTGTGTGTTACCTGATTGAGGTTGTGGAATGTGAAACAGTCACTCATGTCTAAGGGCTTTAAAACGGAGCTGGGAAGCCATGAAGGAAATGTGGTTCCTATACACATCCTCAGGGAGCAGAACATGACCTTCTGAACTGAGTAACCTGCAAGAAACCTGCAGCCCCTCACAGTGATGGGCTTTTGCCTCCCTCTGGCGAGCCTTAGTAATCAATTATTTGTAGCCAAGATTACCTTTCTGCCCCCAAACCAATTAACATTCTTAGTATGCATACTTCCTTTCCGGTGCCTTTAAAAGCCTCTGACTTTTACTCCCTAGGGTACACTATTCGGGTTTCTAACTGAATCTGTGCTTCCTGAATAGCAATTCTCTGATCGCACAATAAATGCCTCTCTGCCTCTCATTTTCGTTCTTCACTTCTAGGTTAATCAGGCCAGGGGTGCATGTCTGACTCCTGCCCAGCACTTGGGTTTCTGTTTTGATTCGAGCTAGAATATCAGCAAAAGCTGCAAAGCGAATATGCTCCTGATCTTTTCGATTTGTTCTGTCTTCTAGGCTTGGCCTGAAAGCTGACTCTGTAAACGCGCCCTTTGCTCAGCGCTGCCAAGACTTGGTTAAAGTCACTGAGGAGTTTCCCGCAAAGGTACAGCTCCGCTAGCGTCTCTGGGGCGTGTCTCATACACTCCTTGCGAAATGTTTTACTGATCCCCACCTCTGAGCACTGGCCTACGGAGGCCTGACCTGCACCGTAACTATCACATTCACAGACACAGAGAAACACGTGGACATGCAGGCCAGGATCGCGCCAGGCGTCCCCGCGGCCGCTCTGCTCTCGCTCGGGCTCACCGGCGTCCTGTGAGGTGAGCATGGGGGCCCCTCCTACAGATGGGGAAACTGAGGCTCGGAGAACTCGAGCCACGCGGGGAGGAGGGCTCGGGGGCCACACCGCTGGCTGACCCGAGGCTCCACTTTAATCGGAGCTCCCTTCCTCCGGCCCGTTCACCGCGCGGTAACCGAGCACCGCCGGGGCAGGCGCAGGAGGCGGCGGGAGGGTGGCAGGAGGGTGCCGCCGGGCCGGCCCGGGGCTCGCGGAGGAGCGGAGACGGCTCCGGCGGAGGTTCGGGGAGGCTGCTAGGACGGGGACCGTCCCGCGCGCGGCTCCCGCCACTCACCTGTGGGGTCCACAGCGTCGCACACTTCAGGCACGGAGGCCGCCATTCGGCTTCCGCGTGCGGAAATGTCGTCATCAAGATGCGTCAGGAGCCACGCCCCCTGGCCGAGCTAGAAACGCTCCCCAAGCTTCGCGCGCTAACTCAAAAAGCCCGTGAGCAGAACGATGTCGGCTGGGTGTGTGGATTCCCCCTCTGAATACGCGTGCGTAGTGGGGGTAGCTGCGCCTCTTGGGCCTGAGCTCACGCGCTGTATCCACGGCAAGGACTGCGTGTGTGCGATGCGAGGCCATTTATTGCGGCCATGGAGGCTTGTGCCCTAGTGGGGAGCCCGCGGAGAGCAATTACATTGATGGTCCTTTCTCCGGCAACTATTTATTGAGCGTCCACTGTATGCCAGACACTGCACTGGGTGCTGCTACCTAAGCGAGAATGACCGAAGCAGCCCAGCAGGGAAGGCCTGATCGCCAAGGAGCGGGTCTCTGAGGTCTCCACGTTTCCCCCCGCACCTAACACACCGGCCGGCACGGAGATGTCTGCGGACCGAACGGCCGAGGGGAGACGCGCCTTCCCTGCCCTCCGGGATCGGACTGCGGGGAGACCAGGCGGCAGCGCTGCCGGGAAGGGAACCGACGGCGGGGCCGGTAGACGGCGCTCTGGATGCCCCCGGTGGGGCGGGGTCGGGGAGCCAGTGCTGGGGCCGGGGGGGTCGCGCACCTTCCCACGGCCGCGCCGATGGTGGCGCCTGGGGGTAGAGGGTACCCTGCAGAAGCTCTCCCTGAGCCGGAAGAAGGCGCTGAGCGCCCAGGAGACGGACCCGGACGAGCTGTGCAGGCGGCGGGCGGCGCCATCTACCCTGCCGTGTTCAATGAGCGGGCGTGGCGGGGCTGCGGGCTCGGCGACCCCAAACACTCTGCTTTCCTCTCCCCGCCCTTATCGGAACCCCTGAGGCCCCGAGCAGAGTCGGGTCTTGATGGAGGCGGCCACGCCCGCCCGCTGTCGCCGAACATCCTGGCCTGGGGGCAAGGAGGGCTTCCTGCACATGGCGTCTGTCTCTGCAGGATCCTGGTGGCCCTGCTGACGCTGCACGTGGCGCCCCTCGCCGTCCTCCAGATGCTCTGTCCCTGTGCCGAGCAGAGGCTGCCAAGCGAGCCCCAGGCCTCATCGAGCGTGCCTGAGTCGAGAGGTCAGAGTTGGGCCGGTGCCCCCCGTCCCTGTGGCCCGGGTGGCGAGGTGGCAGGGGCGGCGAGGTGGCAGCGCCTGGCACGGGGCGGCCTTGGCCCTCAGTGGCCAGGCCTTTCTGTCGGTCTTCTACTAGGACCCACTGGGCCATCCAAGGACTCGCCCCTTGGGCTCCAGTCCCCAGCTTCGGCCTGGCTGCCGCCCTGGAGAGAGCACCTGCGGATCAGGTGGACGCAGAGCGGGTGCCCCAGGGAGGCCAAGTGGGCTGGGCCTCATCTGGGACTTTTGCTGCCCTCCCCTCTGCGCTCCTGCCTTCGTTCCACAAACCCTGGAACGAGACTGCTTTGGTGCCTGTGCTCATGGTTTGTCCGGCCTCAGGGAAGCGCTCAGGGAGCTGGGCAGGCAGAAGCCTTCCTGCCACCCCGTCACCTGTACCCCACTTGCCGGAAGTCCTGCTCTGGAGTCTGGCCAGATGAGCTTCCCTCCTCGGGTGATGGGGTGTGGGACAGGAGTGAGCGTGGCAGCCCCTGGCTGCCCTGGACACTCAGGGTGCAGAGGCTGGAGTGGCAGAGCACTGGGCTCAGGTGTGAGGGGCCTCCTCACTCTCAAGGGTCATGACTGGGGCATGAACAGGTGCTGGTGACAAGGTGTCATGGTGCAGCTCCAACTCCCTCCTCCCCGTGTGTCCCTTCTGCTCCTAAGTGCTTTCAGAAACCCTCTGACTTGCAGCCGAACCCCCTGGCTGGCTGCTTGGCCAGAAGCATGGGGCTCTCTCAGACACCCTGAGAAGGGCTGACCTGCAGGTGGAGGGCAGGCTGGGCCCCTGTGGGTGGGAGAGCCAGGGCCCTGGGTTCCTATGTCCCCTGTCCTACGTGGCCCTGGGTACTCGAGTGCAGGCATCCTCACTGACCCACGCTCTGTCTGCTCTCTCTGTGTCTCTCTGACCTCCAGGGCCTCTTTCTGCCAAGAACTGTAGCCCCCGCAAGGCCCTCCATTTCCTGGGCCCTGGGCCTGTGACCTCTGTGATCCTGCTCCACAGCCCCACTGCCCTGCACTCACCTCTCTCTCCCGGGCCCCCCGGGTCCCTCCAGTTCTCTTGCTGCCCGTTCTCTCCTTTTACAGGTTGCGTTTATTGGTTTATCTCTGGGGGTTGGTGAGCTCTCTTGTTTCCATGGAAACTGCCGTGGCCCCAGAAAGCCACAGCAGCTTTGAGCGACAAGGGCAGGACCCTGCAGGCCATCCCTGCCATCAGCTTAGAGACCGAAGACAGGATTTCAGGGCTCGCTTTATTAGAGACAACCCGCAGTCCTTCTGGAACGGGATCAACACCCCTGTCCCCGGGGGCTAACTCAGCTGGGTGAGACTCGGCTCTGTAGAGGTGTCCCCACCCCAGAGGAGGACAGCTGGCCAGGGGGCAGGGAAGGGGCTGCGTGGTACACTGTGCAGAGCAGAGCCCTGGGTGTGAGAAACGCCTCGGCCTCTGAGATGCTGTCAGCCACCTGAGTGGGCAGCCTGAGGACAAACTGTGACTTCTGCCTGGTTCCTGAGCTGAGAGTACCTTCCAGCCGTTTCTAGGGGTGTGTGAGGGAGGGCTGAGATTCCATACGTGGTGTGGCTTCACCCTCCTTCCCACCCCTCCCCATGTCGCCCACCTGGAAGTTCCAGGTGCCACCTGGAGCTCGGGCCAGGTCAGGGGAGGGGTGGGTGGACTAGTGGCTGAGCTGAGGAATCGATGGGTGAGTTTCCAGAAGGAAGGAGAAACAGAAACAGAGCCCTCCTCCCTCGAGGGGTGTTGGCGCTCACTCACTGAGGACTCTGGGTGCCAGGCCAACTCTAGCGCTGGGGGCGCAGTGGGACTGCGAGGTGGACATGCTCTTGGTCCAGGGAGGGAGATGGCTAGACAAACCGACAGTAACAGACGGGAGGAGGCCAGTGCAGCTGGCCTTGCTGGAACAGTAAGGGTTGAGCAGGCTGGGGGGCCCTGGGAGCCAGCTGCAGTGTCCTTGACCTGCAGCCCTGTAGGAGGGAGGTGGGGAGGGGGCTGAGAGAGGAAGGGCAGGTGGGGAGGCAGTGTAGAGCGTGGATCCAGTGGATCCAGGCCATTGGTGGGAGTGGGACCTGAGCTGGGGGTGCGGGAAGAGGGAGAGAGCAGAGTCAGGAGGGGAGCCCTGGGAATGGAGCTGGGAGCACTGGCACAAAGGGTTTGGGAGGTCAGTGGGGGCTCTGAGGGAGGAAGCCCCGAGCACAGGGACAGGAGTGGAGCGCTGGGCTACACAGTGTCGTTTTCTGCTCAAGTGCTCAGGCCTTGGGTCCTGCTGGGCTGGGTGGCCAGAGGCCAGGATACCAGGACACAGGGGCCCTGGGGAGATGCCTGGTGTGGGTAGAGGGCAGCCTGGGGAGGGGTTTGATGGGGAGGAGGAGGAGGGGAGTGGCAGATGAGGGGCCATGCCAGGAATGCGCTGTGGCCAAGAGGCCGAGGCCAGCAGACAAGACAGATCTCTGAGGCCCCTGTCGCAGCGTCTATGCACAGAGACCTTCCAGCCGCCTCATTAATGGCAGGATCTGGGGTGGAGAAAATCAAGAGTTGTCAGAGTGTTTTTCCAACTGTGGGGACCGTGGTGGCCTAGGAGAATGAGAGAGTTTGGGGCTGTGGGCACTCCCCGGGCTTAGGTTTCCCACAGAATTGGGGTATGCAGCTGCTCCAGGCTGTGGGCTGGAGCCCACTGAGGGGCTTGACTCTGTCTGGGTTCCTGACCCCCAGCCATTGAGGTGGCCCGTGGGGACTGTCACTGACCAGCTCACTCATTTCTGCATTTTCCCGTAGAAAAGGGGGAAGCAGAAGACCCCAGAAGCACTGAGGGGGAATGCTTGTCATGGGGGGACGTGGGTCGCTGAGGAAAGAAATTCAGTGGAGTGCTCCCTGTTGAAACTATAAAACTATATGTTTTA
The DNA here is from genome assembly GCF_041296265.1 of Equus caballus. Classification (NCBI taxonomy): domain Eukaryota; kingdom Metazoa; phylum Chordata; class Mammalia; order Perissodactyla; family Equidae; genus Equus; species Equus caballus. The sequence continues at coordinate 3,596,010 of NC_091691.1, read as the reverse complement.
AAAGACGTCCCTCCAGGATGTGGGGGACGAACGTGGTGCGCGGAAGCCATGGGGCTCGCATGAAGCTTCACTGTATGATGCGGAAGCCATAGGCCCTGGGCTGGTGCGGTGACAGGTGCTGGGCGTGTGGGCACCCACCACGTGCCCGGGTGCTGAGGGATGGGCACAAAGAGGGAACATCTCACCTCACGCATGATTCTTACATTGATTCCATGTTGAAGTGATAATATGTTGGGTATTCAGGGTTAATTAAAACAGATTATTTAAATTAATTTCCTGTATCTTTTTACTTTTTGTGTGGCTATAGAAAATTTAAAATTACACGTGTGGCTCACATCACCCTTGTATTGGACAGTGCTGCTCCAGAACATTCGCACAGCACTTCTCCCAGAACACTGCGTCAGGGCTGTGTGCGCATGTGGGGAGGGGTCACCAGGCACATCCAGGTGGGAGAACACCTTCCCAAGAAGCGCAGGCTCAGTCCGGGGTTAAAGTGCATGTGTGCATGCCCGTGGTGCACATCTGTCCCTGTTGTTATGTCTGTAATGTGTTCTGGAAGCGCTGATTAAGCCCCTGCTGTGTGCCCGCCAGAGGGGCAGCGGGCCTGGCTGGTGGGTGCAGACCTTCCTTCTGGTGGGCTCTCTACCCACCGATGGATGCCCTGGCCTCCCACTCGCCCTGGCCTCCACCCTGCCGGGCAGCCTTGACAATCTCAGGTGGCTGCTGTGCTGCCATGCTGGCTGCAGTGCCCTCCCATGGCAGGCCTGTCGTGCGTCTGTGCTCTCCCCATTTCTCCCCTGTCCTCCCCGCCCCCTGTTCTTTTCCTCTCATGCAACATGCATTCAGTCTACACTCACGGCCAGTCACTAATATTTGCCTCTGCAGCCCCATTGGCCCATTTTCGCATGAGGGGCCACTCCCACCATGAAGGACAAAGGCCGCTTTTGGGGACCAGCAGGAAGGGATGGGAGCAGCAGCTCCTCTGGGCTTTTTATAAACTGTCCTCGTCAAACAGCTCTGCTGGCAGAGCTTGCAGGGGACGGTGAGTGGGGATCACAGGGGCCATACCAGAGAGAAATGGCGGGGAGGGTCCCACTGGTTATGGCCGGGTTCTCAGCTTCAGGGGCTCCTGAGTCACGTGTGGCCAATAGGCTGGTGCGTTTTAGGGTTTTGCTTCATTAGGGTCACCGACACTGAGTGGCCACAAGCTGGCTTTAGGGGTGGGAGGAGCCCTGACCTTGAAGACAATAAGCCAGACTGTTTTGAACATTCAGTGATCACTGTATGTCTGTGACACCTGAGAGGGGCCCTCCAGAACTGGGCCTGGGAGCATGTCTCCCCGCTCCCCACCCCAGCCTGCAGTCACCCTTGGCTCAGTCCTACCTTCCATTCCCTCCGACCATAATAACCCCTCCATGAGGTGTGTGACCAGCTCCAAAAGTCCCTTGCTGGGTCCCCCGGGGAGGGTGTGGCTGAGCTGGGCTTAACAAAGGAGGTCTTTGCATTGTTAGGCTCTGCAGACCATTCTTGACCTCCCATCCCCACACAGAAAATGAAGAGGCCTGGATGGGTCTCCCTACTAGTCCCAGGGGCACGTGATGCCTGAGGGGCTCCGAGAGCCGCACAGAGCTGGGTGATGGCCTGCTGTCATCACTAGATGGTTTCTCAGGGCCTTCTGGGGCTCAAAGTTACACTGCTTTCCTATCCCAGGGTTCATGAGCCTTGTCAGATTTAAAGATGAATGTTGTTTGCTCTTCTCTCCTCTCCTCTCATCCTTGAGTTTCCAGAAGGACCAGGTCCTTACTCTGAGTGGGAGAGGACGCTCACATGTGGCAGGCTGAAGGAAAGCTGGCTTCACAGTCAGGCCCTGTCTGAGACCCGCCACTTGCTGGGGGTGAGCTGTGCATGGCTGTACTCCCGAGTCCTCAGGAAAGGCCCCTTGTGGAGAGTTCGGGGACACCGCAGCACCCAGGGGCAGGCCCGAGGCCACAGAAGCCCTGCTCCTGCCTGGCCGGGCCTGGGCGGGGCTGTGGCCTCAGGAGGGCACCAGCACGTTGGGAGATGCTGCAGGGTGGTGGGGCCCAGGCTCTCGTAGGAGACGGGACCCTTGCAGTGGGGACCAGAATACTGGCATTTGCACCTAAGGAAATGGGGGTGACAGTTCTCTCTGCGTCTGTCTTTTGTGAGTCACTCGTGGGCTGTGCTGCCCAGCTTCACCCACCACACGCCCCTGTCTGCTCCCCCTCGGCTCTGGGTAACTTGTTACAATACCTTTGTCACATCAAGTGTGCATGAGCACTTGAGCGTGAGGCCCAGGGAGGCGAAGCCAGGAAGACCTGAGCCCTCAGAGTTCCCAGTGTGGCACCACTGTGACCCTCCCCACCCACCAGGCGGCAAAGACCCCTGAGGAAGAACTTTCCAGAAATTCTCTTAAGAAGGGCCATCCCACCCTTGCAGGAATCCTGGGGAGAATTCAGCTGTCAGTGTTAGCATGAAACAGTCTGATGTCCTTCTGGAGGAGCCAGGGTCTGCAGAGTCTCAAATGCAGGTGCCTCCACTTGCTCAAGGTGACAAATGGTGACACAGAAGTGACCTAACAGGACCCTGAGAACTTTCCTCATGTCTCTCCAAGAACTCACAATGCCCTGTTGCAGGCTGTCTGACTGAGAACCAGGATGGAGGCTGCGGTCAAGGAGGACACGTACCCTGCTGAGAGCCCGCAGGGCAGACCCTGCCAGGCCAGAGCAGAGGAGAGCCCTGGCTGGGGCAGGCTCAATGGGGAGGGATGGGGCCTAGCACGTGAGCCTGTTCCCAGGCATGTTTGTCCCCGTGGGGTCCTCTCAGTCTCACTGATGCTGTCACCCCCTCAGCCTGGGGCAGCTGCTCTTGTAATCCCACACCCTGGCCCAGGCGTGGCTACAGATCTTCCTGGCCGTCTGCACAGAGAATAAATTCAGCAAAGGACAAAGCAAGGAGGAGCTGAACTGAGGGCTCCGTCCGGGGAGCTTCCATCTGAGGGTGCGCGACCTAACAGTCAGGGCAGGCTCAGGCAGCTGCACCTCTTGGCAGGAGCCCATCTCGGGGTGGGGAGGAAGCCTGGGAGCAGGAGGCTTGAGCAGTGAGTGTGTGCAGAATGCTGAGGGATGGTGGGAAACGTGGGAGAAAGAGCTTTCCAGATCAAATCCAAAAGCCTGCCTCCCTACTGGACTGCTGATGTGCTTCCTGACCTGTCTGTATGTGCTTCCTGACCTGTCCTGTCGGAGAGGAGAAGAGTGCCTGGAGGCAGGGAGCCCTCCTGTGCTGCTGGCAGTCAGGGCCCACCGCATGCGCTCCCCAGGGCAGGAGTCAACAGGCCGAGATTCCCTTCCTCGAAATTGACCTCCAGAACTTTCCCATGGCTCCTCGGAGGGCCTCCTGCACTCTGCTAAGGACTCCTCTTGGAGGTGCTGTCTCCAGGCGGTGCTCAGCCTCAGGACTGCCATAGGGTCCCCGCTGAAAGGAACGTGACAGAAATGTACTCGACATTAATGCTGCTCAGAGAACACAAACACAGCAGGTGCGCGGCGACTGTGGAGCTTGCCTTGGTTCCTGATGACAGTGTCCCATGTCTGCTCAGAGAGAAACAAAGGCAGCAGTGCTCTCATTGGAGGCCAGGCACTGGCAGAACTTGGAGGCCAGGCACTGGCAGAACTCGGCGGCCAGGAAGCATCTGGCCAGAGGATGTCCCATCAGCCCAGTGCTGCCAGGCTGCTGCGGGGGTGTGTGTGTGTGGGGGGACCAGGGAAGAGCCCCCCTCGGAGTGGCCCCTGAGAGAGGCAGAGACACCTCCCGCCACCCTGCTGTGGGCTCCCCAGCCCTTTGCAGAGGCTCTGTGTGCCTTCCTCCTGACAAATAAAAATGGCAAGCAATAGGATATATTGGAGTATATGAGGAAGCCATTTGGTATAAACCTAATTCGGCCTGACTTTGTTTTTCCAAAAGGGCCTGACTGTGGCCATTGAGCATGCATTGTATATCTGCTTAGACATTTTGAGATGAAGGTGCAACTTCCCTCCCCCTCCCAACGTTGGCATCTCCTTAAAGATTAAGTGTCTTTCTTTAGGCTGGGAACTGATTGCAGCGCTCGTCTGTGACAGCCCAGCTCGAGGCAACAGACCTGCCAACCTGTGGTGTTCACTGAGACAGCAGGCCTATCTGCTGTTTCCATCAATCGCTGTGCTGACAGAGCAGCCTCGTGACTATTGTAAAAGGGACATTTCAATCATATGTGAAACATCCTCTTTGAGGGTATATAACCACCCTGTATACCCCCACTTCTTTGGAGTGCTCTGTTCCTTTGTGGAAAGACTCTCCCGGGTTATAATCCTCACATTTTAGCTCAGAATAAACTCACCCAAATTTTCATTTATAGATTGGTTATGGATTATTTTCATCGACATTTGTAACATCATGGGTAATGGACTTTGCCTCCCTCTGGCTAGCCTTAGCAATCAATTATTTTTAGCTATGATTAGCTTTCTGCCACACATCCTAATTAACATTCTTTATAATGCAAACCTCCCATCTGTGACTTTAAAAAGCCCCTGAGATTTACTCCCTAGTGGGACTCTATTTGGGTTTCTACCTGAATCTGTGCTCCCTGAATTACAATTCTTTTATCCCAAAATAAATGCCTCTCTGCCTCTCATTTTTGCTCTTTATTTTTAGGTTAACAAGGTGAAGGCATTACTCTCCCCCACTCCTCATAATCACTGAGTCTACAAAGCCACACGTGACCCAGATGTCCCTATGTCCTACCTCCTGGAGTTCCCCTTTCTGTTAGTATCCAAATGAGACTGCTCAAATCAGGTCATCCATTTCAGGTAGTCCAGGCCTCCCCAGTTTCTGAGGGCTTTTTTTGGTAGGGGAGGTGGGGGTGTTGGGGGAAAAAGTCTTAGATTTCTCCCAAGCCAGTCCTCCTTTCTATCTTTTCCTCCACTTTTGTCTGTCTTTGCAGCTTCTGTCCTCTCTGTCTCCATGCTGTCCCCTCCCCTAGTCTGCTATTCTCCCCAGGGCCAAATTCAGCCCAAACTCCACCATTCAAAGCCCACCAGCATGCGGCCCCATATTAGCTCTCTTCAATCATCCTTACTACACCTCACCATGAATGGGTTTCCCAGCCCTTCCTTCTTGTCCTCCAACCTGGGCAATGGCAGTCACCTCTGTCCCCACCTGCTCCAGCCCTGACCATAGGTGCACCCTCCCCCAATTCCTGTAGCCTCTCTGCCCAAGGCTGACTGGCTCCTTGTATCCACCATGTTGGGCCTCCCTGGGAGAGTCCCGTGTCTGGTTCTCCAAACACCACTCCCTGGAAGCCCCAGCTAGTGGCCTGACCCTTCTGACCCCCACACCCCACTCTGAAATCTGCCAGAGCAAGGGAGGAGGGGGAGCTGAAGAGTTTGTCCCACTGGACCCATGGTGGGAGAAGTGGAGGTTGCTGAAACCCAGGCCATTTGACTTGCCACTGAGAACATTACTCCATGCATCTATTGGCCTAGCCGTGTAGGCAGGGTAAGAAATCCACATTTTGCATCTGTGTTTTTTTAATTACAAAATTTTTTTTTATCTTTTACTTTTTGCTGAGGAAGATTTGCCCTAAGCTTGATACGGACTCTGATATCAGTTTCCCCACATTAAACCCAGCATATATGAGGTTAAAACCAAAATACTCTTTCCCTGCTTACTCCCTGGCTTCCTGGCTCCAGAATCCACTATCCTCCATGGAGACAGACACCACCAAGGGCAAGCACCTGGATTCACTATCTCCTCCCCACAAAGAGATACAGGCTGGTGGGAAAGCTGCTGACTAGCAAGGTCATGAGCTCCCTCCTCTCTGCAAGTATCTCAAGGCCAAAGACAGGCTGGTGGGAAAGCTCCAACCAGCAAGGCCATGTGCTCCTTAAAAACCCTACCTAAAACCCCAAATAAAGACCCTTCCTTTTAGCTTTTTGGGGAGCTTTGGATTTCAGCATTAGCTGCCCTTCCTCCTTGCTCAGTGCTGTGCAAAAATAAAATTCCTACTTTCTTCCACTACCCCTGGTGTCAGAGATTGGTTTGCTGTGCAACAGGTGAGCAAACTCACTTCAGGTTCAATATCAAACTGACATCTCTACCCAATCTTTCCCCCCCTTTTTTTTTTGCTTGAGGAAGATTAGCCCTGAGCTAACATCTGCTGCCAATCTTCTACTTTGTATGGGGGTTGCTGCCATAGCACGGCCACTGACAAGTGGTGTAGGTTCACACCTGGAATGCAAACCTAGGCCGCTGAAGTGGAGCACACCAAGCTTAACCACTAGGCCAAGGGGCCAGCCTTGCATATGTGGTTTTTAAAAAATTTTACTTTATATTTATTAATATATTGATATATAATTTATATTTGTAAATTATTATACATAACTTATATTTATGTATTTATATTCTCTGTATTTAACTCCTTTTCGGTGTTGCCTGCTCTACAAAATTCCAGCTCATTCAGGTCGTGCTTAGAATAGCCAGGTGAGGGGCTCTTTCCTCTGTTGGGTAACCAACACTCTCCCGTGGACCAGCAGCAGGAGTGGGGGATTCTGGGGGTGGTAAACTGAGGGCATCAGTGACCCTTCTGGACCTTGGGAATCCCATGTTCTTTCACCAAGATGTGGGGTGTGGGTAATTCTTCAGCCTCCTTCAGTGACCACGTGGGGGTCTTCTGCCCCCATCCTCCCCCGCTGCCATATGCCCCCTAGTGGGCGAGTCCAACCCGCACCTGCTGCCTGCTGGCCTCCACCCACCCAGGAGAGCCAAACCCTTTGTCCTGCTGTCGTGACACCAGCCCAGCCAAGAGCTGCCAGTGTCACCGTCTCCACCGCAGTCCATGCGCCGCGCTGATTCCCACAGCTCCCCCAAGCCCGCCCTGCCCTCGTGCTGCTTGGAAACCTCATGATACTTTCTTTAAGACCCGCTCACGCATCCCCAGTCTCCCAGAAGGCAGAAGTACCCCTACCTTCCTCCTCGAGTTTCCCAGCCGCTTCCTCCCGGGACTCAGCACTGGTCCGCCCCGCGTGTGCTTGCAGGAGTGTGGTGACACGTCTGCCCCTGACGGGCCCAGGATTGGAGCTTCGTCCCAGCCCAGGACGCCGGCCTCGGCAGGGAGAGGGGTGCTGACAGCCCTCCGTGGTGGCTGCGCTGCCGGCTGCAGAGCCTCTCACAGGCCTGGCCCTGTCCCTCCCGGCCGGTGCTGCTCGCAGGGAGCCCGCCTTTCACGGATGGACGGGGCTCGGGCGCCGAGAGCTGACAGCGCGGCCTTCCCATCAAGGCTCCCCCAGCCCAGCCGCCGTCAGCCCCGCCAAAGCCGGCACCGCACGTTCAGCTTTCCGCCCAAAGGGAAGACCAATCATAAGATCGATTTTGCTGGTGGGGAAAATGGCCAATCGCAATTGGGGTCCCAGCCTAGCCCCGCCCCCAGTAGACTCGGGTGTTTCCAGCCTTGACCCAGAACGCTGCCGTGTGGGTGTGCAGGGGCTGCCAGGGGCGGAGGGCTGGGAGTCTGTAGACATGGGCAGATCCCCTTCCATCGGCCACATGCGAGGATTCCTGTTTTCCCACACAGGATAGGCTTCTGCCTTTAGCTTGTTCATTTTTGTATCCTCAGCTCACAGGTATCTCCTGGGTAATTGTTGGATCAATATGTTAATAGTTTACATATCGGTGGAACCCAACCATCACCTCTGTCATCGTGCGCTTCTAGAACAAGCAGTGCCCAGAGACAACTTCATGTGGAGAGAGACCAGAATGACCCTGGGACGGGACTTCACACGGTCCAGGTCAAGTTTCACTTGTTCCCAGGGAGCTGAGGCTGACGGGTAATCATCTCAGCCTCAGTTTCCCCTCCTAACCACTGTGGTAACCGCCAAGCTTTATAAAAAGCATGTAACTATATAATAACTCACAGTAACCTCTGGGTTAACCTCTCCTTTTGTAGAAGTTGGTTTTGAGGCTTCTGTTTACTGGTCATTGCACAGCATGAAATCAAGCTGCTCACAAAAATGTTTTTCAGAGGTGAAGTATTCCAAGTGTAAAGGAAAAGTGTCTTCTGTTACCTGACAGAAGAAAGGAAGCTTCTAGATTAGAAGAAATTTGTGCATTTCATCATTTTTAGGAGCTACTATTTTTAGCAAAGTCTTTGTCTTTAAGAGGAAAAATACCATGATTAATACTTTCAGAAGAGCTATTCAGCCGTTGTTTGTTGGTATAATAGGATCTTCTCAAGTTGAAATGCCTAAATATGATTTTAAGAGTTCATGGTATTTAGTTACACCAACTAAATTAAGAAACTTCAAGTGAGAGGGAGGTGGTGACAAGTTGGTGTGAATTTAACCTAAAAGAACTTACACTGATCTTCTCTGAGACAATACTTTGTGTTTGAAGGGTTTGCGTCACAAGATGAGTGTAATGGAAATCCCAGCTGCAGAAGTTTTGATTAAAATCCTCCTTTCTGTATCCCAGAGCTTTCTCACAAAGTTGAGAACCTTCTGGAGAATTTGTCCCGCCTCTAAGGGCGATTTTCCTTCTGGCTCAGTATTGCAGTTTGGAACCAGAATTAGCCCATTGGCTGTGAATTAGCCCCTTGTCTTTCACTTACTATAGAGGAGCCCAGAAGCAGAATTTCTAGGCTTCCAGACTGTCACTCTCACGAGCTAGGAGATTACAATGCTGGGTTAGGGAGTCAGACAGAACTTGAACTGTAATGTGGTCATAATTATATGATGAGAAAATAATACCCATGCTTAAAATGATCTGGATCCCGATGTGGCCATTTTGACTGCCTATTTCATTTTTATTCTGGTTCCCCCTGAGTGAGTTCCTAATAGGTGTAAGGAATTTGTCCATTTCATCTATGTTATCCAATTTATTGGCACAGAGTTCATAATATTCCTTTACCCTCTCAATATCTTAGTGTCAGTAGTGACATCCTCTTTTTCATTTCTAATATTGGTAATGTGTATCTTTTTCTCTGAATCAGTTTGGCTGGGGGTTTATCAATGTGACTGTTCAGTTCAAAGAACTAGGTTTTGGGGGCTGCCCTGGTGGCATAGTTGTTAAGTTCACATGCTCCACTTTAGTGTTCCAGGGTTCACAGGTTTGCTTTCCCAGTGTGGACCTAGCACCACACATTGAGCCATGCTGTGGTGGCATCCCACATGAAATAGAAGAAGATTGGAACAGATATTAGCTCAGGGCCAATCTTCCTCACAAAAAAAAGGAACCAGGTTTTGGTTTCATTGACTTCTTAGTTTTCCTGTCTCTCTGTTTTCTGTTTAGTTTATTTCTGCTCTTTATTATTTCATTTTTTTCTTGCATAATTTTGATATTGGCTCTTTTTCAGTTTCTTTCTTTCCTTTTTTTTTTTTTTTGAGGGAGATTAGCCCTGAGCTAACATCTGCTGCCAATCCTACTCTTTTTTTGCTGGCCCTGAGCTAACATCTGTGCCCATCTTCCTCTACTTTATATGTGGGATGCCTGCCACAGCATAGCCTGATCAACAGTGCCATGTCTGCACCCGGGATCCAAACCAGCAAACCCCGGGCCAATGAAGCAGAAGGTGTGCACTTTACCACTGTGCCACTGGGCTGGCCCCTCTTTTTCAGTTTCTTTCTTTCTTTTTTTTATAATACCTGTGTTGTTTTAATTTGCAATTGCCTCATCACTTGTGAAGTTGATCATCTTTTTCTTTCTTTTTTGCTTTTTTTATTTTTTAAAGATTGGCGCCTGGGCTAACAACTGTGGCCAATCTTTTTTTTGTTTTTCTACTTTATCTCCCCGAACACCCCCTGTACACAGTTGTATATCTTAGTTGCAGGTCCTTCTAGTTGTGGGATGTGGGACACTGCCTCAACGTGGCCTGATGAGCGGTGCCATGTCAGCGCCCGGGATCCCAACCCTGGGCTGCCACAGCAGAGTGCGTGAACTTAACCACTCAGCCACGGAGCCGGCCCCCTCTTTTTCAGTTTCTTAAGATGAAAGCTTATGTCATTCATTTTGAAACTTTTGAACGACTTCCTGTGTCTGTGTTCATGAGGGTTACTTGTCTGTACATTCCTTATGCTGTCATTTTGGTACAAGGATGATGCTGGCCTCATGGAGTGAGTCGGGAAACATTCATTCTGCTTCCATTTTCTATAAGAGTTTTATAGGTCATTGATTTTAGACCTTTGTAACTCTTTCTGATATGAGTGTTTATTTTATATGTTTGCCTCTAAGCACTGTTTTAGCTGCATCCCACAAATTTTGGTATGTCATGCTTTCACATTCATTCCAGTGAAAATACTTTTTAACATCTCTTGTTACTAGTTTCCAACTATTTGGGTATTTTTCAGATGTCTTCGTGTTACTGATTTCTCATTTAATTCCAGTATTCAGAAAACATTTCTTGTATTATTTGAATTTTTTTATTAATACCTTTACTAATAGGTGCTTGCAGTTTGAGTTTTTTAAAAATATCAAGTTGTAAACTTTTATCACAAATTAAAAATGAGGTTCTTAGAAATAGAACTTGACCAGATATGAAACAATCGAAAAACCTTTAATGATATATTGAGAAAAATTAGGGTTCATAACAAAAAAACAAAGTTTGTCATTGCCAAAAAGAGACGTCTTTAGATAAAATAATGAAAGTTTCATGCTGTGTAGATAATGCAGATGGTTTCAGTTATATGGTCAACGGGCAAAAAGCAAGCCCAGGAGGTCTTCCGCTGCGATCTTCTGTTCGTTTCTCAGTGCTGGAATGTCGTCTTCATCTTTTCGGGTTGGATGACTACAGACGGTGGTGGAGGCGGGAAGCCTGTGTCTACTCAGCTGCCCTGCTCAGCCCTGAGAGGGGGGTTCTCAGCTGGGGGTCAGCTGCTTTCGTCTCCTGGCCATCTTGTGGTCTAGGGATTTCTTGGCCTCTGTGTCGGTCGTTGAAGGTGCGGCGGTGCTGACGTTAAGGTGGCTGCTTATAGTAGGTCTCCTGTCCTCGATCTTCCTGATATGCTTGGCCATCCTCTCTGGCTGTCTTTGGTGAGGAGGCCCCTACGGCACTGTGGTCTATACCCCGATACAGCTTCTGTCTACTGGTCTGCCTTGTTCTCCTGCATCTGGCTGTCAGTCCCCTCCATCACTTCTCTCTGCACAGGAGGGCTGGAACACTGTGGTTGTCACCCGTAAGGTCTCCACATGTAGTGAGGTGGGGACCGAGGCCTGCGTGTGGTCGGGCTGGCATGGAGCCTGACCTTTGGGAGCTCTCTCTGATCCCACATTCTTCATGCTCTCACTATTCTGGTGGATCTGCTGGAGGGTGTGTGGAGGCCCCTTTGACTTGAACAGCGGCTATGCTGGCCCCAGGGTGCTGCACATTTACTGTGTGCACTGAAGCTCTGCCAGGCCTGTCACATTTGGTCCTCTGCCCCCATCTCCCTCAGCAGCATCAAACTGCACAGTCTCCCCATCTCCTGCACTGTGAAGGTCCCCGCTGGACTTCCTCCTCTGTGGCGGTCTGGGTACCAGTACATCTTCCCTGGTCCTTCCTGTGGATGAAACCATATCCACTTCTTACACTGAACCATTTTACTGTTCCCAAGCCTGTGTCACAATTACCTTCTTGTGCCTGCACTCCGCCCATGGTGCTGGGTTTGGTGTCAGCAGCACAGGGGCAGGGGCAGCTGAGGGTCTTGGCCTTGCTGTTCAGGGTGTGGTGACAGTGACTGGGCCAGCTCACCCCTCAAAGGTGCAGTGACGGAGCCTGGAGCTGGAGGCAGGGCTGCTCAGGGCTCTCTGGGCTCTGCTCTTCCTCCCACTACTGAGCAAACTCTTCTTTGGATTATTTGGTGTTTACTGAGACTTGTCTCTGGTTGGTGGGAAATGTGGTCTCTTGGCAAATGTGCCCTGTGCACGTGAGAAGAGTGTGTCCTCTGCTGTGTTGGGGGCGTGTTCTGTAACATCAGTTCGGGCAGAGTGGTGACGGTGCCGTCCAGGGCTTCCGCATCTGTCCTCGTCTCTGTCTAGCTGCTCCATCAGTGATCGAGCGAGTGTTGAAATCTGGGACTGTGGGCTGTCTGTTTCTCCTTTCAGTTATGTGGGTTTTCTTTGTATATTTGAAGCTCTGGGACTAGAAGCTGTGACTCTCCTGATACACAGCCATCGAGGACTGTGATGCCATCCTGGTGAATGGCCCCTTTGTTATTATGAAATGACCCTCTTTCCCTGGGAAATTCTTTGCTTTGAAAGCAGCACTGTTGGTCCTGGCCTGTGCTCTCCCCACTGGACCCCAGTGAATGTGCTGCTCCCTGGGAGCTCCCTGCGGGCCAGGTGCTATCTGGCCAGGCCTGTCCCCTACCCCCAACCCGAGGCCTGTGGGGGCATCAGAGAACTGAGAGAACCTGAGTTCCTGCTAGTCTGCCCACTCAACTGCAGGGTCGAGCTCACAGTGGCACTCTTGGAGAAGCATGAGATGAGTGGTGGAGTGGGAGGCCCCAGCATCAGCACTTGTTCCACGCGTCCTGGAGCAATGTCCTCGCTGCCCCCTCCATGTGCACATGCGTCCCCCCACCCATGCTGTCCCACCTCATCCAGAGCAGAGTTCCCTCTACCCCTGCTTGGAGGATGCCTGGTGTGGCGGTCCATCCATGCCAGCCTCCCCTCTCCCAGACCAAGGCCCATCTGCACTCAGCACGTGCTGCTGTCCGCAGAAAGCAGAGGGCACAGAATGCACACTGCACTGCCCCTGCAGCCACCGCCCTCCTTTCCTGTGGGGGAGCCTCAGCCTGCGGGTCTCTCTCCTCTTTCCTTTTCCCTGTCTCTGGGCTTCCTGCACTGAGCACATAGTTGGGTCTGCTTTTTTCTCCCTCTGACAATCCGCCTTTATTAGGTAATTATGTTGAATTTGTAATGACGCTGATGCAACTATGGGCGTGGTTGGGTTTAGATCCACCAGGTTCCTGTTTGTTTGCTATTTATCCCATTTGTGTCCATTTCCCTCTTTTCCTACCTTCTTTTGGGTGAATTATTGGTATGATTCCATCTTATCTCCTATATTAGCTTCATGGCTCAGCCACTTCATTTCATGTTTTGTGGTTGCTTTGAGGATTCCTGCCTCCATCTTCTGTTTGTGCCAGTCTGCCTTCAGATGACACTGTCCACTTCACGACGGTCCACTTTCGTGTCCCCTTCTTGGCCTTGGTGTTGTTGTTTGTCATATTTTACTTTTATATGAGTTATTAACCCCACAATAAATCATTATTTTTGCTTTAACATTCAACTGTGTTTCCAAAATATGGTGAAAGTCTTTGATATCTGCCCCATATGTAGCAGTCGTGGTGTCTGCGTTCCTTGCGTGGTCCCAGCTGTCCATCTAGGATTGTTTCCCTCTGCTGGAGGGGTTCCTTTCACATGTCTTGTAGTCGTGCTCTGCTGATGATTAATTCTCTCAGTGTTTCAATGTCTGAAAAATTTTTATCCTGCTATTTCTTTTACAGTTTAACTGAGGTATAATTGACATAATAATAAAGTAGTCATTTAAAGTGCATAATTAGACAAGGGTTAACAGTGATTAACATATTGATAAGCCATGAAGCCATCACCTCCATCGAGATAATGAGCATGTCCATCACCCCCAAGTTCCCTCGTGCCCCTTTGTGAGCCCGCCCTCCTGACCCCGTTGGCCCTCCCTACAAATCTACTTTTCTGTATTTCCTATAATTTTGTGTCAATGGGATCACTGAGTTCATTGTTTGTTGTGGTTTGGATTCTTTCACTATGACTGAAATTCATCCGTGTGGTTGCACGTGTGAACATGGCTCCTTTTATTGCTGAGAATCACCTTTTCTGTGATAAAATACATGACACAAAAATTACCACTTTAACCATTTTTATGTGTATAATTCAGTAGCACTAAGTACATGCACGTGTTGTATAACCAGCACCACTATCTGTTTCCAGAACATTTTCATCATCCTCAAATGTTATCTTCTATGGTATATAATCTGCTGTTAATACATCCAGTGTGTTTTTCATTTCAGACATTATTGTTTTGATCCTTAGCAGTTTGATTTAGTCATTTTAATGTCAAACATGTTCCCCTTATCATGCTAATTTTTCCTCTACCTTCCTGAGCATGTGGGTATATAACAGTTATTTTAATGTCCTTATCTACTGATTCTATCATCTATGCCATTTCTGGGTCTGTTTTTATTGATTGCTTTTTCTCTTCATAGAGTCATATTTTCTGGATTTATTTTGTATACCTGGTAAGTTTAGATTGGACACCAGACATTATGAATTTCACATTCTTGGGTGCTAGATTTTCTTGGTGTTCCTTTAGCTATTTGTAGACTTTTTTTGGGGATGCTATCAATACACCTAGGAACAGTGTCACCCTTTGAGGCTTGCTTTTCAGCTTGCTGAGGTGGGTTTTGAACAGCCTGGGGTGTAGGCCTCACTGGGCCCCGCTTCTGCGGACCCTGTGCAGTGCCTGTGAGGGAGACGTCTTTCCAGCATGGCGGCTGTGAGCTCAGGAGTCCCCCACACATGTGTGCCAAGCCGGCCGCAGCTGTGGGCTCTGTGGGACCCCCCACTGGTCTGCACAGAGCTCTTCCCTGCAGCTCTCTCCCCCTGGTCTCAGCACCACAGTTTCCAGCTGCCTTGGCCTCCCCGAACCCCAAATCCTCTCTTCACAACTCGGGGGGATCCCTGGGCTTCGGGTCTCCCTCCCTCTGCTGCAGCCGGGAAACTCCCCAGCAGGCTTCTGGGGCAAGAACACACTGACTTTGTTTCTCTGCTCTGAGCCATCATTGCCTCTGCTGCTGTTGTCCAGTGACCAAAAACTATTATTTCATACATTTTCTCCGATATTGTAAGCCATTCCTTAAAACAGGGTGGGAAATCCAGCCTTAGGTGGAAGCAAAATTGCTTGACTGCTTATTTTATATTAGTTTTTATATTACTTGCAGATCACTTGGAAGATGAGTTCATAATGGTGGTATTCCTGTTCAAGGTGCAAGTGTGTCTCTGTCCACATTGGATGGCGGGTTTCAGATATGAAATGATCATGGCTAGTCATGGGATGTAATGTCTGAGCAAACCTCCAGACACCAAAATGTTTTACAAATATTAATTTATGACATCAGGTCCCATTTGCATGTCATAGAGTGACAATTTGCTTGAAAATGAGGGTCTCACATTTATGTTCTGGTTCGAAGTGAAAGTGTGTCTCTATCCACGTGGGGCAGGCAGAGGTCCAGATGGGCAATGCCTGCTGGGAATGGTGCTGTCTTGAATGTGGAATTCACCTGATGGTCAGATGCCAAGTATCAAATTGATGACTCATTCGACATCTTCGGCGAGACTGGGGCTGGCAAAAGTGTGCCCAGAGCAGTGTTTGTGGACCTGGAGCCCACCATGTTGGTAGGTATACGGACACTCACAGTGGCTGTCCTGGGAGGGTGGGAGAGCCTTGCTAAAACCCTCCGTGGGCTCCTTTGGATCTCCTTGCAGAAGGGACGGACATACAAGTGTATGCCCGTGGTCTCGTTAGGTGACACACTAGAAGGTTAGTGCCTGAAATGTCCATGTGACTCAGGCTCCTAATTGAGAAAAACCTGCTGTGAGATTGGCCGGCAGTGAGATGGGCTGGGGGTGGAGTCACTCATGGCCTCCTTGGCCCGGTCAGCTGGTTGTGGAGACCCTGTCTGCAGGGCGCCCGGGCACCAGTCTCTCCTTAGTGCTGTGCAGTCCCTCAGGTTGGGGAACGAGGCTTGACCTGCATCTTAGACATAGAAAGCTCAGTATAGAACATTCATTAGGTTCCCCCAGATTAGAAGTCTGAGGTAGTTTCCAAGGAGAGCTGCAAAGAGAGCACCTTTCAGTGGCCACCAGGGGATGACAGAATGTCACCCTGCAGCCTGTGAGACCCAGGCCACATAGGGTGCCCTGCCAGGACTGCCCAGCAACAGTCATGCTGGGGACTGTCTAGCCTAAGGGATTTTTAAATTCCACCCTTGGCTGTAGCTACGAGGATAGAAGATACACGCACGTGTAGAGCTGCCTGTGTGCGGTGCAAGAGCTATCCTCCCTTCTTGGGGAACCAGTCATGCTGGCATTTGTACCGTGAGTTGACTCCTCTCTCCTAGAGCCATCGGGTGAGGTTGTGGTCTGTGTATTACACAGACATGTCTCCTGTGAGACACCGATGCTGCTGACCTGCAAGGAACAGTGTGTGCTTGGTAGAAGGGGACGGTCCCAATCTGTCCACCTGGGTGAATTAACAACAGGCCTTAAAGACTCGTGGTCCCTGTGTCCTCTTTGTAGATGAAGTGCACAGGGGCCCATAGGCAGCCCTTCCACCCGGAGCAGCTGATCACCAAAAAGGAAGACGCAGCCAATAATTACGTCAGAGGCCATTGCACCATCAGCAAGGAGATCGTCGACCTGGTCCTGGACCGGATCCACAAACAGGTGAGAAGAGCGCTGAGAAGGCCACCTGTGGACACTGTCCTGCACAAGAGGGTAGGCCTTGGAATGTGATCAGGAGGACATTTTGGCAAAACCGAGGCCAGAATCACGAGTCGACAGTCTTACCCTCCAGTGTGGCTGCAGTGCATCCATACGTCTTTACCGTCTGTCTGCTTTGCCTCTAAGTACCATGCATGTTCACTGTGGAGGGTGTGAACGGTGTGACCTTGCAGAGGAAGAGAAGTGACTGGGGCTGGTTGGAGGTTGCGCTGTGCCTTCTGCCCACGTAGGCTCCCATCCTCTGCTTTCTCTCAGGCGGATCTGTGCACAGGGCTTCCTCATTTTCCACAGCTCCGGGGGCAGCCCCGGCTCTGGGTTTGCATCTCTGCTCATGGAGCGCCTCTCGGTGGACTATGGCAAGAGGTCCAAGCTCGAACCTGCCATTTCCCCAGCCCCCCAGGTTTCCACGGCCATGGTGGAGCCCTCCAACTGCATCCTGACCACCCACACGACCCTGGAACGTGCTGACTGTGCCTTCATGGTGGACAAGGAAGCCATCTATGACATATGTCATCACAACCTGGACATCGAGCTGCCCACGTGCACCAACCTCAGTCGTCTCATTGGGCAGATCATGTTCTCCATCATGGCCTCCCTCCAACTGTAATGAAGAAAACCCAGCATGTATTGAGCACCAACTGCGTGTGGCACATTCTGGATGCTGGAGACACAGCAGCCAACAGAGACACTGTCCCTCATGGTGGAGACAAGGAGACAGGTGGTCAGAGGCCTGTGCTAACCTGAGAGCTGGTGTAGACAGGACCATGCGCTGATGGAATTAGCCATGTGGGGGGTTCAGGATTCAGTAGTGGGCCCCATGCTAGATGGGCTGATCTGGGAAGGCTCTGGGAAGACCTAATGCTCGATTGTCACTTTAACAAGATCCCTGTGGCTCTGTGAGGACAGTAGACAGCTAGAGGATGAGTGGGCAGGGGAGGCTGTGGCCTGCAGTGGCAGGCGTGTGACAGAGAGGGAGCTAATGGTCAGGAGGTGGAAGCCCCAGGTCTTAGTGCTGAGACCTAGGGAGGGTCGGGTTTGGGAGGGAGGCTATCCATTGGTTTGACACAGGCCGAGTTCGGGGTGTGGTGGGGACATGACTGCCTCAGGCAAGCCCTCCCTGGTACCCACAGCCCAGCCCTCCTGGCTCTTTGACCTCTGTGGTTCTGGTCCCACCTGCAGAAGGGCTTTCCCAGGCTCTCTCTATCCCTGGGATGTGCTGTGTGGTGGGCACGGGAAGGCCTTGGACGTGGACTTCAGGGCTGGCTCTGCTGTCTCAGGACCAACAGTGGACCTGGCCACTCCCCAAGCCCTCCTCCTCAGCCTCAGTGTCCCTGTCTGTGGGATGGGCCAGTTGGAAGCATCCACCTGCAAGGTCTCCTCCAGCACTCTGTTCTGTGGGGATGTCAGATCTTCCGGGCAGGGGCCCTATCCTGTGACAGGCATGGCTGGCCCCCTCCCAGGCCAGCCTCTGTTGAGTGAGCGCACGCCCAGGACCGAGAGTGTGCTCAGGAAGGCCTCTCTCCCAGGCCTGTGTCCCCGTCCGCCTCCTCCTGACCTGGGCTCTCAGGTGCCTGTGTCAGGAATATCCATGGAGGCCTGAAGGGCATGGGAGGGAGGCAGTGAGGCCACCCCTGTCCCACAGGAGCTTGTCCTCTGACCATGGGGAGACTGGGACACCCCCACTAAGCAGGGAGGGGAGCTTGACTACTCAGGTGTCCAGGGACAAAGAGCCATGGGCCCTCTGAGGAGGGGACACCAGGCAGGAGGACTCTTGACAAAGACAGTGGTGGGATGGAGAGGGGAGGGCACGCTAGGCAGGGAGAATGGCTTGAGCAAAGGGGCGGAGGGGGAATGAACTCATGTCTCGGAGGGAGGAAGACGCTGTTGATGGGGGCTCAGAGCCCAGACTTGAGCCAATCGCTTTACCAGCTTTACCAGCACCCCGTCCTGGAGCAGGCCTTGCACAGCTCTGCCTGAGCCCTCCCCTCCAGGGACTCCAGCCACCCCTTGGCACTTCCGTGTCACCCCTGTGCACCTGCTACCTGCCATCCGCTGGATTCTATTTTCTGGAATCCCACGTCTGCCAATGGAGCTACCAGGTACAGTCTTGGGCGGGGGGTGGAAGAGAGGATCCCTTACCTCCACCCACTTCCCAGGTCACTGTGAACTAGTGGCACCAACAGGGCAATGAGGAAGCCAGCCACCTCTTGTAGGGGATTGAATGGTGACCCCCCCAAAAGGTATGCCCCCCCAGAACCTGTGAACATGACCTTCTTTGGAAAAAGACTCTTTACAGATGTAATTGACAAGGATCTCAAGGTGAGCGCATCCTGAAGCACCCAGGTGGCCCTAAATCCAGTGACAAGTGTCCTTATAAGAGGAGGAGAGACACAGATGCAGATCAGAAGACATAGAGAAGGCCCTGTGACACCAGAGGCAGAGCCTGGAGTGGGGCAGCCATGTCACATGTGACACCTGGGGCCAACAGAAGCTGCAGGAGTCAGGAAGGTCCTAGAAGCCCAGAGTCAACACGGCCCTGCCAATGCCATGATTTCAGACCTCTGGCCCAGGATGGGACCCAAGCCACGGCTCACCCACCATCCGGGATCCTTGGTCACCCTGCCTAATGGTGGTGTAGTGAGTGGCCAGGTCACCTCAGGATGCTGGGGTGTCAGTGATGAAGTAAGGCACTGTGGGGGTGGGGCACATGTGGATGGGAGTCAGGGTTCGAGCAGGTAGGTGGGGGATGGGGGGCTGCCCTTGAACTGGGGCAGGAGGCAGAGGGGCTGGCCCTCCTGCCGGGGCCTGAGATCATCGTCCTTCCTGTGGGTGGATTCACCCAGAACCTCCATGCTTCTGGACGTCATTCCACGTCCTCAGCTTCTCTCCGCCAGCCCCATGATGGGTACCCAGATCCAGTGAATCAGAGGGTCTCAGACACTAAAGTCACACATCTGAGGACAGGCCTAGGAGCCCACGAGAGGGACACAGACCCCAATT
Source organism: Equus caballus (assembly GCF_041296265.1). Lineage (NCBI taxonomy): Eukaryota > Metazoa > Chordata > Mammalia > Perissodactyla > Equidae > Equus > Equus caballus. Next base: position 3,576,450 of record NC_091691.1, on the reverse strand, counting down.
TATGAGGTAGAGGGCCTGCAGAGGGAGTGGCTGCTGGAGACCTGACGTCAGCCGGCTGACACACCACCTGCCTTTCAACCCCAGGGAGCCCCAGTCCTCAGGAAGGAACAGCCCTCTGGGCTTGACCTCCTCCCCCAGAACTGAAAGGCTCCTGTGATCCCCACTGCCTCAGTTTCCCCGGGTCTCCTCTTCCTCTGAACAGATTAACTAAGAGAATCTGGAACCTTCTCCCCCACCCCCACCCCATCATCTGGGGACTCCAAGAATCCCAACGAAAGACCCTGGGCCGTGTGTCCAGGGTTAATTGTCCAGAGGTCCGGCCGTGTGAGGGAGGGGAGCGGACACGGCCCTCATCGCCCCGTCATCCCGAGTCTGCAGGAGTTCCTGAACAGCAGCTTAATTCCAGTGAGTCTGCCCCACCTGGAGGACAGAGCCGTCCTCCTGACGCCAACTCCATCGGGGACGCCGTCTCTGGCCCCACGTGCTTCCTCCTGGGGATGCCTGGAGGCTGGAGACAGGCCTGTGCAGAGCTCCCATGGTCTCCCACTGCCTTCGGCTCCCTTCTCCACCCCCAAGCCCTACGCCCGGCCATGGCCTCTGTGAGGGTAGCCAGGCCCTTGTTCTCATGGACCCATGACCCAGCCAGGAGGCCCGGGGCCTGGAGATGAGTGTTCAGAGCAGGCGGCATGGGGCTGAGGGTGGCTCTGGACCAGACCTTGTCCCTCTGGGGCAGGGAGGGAAGGTGCTGGCCTGTCCCCACGGTGGCACGAAGCCCCCACTGTGGGACCGTCGGCCTGGCTGAGCTGCAGCGGCAGGCTCTGCACCTGCCCGAGGAGGCGAGGTGATGGAGCTCCTGGTGCTGGCCCTCTGTTCCACTGTGATGCTGCCAGCCGGGAGGTGGGGCCGCTCTGTAGCCTTGGGCACTCATCTGGGCCCCTGGTGGGGACCTCAGGTGGTCTCCCCCGCCTCTCCCTCCTCGCCCCACAGGCCCACCGGTCCGTCATGTGGGACATCAGCAGGAAACACAGTAGACTGGGAGAATGTGCACCAACCCTGGGGGCTTTTATTTTCTTCTTTCTGCTTATCTGCTCTTCCCAAGGTTTCTGTAAGGAGCACACGTCACAGACTGAAAACACCAGCAGCAGCCTCCTTCTATTCACCAGCTCTTCTCTAGTGTCTGAGGGATCATGACACATGTCACACACTCAGACCAGAAAGACATCAGGTGAGAAGGAAAAGCCCCTCTGTGTTCTTGCGGCCCCGCCCAGACAGGAGCACATCCACAGCTGCCTGATGGACCTTTCAGGAAGCCCTCGATGAGGCATTATTATAACCCCATGTGACAGGGGAAGAGACAGAGGCACACAGAGTTAAGTGACTTGAACTTGGTCACACAGAGTGGCGGAGCAGAGCTCACGGGTGGGTGGTGGAGCCTGTACATGGACTACTCAGGTGGGGCTGGGCGGCAGGGGTGGGGGCACCCTCAGGAGAGACCAGGGAGGGGTGCCCCACAGCAGAGGCATCTGGGGCTCTCCCTCTCTCATGCCCTCCTCTTTGTCCTCCTCCCACCTCCCCTGGTGCAGGTGGGTGAGGAGGCTGGTGCCACTGGGAGAGCAGCTGCTGGCTGAGGGGAATGCATGGCAGGGACTCAGGCTGCAATGGGCCAAGGCGTCCGGGTGAGGGGGTGATGGCACTGCTGTTGCAGCCACCACTCTCAAAGCCTCCCTCCTCTGAGGAAGGTGGGAGATACAGAGGACACACACGGGGGCCTGGGCTCAGGAGGAGCAGCAGGAGCATGGGAGGAAGACCTGGAGTCCTGCTGAGCTGGCCTGGGTGGGCGATGGATGCCCAGGCGGGCATGGTCCCTGGGTGGGTGTGAGACTGCACAGGTGTGATACCCGGGTGGGCATGAGAGTCAGCAGGCCTGACACCTGAGGGGGAATGCCGCCAGGCAGGGGTGATAGCCGGGTAAGCATGGTACACAGGCAGGCATGTTAGCAAGCGACCATGACACATGGGGGGCATAATCCTCAGCAGGTATGATACTCGGGCAGGCACATTTGCAGGTGGTGGCTGAACGCATGGACGCAGTGCACTTCTGGGCAGTCACGGGCTGTGCAGACACTGCAGGAGGCAGTGGCCAGGAGGGCCATGCACAGGGCAAATCTGATGACCTGGGTGAGTGGGTGCACTTCCTGCCCACTGCCTCTCACTGATGGACAGGACCAATCCCCAAACCTAAAGGGACCTTGAAGACTGTCCAGTCCAAGCCCTTCACCCTACAGGAAAGCGAGTCAGCCTCAGAGAGGCGAGGTGTAGCACCCAAGGCCACACTGCTGGGCAGTGGGCACCAGGGACCCTGCCACCAGGCTGTATCACACAAAGTTTCTTCCATCTGTCCTGGAGTAGAGGAGGTCAGGGGCACATGGAAGAAGCCAGTGGGAACCTACAGGGCCAGCACCTGCCCCAACTCCCCCAGCAGCAACTGGGGGGAGGCCCCTGAAGAGAGGGGATGGTCAACCTCCTGTTGGGGTATCATCCTGCCACCGAACGCCCTGGGGCATGAGCTGATGGCAGTTGAGCAGACGAGGTGCTGGGGTCACACCGTTTGACATGCATCCTGCTCGCAGGCCAAGGATGGAAAGCCGCCCTTCTCCAAACCTGCTGGGAGGGTCTCGGCACTTGGCTGTGCACCTGCCATGGATGGAACTATGCCCCCTAAGTTCATGAGTGGAAGCCGTAACCCCAGCGTGACTGTATCTGGAGACAGGGTCTTTAATTAAGGCTAAATGAAGTCATAAGGGTGGTCCTAACCCAGCAGGATCGTGGCCTTGTAAAAGAGAGAGAGATCTGTCTCCACCACTGAGGACACAGTGAGATGGTGGCCACCTGCAAGCCAGGAAGAGAATCTTTCCAGCAACTGACCTTTCTGACCCTGACCTTGGACTTCCAGCCTCCAGAACTGTGAAAAATAAACACCTGTTGTTGAAGCGCCTGATGCCTGGTGTTTGTTACAGCAGCCCCAGCTGACCAAGAGAGGACCTGACCCCGGGGCTGCATCACCCGGGCTCTGGAAGGTTCCAGCACGAATCCCAGGCCTGGCAGTATGTTGATCCACATGCAGATTCTCTGCCCCTGTCCCTGGGAGAGGGGCAGTCGATGAGAGCCCCTCAGTGGAGAGCTGAGCTGAAGGGCCTGGCTAGACCACAAAGCATCAGAAAGAGAGAACCTGGCAGAGGATCACACCTCAAAACAGGAAAGAACAGGGTTGCCTTGTGACAGCTGGGCCCAGGGCACCAACCTGAAGTCTCCTGAACAGCAGGGCACTGGAGAAACCTGGGGTTCCTGGCAGGGGATGGGGTCCGGGGAGATGGTGGGTGGGTGGTGGTGGGCTGTGCCCTTCAGCCAGGAGAAGGAGAGCTGAGCCACAGAATCACAGAGCTCTGTGGTCTGAGAAAGTGGTGGGGAGGAGATGAGAGCCCCTGGGCACCCTGGCTGGTCTCTGGTGACTTGGGCACCAGCCCCTCTTCTGGCATCCCCTCTGGGATCTGTGGATCCCTGAGTTCTAGAGGCTGGCAAGGTTAGCCCAGGTCACTCTGGTCCCGGGGCTGTGGGGGAGGGGTGCAGGGTCAGAGTAGGGGGGCAGGAGTCGGGTGCTGAATGCTGGGCAGACCCCCGCAGAGCCGAGGTGGGCGAGGCCACCCCTGCCTCCCTCTCCCAGGAGACCACCACGAAGAATCTCAGGTCAGCATAGGGGAGACGGGGAGGGAATGGCAGCGGGGCTGCAGGGCACGCTGGGGTCAGGCACTGACCGCTGATGGGAGGGGCGAGTGGCCACTTCTGGAGGAACAACAGGCGGCCGTGGAAGGCGGTGCCCGGGACGGCGGCTCGCGCTCACGGAAGGTCCACAGCACGTTCTGGTGGCGCCCGGGACGCGAGGCACAGCCAGGGCCCAGCAGCGGAGCCCTGTCCGGGGCAGCGCAGGATGGCGCTCCAGGCCCGCCCCTCGCTCCCCCTCCTTTGTGGCTCCTGGCGACCAGGCTGCAGCGCCAGCCAAAGACCCAGAGCTGCGGCGCCAGGTGAGTCCGAGGCAGGCAGCTAGTCCGGGTTGAGGTGGACGAGCTGTTGGGGACATGCCGGGTTCACCCGGGGGCAGGGGACACCAGGGGCGGTGCAGGTCCTCGGGAGCGGGCGCCTCCATCGGTGACCCCCGCTCCCCACCCACCGCGTCCCCACCCGGGTCCCTGCCGTTCTTGGCGTTGCTGGGCCCAGTATGCCGCGGACCCTTAGCTGGCATGGGATCCCCACCCTTCGACCCCAGGGTTCAGAGCAAGCTGTTTCAGGGGGTGGGGGCCTGGTTCTGCCCGGAGCAGGATCGCAGGGCCAGGGTGAGGGGTGGTCTAGGGCTGTTCTCTCCGCAGGGGGCGCTGGGATCCCAGAGGATGCTGCGCATCCTGAATTAATGGAGGAGCCTCTATCCTTCTCCCAGAAACAACTAGAACCCCTGGTGCCTCTCTAGGGATTCAATGCCACAGGTGGGGGTTGAGAAAGGTGAGGCCTCAGGCTGGGAGACCCCCCTCCAGCGCTGCCGTCCCCCTCAGTGGGTGGAGTGGTGCACACTTGGAAAGTCTCCTGGCCCTCAAGGAGCCGGTCTCCCACCCGTTCCCCGCCAGCGAGATGAGGGTGCCCCTTGGGCCTGGCTTCTCTCTACGCTGCTCCCTGTTAAATTCCCTGGGGAGGAAAAATTAAAGCAAAAAATCCTCCAGAAGGACAAACCTTGAGTCTAATTAGCGTTCAGGCTTCTCGCTGAGAAATCCTCTATCATGTTCTTCCAGGCCAGTGCTGCTGGAGGGAGAGAAGGCGTCCAGGGTTTGGGCAGGGGGATTTGGGGAGAGCAGTGAGCAGGGGAGGGGACGGCCCACCTTGATGGAGGCCCCTCTGCACAGCTTGTTGGCTTCCTCTCTCAGACCAACACGGGGGGCATTTAACCCATCTGGGTCAGCCCCCCTGGAGGGAAGACAGATTGTGCCTCTCCTGATGCCCTGGACCCCTGCCCTATTGTTGGATCCTCTGACATCTGGGCCCTGACGGCTGGTCTGTGTCGCCTGCAGGCCCACCCAATGCATGCCCTCTTCTGTGACAGCCCTGGCTCAGGCCAGGACCTCAGGTGCCTGCATGGCGCAACCAGCCCTCTGCTGGCCCCCTGCGGCTGTGCAGAGGAGGCTGTGCATCCTGGCCTGGCTGTCCCAGGACTCTGTGCTGTGGCTGAAGATGGACTTAAAGGCCAGGTTCTAGGTTGGGCTCAAGGTCATTCCCCAGTCATCCACCTGTGCTGAGGGGCCTGACTCCTGCCCCAGGTGAGATGTCTACCCTGCTGCGGTCCACATGCCCTACCCACGACCTGACCCCACTCCAGGCCTCAGTGTCCACCCAGAAGCCGAAGAGAAATACACAGTGCCCCCTCCAGACGTGGGGCACCCAGGCCTCTGGTCCCACTGGGCCAAGAAACCTCAGTGTACAATCTAGAGCATGTGACATATGCCCCTATACCTGCTTTTGTCACACATGTCCACACAGGCACTGAGCTGCTTCTGAATTGTGTGATGGGGCCAGCAAGATGGCTCACCATGGCCTTAAGAACGCTTCCTCAGACTCACACACTCATACAGAGGCACACAGGCCTTTGTGCTCCCACAGGTGGCACCCGAGGCCCCAGTTGGGTGTGGGGAGAAGAGGTCCCCTGATCACAGCAGGTCACACCCGTGGGTGATAGACGGTTCAGTGGTTACCCTGCCTGTGTGCGCTGGTGTGCCCAATGTACACAGTGGACACACAGACCCCTGTGCTCAGACGTCTACACCAGGGAAACTGTGGGCGTGCTGTGTGCCTCCTGGGGGCTCATCGACCTCTCTCCCCATTAGTCTGGCTTCTACTCTGCCTTCATGGGTGCTTCGTGTAGGTCTTCCTGGCACCTCCTGGATGTGACTCTGGCCCCCATGGCCATCATGTCCCTCCTGGTCTCCTTCTACACCTCCTAGGAGCCCGCCTGTGCTGTGCTGCTGGCCTTCCTGTGGGGCTGCATACAGTGAGCCCTGGGGCTCCTGCTCTAGGGTGAGACCCTCGGGCCTTCCTGCCATGGTCAGGGCTGTGGTTCTGCTCTTCCTGGGGCCCTGAGGCACCTGCTTCCTGGGGCTGCTTCTGCTCTCAGCATTTCCTTCTTTGCATTCCGAGGGCTGTCCTGTGTGTGTGTTGGGGGGGAAGGGAGGTGGAAGTGCCCTCGGCACCCTATTCTGCTGAGAGGCCAGGACACTTGGAGATGTGCCCAGAGCCTCAGACCCCCAGCCTCCCTTTCCTGCTCTCCAAACCAGCACAACAGGTGTGTCACCAGTGGCCCTTAGCCCCGGTCCCACCAACAACCCATCTCCCAGCCCACATCCTCCATGTCCTCTGGGACCAGGCAGAGCTGGGACCAACTCAGTATTTCCTCTTGGCTGGCCAGGGTCCCTGCAGGACGTCATCTCCTGCTCTGTCAGTCATTAAAGGTTTCACCTCCGCTGCTACTGTTACCATTGGGTTCGGGCAGATCACGGTGGGCTTGCTGTTGGCACCAGGGCACCTACTGGGTAGAGGACCAAGGCCAGGTCCTGGTATGTGTGAGCCAGTCGATGTCCTGCTATTCCAGAGCTCAAAGCACACGGTGCTCACGTGGGTCTCCATGAATAAAACAGCTGCTGGGGGAGATGTTGGAGGAGGGTCCTATTCTACCACAGGTCATTTGCTGACCAGTGATGACAGCCCCGCTCTGGGTGGAGTCTCCCCCCAGTGTGCTTGGCTCCCTCACTGAGTGGTTCTGTTCCGCTGCCTCTGTTGCACACTCAGCCAGCAGCCATCACAGGCCCCGAGCATCCTGCCAAACTTCCACGAGCAAACGATTCCCCGACGCTCGTTTAGCTAGATGATTCATTTTATGTTTCTTTCCAATTTCTGTTTCCTATTTTCAAATGTCATACTTCTCTATGTTTCTGTTTAAACCTCTATAAGGAGCACTAGATCACTGATCATCGGATGTCCGAGGCCATCATTGGTTCTCCTTTCCCTGGGTCTGACATTCCTGGGGGGCAGGAGCTGTCTTGTTCCCAACTGTGGCCGCCCAGTGCTGTGCTTGGTACAAAGCAGGTCAGCGCTGAGGTGGGTGAGCAGAGTGGACTCGAGCAGCTTTGTACAAATGAAGCCCTGTGACCCCCGGTAGCAGATGCAGGCCACCAATTACCTTGTGACCTGGTGTCCCCACCGGGATGTCTCCAAGGCCTGGTCCCCTTGGCTGGGCTCTGCCCCAGGATGCCCCATGACAGTCTTCCCTGACGGCGGGCAGTGAGCAGATCAAGGCCCGGAGGAGACGTGTGTGTGAGAATCAAGTAGCTGACACGTCTTCCCTCTTGCTCTGGGCTGGGGCTGGATTCACACTTATCCTGTGCTTGTTTCTCACCACACCCCTGGGTGCAGGCTTCTCATCATCTCCATTTAGGGAGGAGGGAACCCCTTAGAAAGGTGGGGTGAGTGCGATTTGTATATTATGTGCACGCACATGTCAGTGGGAACTTGGCAACTGCTGTATCCTGGGATGGTCTGTCCTTTATTCTGGAAACATCCTTCCTTTTCAGTGTCAAGAACGCTCCTTGATGTGATCATTGTGTGCATGCAGGGCAGCTTCTTTATGCATTCATACTTGGTGACCCCAGGCCCCCAATGGCATTGAACTCTGACTATGTCATGACAGCCATTGGAGAGCCCCTGGGCTGGGGGGCATGTCCTCCTGACCTGCCCAGGAGAGAGGAGGGGAGGTGGAGGTTGGAGGTGTCACTGGCTAACTAGCTGGGACTTCTGTGTAACCAGCACCTCAGGAACCTTGGCCCTGGTGAGCAGTGTGCATCCAGGGGAGTGTATTGAGGTCAGTGATGGTCACATGAACTGAAGGGGAACAAAGATTGGCATGAAGAACAGGTGCACAGCTTTGTGACAAATCCACAATGTCTTTGTCTTTCTGTTTGCTCACTCGTGGAGGGTACCTTAAAGCCTGATGGATTTTAATAGATGCGCGCCCTGTACCATCACTGCAAAGTACTGAATTTCCCATGATCCTTCGTTTCTCTGCTTGCTGGCCGTGCTGACCCGCATTTGTGTCTGTTGTCTGATAGAGCGTTTAGGGTTGGATTCAGGGTCAACAAAGAGCCTTTTACAAACACTGTGGATTCTTTTCAGTTGTCTCCTAAAGCATCTGTCACGTCTGGAATTCACTCCAACCACGAGGAGGAGCGTCCCTTCAGTGCCTATGAAATGGACTCTTCAAGAGTTTTTAGTTTTAAAACTGGGAATCTGGAAGATTCAGTTCCTAATGATTGCACGATATTTATTTCTTGATATTTTGTTTTTTCATAAACATGCTTTCGAAAGAGATAGTTGACTGTCCTCTCTGACTTCTGAGGTCACCCCTGGGGGTGGAGCAGTGATAGATGTGGGTCCACCTTCACATTCAGGGTGCAGATCTGTGACCCAAACTGACATTCTTTCTGTTTGATGACTTCCCCGTGTCCCCTCCCCCTGAGCGATGATGATTCTTTCCTGACATTTGTCAATATGTGTCTTTAAACCTTCGGTGCCTTTTCTAAAAATTAAAACATGGAAATCCTTGTCAATATTTCAGGATTTCCTGCTACCTAGAATGTTAACTAATAGAATTCCTCTGGGTTTCGTTGCCCTAGTTCAGATCCTTTAAGGTGAGTGAACAAGATTCTGTGCTCCCTTCTGGGGCTTACATTCTGTGTTGACGAGTCACAATGCTGTATTGTAATCATGGGAACAGCTTTAGTGAGATACGGTTCACATACAAGTCACACTTGAAGGTGTGCAATTCACTGTTTTTTAATATATTCCCAAAACTGTGCAACATCACCTCAATTGATTCTGGAAGCTTTCGACCATCCCTGTAAAGAAACACCTTCCTCGTTAGGAGACAGGCCCATTTCCCCCAGCCCCTAAGGCCTGGGCAAACACAAATCCACTTTCTGATTCTATAATTGGCCCATTTGGCGCATTTCTTATGAATGGAATCATACAGTATGTGACTTTCTGTGTCTGGCTCCTTTCCCTCAGTGTAGTGGTTTCACGGTCCATCTGTGTCATGGCGTGTGTCAGCCCCTCATTGCTTTGATTGCTGAGGAATATCCATTGTGCTGCTGTAGCACGATGTATTTCTCCTTTCCTCAGGGGAGGGACATTTGGGTTGTGCCCACTTTGTGGCTCTTATGAATATGGCTGCTGTGAACATTCTTGCACAAGTTTTTGCATGGACATCTGCTTTCATTTCTTTTGGGAGCACACCTGGAAGTGGAACTGCTGGGTCAGATGGTCACTCTCTGTGTCCCTGTTTGGATGCCCAGAGGACCTTCTCCAAAGCGCCTGCACCATTTCCCGTTCCTGCAGCAGCGTGTGAGGGTCCCAGTTCCTCCACGTCCTCACCCACACTCACCGTCTGTCTTTGATTCTAGTCACGCTGTGGGTGTGAAATGGCTTCTCTCTGTGGCCTTGATCGGTATTTCTCTGACGGCTGACGATGTTGGACTTTTCATGTGCTCAATGGCCATTTGTGTGTCTTCTTTGGAGAAATGTCTGCTCAGCTCATTGGCCCATTTTTAAATTGGATTCACTGTATTTCTATAACTGAGTTGTCACAGTCCTTTATATATTCTAGGTATGTTTCTTATCAGATATCTGAGTTGCTAATTTTTCTCTATATTGTGGGTTGTCTCTTCACATTCTTTTTTTTTTTTTTTAAAGATTTTATTTTTTCCTTTTTCTCCCCAAAGCCCCCCGGTACATAGTTGTGTATTCTTCATTGTGGGTTCTTCTAGTTGTGGCATGTGGGACGCTGCCTCAGCGTGGTCTGATGAGCAGTGCCATGTCCGCGCCCAGGATTCGAACTAACGAAACACTGGGCCGCCTGCAGCGGAGCGCGCGAACTTAACCACTCGGCCATGGGGCCAGCCCCATCTCTCTTCACATTCTTAATGGTGTCCTTTGAATCCCAAAAGTTTTTCATTTTAGCGATGTCTAATTTATATGTAGTAGAGTTTTACTAGTTGCAAATGATTCAGACATTAACTCACATCCTCATCAATATTTTGGTTATCTGAGTTAAAAGACTGCTGTCAAAGGGTCAGGGCAAGATTTGAATTTGTTCATTTCAAGATTAACTATAGATCCAAAAGAACTCATCAGGGAAGATGTCAAATGTCAAATATTTCTTTATTATCCTTTTGATGTTCATGGGGTCAGTAATCATAGCCCCTCTCTCATTTCTGAGAAGAGAAATTTGTGTTTCTCTTTTTTTTTTTCTTTCTGAGTTAGCCTGCTTAGAGGTTCATCCAATTATTTTAATCTTTCTTAAGAACTAGTTTTGGTTTTACCGATTTCTCTATTGATTTCCGATTTTCAGTGTCATTAATGTCTGCTGTAATATTTTTTATTATTTCCTTTTTTCTGTTTGCTTTAGGCTTACTTTGTTTTTCTTTCTCTAGCTTAGATTATTGTTTCAGATCTTTATTTTTTCTAACATGTGCATTCAATGCTATAAATTTCCCTCTGGGTATTCCTTTCACTGCATTACACACATTTTGATTAGTTGTATGTTCATTTTGATTTAGTTGAAAAGATTTACAATTTCTCTTAAGACTTCTTTCTTTGATCCATATGCTGTTTAATCTGCAAATATTTTGGGATCTTCCAGTCACCTTTCTCTTTTTGTTTCCTACTTCAAAGTCCTTTTTGGTCTGAGAACACACGTTGTCTGATTTCTATTGTTTTAAGTTTGTTGAGGTGTGGGATTGTTTTTACCCAGAATGTGGTCTATCTGGTGAATGTTGCATGTGAGCTTTGGAGCCTGGGTGTTCTGCTGTGTTGGATGCGGCCTTTTATGAATGTTACTGAGCTCCAGCAGATGGGTGGCACCGTCCAGTCCGTCCTTCCTGAGGTTCTGCCTGCTGCTGCGTCTGTCACTCACTGAAAGAGCGGTGTTTAGTGCTGTCGTGGGGAGTTGTCTGGTTCTGTGTCCATCCACTGTGATAGTGGATTTGTCTATTTCTCCTTGCAGTTTTATCAGTTTTTCCTCACATATTTTGATGTTCTGTTGTTAGAGGCATGTATGTTAAGGACTGTCATGTCTTCATGGAGAAGTGCCCCCTTTCACATCATGGAATGCCTCTTTCTCCCTGAGAATTTCCTTGTTCTGAAATCGGCTTTATCTGGAATTAACACAGCTCCTCTAGCTTTCCTTGGATGTGTGCTATCCTGACTTAGTCTTGTCCTGTCCCTTTACTCCTAACCAACCTGTGTCTTTACAATGAAAGTGGGTTTCTTGTGGACAGCATGTAGTTCGTTCTTATTTTTTTAATGTGGTCTGATGAAGTCTGTCTCTTACTGGCCGCATTTAGACCATTCCTATTTAGAGTGATTATTGCTATAGTTGGATTAATATCCACCACATTTGTAACTGATTCTATCCAATGCTTTTGATCTTTCCATTTTGTCCTGTACTTTTTAAATTATTTCTTGCCCTCTCTGGTTTTAATTGAGCATTTTACAAGATCCTACCTTTTATTTTCTTTTAGCATATCAATTATACTTCTTTTGAAGTTTTTAAATGGTTTCTGTAGAGCTTACAATATAAATTTACAACTAACCTCAGTTCACTTTGCAATGACACTGTGTTTCTTCATGGTTAGTGCAGGTCCCTTATGACAGAGTGTTCCCAATTCCTCCCTCCCATCCTGTATAAAACATCTCCACTTATGCATGAAGTATTATCACCAAATGTATTTTCACAATTACTATTTTGAGCAAAATGAATTTCTTAGGTCACTTAAGAATAAGAAAAATGAAAACAAAAACTGAACACTGTTTTATTTTACCTTCCATTATTCCTTCTCTAAGCCCTATACATCCACTAGCTTAGTTCTCCTGTGGGTTCCAAAAATCCAGCCCTGATACCATTTCAGAAAGCTGGGGGACACCCCTCCTTAGACTGCTTGGCTTGGTTTTGGCACTTTAACATCATTCTGGAAGCGTGTTCTAATGGTGGAAAAATTGCTGCTGCCACGAGCATTTCCGGTGGGGCTAGAGGGGCCACCAGCTGAAGGTGTCCCACGGAGGGATGTGCTCTCTGCTGGACACGGGTCCTCTGCCACCTGAGCCCCGGCCTGCTCCCTCCACCCGTGCCTAGAAGCCCCAAGGTGAGGAGACAGACCTGAACCCCCTGCCCGGGCACCTTCTGCCTGCAGGTCAGAGTCGGAGTCCGCGTCCAAACCCCCCTGGCCCTCCGGACCCCTGCAGGACGCCGAGCGACCACCGCCGCCTGCTCCCGCTCTTCACTCTCCCCAGACCTGTCACAGGAACCCTCATAGTTCCACACATTTCACAGTCCCGGGCACTGAGGCTGGGACTGAGTCAGGTGGCACCTAGAGCGCCGCCGGGGATGTGGGCGGACCCGCCAGCCGCATGGACCAATTGAGTGTGGCGGGCAGCGAACAGGAGCCCCCCGCAGCCAGTAGAGACGCTCTCCTAGGTCGCCCGGGCAACCCTGGGCTGTTGGTCGCTGTGGACACAGCCACTGGCCTGCGCTGACCTTGAGCCGGCTCCTGGCCAGGACTCAGAAGGGCGCGCGCCACGGGCCAGGCGCAGGGCTGGGTGCCTGGCGGGCGCTTGTTCTCCCTGCCGTCCGCGTGGGTCCAGCATCGCCCCCCTTCCGCGGACTGAGGACCCTGCCGGACTGCAGAGCTGTGCTTAGTCCCTGTGCTTGGGGGTGGGGCAACTCTGCTAGGTACCGCACAGGAGGGGCTGGGGGACCTTGCAGGGCCAGCCACCCTCCTCTCTGGAGCCAGAGTCAAGCTGTCTCTCTGTGGGTCCCAGTTCTCTCTCCTGATCTAGCGTCGGATGTCCGGCTTCCTCCACCAGGAACATCCCTCCCCAGCTTCGCTTGCTGAACTTCAGAATCTGCAGTGTCAGCTCAGAGGGCCCTTCTTCCTGAAGCTTTCCTTGGCCCCTCCTCTGGGCTCTGCTGCCCCCATGGCATCCTCTCAGAGTACCTATAACCCTGTCATGCCCTCACCCCCAAGGAAGTGAGGTCAAAGGGCAGGGGAGAGGTGCTCCTGTCTGTGCCCCAGGGCCCAGCAGAAGGAGTGTGGTGAGGAAGGGAGGCCCAGGGCAGTTGGGGGTTGGGACTGATCCCAGGGCTGGGGTGCCGCTGGATCCTGCCCCGAGTGTCCCTTTAATGCTGCTGACCTGGCCTGGCCTGGGCATCTGCCTTTGCCTGCTGTTCAGCAGGGGCTGCAGCTGCTGTGCTGACTCCTGCTCCCAGCAGCCAGCAGGAACTGAGAGCAGGGGCTCCCCAGGGGCCGGGACAGGCTGGGACTTCTGGATTACAAAACTGAGAAGTACGTGGTGACCAGGAAGTGGCGGGTGAGCGCCCTGCAGAGGCTGCTGGAGCTCGGGGTCCTGGTCTACGTGGTGGGTGAGAGAATGGCTCCAGGACAGTTGGCTGGAGGGACCCTGACTGGTCCTGCTGGGCTGAGGGTTGGGGGTCTGACTCTCCAGGGGCTGGGCTGGTGGTGGTGGAGGAGGCATGTTGGACAGGGGAGGGGCAGAAGGAAGGATCTCCGTCTGTCTAGAGGCCAGCAGGGACAAGAGCGAGCCATGTGCTTGTGTCCTCCTGTGTGCCCACCTGCCCCCTTTCCTGGGCCTTGTCCCCAGCCCCATGTTGGGCTCTGGGCGCAGAGCAGGATGGTCTTGCCCTGCCCAGGAGGCCCCACAAGGGCAGGAAGTAGTCCCTGACCCCTGTGAGAGCTGCAGCCCTGAGGCCCCTGAGAAAGGCCACCAGCTGTGCTGGGTCTGGGGAGCCTTTGAGAAGAAGCTGATGTGGCCAGGGCAGGGGAAGGGGGATGCTGGTGAGGAAGGAGGTGGCCAGCTCACTCTGAGCCCATGGCTCTCTGATGTGTGGCCAGAACATCTGGCCTGTGTAGGGTGTTTGTGTGGAAATGAGGCTGGAGAAGAGGCAGGGCCTGAACGCTGTGCTGGGAGCCTATAGGGTGTGTAGGGGCTGAGTGGGTGGGGCCAGCTCTGCTGCTGCCCACTGTGTGGGGGACATGCTGCTCTGCCCATCGCCTCCCCCCCAGGTGGGCCCTCCTTGTCACAAAAGGCTACCAGGAGCAGGACCTGGACACCCAGATTTCTGTCATCACCAAACTCAAAGGGGTTCCCGTGACCCAGAAAAGGAGCTGGGGAACCAGCTACAGGACATGGTGACTTTGTAAAGCCACTACATGTGGGAGTCTGGGTGCTGCTGCCTGGCGCTGACACCTTTGACCCCACCCCTGCAGTGAGTGTGTGCAAGAGGGGCACATGATGGAGAGAGGGTGCTGGCGCTGTCACAGGGCCGGGCTCAGGGAGGGCCTGACAGAGTAATGGCCCTGGACAGGCTCTCAGGGAAGTGTAAGAGGTTTCCAGGTGGACAAGGGGACAAGTCAGGAAGCCGGGCTAGAGGGACTGCATTTACAAAGGAGCATCTGGAAGAATGGAGGGTCTGGGGGCTCAACACTTGAGCTTGAGGGAGGGGTGGGGGGCAGGGGGCAGGGCCTGGAGCTCCTGAATGCTCCCTCCCTGCCCTGGGCCATGCAGGCTGGTGCCTCCTCTGCCTGCCCCATGCTGCCTTCCAGCCCCTCCTCCCTCCACCCAGATCCTCCACAGCCCCCGTCTCCTCTGTTCTGCTGATGCCCACACTGTACCCCAGGGACACCTGCCCCAGCATAGCTGCCTCCTGGTGCACACCCACCTTGTCCAAGAGAACACTCTCCCTCGCCCAGGGGGGCCTCTTTTCATCCAGTGAGGCCATGATGTCCCCAGTGCCAAAGCTGGACCTGGGTCCAGACCTCCCTGCCCCTCCCTCCAGTCCATTCCATCTGTGACAGTTTCCCTGCTGCCCCCGCTGTCCCTGTGATCTTCCTGTGGGTCCCCAGGTGTGCTCCATGCAGAGGCCAGGCTGAGCTTTCACAAGTGACACCATCAGACCTGCCAGCCCTTGTTTTCCACCCTTGGAGGCTCTCTTTCCATGATGGTGGCCACCAAGTCCCTTAGCCCTTCCTGTCACCCTGGTGCTGTGTTCTTCCTGCTGCCTCTGAGCCAGGGGCCTGGTCAGCAACATCCACCCGCCGCCTAGCAGAGTCATGTCTGTTCCAGTGCCTGACACTTGAGGGTGCTTCCTCTCCAGGGTCTGGGACTCTCAGAGAGCTCACCCCCGCCCTCTCCTGGCTGATGCCCAGAACTCTGTGACCCTGTGCAGGCACTGATGTCCCTGTTTACAGCAGAACAAATGGGAAGGGAGTGGCCTGTGGTCCCTTGGCCAGTGTGTGGGGTCCCACTTCTGTACAGGCCCCTCTGAGGGTCCCGCCCTTTGTGTGCCACACCCAGCACCTCCACCCTGGCATGAGCTCACCCTCCCAGAGTCCCTCCAGCTTCCTTATTCTGTCCTCTGAATTGGACCAGAGGAGCTGGGCCTTGAAGATTCACTTCTGCCCCCCCCAGGGACAGAACTGTCAGGAGGGAAGGAGTCTCGCTCTGCCTTGGGAGACAGCCCTGCACCCCTGTCTGGCCGGGGGGCTGCTTGCCCTCCCCCTCTGACCACCTCCTTTTATCTGCACCCTCCAGCTTTCCCATGTGCCCCAAACTCAGGGAACCTGGGGGTTAAACAGGGGAGGGGTGTGTCCCTGGGGACTGCAGGGCTGGGTCATGCAGGGGAGACACCTCCTGGGCCTGGACAGCTCTGCTCTCTCACCACCTCAGCCCCCTGCCATGCCACTGGGGACTGGCTGGGGTGATGAGGACTGTCCTGGAGGGGAGACGGGGATGTACAGCCACGGTAACTGTGGGCCCCATCTTCCAGTGCCTCCCCTGGGATGGGGTTCAGGGGGCCGAACTGGGACCCTGAGTGACTTGCTTGTACAGGCCCAGTGGTGCCTTGCATCTCTTCTTTCTGCCAGTGGCGTGCTGCCCACTCCCTCCCCAGGCCCTGTGGGGATTGGAGGCCTGGACCTTGTCTCATGTTTTCAAGGCATAAAAAGGGGCAGTGTGTGATCTTCAATGGGACCTCCACGGGCCTGCTGCCCTGTGGAGAGTGACACTGTGCCTGTGTAAGTGTCCCTGACACCCAGGGCAGGGTCCCAGGACCAGCAGAGCCTGCCCCTTACCTCCCCCCACCTGCAGGAAGCCCCTGCTGGTCCAGGCTGAGAACTTCATGCTGTTCATTAAAAACACTGTCACCTTCAGCAGGTTCAACTTCTCCAAGTAAGCATGGTGGGTCCTGGCTGGCCCTGATCCTCCTTGTCACCTCCTGGCCCAAAGCCCAGCCCTACCCCCTCTCAGGTCTAATGCCTTCGAGACCTGGGACAACACCTATTTCAAGTGCTGCTCCTGTGACCTACACTTCAGCCCCTACTGCCCTGTGTTCCACATTGGGGACCTCGTGGCCATGATTGGAGGGGTCTTTGAGGACCTGGCATTGCTGGTGGGTCCATGGGGTACAGGGTTGCAGGAGGGCCCACTTTCTCTCTCCCACTCTAGGGAACTGGGTATATTTAGATGGATTTCACAGGAAACCATTGGAAAGTAAGTGGCAGATATCCAGACACTCACCCCTCAACAATGCTGTCCTGAGAATGAGGACCTTCCCCAGGTGACTGCTGTCCTCTCGTCATACTCAGGAAATGTAACATTGGCAAATAAATCTAATATTTTAATTTCCCCAGTAGTGGCAACAATAGTCCTAAATCTTTTTATTTTCCAACCCAAGATGCACTCAAGGCTGTTGCATGTATTGTTGTGTCTTTGAGGCTCCTAAGCAGACCTGTCCCATTCTTCTGACCCTTCATGTCACCTTGTCACCCTCATGCAGACGTGCACACAGCCACCAGGCCTGGAGCTGACATCATGTGACGCACACTGGGCCCTCCTGGCCTGGCTTTGCTGGCCCCCCAGCCCTGTGCAACCATGTGGGGCTGGACCAGCCCATGCCCTGACCCCCTCCCCTCTGCACTCTCCCTGCCCTCCATCTCTACCTGGAGCTCCTTCCTGAGCCCTGGGAATCCAGCCTGAGGGGCTCCCAGCAGGAAGTCTTCCCTGGCTCCTGGGGGAGATTGAGTGCCCCTCTCTGGACCCCACAGCAGCAGGCCTACCCCACCTCTCCCACCCCCACTGCTGGTGTCTGTTTATTGACCCTTCTGTCCCCATCCCCTCAGCAGGCAGGGAGCTTGTGAGAGGCAGGTCCCAGCTTGCTTGTCCCCTGTGTCCCCAGCAGTGACACAGGGCTGTGACCCAGGACTCAGGCTGGTGGTGGATGGAGTCAGTGGATGAGTAAGATGAGGCCTGTGAGGGCCAGGCCCCCCAGGAGTGGGCAGCGCAGTCACTGGACCCTCTCCTGCCCCAGGACAGCCACTCCCCGGGGGGAGGCCTCAGGCATGGAGGCCCGGAGCCTGCTCAGCTCTGTAGGGTCCGCTTTGACATTCTGGTCACTGGGCATGTAGGGGTCAGTCTGCGGAGGATGTGGGCAGGCAGGGGTGGGGGTGGGAGGGGGTGACAGCCACAGGCAGAGAAACTCAGCCTAGATCTCTCTCAGGCAGGGAAGTTTGGGCTCATCCCCACAGCCCTCACTCTGGGCACTGGAGTGGCCCGGCTGGGTGTGGTGAGTCTGGCCATCGTGGCTCCCTCTGGCTGCCGGCAAGCATGTGTCCCATGAGTGTACCCCTGTGCCCCCTGTGCAGACACTGAGTCTCAGTGTGAGGGCTGGGGAGGCGACGGGATGGCAGGTTGGGGTCCTGGCCATGGGTCTGCCCTGCCTCTCCCAGATCACCTTCTGCTGTGACCTGCTGCTGTTGTACATGGATGGAGAAGCCCATTTCTACTGGAGGACCAAGCATGAGGAGGGGGCTGTGGGCCTGCCTGACCCTGTGCTACACTTTGGAGGTTGGTGGCTGGAGTCTCGACGTACTGTCCTCATCTGCTGGTAAATGTCCCTCAGGGAACTGCCAACCCTGAGCAGAAAGGTAGCTTCCCCACCCCCACATCCGGCTGCCCTGGTGCCTTAGAGGGGGCCCCACAGCTGTCCCCACTGCTGCTGCAGAGAGCTGGACACCGTCACCAGGGTGGCCCTAGGACCCATTCGCTGGCCCATTCCTGAGGCCTGTAGACTTTCTCTGCTGGTTGGGGGTTCAGGACGGAAAAGGGTGGGGGCCTAACCTTGAGGACTCATGGATGAAACCCAGGCAGGACTGGGTAGGGGAGAACGCCACCCTTCAGCTCCCAGACTATCTCTCCCCCAGCAGGCTGGCCTGATTCTGGCTCTGGAATCCTCCTGGGGGCCTGAGTCCTGCCTGCTGGAGAATTTCCCCGTGTCCCGGGCCCACGGTCAGGAGGGGAGGGATGGGGCTGCAGGAGCCAAGCCCTCTTTGGGTCTCAGACGGGGCAGCGTTTGGGGTAGCCACTCCAGGGAGACAAGGGGCTGCCTTCTCATGGGTCCTGGTGAGCAGGGCCATGCTGACAGCTTTCTGGTGGAGCAACATGGACCAGGCTGGGTAGGGGAGACCTGGGGCTCAGGCTGGGCAGCTTCTGGAATCATCTGGCAGCTGGAGCCTCAGTAAAGCCTTGGGGTCCCTGCTGCCTCTCACCCCCAGGGCCGTGTCCATGGAGGCAGGGTCAGAAGGGCTTGGGTGAAAGGTCATGGTCCTGAGGCTTCATTATTGGAGTGGGGATCACGTGTCCCTGGTTGTCCTCGGGGCCCAGAGAAAGTAATGCCAAGGCTGCAGAGACTTGAGGAATAAAGATGCCAAAGCCAGCAGCTTCCTGTGTGGTCATCACAGGCAGGAACGGGGAAGTGGTGGTGTCTATGGTAGAAAGAGCATGGCCTTAGGGAGGCCACAGGGGGGTGCAGGGTGGGCCTGGTGACCTGAAAGGATGGGGTCCCAACACCAGAGGTGGGCTGAAGGTCCCTGGAGCAGGCCCAGGTACTTGTGCACCCACCTGCCTGCGTGTGTCCCATCCTGAGCCTTTGTCACAAAGCCCTGAGAGGGCGGCAAGGAGAGAGGCCGCTGGAAGCTGTAGGCAGCCCTGAGCTGGGAAACAGCTGCTGCCTCAGTCTGCACGTGGGTGCACGCCCAGGAGACCGTGTGCGCCATGTGGGCCTGTGCCTGAGAGATGTGTGTGCCCAGGCAGGGGGGCTTCTCCATCCGGGGCAGGCCCCAGGACATGCCCTGCTCTCTGGGAGCCCTGGGAAACCAAGGGAACCCCAGAACTCCACCGCACTTTCTAGGCGGCCTTCTTGGGGTCCAGGCTCTACTCTCTGGATCTGCCCCCGAGAGGACATGTGGGGAGCCTTGGCGGGAGCCTGTCCCCACGCTGTCAAGGACCCCACTGTAGTTAGGGTGTGTAGCTCCCCTCAGAGCTGGGCAGAGCGCAATGGCCCTAAGGGAGGACCCTGTGACCCAGGCCTGGGAATGTTCCTGACTCAGGGCCATCCCAGGGCTGGTGTCTCCCCCTTACAGAACCCTAGTACCTTTGCTGTGGATTGGGGACAATCGTCTAGATCCCAGCGGTAGATGAGGGCTCAGTGCCACAAAGAACACCACACTGGACATGGCAGCAGGTCACATGGCTGGCTGAGCAGTTCCTATTGTGGGTCCCTGGGACTCAAGGCTCTTCCCTGCCCATCCTACTCCACCTGCCCAGGTAGCTGGAATTGGTCATAAACTGGAGGATGGGGGGCAGAGTCTGCCACACCAGCGCTGGCCATGGCCCACTTCCAAAGACTCAAAGCTCAGCACCTGGGCTAAGGTCCTGAGGTCCTGAGGTCCCCTCAGCATGGGCAGACCTACAAATCCAAGCTGCCCTGGATAGAGGGGCTACCAACCCCTCTGGCCTTCTGAGGAGGCGGGTGAGGGCAGACAGGCCCCAGCAGTCCTCATAGACTGGTGGGCTGCTCAGTGTGTCTGGGTCCTGGGCTGGTGCCTGGCTGGGAGCTGCAGGGCCTGCACCATCTCCTCCAGGCTGCCAAGTGGGACAGTCAGGCTGGCCGCTCCCGCTGGTTCTCCTTGCTGTGCCAGATACCATAACCAAAATACACCGCAAGTCCTGCAAGGGTGGCACAAGTGTGAGGGGCAAGTCCCAGCACTGCCACCCTGCTTGCTAGCCTCCTGCAGCGCACCCTGCCCCAGAGTCCCAGTTGGGCCCCAACTCACCAATCAGCAGCCAGATGGACAAGTACAGCCAGGTCAGGTAGCTCAGGTGCAGCATGAGGAAGATGTTGAGGAGGATGCTCAGGGCGGGAGTCAGGGGCACCATGGGAACCTGAGGGGACAAGGACAGGGCTGGGCTGCAGGGAAGGGCTGCTGGCCCAGGGCCTGATTTCTCGGGAGTCCACAGAGCCTTTCTCTGCCTCTGGAGATTCCAGAGACAAGGGCCCACCCGCCATGCAGAGAGCGGGTTGTGGGGTACTGGCCTCCCCCGCCCTGCAGCCCTGGTGCATCCTGCCACGGCAGAGGAGGAAGGGGCGAAGGGAGCCGGCTGGGCTGAGTGTGGTGCATGCTGGCTGGAGGAAGTACCTGAAAGATGTCCTGCCGGCGCTGTTGCTGGTGGGCCCCAAGGACGAGAAGACTGAGCAGAAACGTGGCGGAGCTGAGCAGGAGCAGCAGGGTGTAGGCCCAGGGTGGGAGATGCAGGGCCGAGTCCCCGAAGACCAACACATAGTCCAGAGTGACGGCCGAGGCCACCAGGACACTCAGGGCCCAAGCCACAGCGGCTCCAGGCCTGCACTCACCCAGGAAGCCGAGGTAGGGCCTCAGGGCTGGTCGCAGCTGCCCAGGCTCAGGGGCTGAGGCCTCCTCTGTGCCCTCAGGGCTGTCTGGGCCCTGAGAACTGGATGGAGGGGACTTTTGGAAGCGTAGAATGATAATGCTGGTGGGCAAGCATGTATAGGGCAGTAGTGCACCAATGGACAGGAACTGGACGAGTGCATCGAGGTCCAGCAGCAGCGCCATGAAAGCCATGAGCACCCCGAACACGGGCACCTGCATCCGGTGGTGCATGCGGGCAAACACTTGGAAGAAGAGCCCGTCGGCAGCCATGGCATAGGTGATGTGTGGCAGGTAAAAGAAGTACCTGAGCAGCACACTGGTCATGTCTGTGGCAGAGGGTGGGAGACTGGTCAGCATGGTGGACAGGCCCACCTGGGGCCGCTGCTGGGGGCCAGGGCATGGGTGGCCCCTTGGGAAAATGGACATGAGTTTGTCTGGGCTCTGAGAGTGAGCCTGAATGTTATGTGGATGCTGGATTGTTCCCCCTCACCACGCAGGAATGGGACACCCTAGATTAGGTACAGACCCACTGGAGAATCTGATAAGGACTGAGTCCCTCTGCCTGGAAGGATCTGGAAGAACATGCCCAGAACTGACATTCTGTGTACAACTGGGAGGGGCGGTGAATAGGTCCCTCTCAACAAGCCCGGGTGGAGAATCTAATCATTAGCCCCTTCCTGGGCCCAGGATGCATTGGCAGCACAGGTCCAGATGGAGATGTGTTTCCTGGAGGCTTAGGGCAGAGCCCCACCATCTTGTTCCCTCCCCCCTTGTCCAGAAGGGCCACTTACCACAGATTGCACCAGCTGCCACGATGAAGGCTGCCCAGCTATAGCCCCGCTGGTGGAAGGCATCAACAAGGGCCCAGTCAGGGTCCAGGCTGTGCCAGGGCACCAGGAGGGTGAGGACAGTGGAAACGAGGATGTAGGTACCAGCTACCAGGGTAACTGAGATGGCGATGGCCATAGGCACAGCTCGCTTTGGGTTCTGGGCCTCTGCACTATAGGCAACAATATTGTCAAAGCCCAGGAAGGTGTAGAAGCAGGTGGCGGCGCCAGCCATGACACCAGAGAAACCGAAGGGCGCAAAGCCGCCCTCCTCAATGCTCCAGTTGTGCGGGCGGGCCAGGACAAACCCCAGGACAATGATGAAGAGGATGACGACCACGCTGATGACAAGGAATGTGCGGTTGACCCAGGAAGAGACACGGGTTACACAGAAGCTAAATGCAGAAGCCAAAAGCATGAGGCCAGCAGCCAGGAAGTCTGGGTACTGGGCCAGGAAGGGCACCTGCCAGATGCCCACATGGGCCTCAGTGAAGCTGCGGATGCGGTGTCCAAAAACGGTGTCTAGGTAGCCACTACAGGCACGGACGAGAGCAGTGCAAACAAAGAGACACTGGAGGAGCACGTTCCAGCCAACGAGGAAGGCCCACATCTCACCCACAGACGTGTAAGTGAACAGGTAGGCAAAGCCTGTGTAGGGCACTTGTGCCCCGAGCTCCGCGTAGCACAGGGCTGCCAGCAGGGAGGCCACAGCAGCCACGCCAAAGGACACAAGCACTGCAGGCCCGGCCATCCCCTTGGCCACGGTGCCTGTGAGCACATACAGGCCCAAGCCCACCATGCCACCCACACCCAGCAGAGTCAGGTCCAGCGTGGTCAGATGGCGCTGCGGCAGTGTCTCCCTGGGGGACTCCTCCACTGGCTTCCGCCGGTACAGCTTCTGGCAGAAGTGCGCCAGGCTGGCGGT
This sequence comes from Equus caballus, assembly GCF_041296265.1. Classification (NCBI taxonomy): domain Eukaryota; kingdom Metazoa; phylum Chordata; class Mammalia; order Perissodactyla; family Equidae; genus Equus; species Equus caballus. The sequence goes on along the minus strand of NC_091691.1, from coordinate 3,553,756 downwards.
GCTGGGCAGTCCCCGGGCCATGGTTGACAGCTGAGAGGAGCACCAAGCCAGCTGCCGGCACCTACGAGGGTGAGAGGGGAGTGACAGTCTGCCCTGGGTCTTGACCAGCCTTCAGTCCTTGCTCTGACCCTGCCCTGGGGACCCAAGCCTGGAGCCACTGGCAGCTGCAGGGCTAGATGAGGCAGGCTCCGGGCCTGCCAGCAGGGTGGGCAGGAGGCCACAGGGAAGTGTGGGGATCCCATAGGCCTGCCTCCTGGGCAAGGGACTGGGTGTTTGGGAGGGGCCCTGAGGGTGGGGAGGGGCAGCCCTACAGAGCCCTACTAGGAATGGTGCCAGTGCTCTGGGATCCCAAAGCAGGGTGGAAACCTGAGGCTTCCCGGGAGCTGGGTCAGGCCTCCAGGACCCACCACAGGAGCGACCCTGTGACACTGGGCTATGCCCTGGTGGTCACCAGGCCTCAGACAGCTGTGTTAATCACCCCATTCCTCACCGCGCTGGGCTGTGGTATCAATGCACCCCTCTGGTAGTAGGGGGCACCCTGGGCTGTATGCCCCAATATGCCCTCACCGTGCTTCCCCCAGAACCACTTCTGCCATGCCCCTGTGAGCCAGCACAACAGCATTCACCTCCTCTCCCGCCTGTGTCCTTCCCTGTGGGACTTGCTGCAACTCACCTGGTGTGGCCGCTATCGTTACTCTGTGCATGGGGCTCCCCACACCCCTGGGTGCGATGTCCAACATTGGCTCTACCTTCCAGTTCCACACGCACTCAGCCCACCCTGCCCACACCGCACAAGCTCTAGACCAGACTCCCAGGTTCTAGGGAAGCCCTATGATTGTGCCCAGTTCACAGAGGAGAAAGCCCAGGACTCCAGGTAAGTGACTAGCCAAGGTCACCTAGGTGGCCTCGGGATGCAGGTGGAAGTTAAGGTCCAGGTCTGGGTGGGGTCTGGAGCCCACCTGCTTTCCACTGCTTCAGATGCCCTCCTTGATCCCTTGTCCCAACACATGGACTCCACCAGCGGGGCTCCATCCAGGCCCCTCAACCCTGGGAGGTGTGGGGGCTGCGGGAGTCAGGCAAGACACTGGTAAGATGAGGGTGTGAATGTGGCTGAGAGGCCCTGGGCAGTCCCTGACCTCTGGCACAATGGGACGGCAGTAAGCCACCCTCACCCACTGACGAGGGAGCGCCCGGCTGTGGGGAGTGTTCTGTGAATTGGCAGAACTCATGCTGGCTGTTCTGAGCTTCCACCTACGGACAGTGTCCTGAAAGGAGACAAGCAGACCCCTGGGGATGACCTCCAGCCCTCCAGCTTGGGGCACCCTAGGGCCCCTCAGACACCAATGGCAGCCCCTCCCAACCCAGGAGCACTTGTCAAGCCTTGAGGACCCTGGGGGACCCTAACAGCAGCTCCCCACTTGTGGATCACCTGACCATCACAAACCCCCTCAGGTTTATTTATTCCTGGAGCTGAGGGGTCTTTGTCCTTCTGCTCTCCCTTCTTCTTTGAAAGTGGAAAGGCTGGTGTGACAGGGTATGAACTTGTTTACAGCAAAATCAGGATAATCCATCCAAGCAAAGCAAAACCAAAACAGTCATCCTCTTCCCCAGAACTCTCTCCATGTTGTCAGGTTTCTATGTGGTTTGTGGGACAGGACGTTAGGGGCACCTGCAGTCTGGCTCAGCGGGCTGGTGACAGGGTGGTGGACTCCCAGGCAAGATGGTGCCACTTGGAGCACTCTGCCTTAGCCAGCCCATTGCTCCCTTCTGGTATGTGGCTGACGTTGTCTTGAGGAGCTTCCTGCAGGGGTGACCCCTCCTGCACCTCGCTCCTTGTGGCCTAAACATAACCAAGCAGATGTTCCTTGTTCTGAAACGCCTTCACAGAAACCCAGAAAAATGCATTTCCAACCAAGAGGCCTGGGCAGTTGTGTAAGAGGAGCTCCCCCAAGGCCTGACCGACGGCCACCTAAGAGCTGGTGTGCAGGGTTTCAGAGCACTGACTGTTCATCTACCCAGAGAGGGGCTCTCACCACACCCCCTTCACAGGTACCAACATCCAATGGATACTCCTGGCCAAGCATGGTTGATGCAGTAAACTATAAACTTCCAGGAAGATGGCTGGGCCAAGTGCTGGACCCCAGCGAGCAAGGCAGTTACACTGAGCAACACATGGAGATACAGTAAAGAGAAAGCACCAAAAATACGAGAAGAGAGAACACTTCCAACCTCATCCTACACAGCCAGGAGCACCCTGACACCAAACCCAACAAAGACATCACAAGGAAAGAAAATTACAAACCAATATCTTTTGTGAATATAGATGCAGAATTGCGCAGGTGAATACTAGCAAATCGAATCCAGAAACATATAAAAACGACCATTTGGTATTTATCCCAGGAATGCAAGATTGATTTACCATCTGAAAATGAATCATGTAATATGCCAAACTAATAGAATAAAGGACAAAAACCACATGATGGTCTCAATAGACACAGAAAAACAGTCAACAAAGCTGGACTAGAAGGGACCGCCCTCAAACTGACGAAGACCATCCACGAAAATCCCTTGGCTGCTGTGCTCAGTGGAGAGAGACTGAAAACTTTCCCTTTGCTCAGGAACAACATTGGGAGGGCCTCCTACCCCTGTATCCAACACCTTACTGGGGGATCTGGCCATGGCAATTACGTGAGAACATGAAATCAAAGGAATCCAGATTGGAAAGGGAGGAGTAAAACTATCTCTGGGCTCAGATGACATGATGCTGTGTAGAGAAAATACTAAGGAATCCACACAGAAAGTATTAGAAGTGGTAAACCAGTTCAGTAAGGTGCAGGATACAAGGTCAATATACAAAAATCAATTGTATTTCTATACACTAGCAATGAACTATGCAGAAATGAAGTTAAGAAAAAATTCTGCTTACATTAGGGCTCACTCTTGGTCGTGTACATTCTATGGGTTTCACAAATGTATAATGACATGCACACACTATTACAGTAAGCCCTAAAAGTCCTCTGTGCAGCAGCTATTCATCCCTCCCTCCCACTAACCCCTGGGAACCACTGATCTTTTCACTGTCTCTACAGTTTGGCCTTTCCAGATGTTCATGTAGTGGGAATCGAGTCATATAGTATGTAGCCTTTTCAGGTTGGCCTTTTTCACTTAGTAATATGAATTTAAGGTTGTCTTATGTCTTCTCATGGCTTGATAGCTCTTTTCTTTTTAACACTGAGTAATATTTCTTGTCTGGATGAACCACAGTTATTTATCCATTCACCTCCTGAAGGGCATCCTGGTTGCTTCCAAGTTTTGGAGATTATGAATGAAGCTGCTGTACCATCCATGTGCAGGTTTTTGTGTGGACACAGGTTTTCAACTCATTTCAGTAAATACCAAGGAGTGTGGTTGCTGAATCATTTGGTAAAAGTATGCATAGTTTTGTAAGAAACTGCTAGATTTTATCAGACATGTCTTTTACAAATATTTTCTCCTAGTCTATGCCTTATCTTCTCATTCTCTTGATGGCCAATTTATTCTTGACAAGAGAGCCAAAACAATCCAATGGGGGAAACAATAGTCTTTTGAACACACTGTGCTGTAACAACTGGATCTCCACATGCAAATGAATGACCTCAGACACCTACCTCACACCACATGCAAAAATGAACTCAGAATGGGTCAGGGCTCTTGGGCAATGAGATGCGTTGTCAATGAGCAGTAATATTTTGAAAAAAATCCTTTTTTTGAGCAATAGGTCTCAACAGTGGGTAAAATATTTAGTGAACAGTGTTGTAAACAGATATTCTGTCATCCAGGCTTTCTTGCTCCATTTATAGAGCACAGGCAGAGTAGATTCAGCACCATTCTTAGGGGCCCTAGCATTTTCAGGATGGCAAATGAGCATTGGCTTCAACTTCAAGTCACCAGCTGCATTAGCCCCTGACAAGAGAGTAACCTGTCCTTTGAATCTTGAAACCAGGCCTTGACTTCTCCTCTCTAGCTATGAAAGTCCTAGATGGCATCTTCTTCCAATATAAGGCTGTTTCATCTACTTTGAAAATCTATTGTTTAGAGTAGCCACCTTCACTAATGATCTCAGCTAGACCTTCTGGAGAACTTGCTGCAGCTTCTCCATCAGCACTTGCTGCTTCACTTTGCACTTTTACTTTATGGAGACGCTTCTTTACTTTAACTTCATAAATCAAGCTCTGCTGGCTTCAGCCTCTTCTTCTGCAGCATCCTCCACTCTCTCAGATTTCATAGGGTTGTAGAGTTAGGGCCTTGCTCTGGAGTAGGTTTTGGCTTAAAGGAATGTTGTGGTTGGTGTGATCTTCTATCCAGACCACTCAAACTTTCTCCATACAGCCTTAAGGCTGTTTTGATTTCTTATTTGTGTGTTCACTGGAGCACCACTTTTAGGTCCCTTTAAGAGCTTTTATTCATTTATTTGTATTCACAGCTTGGCTAATTGTCTGGTGCAAGAGGTCAAGCTTTTGGCCAATCTAGGCTTTTGACACGCCTTCCTCCCTAAGCTTAAACATTTCTAGCTTTTGATTTAAAGTGAGAGATGTGTGACTCTTCCTTTCACTTGAACACTTAGAAGTTGATATAGGGCTATTAGTTAGCCTCATTTCAATATTGTTGTGTCCCAGGGAATAGGGAGGCCTGAGCAGAGGGAGAGAGATAGGGGAACAGCTGGTCTATGGAGCAGTCAGAGCACACACAACATTTATCCATTGTTTGCTGTCTTACCTGGGCACAGTTCATGGGAACCCAAAACAATTACAACACTAACATCAAAGATCAGTGATCACAGATCACCATAACGAATTAATAATAATGAAAATGTTTGAAACATTGTGAGAGTTACTATAATGTGGCACAAAGACATGAAGTGAGCAAATGCTTTTGGAAAAATGGCGCCGATAGTCTTGCTTGATGCGGGGTTGCTAGAAATCTTTGATGGGGTTCAGGGCAGGCCAGCCCAGGATGTGCCACTCTGATATGCAGGTTGTTTTGAGCTGAAGACAATCAAGGCTCAGAAGACTCTGGAAGAACTTTGGACCTTCCCTCAAATTGCCTAAAGGAATTCAAGAGAGACAGGCCTGTCCCAGGAAGGAGCTCTTATCATAGCTGATTGCCAATAATTACCAATTTTTAAACTTGACTTTATGCACGACTGATATTATTAACTCTCAGGCAAATGCCCCACAATCTGAAAAAGACAATTGGACACCAAGAGGTGTCAAACAATGGTCAGATGGATTAGACACTGCACCAAAGGGACTTCCTGTAGCTCTCTTTCCTTTGACTTTCTGGCTTGCAATTATCTCTCCGCAAATGGGACTATGTGCAGGTAGGGGAGAGTTAAGGAACTAAAAGATGACTGGTTTTACCCTGGCAGCCACAAAATTTCTGACCCAATTGTTTCCCAGTGCACCACTTGCCAACCTCACCAAGTTTCTGGAGAAATCCGTGTACCCCAGGAAGTCCTCCCAGGCCCGCACTGCCCTGTGTGGCACTCCAAATGGGCTTTACAGCCTTGCCCCAGCTTTAGGCTGTTCTCACTGTTTGGTGATCGTCTGCGTGGTTAGTGGATGCGCTGAATGCTATCCGACTAGACGTGCAGAGGCCACAACAATGGGACAGAAATTAACAACTGCAGCTGTTCCTTGTTCTGGCTTCCTTTACAGATTGAAGCAGAGTGAGGAGCTCACTGTACAGCAGAGATAACCACTTGCTTGAAGAAACTCTGGGGTACTTTTGAAATTTCATACTCCATATCATCCTCAATCATCAGGGTAAGTGGAATGTAAAATTATAGACATCAAAAGGACTTTAGGAAGGTCTTTCAAGAAATGGGACTTCAGTGGCTGGACCCTCTTCCCTTGGCCCTAATAAAGATCTGACAGACTCCAAATGGGAGACATGGATTGATTCCTTGAAATAGTTTTTGGACACCCAACGCATAGTGGTAAACTTTCCATACCTGGATTAAGTGAATATTATGGGAACTTAAGTGAACGATTTGGTGCTGTGAGTAGCTGTAGACAAAAATTAATTGGTCTACTTGAAGTAAATGGTCAACAGCTAAAAGAGGCATGGCCCCCACCTGCTGACAAAACTTGCCCTCCCTCTGGACCTAGAGATCGGGTGTCCATCCAGGGCTCTAGAAGAAAATATGTGCTGTCACCTCACTGGGAAAGACCTTATGAAGTCTACTGACCACCTACACTGCCATGAAAGTATAGGAAAAGTCTTCCTGCATCCACAGAAGCCATGACAAGATAGACCTATAACATCACTCTTTAGACCACTCAGAAACGGTCCCCACAGTTGACCTTAAACTAAGGATTTCCAGGGCTGGTTCCCAGGTCCCAGAAGCAGCCGACCTCATGGAGTAGACAGCATTTCCCAAGATCATGGATCAAGGAATCTATCTTTCACCCATTTTTGCCCCTTGCTTTTAAAACTCCCTACACATGCACACACATACACAACAACAACAACAACAATAACACTTTTACTACTATGGAATATGTATATTCCTTTTAATCATTTATTAGAAAGCTGACTGGAGAGTGCTGGTCTCCATCTGTCCCACTTCCCCTCCCTAAGCTTCTATTTCAAGCTCTTTTCCAATCTCTGTCTTGCTGTTACTAACTCTCTCTTTCTCAACAGGTCAAGCACAAACCAATCTCCCCCTTATGCCAGTTTACCAAACCCTGGCCACACTAAATAATCGGTCTGACTGTTGGCTATGTCAACAGCCAGAGAGCACAGAAGAACCTGAACTGGTCTCTGTTCCTGCTGACGTGAACACCTGGTGGATTAAGCACAGAAGATGGATGAACGACAGGGTATGGTGTCCACGACAAGGAAGACGTCACTCTGTCTCTTCTCCTGGTGAGTCACTTGGGCCCCAGAAAACCTCTATAGAAGCTCCAGGACTGTCCCTTGCCCAGATAAAGACAGTAGGTGAAAGTTGTTCCCTTTGCATTGAAAGTAAACTGGACACTGGACCTTTCCTGGGTGACATACCAGGACAGTATTGGAATCAGACTCTATGGTTTGATTCCACAGGTGGCATATTTAAACCTCTCAAGGAAATTGTAAGTGACTCTAACACTATTCCCTATGGCACAAACATTTGCCAAATCACCACAAGTTCTGGATGGCCTATGAGCCACCCTTATGCAACTTGGGGTATTTCAGCTGCCCACATGGTCAATATGCCAATACCACAAACTACATATGGGTGGATCCAAACTCTGAACTCACTTGGTCAGGTGACAGGACCAGGCTTTATAGCTGCCCAAATCAGACTGCAGGCCTCCTGTACCAGCTATTCTGCATCTGTTCTGCTCTCCCAAGTTGACAGGAACACATGGAAAATGGAGATGTTTAGGCACTAACAGCACCAGGGGCAAAGGCCATGGAATACTCTGGACCCTGGGGACTACAGGTTCAGTTCTAACCTTGTCTGTAAACCACACTGGTCTTTTTATTTTATGTGACAACAAAGTATAGAAAGGGCTCCCAGCTAATTGGCCAGGATGATGTGGACTTGGATACCTGGCCCCTTCTGTCTCCAGATACTCCACCCTAAATGCCAGTCACATTGCAGACTCAGGTGCCTTTGTCCATAAGATTGTGCCACATGAGCGTGCCAGTTGAGAGATTGTAGAGAATCCATTTGTCTATCACAACTCCAAGTTCTTTTCAGGATCGAGAGTCTTCTTCCCCAGCTTTGGAAATTATGAGTTGGAAAAGGCAGTCTTCAGTCTCTCTCTGGTGATGGAACAAGAGTTCAACCCCGCCACACAAACCTTGGTGATGCTCCAGTCAGATTGACTGCCTAGTCTCTGTGCTTCTCCAAAATTGACCTGCTCTGGACACACTGACTGCCCAGCAAGGAGGAGCTTGTGTAGTCACTTGTGAAAAGTGTTGCTTTTATGTGAAAACAGGGCAAGTAGTATCTAACTTCCATCTATAAAGAGAAGATTCCCGTTTTCCATCAGACGAATGAAGCTCACCCATTTCATTGGACTGACTCATTCACAGGATCGGGAACTGGCTTAATGGCATGTGAGGAGATGGGCTCCCATCCCTTCCTATCTGCTTGTTCATCCTCTTTCTAATCTATGTTCTTTTCTCCCTTTGCTGATTTCTTACTAACTGGCTACTACCTCATTTTCTCTCTCCACAGTCACCAGCTCAGATTTTAAAATGTGAAACTTCCAGGGAAGTTTCAAAGAAGGGAATGTTAGTGCGACCTAAATAGCTAAGATAAATTCAGCCAATGGTTAACATAGGTTAGCATAAGGGAAGCCATCTCAAAGAGGGGAACTATGTTGGGGCTATAACAAGACACCCCTTTCCCTTGTTAGCAATGCTCTAGATTGCATGCAGCGTGGAGAAGTACACATCTGCTTGCTCTGCTATTTTTGTAGCCTTGGCTTATACACAGACCTCCCTATTCTGATAAGGCAATAACTTTGTTCTCTCAGCTTCTCCAGGGATGTGATGACCTTCAGGAAAAAACCTCTGCAGATATCTGTCACCAGGCGAAGAGAGAAAAGTATACTCTGTAGTCTCAAGGACCACAACTCCTGATGGTTAACACCTCAAGACCCCCCTTTTTCAGCCCATTTGCCCTATATAAAGGCTTCAAAACTTTGTAGTTTTAAAATAGTTCTTTAGGACATGGATCCCTTATATTCCCCCTTGCTGGCAAGCTGTAATAAAAAGACCTTTTCTCTTTTACCACGTTGCCTCCTGAGTGTTGGCTTGTCTCACGGCGAGTAGAAGACCTCTTTTGGTGATTACAGGAACTGACGGGGTTCAGGACAGGCCACCACAAGATGTCTTACTCTGGTACGTGTGTTATTTTGAGCTGAAGACAATCAAGGCTCAGGAGACTCTGGAAGAATATTTTGCCTTCCCCCAAATTGCCTAAAAGAATTTAAGAGAGAAGGGCCTGTCCCAGGAGGAACTCTTACCATGGATAATTCTAGGTATGGGGGGCAGGAAAGCATCTAGCAAGGACAACTTTATCAAAAGGTCTCTTTTAGGTCCCATTGTCTATAGATGGGACAATGGAAGCATTTGTTTACCAGACATGAATTCTTTTCATCGTCCTGTAAATTGCCTTCTCCCCCTTTGAAATCTCAGACCTCTATCTCCCTCTCCTTAGTCTAGAAGGACACGTACACCTCATTTTTCCTAGCTCTCTTTGGAATTCTTCATGCTTATGTGAGTTCCCCATGTGCACATAGTAAACTCTGTGATTTTCTCTTGCTATCCTGCCTTATGTCATTTCTAATTCTTTGACCAGCCATGAGAACCAGAAGGGCAGAATTCCTCCCTCCTCCCCTACACCTTCAATTGTAAAAAGTGCAATATCTGAAAACACAATAGAATGAGGTATGCCTGCAAAAGGTGATGTGACTTTGTTAAATTAACATTTGTTAAGTAGAGCCCTGGGGATATTGGACAGTGAGATTGGGTTCAACAAAAGGCCACAAGGAAATTGAAATAGAGAAGTTTGTTACTCACAAGTCCTGGAGAAGGTCCACAGCACACCTTGAGGGGCCACACCAGGAGCTTAAGGCAGAGGGCAGGCAGAGAGATGGCAGGACCTGGGGCATATGCCTCTATTGGGGCCCTCAGGTGGAATGTTTTGGGGTTCCCGGGCTAAGTCTGGATTGGTCAATTCAAACCAAAAAGAGGTTGTGCTAAGCTTTGCAGGGCTCTTATCTAAAGGACTCACAGGGGGAAGGCCCTGGGAGGTGGGGAGAATGCGTCTCACCAGGGCAGTTGAGAGAGCCATATCAGGAACTTCCACTGACTTGTGACTCTGCCAGTGGTTATCTAGGGTGAGCACTCTCAGGAGGGGCTAGTGTCACTTCAAGGCCCCTGCAGGCTGCTTGGCCACAGAAAATGGATGCCGAGGCTGCAACACTATGGAGAAGTTTAGGTAAACTCCCACAAACTCTTAGAATAAAGCAAAGGACTGCAGATTAGGTAATGGTTTCTTTCTTTCCTTATTTTCTATTTCATTTTTGTTGTGGTAACATTGGTTTATAACATTGTATAGGTTCCGATCTACAACATTATAATTCAACATCTGTGTACACTACAGCGTGCCCTAGCAAAAGTGGAGCTTCCATCCATCACCATATCCTTGACTCCCTTTACCCTTTTGCCCTCTCCCCACTCTTTTCTTTAAATATGACACCAAGTGTTTAAGCAACAAAGAAAAATATAGATAAATTGGACTTCATCAAAATTAAAAACTTGTGTGCCTCAAAGGAGGCCATCAAGACGGGGAAAAGAGAATAAGACACTGAATGGCAGAAAATATTTTCAAATCATATGTTTGATAAGGGAACTGTATCCAGAATATAGAAAGAACACTTACAACTCAACAGTAAAAGGATAAATAGTCCAATTTAAAAAGGGGCAGAGGATCTGAATAGACATTTCTCTGAAGAAGATATATAAATATCCAATAAGCACATGGAAAGATTCTTGACATCATTAGTCACTAGGAAAATGCATATCAAAACCACAATGTCATGCAACCCCCTCCCAGGATGGCTACAGTCAAAAAGTCAGATAAAGGGCTGGTCCCAGTGGCCTAGTGGTTAAGTCTGACATGCTCCACTTTGGTGGCCCAGGTTTGGTTCCTGGGTGTGGACCCATACCACTCATCTCTCAGTGGCAATGCTGCAGCAGTGGCTCACACACAAAAAAAAAATAGAGGAAGATTGTAACAGATGTTAGCTCAGGGAGAATCTTCCTCAGCAAAAAAAAAAAGTCAGAGAAGAACAAATGTTGAGGATGATGTGGAGTGATTGGAACCCTCACGCACTGCTGGTGGGAATATAAGATGGTGCAGATATTTTAGAAAACCATTGGGCAGTTCCTTAAAATGCCAAACATGAAGTGACCGTATGACCCAGCCTTTCTGCCCCTAGGCATGGACTCAAGACATGAAAACATGTGTCCACACAAAAACTAGTACATGAATATTCATAGCAGCTTTACGCATAGTACCCCAAAGTGGAAGCAATCCCAATGTCCATCAACTCATGGTAGAGAAATAAAATGTGAAATCTCCTTACAATGGAATATTATTTGTCCATAAGAATGAGAAAAGTGGTGATACAACATGGATGAATCTTGAGAACATTATGCTAAGTGAAAGAAGACAGTTACAAAAGAGCGCATATTCTATGATGTCATTGATATGAAATGTCCAGAATAGGCAAATCCATAGAGACAGAGAGTAGATCCGTACTTCCCAGGGGATGGGGGAGAGGGGAACGTGAAATGACTGCTAATGGGGACAGAGTTTCTTTTTTGGGGCGATGAAAATGTTCTGAAATTAGATAGTGGTGATGGCTGCACAATGCTGTGGATGTACTACAACCCACTGAAGTGTAGGTTTTCAGTTGGTGAGTATTATGTATGTGAATAAAGTTATTACCAAAACAACAGATAAAGGACCAAACTGTTTCCAAGAAAGAGTTCCAGGGGCAGGAAGGGCTGGGTGCCGGAGAGAGATGGAGCCTGGTAAACAGAGGAGCAGAGTAAGAAGTGGGGAGACCAGTGCTTCCCCCAAGCTGGCCCCTTGTGTGTTACCTGATTGGGGATGTGGAACGTGAGACAGTCACTCATGTCTAAGGGCTTTGAAATGGAGCTGGGAAGCCATGAAGGAAATGGGCCTCATGCACGTCCTCATCCAGCAGAACATGAACTTCCAAACTGAGTTTTCAGGAAAGTGTGCTTGCTTGGTCTTTGCTTGTTGCTTGTCTGTCCTTTTAAAAGTAGTCTGGGTGCATTTTCTGGTAGCACCTGTAGGTGGGGCTGTTTTTTTCTTGGGTGAGAATGTTATCTGAGCATTCAATTTATAAAGCAAATTTTGCCCAAGGAGGGGAGTGGGACAATCTGGGATATATAAAAAGCTATGTTTCAGCTTTGTTTTCCCAAGTTGCATCCTGGTAGTTCCAGCAGGGGTCTCTGTTGAGTTTTGCCAGTAACTCATGGGAGACACCACATGTATTCCACCTAAGAGACCCTTGGGAAAGACTTTGGCTGATTGGTCAACCTATAGTTAAAAGACAAAAAAACAAATGGTATTTTATTGTAACACCACTTGGCCAATGTCTGTCTTGGAAAGTGAGGAAAGATGGCCATTGGAGGTAGCTTTGAGTTATTACACTATCTTACAGTTGGAGTTGTTTCATGAGAGATCTGGAAAATGGGATGAGATTCCATACATGCAGGCTTTTATGCAGTTACATAATCAGGAAGGTGACCAGCCAGGGACCAAGCTGATGGTCCAAAGAAAAGCCAAGCCTCCGTTAGTCAAAGATGTTCAGACACAAAAAGGAAAACTTGATGAGGACATGGCTGCCCTAAGTGTGTTGAATCCTTTTAATCCTAATTTCAGTGTGACACAACCACTGATGGCAAGTGCCCCAGACATTAGAAGGAAGCTCAATGAGGTTGAAGAGGTCATAGCTATGAGTTCTGGTCAATTGGTGGAAGTTGCTTTCAAAGTTTATAACTCTCGAGAGCAGCATAATGCCAAGGCAGTCACAGTGATTTATGCAGCTCCCCCGGATGGGAGAAAGAGGAAAGGATGCCAAAAATTAGAGAAAAATCAGTGTCCCTATTGCAAAGAAGACGGACACTGGAAAAGTGAGTGTCCTAAGTTAGAAAAAGGCACGAAAGAGAAAAATCACGGTTCCCTGAGGAAGCTCATGAGCTCTTGAGTCCAAGACGCAGAAGAGGAAGACAACAATGGGGCCCAGGGTTCCTTGCAATACTGGTGATTCCCATTCCAACAGTCCCCCACAAGCCCTGGTACAACTGACAGTAGGGACACAATTGGTTGACTTTCTAGTGGATAGTGGTGGCACTTATTAAGTGTTAAACTGCAAATTGACATCATTAAGTAATTCTTTGGTTGCCATTGTTGGACTCATTGGCGAAACTCAACAGAGACCCATGCTGCAATTGCCAGAACGCAACTTGGGAAAACAAAAGCTGAAACATAGCTTTTATGTATCTCAGATTGTCCCATTCCCCTCTCAAGGTGAGATTTGCTTTGTAAACTGAATGCTCCAGATAACTTTCTCACCCAAGAAAAAACATCCCCACTACAGGTGTCACCAGAAAATGCACTCAGACTACAGGCCTTCCTGGAAAGAACAGGAGAAGGAGCATGCCCTCCCCCAAAATACAGTGTCTTGAGTGTCTTCTTCACAAATATTAATAAAAAGACTTAAAACAAAATTTGGATTCATAACTAGGGAGCTTTGTATTACTGTACATGATTCGTGGCAGTAGTTTTTAAAACAATAGCTGTGGAAACTGTGTATGTGTGCCTATAGTATGTTATATGTGTGGGGTATTTTCCCTCCAGATAGTATGGCCAATAATTAAGAACTCTCTTTAATTGGCTTAAAGTAAGCACTTACCCAAATTGTTTCTAAATGTAAAAGAAATTAACCCAAATGATTTTTAAATTAACATGATAAAAATTAATCTTTGGTAACTGAAAGCTCATTTAAGTTTGTTGGTTGATTAAAATAAACATGTTTTCAGAGTTATCAGCATTGAATATGGTGCAGGCATGCAGCCTTTATTCTACATTTATTGGTCAAATAAGCTGATGTCATCTCTATTACAAAACTAGTTAAAAATAATAACTTAAAATAATGGAGAATTTTGCCAAATGTCTCACAAAGCTTTGTAGGCAATCTAAATAATTATTGGGAGTAAATAAACTAAATAAATGTGAAACGATAAAAGTGTTGGGTAAACTTTTAAAAATAATTGTATTATATAACATGTATTTAATAACTTCAAAAATCTCTTTGGTAACTTGATACTTTGAAGTTTTGCTAGATTAATTTAAAGGATAAAAATTCATTAAACATTTAGATCATTTTCAAATAAGATAAGATATTAGACATTAATTACTAAATATAAGTTTGTCTACTTTTGTTTTCTTATTACTGAAAAACTAAAAGATGCTTTGGTTTATTGATAAAAGTGTTGGTTATGCTGTGGAATTTTCTATGAAAAAAGCACATATTTATGTATACAAGGAAAATAAAATGTATGTTTTCATTAAGAAAATATTTGTTTGTTAAAAAAGATTTAAAAAGGGGGGGAAGAAAACATGGGACAAATTCTGAATGTAAAAAGTAAGTGACAGAACGTTTGTGGAAGTAAAACCCTGAGAGGTTTTGTGCATGGTCAAGTTGGTTGAGATTTAAATAAGTTCAATTAAATAAATGATTTTCAATATCAAGGATAAGCTGGCACAGAATTAGAATTTGGCTTTCTCTTTCTTAAAAAATATAATTGATGAGGTTAATTATAATCTTTTATGACTTTTTGTTCAAAATATTGCTGGTTTTTTAAATGTTTTGTTTTGGGTTTTTACCCCCAGATTTCAGGAGATCTTTGTCTCTTAGAAACTATAACTTGTACAAATTTGCAAACAAAATTGAAGCATTTATCTTTTTCTCCCTTATCTGATCCCTCCAGAATTTAAAAACTCCTGATAAGTAATTATTCTTATTTTCATGCCTATATAATTGATTACCTAAGTTCAATAAGAATCTGTTCTTCTTATACAAGAGACAATTGGAAACACTATATTACCAAGACTTTGACTAGAATGTCACATTTGAGAAAAACATACAGACTCAGATATGACCAGACAACCTTTGCGGAATAAAGGGTGACTTTATAGAATAAAGCCACTTGAAAATATTGGCTTGGTACCTTACTTATGGGTTCCCAGTAACCTGGTAAGGTTGAGTAAAGAATATCACTCCCTCTGGCAGGTGCAAAGAACCCCAGAATATTTGGGGAGACCTCACACAGAGAGGAATCCACACAAATCTGTAGGTATTACAGGTGAAATCGGATGACAAGTCCTTGGCTTGGCTTTCCTGGCCTTGAGAGGCCTTTAAAATTCAATGTGAGATTCCTAGTAAAAAGTTCCAGCAAAGCAGATTTAAGAGAGCCTATGTAATCCGTTGCTATTCTTGCTGTCCTTATGGAAATAATTGGGCCAAATTTATTGGGACTAGACTTATTTTGCAAACCAGTTAGTCTTAATTTGGCTATCTTTAGTAAAAATGAGGGGAATTTTAGAAAAAAATTATGTTTCAGTAGAAACCATAATACACATTTGTGGATATTAGATCCTGGTTCTGTTAATTGTCTTTGAGGTTTTCTTTTCTACCTGTGAACTGGACTGGATCCTGAATTCTTCTAGTCTCCTAAAATATCTGAAATAACCAACCTCCAAACTAACGTTCCCTGTTTTTCCCATCATTTAACTTAGAATCATTGAAAACTGAACCTACCCTTTTTCCTGAAGCCTTGCAAACTGGAGCTGGACAACTTGATATAAACTTAAGAGAGATTCATGTCTGATGCTGTATAAGCCAATCAAAATATACCTGAATGCCAGATGACACCATCAGAGAAACGGCAAGCTACAGAAGATGCTTCAACTATGACTCCTAGAGATCTTTTAACTGGTTGTGCCTGGGCTCAGAAATTGATTTATAATTTGCCTTTAAGCTTATTTTCCTTTTGTCTCTCTAGAAATGCTTCTTATTAAATGCCAACAGTCAGATCATCACACTTCGGTACTGAATGCTATAAAGTAAGTGTTGGTGACTGCTTTTCAAGTGTCTTTTCCTGAATACTGGGAGGAATCTGGTCCACATTGACATTTTACATTTTGGTTTATCTATACTCCTATTGGTGGCTGGGATATATATCATGTTTAAACACGTTCTCCCCTATATTCCCACTGATACTATAACTACCACAGAAAAAATTGGCAAAAGTGTGTTCAAGCTTTCCACCATGAAAACCATCTCACATCACCCCAATTCAGCAGGAAGCAGTTAGACGACCATGACGCCCCTTTTCTAGAGAGGTGGAACCCAAAAATGACAGTGGGGTATATGTTACAGACCTTCAATTAATACCAGCCCTGATATAGGTTTCCCTACATTGAATCCAGCGTATATGGGGTTAAAACTTAAAAGACTCATCTCTATTCTCTGCTTCTTTAGTTTCACTCGTATTTACATACCTGTTTTTTTAACATTTGACTCCCTGAGCTTTACAACTCACACAAAAGTTTTGGCTAATTGCAGGCCCTTGAAGCTGACTACATGGAAGCTGATGTCCGGAGAATATCAAGAAACTGATGCTTCCCAGGTCCAGCTCGTCAGCTTCCTGGCACCGGAGTCCACCACAGAGGCAGACAGCCAAGGACATTTACCTGTGGAATCCTTTATTTCCTCCCCATCCTTCCTACAAGCAGCCACATTCCTCACAAACCTTTAAACCCCTTGACCCCAGTCCCTAATGTAGAGCTAGCAATTCCTAAGGCTCTAGCCATTGCTTTGCTCCTTCTGCCTGGCAAAGGAAGCCAAGCTGCTTTTCCTTTTGACCCAAGATTCTGTTCTCATTATTTGGATTGGCACCAGGTTCAGAGACCAAAATTTCCATTACAAGAGTAAGCCTGAGTGTATGTGGGTGCTGGATTGTTCCCCCTCCCCACTCAGGAATAAGACACCCCTGTTTAGGTGACAGACCCATGGGAGAATCTGATGAGGGCTGAGTCCCTCTGCCTGGAAGGATCTGGAAGCACATGCCCAGAACTGACGTTCTATGTGCAACTGGGAGGGGTGATGAGTAGGTCCCTCCAAAGAAGCCCAGGCAGAGACTCTAATCATTAGCAGCTTCCTGGGCCCAGCATGCAACTGGGAGCACAGGCCCAGATGGAGATGTGTTCCCTGGGAGGCTTGGGGCAGGGTCCCACCACCCTGTTCCCTCCTACCTTGTCTGGAAGGGCCCCTTACCACAGATGGAGCCAGCCTCCAAGATGAAACCCACCTAGCAATAGCCCTGTTGGTTGAAGACATCAGTGAGCGCCCAGTCAAGGTCTAGGATGTGCCAGGGCACCATGATGGTGAGCAGGGTGGAGACAAGGATGTTGGCACCAAGCAACAAGCCAAGCAAGATAGTGATGGCCATAGGCACAGCTCACTTTGTGTTCCGGGCCTCCACACTGGAGACAGCAAAGGAACCAAATCCTACGAAGGCAAGAAGCAGGTGGCAGCCCCAGCAATGATGCCAGTGAAGCTGAGGGGTGAAAAGCCACCTTCCTCAGTGCTTGAGTTGTGCTGGAGGGCCAGGACAAACCCCAGGATGATGATGAAGAAGATGATGACCCAGTTGATAACAGAGAATGTGCGGTTGAGCCAGGAAGAGACATGGGTTCCATAAGAGACTAATGTGGAAGCCAAAAGTATGGCAATAGCAGCCAGAAAGTCTGGAGACTGGGCCAGGAAGACACCTGCCAGATGCCCACATGGGCCTCAGTGAAGCTGCAGATGCAGGGGCTGAAGCTGGTATCCAGGAAGCTGCTGCAGTCAGGGGCCATGACTGCACCACCAACGAGGTACTCAAGGAGCGTGTTCCACCTATGAGGAAGACCCACAGCTATCCCCTTCACCACAGTGCCCATGAGAACATAGAGGCCCATTCTCCCCATGGCACCTACACCCAGCAGGGTCACGTCCAGTGTGGTCAGGTGGTGACACAATGATATCTCCATAATTAGTCTCCTCCTCTGCCTTCAGCCAATTCAGCCTTTGTCAGAAGAATGCCAGGCTGGCAATTCTGGGCAGCCCATGGGCCATGATGCGTAGCTAGAGGGGCACCAGGCCAGCTGCCAGAACATACAAGGGTGAGAGGTGAGTGACAGGTTGCCTAGCTGGGTCCTGACCAGCCTTCAGTCCTTGCTCTGACCCTGCCCTGGGGACCCAAGCCTGGAACCACTGGGATGAGGCAGGCTCAGGGCTGCCAGCAGGGTGGGCAGGAGGTCACAGGGAAGCATGGAGATCCCTTCAGCCTGCCTCCCAGGCAAAGGAGGGAGCCTGCTCAAGTCTGACACGGGCATGTTTGGGAGAGGACCTGAGGGTGGGCAGGCAGCAGCCCCAGGAAGCCAACTAGGAGCCACTCCAGTGCTCTGGGATCTCTGAGCAGGGGGAAAACTGAAGGCTTCCCTGGAGCTGAGCCCGGCCTCTAGGATCTTGAAGAGGAGCGACTCTGTGGCCCTGGGCTATGCCCAAGCACCCACCTGGCCTCAGATGGCAGTGGTCATGGTCCCATCCCCTGCACCACCAGGCTGCTGCATCAGCACACCTCACCTGGAGTGGACAGTGCTCTGGGCCCTGCCCCCAGCATCCAAGACCCAGCACCCCACCTCTACACCCTGACATGCCCCTGGAGCCAGATCTGCTGTGCCACTGTCCACTGGTACCACAGCCTTTGCCTCCTCTCTGGCCCAAGTCCATCCCCGAAGGACTTGCTGCAACTAACCTACCATCACGACTGTTCTGTGTGCTGTGTCAGCCCCACTCTGGGCACCAGATCCAGCACCAGGCCCCGCCTCACAGTCAGACATGCACTCAGCCCACCCTACCTACACCTCACATAGTCAACCAGAATCCCAGGTTCTAGGGAAACCCCATGACTGTGTCCAGTTCACAGATGAGGAAGCCCAGGCGACCAGGAAAGTGACTAGCCCAGGTCACCTGGGTGGCCTCAGGATTCCTGTGGAGGTTAACGTCCAGGTATGGGGAGGGGGTCTGGAGCCCACCTGCTTTCCACTGCTTCAGACACCCTCCTTGATCTCTCATCCCAACACACAGACTCCACCAGCTGGGCACCACCCAGGCCCCTCGACCCTGGGAGGTGTGGGGGCTGCAGGAGTCAGGCAAAAAGCTGGTGAGATGAGGGTCTGAATGTGGCTGAGAGGTCCTGGGCAGTCCCTGACCTCTGGCACAATGGGATGGCAGGAAACCACCTCATCCACTGATGAGGAAGTGCCCGGATATGGGGAGTGTTCTGTGAATTGGCAGAGCTCATGCTGGCTGTTCTGAGCTTCCAGCTACAGACAGTGTCCTGAAAGGAGGCAAGCAGACACCTGCAGATGACCTCCAGCCCTCCAGTTTGGGGCACACTAGGGCCCCTCAGATGGCAGCCCCTCCCAGCCCAGGAGCACCTGTCAAGCCTTGAGGACCTTTGAGGAGCCTAACAGCAGCTCCCCACTTGTGGATATCTGTGAGAGGTATCATGGGCTGAGCATCTGCTCTATACCAGTCCCCGCATCATGGGGACACATCATGCGTCTCAGCATGTGACCATCACAAACAGCCTCCAGCTTATTTATTCCTGGGGCTAAGCAGTCTTTGTCCTTCTGCTCTTCCCACTTTGAAAGTGGAAAGGTTAGTGTCACAGGGTGTTAACTTGTTCACAGCAAAATGAGGACAATCCATCCAAGCAAAGCAAAACCAAAACAGTCATCCTCTTCCCCCAGAACTGTCTCCATGTTGTCAGGTTTCTACGTGGTTTGTGGGATAGGATGTTAGGGGCACCTGCAGGCTGTCTGGCTCAGTGGGCTGGTGACAGGGTGGTGGACTCACAGACCAGATGATGCCACTTGGAGCACTCTGCCTTAGCCAGCCCCTTGCTCCCTTCTCGTATTTGGCTGACATTGTCTTGAGGAGCTTCTCAGATGGGCTCCCACTTCCTGCAGGGGTGACACCTCCCACACCTCGCTCCTGTGTGGCCGAAACATAACCAAGCAGATGTTGCTTGTTCTGAAAGGCCATCACAAAAATCTTGAAAAATGCATTTCCAACTAAGAGGCTCAGGCAATTTTTTAACAGAAGCTCCACCAAGGCCTCACTGATGACATCCTGAGATCTGGTGCGCAGGGTTTCAGAGCACTGACTTTTTATCTACCCAGAGAGGGAGTCTCAGCACACCCCCTTCACAGGGGCCAACATGCAATGAATATTTGTGGCCAAGCGTGGTTGACACAGTAACCTGTAAATGTCCAGGGACACGGCTGGGCCAAGTGCCAGGACCTCACTGAGCCAGGCACTTACACAGAGCAACACATGAAGATGCAGTGAAGATAAAGAACCGAAACATGAAAGAAGAAGACAGAACACTTTCCACCTCATCCTACAAAGCTGGGATTACCCTGACACCAAACCCAACAAAGAGATCACAAGAAAAGAAAACTACAGAGACCAACATCTTTTATGAACATAGCTGGAGAATTGCTCAACTGAACACCAGCAAATAGAATCCAGCAACATAAAAAAAAAGACTGAGAAGGAATTATCCCAGGAATGACAGATTGATTCAGCATATGAAAATTAATCAATGTATTAGCCATACTAATACAATAAAGGACTAAAACCACATGGTCATCTCAACAGACACAGGAAAAAGAAGTCAACCAACAGTCTCCACACTTTTCCCTTTCCAGAATGTCATGTAGGTGGAATCGAATCACACAGTATGTAGCCTTTTCAGGTTGGCCTTTTTCACTTAGTAATATGAATTTAAGGTTGTCTTATGTCTTCTCATGGCTTGATAGCTTCTTGCTTTTTAGGACTGAGTAATATTTCTTGTCTGGATGGACGACAGTTTGCTTATCCATTCACCTCCTGAAGGACATCTTGGTTTCTTGCAAGTTTTTGCAATTATGAATAAAGCTGCTGTAACATCCATGTGCAGGTTTTTGTGTGGACGTAAGTTTTCACCTCATTGGGGTAAATACCAAGGAGTCTAGTTGCTGAATCATATGGTAAAAGTATGCTTAGTTTTGTAAGAAACTGCCAAAGTGTCTCCCACAATCCTGCACCATACTGCATTCCCTCCAGCAGTGAAGGAGCGTCCCTGATGCTCTGCATCCTCAGCAAGTTTTGCTGTTGTCAGTGTCTTGGATTTCTGCCATTCTGACAGGTGTGTAGTGACATCTCATTGTTGTTTTAGTTTGCAATTCCCTAATGACAGAGGATGTGGAGCATCTTTTCATAGGCTTATTTGCCAGCTGTACCTCCTCTTTGGTGAGGAGTCTGTTCAGATCTTTTCCCATTTTTAGTTGGGTTCTTTGTTCTCTTATTGTTGATTTTTAGGAGTTCTTTGCATATTTTGGATAACAACCTTTCATCAGATATGTCTTTTACACATATTTTCTCCTAGTCTATGCCTTGTCTTCTCATTCTCTTGGTGGCCAATTTATTCTTGACAAGAGAACCAAAACAATTCAATGCAGGAAACAATAGTCTTCTCAACACATTGTGCTGTAACAACTGGAAATCCACATACAAATGAATGAAGTCAGACTGCTACCTCACACCACATGCAAAAATTAACTCAAAATGGATCCAAGATCTGAATCTAAGAGCTGAAACTATACAAACTTAGCTTGGAAATATTGAAGGTTCAGTTCCAGACCACTGCAATAAAATGAATACCCCAATAAAGTGAGCCACATGAATTTTTGGTTTTCCAGTGTATACAAATGTTATGTATACTGTAGTCTATTAAGTGTGCAATACGTTTTGTCTAAAAAAAGTACATGCATTAATTCAAAAGTACTTTATTGCTAAAAATAATTCCAACCATCATCTAAGCCTTCAGAGAGCTGTAGTTTCCTTACTGGGGGAGGGTCTTGCCTCGATGTTGATGGCTCTAACTGATCAGGGTGGCGGCTGCTGAAGGTTGGGGTGGCTGTGAAAAATTTTTTAAATAAGACAACAATGAAGTTTGCTACATTGATTCTTCCTTTCGTGAACGATTTCTCTGTAGCATGCAATGCTGTTTGATAGCGTTTTACCCACAGTAGAAATTCTTTCAAAATTGGAGTCATTCCTTTCAAACCCTGTCACTGCTTTATCAACTAAATGCATGCAATATTCTAAATCCTTTGTTGTCATTTGAACAATCTTCATAGCACCTCCTGCAGGAGTAAATTCCATCTCAAAAAACCGCTTTCTTTGCCCATCCATAAGCAACTCCTCATCCATTAAAGTTTTATCATGAGATTGCAGAAATTCAATCAATTCTTTGGCTGTAAACCTAATTCTAATTCTCTTGCCATTTCCAGAACATTTGCAGTTACCTCCCCCATGAAGTGTAGAACCCCTCAAAGTTGTCCATGAGTGTTGGAATCAACTTCTTCCAAACTCTTGTTAGTGTTAATATTTTGACCTTTTCCCATGAATCATGAAGGTTCTTAATGGCATGTAGAATGGCGAATCCTTTCCAGAAAGTTTTCAATTTACTGTACTCAGATCCATCAGAAGAATCACTATGTATGGCAGCTATAGTCTATGAAATGTATTTCTTAAATAAGAAGACTTGAAAGTCAAAATTACTCTTGATCTGTGATCAAAATGACTGCCCAGATCTTGCAGAATGGATGTCGTGTTAGCAGGCATGAAAACATCAATCTCATTGTACATCTCCATAGGAGCTCTTAGGCTGTCACATGCATTGTCAATGAGCAGTAACATTTTGAAAGGAATCAATGGAGCAGTATGTCTTGACAGTGTGTTTAAAATATTCAGTAAACCATGTTGTAAACAGATATTCTGTCACGCTGGCTTTTTTGTTCCATTTATGGGGCACAGGCAGAGTAGATTTAGTAAACCCTTAATGGCCTAGGATTTTCAGAATGGTCAATGAGCATTGTCTTCAACTGAATGTCACCAGCTGCATTAGCCCCTAATGAGGGTCAGCCTGTCCTTTGAGGCTTTCAAGCAAGGCATTGACTTCTCCTCTCCAGTATGAAAGTCGTAGATGGCATCTTCTTCCAATATGAGGCTGTTTCATCTACATTGACAATCTGTTGTTTAGTGTAGTCACCTTCATTAGTGATCTCAGCTGGATCTTCTGGAGAACTTGCTGCAGCTTCGACATCAGCACTTGCTGCTCCCCCTTGCACTTTCTCGTTATGGAGATGCTTCTTTCCTTAAACCTCATGAACCAACTGCTCCTGGCTTCAACCTTTTCTTCTGCAGCTTCCTCACCTCTCTCAGCCTTCATAGAGTGGAAGAGAGTTAGGGTCTTGCTCTGGATTAGGCTTTGACTTAAGGGAATGTTGTGGCTGGTTTGATCTTCTATGCAGACCACTAACACTTTCTCCATATCATCAATAAGGCTGTTTTTGTTTCTTATCATTCGTGTGTTCACTGGAGCAGCACTTTTAATTTCCTTCAAGAACTTTTCCTTTGCATTCACAGCTTAGTTAGCTGTTTAGTGAAAGAGGCATAGATTTTGGCCTATCTCGGCTTCTGACATGCCTTCCTCTCTAAGCCTAATTGTTTCTAGCTTTTGATTTTAAGTGAGAGATGTGTGACTCTTTCATTCACATGAACACTTAGAGGCCATCATAGGGATATTAACTGGCCTAATTTCAACATTGCTGTGGGTTGTTCCTAAGCACATGAGGTAAAAGCTGCTGCTAAACGAGATCTTGGGAAACAAAAGGCCACAATATTGATGGCTGTTAGTTGAGCAGTTAGGAGACATTAGGGTCCTCACAGCCTCAGGATGACTCCCATGCTAGGATAAGATGGTCATGGAATTGGGTGGATGACAACAGGTCCCCTGCCAAACTCAAGAAAATTTCCATGTAATGAGGTACTCAGTAAAACGCACGCAATCCCCAGCTCTATGGCACATCCCTCCTAGGTGTCAGTTTGGCTCAATGAGACCCAAGGGGTAGCTAGACCTGTTACTGTGCCTATAAGAAAACAACCCAACTGGATGAGGTTCTTCCTCCTGTCTTGTTCTATGTCCTGAGAACTGGGCTTTTTGGCCGGTGAGAATATTCTCTTTGGTCTCCACCATCCTGAATGTATATTCACTAAAATGCACATTGGTGGCCAGACAGATAAACTGGGGTTCTGAGCACTTTCTGTTCAGCTGGACTAAGCTCTCATGGGAGTCTGTCACAGTGGCTTCTGTCCATAAAGTCCTCTGTCACCACAACCTTCCTTGCTTGTTAGTGCTAGAAAAACCCCATTCCAGTAGTAGCTGTCCAGTGTCAGAGATTAGCAGGTCTGTGTGGAGGTGTATCATGCTCTCATGGGAGGCCAGAGACACCGTTTTCACTACAGCATCCTTATCACCTGTGCAATGAAGCTCTTTACTTTCCCTTACTATTTTGGGGAAGTAAATTCTTGGACCATGGGGGCTACATCATCCCTGCCCTCCCCAGGGACGCCTCCTGCATCCAGGGTAATGACTTACCCTAAGCCTGGAAAGTTACCTCCAGGTCTTTCCTTAAAAAGGCTCATTGGATTGAGTTGCAATTGGAATAAATATACAAATGGAGAACCTCCTCATCAATGGCTATGTGATGGATGATTTGAATGGGAAAAACTATATTTGAAAAATATTTTAGAGCGCTCTCATCACAAGCAGCTTCCTGATTGGTATTTCTGGGAAGATCAAATTGAAAAGAAAATCCCCCAAAATATAATGGCTAGCCTTATAAACTTGCTTAATAAAATGAAAGAACAGAAGTCAGACTTAGAACAAAGATTAAAGAGCAAATTTAAGGGAATTCCCCTTCTCCTCCCTCCTCTGCTCCCCTGTACCCCCGGCTCCCTGTCCCTGACCCCCTGGAAGATCTGGTGGGTCTCTGGGCCCCTGGTTTCAACTCCCCTTCTCAAGACTTAGCTCCTCAGCCACTTTCCTCAGATGCTAAAACCCCAACTCCTCCAGACAGCATCCAGCTGCCCATCTTCACTGCCTTCTCTTTAGAAGACTCACAGGGGGCCTTCAGGCCTGACCCCCAACCTAGGGGCACAGAGGTCACTGGTGTAAATGAAGCCAGGAAGTGAATTCAGTGGAAGCAGCCAGGAAAGGCAGGAAGGCTGGTTTGATGTCCTTTCCAAGTCCTCCTGCTTTCCAGGGCTCTATCATCAGGCTCTGCCGGCATCAGGCAGTCCACGCAGGGTCCACTGTGGATGTGCCCTGGACCTCCGCTGCAGACAGTTCATGTCCCCTGGACACAGCCCATCTATTAAATTATAAACCTCTCCTGCCTCATGGTCAGAAGATCCTACTAAATTTAGAGAGGACTCAGAAAGGTCAGTGGCTATTTATAACCCCACACACGGAGATCGTGGCTGGCTGCTAAGGGGGTTCTTCCAGCCCAGGATTACACTGTAGTTATCAGACTGGCCAGGGGTTCCCCTGGAGGAAATCTCCCTCACAGGGGAAATAGAGGGCCAGACGCTCTCCCAGGCCTTCCTGCAAATGACCAAGAAGGGGCTCTGCTCGAGGCTGACACTCAAGGATGAATAGGAGTTATTTTAGAGGCATTTCTTCCTAAAGTTAATTGGTCAAAAATGAAATTATGCACTCAGAATGAGGGGGACATCTGAAAGCCTTTGTTGAACACTTATACAAACTTTTCAAAGGCGCAGTGCATTAAACCCCAAACCCCAGAACAAAGGAATCTCCTAGTTCCTGCTTTAGTAGGAAATTTTCTTCCTGACATAAAAAACAAATTCCAAATAGTGTGGTTGGTTGGTCAGGGCAGCCAGTAAGTGTAATAGTGGAGGCTGCTACACAGTATTTTAAAAATAGTCAGCAGGAAAGTAAAAGAAGAAAGAATTAAAAGCAACTCTTCTCACTTTACAGCTTGAATCCTTAGAGAAGCAAAACTGTGACTGTGAGAGAAAACTGAAGCCACTCAGAGGGCTCCCTATTCGCCTCCAGACACTTGCAGGTCTCGCAGGAAACCAGGGCATTGGGAAGACATTGTCCTGCTCTGAAGAGAAGGGGAAGTTGGAAAAATAACCCCTTGGCCCCCGCTCCCCCAGAAGGCTCATGTTTCTCCTTCCCTCTTTAAATGATCAGGTTCATCAATCCTCCGTTGCAGCCCTGAGCAAACAACTAAATGTAAAATAGAGGATAAGGAACCAGATTTCTTAAGTGACACTGATGTGACTTTCTCTACTCTCCCTTCAGAGGGTTTATCTCTACCCATCCCCCAAGATTCTGTGCCAGCTGTCAGAGTCTCTGAGCAGCTTATTTCATGGCCCAGATCCCAGCTCACATATCTTTAGACCCTTAACACTCACCCAGCCTCTCTAGTCTCCCACTGCTCACCAGCAAACCTTTTTGGCAGAGGTTTGTTATGTAAATTTAATGCCACTAGAAATTGTAATGACCAAGGCATTTCCACCTCCTTGCCCTCAGGCCAAACCCTAAGTCTTCTACTTTCATTACTAGAAAGCCATCCTGATTTAAATTCTTCTGAAGAGAGTGAGTCTTTAAAAGATGTCTCTATTTGTCTCTGGGCTACATATGCAAGTGAAGTAGGATTGTTACCAAGCCCATTACTAAGACAAAGAATGAACCATGTCCATCAGTTGCCCATTACCTGCTCTCCAGAGATGCAGAGTGAGGAACTGAACCTCTAACAGGCCCCCTTCTGCAACAGGGTGGACTAGTTCTTACTTCCTCCTCCTGTAATCTTCCAATCTGGTGAGTGAAAAAAGAAGGAGAGTTTGACTCAGACGGGAACCAAATCCATAGATGTGTAAAAGACCTCAGAACCATAGAGCATGTATTCCTCCGCATACTTGGCCCCTGATCCAGCTGTCATCCTGAGCTGGGCTCCTGCTGGTGCAGCCTGGGTGACAGGAGTTGACCTCTGCTGAGTATTCTTTTCAATTCTTTTGCACCCTGACTAACAAGTTCATTCTGCATTTACACTTAAAAGGAGGGAATTAACATGTACTCGCCTTCCTCAGGGATATTGCGAGTCCCCCTCATATTGTCCCCAGTCCTACAGCCCACATGGATTCTGTAGCCTTCACTCAAGGCTTCTCTCCTGTGCAGTATGTGGATGACCTTCTACTCTGTAATCAGAGTAAACAGGGAACCTTACAGACCCTTCACTCTCCTGAAGGCACGAGCTGTTTGAGGCCATAAAGCCTCCAGATCTGAACCTCAGTGGGTGCAGAGGCCTGGGACCTACTCGGGACAGGAGCCATGTCAAGGCATTTAACAGCTCACCCCAAATGCCTTGAGTCCGTTTGTCCACCGTCTCCCCAAAATGAAAAAACAGCTATGTAAACATCTAGGGGCAGCTGGTTACCACCCCAGTGGATTCCTGATTCGGTGGCCCTTGCTAACCCTCTGTGTGCTTTTCTCCCAGACATCACCCCACAGCCTATTTCCTGGCCTTCAGAGCCATGAAACTCCTGTGAAGCCTTAAAATTTGCTTTGTCCACACTACAGCTCTTGGCTTACCTAATTTTGACCAACCTTTTCATCTATACTGCCATGAAAATAATGGAACTGCTGCCCTCATTCTGGGACAGTCTTTTGCCTCTCAGACACGTCCTATAGCATATTTCTCATGCCAGCTAGACTCTGGCATCAGGCATGCCCCGTGCTTACCTGTTGTGTTCATAGCTGCCACCCTGACAGAGCCAGAACTCTAACATTAGGCTCTCCCAGTCATCTCTCTGTTCCACAGGCTGTCTGCTGTTTTATAAGTTCACAGGACACAACACCTCTACACAGGACCACAGACCACATTTCAGCAGGCTCTTGTAACTAACCCTTTCATCATCTTACATCATTGTAAGACTGGTTTTAGACACTTAAAAATTTTCTTATTGCAGTAACATTGGTTTATAACATTATGTAAATTTCAGGTGCACTGGGTTGTATTTCAACTTCTATATAGATTACATCATGTTTACTACCCAAAGACTAATTACAATCCATCACCAAACACATGTACCTAATCACCTCTTTTGCCCTCCTCCCTCTCCCCATCCCCTCTGTCCAATCCAATCTCTGTCTCTATGTGTTGTTCATTTTATCTTCTATTTTTGAGTGAGATCATATGGTATTTGACTTTCTCCTTCTGACTTATTTCACTTGGTGTAATACCCTCAAGATCCATCCCTGTTGTCATAAATGGCCAGATTTCATCCTTTTTTATGGCTGAGTAGTATTCCATTGTGTATATATACCATGTCTTTATCCATTCATCCATTGATGGGCATCTAGGTTGCTTCCAAGCTCTGGCTATTGTGAATAATGCTGCAGTAAACACGGGGGTGCAGATATCTTTATGCATTCATGTTTTCTTGTTCTTTGGATAAATACCCAGCAGTGGAATAGCTGGATCGTATGGTAATTGTATTCTTAATGGTTTGAGGAATCTCCATACTGTCTTCCATAGTGGCTGCACCAGTTTGCACTCCCTCCAGCAGTGCATTAGAGTTCTGTTTCCTCCACATCCTTGCCAACACTTATCATATCTTGTCTTGCTAATTATAGCCATTCTGATGGCATCAAGTGATATCTCATTGTAGTTTTGATTTGCATTTCCCTGATAGCTAATGATGTTGAACATTCTTTTTTTTTTTTTTTTTTTTTAAAGATTTTATTTTTTCCTTTTTCTCCCCAAAGCCCCCCGGTACATAGTTGTGTATTCTTCGTTGTGGGTTCTTCTAGTTGTGGCATGTGGGACGCTGCCTCAGCGTGGTCTGATGAGCAGTGCCATGTCCGCGCCCAGGATTCGAACCAACGAAACACTGGGCCGCCTGCAGCGGAGCGCGCGAACTTAACCACTCGGCCACGGGGCCAGCCCCTGATGTTGAACATTCTTTCATGTACCTGTTGGCCATCTGTATATCTTCTTCAGACAAATGTCTGTTCAGATCTTTTGCCCATTTTTCAATTGTGTTGTTAGCTTTGTTGTTTTGAGATGTGTGAGTTCTTTATATATTTTGCATATTAACCCCTTATCAGATATATGGTTCATAAATATCTTCTCCCAATTGTTATGTTGTCTTTTCATTTTGTTGATGGTCTCCTTTGCTGTGCAGAAGCTTTTTAGTTGGGTGTAGTCCCATTTCTTTATTTTTTCTATAGTTTCCATTGCCCAGTCAGCCATGGTACTTAAAAATATGCTGCTAACACAGATCTTGAAGAGTGTACTGCCTATGTTTTCCTCTAGAAGTTTCATGGTTTCAGGTCTTATATTGAAGTTTTTAATCCATTTTGAGTTAATTTTTGTGTATGGTTAAGATAATGGTCTACTTTCATTCTTTCGCATGTGGTTGTCCAGTTTTCCCAGCATCACTTACTGAAGAGTCTTCTCCTTTCCCCAGTGTATGTTCTTGACTCCTTTGCTGAAAATTAGCTCTCCATAGATGTGTGGGCTCTTGATTCTGTTCCAAGGACCTGTGTGTCTGTTTTTGTGCCAGTACCATGCTGTTTTGGTTACTATAGCTTTGCAGTATACTTTGAAATCAGTGAGTGTGGTACCTCCATCTTTGTTCTTTTTTCTCAGGATTCCCTTGGCTATCAGGGCCTTTTGTTGTTCCATATAAATTTTAGGATTCTTTATTCTATTTCTGTGAAAAATGTCATTCCATCTTTGATAGGGATTGCACTGAATCTGTGGATTGCTTTAGGAAGTATGGACATTTTAACTATGCTAATTCTTCCAATCTGAGTGCAGGGATTATCTTTCCATCTTTTGTGTCTTCTTTGATTTCTTTCAACAATGTTTTATAGTTTTCAGTGTACAGGTCTTTTCCCCTCTTTGGTTAAATTTATGTCCAGATATTTTATTCTTTTTGTTGCTATGGTAAATGGGATTGTGTTCTTTATTCTCTTTCTGCTACTTTGTTGTTAGTGTGTAGAAACACAACTGATATTTGTATGTTGATTTTGTATCCAGAAACTTGACTGTAGTCATTTATTATTTCTAAAAGGTTTTTGGTGGATTCTTTAGGGTTTTCTGTATGTAAAATCTTATCATCTCCTAACAGTGACAGTTTCACTTCTTCCTTTCCAATTTGGATCTCTTTTCTTTCTTTTCATTTCCTGATAGCTCTGGCTAGGGCTTCCAATCCTATGTTAAATGAGAGTGGTGAAAGTGGTATCTTTGTCTGGTTCCTGTTCTTAGAGGGATAGCTTTGAGTTTTTCTCCATTGGGAATGATATTAGCGGTGAGTTTGTCATATACGGCCTTATTATGCTGAGGTACTTTCCTTCTATACCCATTTTATTCAGGTTCTTCACCATAAATGGATGCTGTATCTTGTCAAACACTTTCTCTGCTTCTATTGAAATGATCATGTAATTTTTATTCCTCATTTTGTTAATGTGGTCTATCACGTTGATTGATTTGTGGATGTTGAGCCATCCTTGTGTCTTTGGAGTAAATCCCACTTGATCATGATGTATGATGTTTTAAATGTATTGTTGTATTTGATTTGTTAGTATTTTTGAGGATTTTTGCATTGATGATCATCAGTGATATTGGCCTGTAATTTTCGTTTTTTGTCTTGCCTCTATCTGGTTTTGATATCAGGGTAATGTTGGCTTCATAGAATGAGTTAGGAAGCTTCTTGCCCTTGTCAACTTTTTGGAAGAGTTTGAGAAGGATAGGCATTTAGTCTTCTTTGAATGTTTGGTAGAATTCACCAGGGAAGCCATCTGGTCCTGGACTTTTATTTTTTGGGAGATTTTTGATTACTGTTTCAATATCCTTACTGGTGATTTGTCTATTCAAATTGTCTATTTCTTCTTGATTCAATTTTGGAAGGTTGTATAATTCTAAATATTTATCCATTTCTTATAGATAATCCAATTTGTTGGCGTGTAGCTTTTCACAGTATTCTAATCTTTTGTATTTCTGAGGTGTCTGTTGTAATTCTATTCTTTCATTTCTGATTATGTTTGTTTGAGTCTTCTCTCTTTTTCCCTTGGTAAGTCTGCCTAACAGCTTGTCAATTTTTTTTTTATCTTTTCAAAGAATCAGCTCTTAGTTTCATTGATCTTTTTCTATTTTTTTAATTCTTTATTTCATTTATTTCTACTCTGGTTTTTATTTTATTTCCTTCCTTCTGCTGATTTTGGGCTTTGTCTGCCCTTCTTTTTCCTCTTCCTTTAGGTGCACTGTTAGAGTATTTATTTGGGATTTTTCTTGTTTGTAGAGGTAGGCATGTACTGCTACAAACTTCCCTCTTAGAACTGCATTTGATGTATCCCATAAATTTTGGCATGCCGTATTTTCATTGTCATTTGTCTCCAAGTATTTTTTGATTTCTCCTTTAATTTCTCCTTGACCCAATTGTTTTTCAATAGCATTTTGTTTAATCAACACATATTTGCAGCTTTTCTGATTTTCTCCCTGTAATTGATTTTTAGTTTCATACTGTTTTGGTCAGAAAAAAATGCTTGGCATTGTTTCAGTCTCCTTAAACTTACTGAATGTGATCTAATCTGGAGAATGTTCCATGTGCATTTGAGAAGAATGTGTATTCTGTGGT
The DNA here is from genome assembly GCF_041296265.1 of Equus caballus. NCBI lineage: Eukaryota > Metazoa > Chordata > Mammalia > Perissodactyla > Equidae > Equus > Equus caballus. The sequence goes on along the minus strand of NC_091691.1, from coordinate 3,522,497 downwards.
TTTGGGATGGAATGTTTGTATATCTCTACCAAGTCCAATTGGTCTAATGTGCCATTTAAGGCCAATGCTTCCTTATTGATCTTCTGTTTGGATGATTTACCCATTGATGTATGCCGAGTGTTAAAGTCCCCTACCATATTGTGGTGTTGTCTATTTTTCCTTTTATGTCTGTTAATAATTGCTTTATATATTTAGGTGCTCCTATGTTGGGTGCATAGATATTTGCAAGTATTGTAGCCTCTTGTTGGATTGTTCCCTTTATCATTATGTAGTGTCTTTCTTTGTGTCTTGTTACAGTTTTTGTTTTAGAGTCTATTTTATCTGATATGTATTGCTACACCAGGTTTCTTTTCATTGTCGTTTGCATGGAGTATCTTTTTCCAACCCTTCACTTTCAGTTTGTGAGTCTCTTGAGGTGCGAAGTGTGTCTCTTGTATTCAGCATATATATGGGTCTTTTTTCCTTTTCCAATCAACCACCCTATGCCTTTGGATTGGAGCATTTAGTCCATTGACATTTAAAGTAGCTATTGATAAGAATGTATTTGTTGCCATTTTTACTTTCTTCTGGGTGTTTTAGTAGCTCTTTTCTGTTCCTTTCTTCTTCATTTGCTCTTTTCCCTTGAAGTTTGATGGCTTCTTTAGTATTATGTTGGGGTTCCTTTCTCTTAATTCTTGTGTCTTTATAATAGGTTTCTGGTTTGTGATTACCATGAGGTTCATATATAAAAACCTGTGTATACAGCAATCTATATTAAGTTGATGGTCTCTTTAGTTTGACCTCTTGCTTAAAAGCTCTGCTCTTTTACTCCCGTCCTCTCACATTTTATGTTTTTGACATCAGATCTAACCTCTTTTTTTTGTTCGTGTGTATCTGTTACCCTCTTATAATGGAAGTAGATAATTTTAGTACTCTTATCTTTTGACCTTCATATTAGCTTCATAGGTAGTTGATCTGCTACCTTTAGTTTTGTTACTTTTTCTGATGATTTTCTTATTCTTGTTTGTGATCTTCTCTTTTCCACTTAAATAGGTCCCTTTAGTATTTCTTGTCAAGCTGGTTTCTTGGTGATCAACTCATTTAGTTTTTGCTTGTCTGGTAAGTTCTTTCTCTCTCTTTCCATTATGAATGATAACCTTGAAGGCTAGAGTATTCTTGGCTGTAGGTTTTTTCCTTCCAGCACTTTAAATACATTGTGCCACTCCCTTCTAACCTGTAAGTTTTCTGCTGAGAGGTCAGCTGATAGCCCTGTCTAGTTCCCTTTGTATGTAACTTGTTGCCTTTCTCTTGTGGCTTTTACGATGCTCTCTTTATCTTTAATTGTTGTCATTTTAATTATAATGTGTATTGGTGTGGGCCTCTTTGGGTTTATCTTGTTTGGTGCTGTCTGTGCTTCTTGTTCCTTGATATCTGTTTCCTTCCTTAGGTTAGGAAAGTTTTCAGCTATAATTTCTTCAAGTAGATTCCCTGTCCTTTTGTCTCTCTCTTCTCCTGGGGCACTTATAACATGGATGTTAATGTGCTTGATGTTGTCCCAGAATTCCCTTAGGCCATCCTTGTTCTTTTTAATTCTTTTTTCTTTTACCTGTTCAGCTTGAGTGCTTTCCTCTAGTCTTTCATGCAGCTCACTGGTCCACTCTTCTGTATCCTCTACTCTGCTAGTGAGTCCCTCTAGTGAATTTTGGATTTCCAGTATTGTATTCTTCATTTCTGATTGGTTCTTTTTTATATTTTCCAATTCTTTGTTGAAGTTCTCACTGGGTTCATCTATTCTTCTCCCAAGATCAGTGAGCATCCTTATGACTTTTTGTTTGAATTCTTTGTCAGGTAGATTGTTTATTTCTGTTTCATTTAGTTCTTTTTCTGAGTTTTTGTACTTGGAACATATTCCTTTGTCTCATTTTTCCTCTTTTTGCTTATATCTATGTTTTAGGTAGGTCAATTATGTCTCCTGGTCTTGGAGAAGTGGCCTTATGTACGACATGTCTTATGAGGCCCAGCAGTGTGCTTCCCTCTTGTCACAAGATCCAGATGTTCCACGAGTGTCCCCTGTGTGGGCCATGTGTGTCCTTCTCTTATTGCAGGGTTACTCATACTGTAGGTGCCTGGGGAGGCTATGCTGTCCCCCTGGCCATCTGGTTGTAATGCTCAGCTGTGTGTGGCTGCTATGGTCGTTTCAGTCACTCTTTCAGGCATGGGGAGCCACAGTACAGTTGGCTGCATGTTCTAATAGCACTTTCCTGTTGCAGTTTTTCTGTTAAGTGAGTAGACTCCCAGTGTGGTTGCTTGGTAGACTCAGTGGCTTACTATTGCTGTAGTGCCCGGGCCTGCAAGGCTGTGGTCAGCTCTCTCAGGATTGCAGCTGAGTGGGACTGGCCCCAGCCACAGGAGCACCCAATTGTTTTACGATTTAGAAGGTTGGGTTGATCTCCTATGTGGCTGTTTGAGAAGCACAAGTCTGCTGCAGGTGACAAGCCCCACTGCCTGCAGGGCCACACACTCTGTCAACACAGTCTTGCCCTGTGTGCACACCCAGACTCACTGAAGTGGATCCTATCGCCTCACTGCAAAGACCCCACACACTCCACCAATGCAGGCCCAGCCCTCATGCTCCCTATCCCACAGAGGAGGACCCAGTCATTCAGTTGCAGAGGTTCCATGCACCCCCACCTATGCAGGCCCATAAGTTGCCCAAGGGGTTGCTATTGGGTGGGGCCAGTCCCTAGGGCAGTCTACTTGCCCTGACAGAGTTGGATTAAATCAGTGCCCTTGGGGGGTGAGGCAGACCCCTGTGCTAACAGATCAGGCAAAGAATTCCAGTGGCATCTGTCAGCATCTATGTCAGCGTACATGTACTACGTCACATTAATGGCTGCTGCCAATGTCTTAATTTCTGGAGAAGTCTGACTTCTCATCAAGATGCACCAAGAGCCTATAAGGTGAGTCTCTTTTCACCAAAGGACTGTGTCCCTTTCTGACTATTTTAGGTTGCTGTCTGAAATGAGTGAATTTGTGTCTGGGCCCTTTAAGAGCAGGCATTCCCCCCCCCCCTTATGTCCAATAGCTTTTCTGGGTGTATTCTCCATTGTAGTTAATGGTCAGCAAAGCTAAGTCTTATGACACTTGTCTCAGTTGTGCTGAGTCCAAAAGCTGCTTAATGTGGTAACACTCTCCCCCTCAGATCCCCCGCTCCTCCAGGAAAGGCTTCATACCTTAAGGTTGCCCCCAGCCAGTCATGAAGCATCACTGCCCAAAGGTGGCTTTTTTTCTCTCCAGAAAGGAATTTCTGCCTCTTCCACCTCAGTCAGCACTGTCCGTGGTTTTGGGATTCTTTTTATCCAGTTTTCATTTCCTTATCCATTTCATTCATTAGGCATAATTGTTCCAAGAGTAGATGTAAATTTGTTGTGTCCATGGGATGAGGTGAGTTCAGAGTCCACCTATGCCACCATCTTGACACCATCTCTCCCCTTTTCTGACATGAGTGTTTTATAGAGGTTTCCCTTGATGCACTGTTCTAGCTGCATCCTACAAATTTCGGTATGTCATGTCTCCTTTTCATTCCAGTCAAAATACTTTATAATCTCCCTTGTTATTAGTTTCCAAATATTTGTGGATTTTTCAGATATCTTTTTGTTACTTATTTCTAATTTAATTCCACCATTCAGAAAACACGTTTTGTATTATTTGAATTTTTTTATTAAGACTTCTATTAATAGGTGCTTGCAGTTTATTGAGGTTTTTGAAAACGTCAAGTTGTAAATTTTTATCACAAATTAAAAATGAGGTTCTTAAACCCAAACTTGACGAGATATGAAACAATTTAAAAATCTTGGGGCCTGCCTGTGGCCACGTGGCTAAGTTCTCGTGCTCTGCTTTGGCGGCTCAGGGTTTCGCTGGTTTGGATCCTGGGCGCAGACATGGTACTCCTCATTAGGCCATGCTGAGGCAACATCCCACATGCCACAAATAGAAGGACCCACAAATAAAATATACAACTATGTACTGGGGGGATTTGGGGAGAAAAAGCAGGAAAAAGAAAAGGAAGTCCCATGCTGTGTAGATAATGGAGGTAGTTGTACTTACCTGGTCAAGAGGAAAGAAGAAAGCCCTTGAAGTCTTCCTCTCCAAACTTTTATTGTTTTCTTGGTGCTGGAATGTCGTCTTCATCTCTTCGTGTTGGATGGCTACAGATGGTGGTGGAGGTGGGAAACCTATGTCTACTCACCTGCCCTGCTCAGCCCCAGGAGGGGGGTTCTCAGCTGGGGGGCAGCTGCTTTCGTCTCCTGGCCATCTTGTGGTCTTGGGATTTCTTGGCCTCTGTGTTGGTCGTTGAAGGTGCGGTGGTGCTGACGTTGAGGTGGCTGCTTACAGTAGGTCTCCTGTCCTCGATCTTCCTGATCTGCATGGCCATCTTCTCTGACTGTCTTTTGTGAGGAGGCCCCCTGCGGCACTGTGGTCTATACCCCGATACAGCTTCTGTCTACTGGTCTGCCTTGTTCTCCTGCACCTGGGTGTCAGTTCCCTCCATCACTTCTCCCTGCACAGGAGGGCTGGAATACTGTGGTTGTCACCCGTAGGGTCTCCGAATGTTGTGAGATGGGGACAGTGGCTGCATGTGGTCAGGCCGGTGATGTGGGGCCTGGCCTTCGGGAGCACTCTGTGATCCCATGTTCTTTATGCTCTCACTATTCTGGTGGTTCTGTTGGGGGGTGTGTGGAAGCCCCTGCGACTTGACCAGTGGCTGTGCTGGCCCCGGGCTGTTGCACATTTACTGTGTGCACTGCAGCTCTGCCAGGCCTGTCACATGTGCTGCCTTTGCACCCTTCTTCCTCAGCAGCATCAGACTGCACAGTCTCCCCATCTCCTGCACTGTGAAGGTCCGTGCTGGGCTTCCTCCTCTGTGGCGGTCTTGGTACCAGTGCATCTTCCCTTTTCCTTCCTGTGGATGAAACCATATCCACTTCTTACCCTGAACCATTTAGTGTTCCCAAGCCTGTGTCACAATTACCCTCTTGTGCCTGCACTCCTGTGGTGCTGGGCTTGGTGTTGGCAGCACAGGGGGTGGGGACAGCTGAGGGTCTTGGCCTCTCTGCTCAGGGTGTGGTGACGGTGGCTGAGCCAGCTCACCCCTCAAGGGTGCAGGGATGGAGACTGGAGCTGGAGGCGGGGCTGCTCAGGGCTCTCTGGGCTCCGCTCTTCCTCCCACTACTGAGCAAACTCTTCTTTGGATTATATGGGATTTATTGAGACTTGTCTTTTGTTGGTGGGGAATGTGGTCTCTTTTGGCAAATGTCCCTTGCGTACCTGAGAAGAATGTATCCTTTGCTGTGTTGGGGGAAGTGTTCTGTAACGTGAGTTCGGGCAGAGTGGTGACAGTGCCGTCCAGGGCTTCTGCATCCGTCCTCGTCTCTGTCTAGCTGCTCCATCAGTGATCGAGCGAGTGTTGAAATCTCGGACTGTGGGCTGTCTGTTTCTCCTTTCAGTTCTGTGGGTTTTCTTTGTATATTTGAAGCTCTGGGTCTAGAAGCTGTGACTCTCCTGATACACAGCCATCGAGGACTGTGATGCCTTCCTGGTGAATGGCCCCTTTATTATAAAGAAATAACCCTCTTTCCCTGGGAAATTCTTTGCTTTGAAAGCAGCACTGTTGATCTTGGCCTGTGCTCTCCCTGCTGGACCCCAGTGAAAGGACTGCTCCCTGGGAGCTCCCTGCAGACCAGGTGCTGTCTGGTGGGGCCTGCCCCGCACCCCTGACCCGAGGCCTGAGCGGGCATCAGAGAACTGAGTTCCTGCTAGTCTGCCCACTCAGATGCAGGTTTGAGCCCACCGTGGCGCTCTTGGAGAAGCACGAGATGAGTGGCGGAGTGTGAGGCCCCAGCATCTCCACCTGCTCCCCATGTGCTTGAGCAATGTCCTTGATGCCCGCTGTGTGTGCCATGCGCCCCTCCCACCCCTGCTGTCCCACCTCATCCAGAGCGGAGTTCCCTCTACACCTTCTTGTGGGATGCCTGGTGGGGCTGTCCGTCCATGCCAGCCTCCCCTCTCCCAGACAAAGGCCCGTCTGCACTCAGCACGTGCTGCTGTCAGCAGAAAGCAGATGGCACAGAATGCACACAGCGCTGCCCCTGCAGCCGCCCTCCTTTCCTGTGGTGGAGCCTCAGCCTGCCGGGTCTCTCTCCTCTTTCCTTTACCCTGTCTCTGGGCTTCCTGAACTTAGCACAGAGTCAGGTCTGCTTTTTACTCCCTCTGACAATCCACCTTTGTTAGCTAATTACATAGAATTTGTAAGGACGCTGATGTGACTATGGGCATGGTTGGGTTCAGATCCACCAGGTTGCTGTTTGTTTATCTATCCCATTTGTTTGTCCCCGTTTCCCTCTTTTTCTACCTTCTTTTGGGTTAATTACTCGTATGATTCCATCTTATCTCCTGTATTAGCTTCTTGGCTCAGCCACTTCATTTCATGTTTTGTGGTTGCTTTGAGGATTCCTGCCTCCATCTCCTGTTTGTGCCAGTCTGCCTTCAGGTGACACTGTCTACTTCACGACAGTCCACTTCCATGTCCCCTTCTTGGCCTTCTGCTATTGATTGTCATATTTTACTTTTATGTGAGTTATTCACCCCACAATAAATCATTATTTTTGCTTTAACATTTAACTGTGTTTCTATAATATGGTGAAAGTCTTTGATATTTGCCCCATATGTTGCAGTCGTGGTGTCTGCACTCCTTGCGCAGTCCCAGCTGTCCATCTAGGATTGTTTCCCTCTGCTGGAGGGGTTCCTTCCACATCTCTTGTCCTCGTGCTCTGCTGATGATTAATTCTCTCAGTGTTTCAATGTCTGAAAAATCTTTATACTGGCTTTTTTTTTTTACAGTTTTATTGAGGTATAATTGACATAAAAATAAAGTTCTCATTCAAAGCACATAATTTGACAAGTGTTAACAGTGATTAACATATTGATAAGCCATGAAGCCATCACCTCCATCACCCCAAGTTCCCTCGTGCCCCTTTGTGAGCCCTGTTGCCCTCCTTGGCCCTCCCACCAATCTGCTTTTCTGTATTTCCTATAGTTTTATGTCAATGGGATCACTGAATTCAGTTGTTGCTGTTGTTTGGATTCTTTCACTCACTGTGATTATTTTGAGATTCATCCATGTGGTTACCCGTGTAGACATGGCTCCTTTTATTGCTGAGAATCACCTTTATTTGTGATAAAATACATAACACACAATTTACCACTTCAACCATTTTTATGTTTATAATTCAGTAGCACTAAGTACATGCACATGTTATATAACCAGCACCACTATTTCCAGAATGTTTTCTTTTTTTTCCCTCTTTTCCCCCCCAAATCCCCCCAGTACGTAGTTGTATATTTTAGTTGTGGGTCGTTCTAGTTGTGGCATGCTGGACACCACCTCAACATGGCCTGACGAGTGGTGTCATGCCTGCACCCATGATCGAAACCAGTGAAACCCTGGGCCACTGAAGCAGAGCCCGTGAACTTAACCACTTGGCCACTGGGCCGGCCCCTTCCAGAACATTTTCATCATCCTCAAATCTTGTCTTCTGTGGTATATAATCTGCTGTTAATATCATCCAGTGTTCATTTCAGACACTATCATTTTGATCCTTAGCAGTTTGATTTAGTTTTTTTTTAAAAGCAAACATGTTCCCCTTATCATGTTAATTTTTCCTCTACCTTCCTGAGCATGTGGGTATATAACAGTTACTTTAATGTCCTTGCCTACTACTTCTATCATCTATGCCATTTCCGGGTCTGTTTTTATTGATTGCTTTTTCTCTTCATAGGGTCATATTTTCTGGATTTTTTTCGTATACCTCATGAGTTTAGAGTGGATACCAGACATTATGAATTTCACATTCTTGGGAGCTAGATTTTCTTGGTGTTCCTTTAGGTATGTGTAGGCTTTTTTTGGGGATGCTATCAATACACCTGGGAACAGTGTGACCCACTGAGGCTTGCCTTTCAGCTTGCTTAGGTGGGTTCAGAACAGCCTGGAGTGTAGGCCTCACTGGGCCCCACTTCTGAGGACCCCGTGCAGTGTCTGTGAGGGACAGGTCTTTCCAGTGTGGCGGCTGTGAGCTCAGGAGTCCCCCAAACATGTGTGCTGTGCCGGCCACAGCTGTGGGCTCTGTGGGACCCCCCGCTGGTCTGCACAGAGCTCTTCCCTGCAGATCTCTCCCCCCCCGGTCACGGCACCATGTTTTCCAGCTGCCTGGGCCTCCCCAAACCACACATCCCCTCTTCACAACTTGGGGGTATCCCTGGGCTTCATGTCTCCCTCCCTCTGCTGCAGCTGGGAAACTCTCCAGCAGGCTTCTGGGGCAGGAACATGCTGACTTTGCTTCTCTGTTCTGAGCCATCACTGTCTCTGCTGCCTGTTGTTCAGTGACTGAAAACTGTTATTTTATATTTTTCTGATATTTTAAATCCACCCTTAGGTGGAAGCAAAATTTCTTGACTGCTTATTTTATATCAATTTTTATATTACTTACTGATCGCTTGGAATATGAGTTCATAATGGCGGTATCCCTGTTCATAGTTCAAGTGTGTCTCTATCCACGTTGGATGGTGGGTGTTCACATATGAAATGGTCATGGCAGGTCATGGGAAGTGATGTCTGAGGAAACCTCCAGAAACTAAAATGTTTTACAAATATTAATTTATGACCTCAGGTCCCATCGGCATGTCATAGAGGGATGATTGCCTTGAAGACGAGGGTCTCATGTTTACGTTCTGGTTCGAAGCGTGAGTGTATCTCTATCCACGTGGGGCAGGTGGGGGTCCAGATCGGCGATGCCTGCTGGGAATGGTGCTGCCCTGATCATGGAATTCACCCAAAGGTCAGATGCCAAGTGACAAAACCATTGGTGGTGGGGATGACTCGTTCAACACATTCTTCAGCGACACTGGGGCTGGCAAGCATGTGCCCAGAACAGTGTTTGTGGACCTAGAGCCCACCGTGTCAGTGGGTACACAGACACTCAGGGCGGCTGTCATGGCAGTGTGGGAGAGCCTTGCTAAAGCCCCGCATGGGCTCCTTTGCATCCCCCTGCAGAAAGGACAGATGTACAAGTGTATGCCCGTGGCTACCTTAGGTGACACACTAGAAGGTTATTGCCTGAAATGTCCGTGGGACTCAGGCTCCTAATTGAGAAAAACCTGCTGTGAGGTTGGCCAGCACTGAGATGGGCTGTGGGTGGAGTCACTCGTGGCCTCCTCGGCCCAGTCAGGTGGTTGTGTAGACCCTGTCTACAGGGCGCCCGGGCACTGGTCTCTCCTTAGTGCTGTGCACTCCCTCAGGCTGGGGAATGAGTCTTAACCTGCATCTTAGACATAGAAAGCTCAGTACAGAACATTCATTGGGTTCCCCCAGATTAGAAGTCAGAGGCAGTTTCCAAGGAGAGCTGCAAAGAGAGCACCTTTTGGTGGGCACCAGGGGATGACAGAATGTCACCCTGAAGCCTGTGAGACCCAGGCCACATAGGGTGCCCTGATGGGACTGCCCAGCAACAGTCATGTTAGGGACTGTCTAGCCTGTAAGGGAGTTTTAAATTCCACCCTTGGCTGTGGCTACAGGGATGGAAGAAACAGGCACGTGTAGAGTTGCCTGTGTGTGGGTGTGAGAGCTCTCTTCCCTTCTTGGGGACCCGGTCACACTGGCATTTGTCCCGCGAGTTGACTCCTCTCTCCTAGAGCCATCGGGTGCAGCTGTGGTCTGTGTATTACACAGAGGTGTTTCCTGTGAGACACTGATGCTGCTGACCTACAAGGAGCAGCATGTGCTTGGTAGAAGGGGACGGTCCCGATCTGTCCACCCTGGTGAGTTAACAAGAGGCCTTAAAGACTTGTGGCCCCTGTGTCCTCTTTGTAGATGAAGTGCACAGGGACCCACAGGCAGCCCTTCCACTTCGAGCAGCTGATCACCAGGAAGGAAGACGTAGCCAATATGTGCGCCAGAGGCCATTGCCCCATCACCAAGGAGATTGTCGACCTGGTCCTGGACCAGATGCTCAAACTGGTTAGGAGAGTGCTGAGAAGGCTTGCTGTGGACGCTGTCCTGGAGAGGATGGTAGACCCGGAGGACATTGTGGCAAACCGAAGCCTTGATCATGAGTCCACAGTCTTACCCTTCAGGGTGGCTGCGGTGCATCTGTACGTCTTTACCATCTGTCTGCTTTGCCTCTAAGTACCATGCATGTTCACTGTGGAGTGTGTGAACCGTGTGATCTTGCAGAGGAGGAAAAGTGACCGGGGCTGGTTGGAGGTTGTGTTGTGCCTTCTGCCCGCATTGGCTCCCTTCTCTGCTTTCTCTCAGGCGGATCTGTGAGCGGGGCTACAGGGCTTCCTCATCTTCCACAGCTCCAGGGGCAGCCCCGGCTCTGGGTTTGCATCTCTGCTCACAGAGCGCCTCTCGGTGGACTATGGCAAGAGGTCCAAGCTCAAACTTGCCATTTACCCAGCCCCCCAGGTTTCCACAGCTGTGGTGGAGCCCTCCAACTGCATCCTGACCACCCACACGATCCTGGGTGTGGCCTTCATGGTGGACTAGGAAGCCATCTATGACATATGTCAGCGCAACCTGGATATCGAGCTGCCCGCATGCACCAACCTCAGTCATCTCATTGGGCAGATTGTGTCCTCCATCACAGCCTCCCTCCAACTGTAATGAAGAAAGCCCAGCATTTATTGAGCACTGACTGTGTGCAGCATGTTCTGGATGCTGGAGACACAGCAGCCAACAGAGATGCTGTCCCTCATGGTGGAGCCCAGGAGAAGGCGGTCAGAGGCCTGAGCTAACATGAGAGCTGGTGTAGACAGGACTGTGTGCTGATGGAATTAACAGCCACGTTGAGGTGCGGGATCTGGTGGGGGGCCCCATGCTAGATGGGCTGATCTAGGAAGACTCTGTGAGGAGGTGATGCTTGATTGTCCTTTTAACATGATCCCTGTGGCTGCTGTGAGAACAGTAGTCAGCCAGAGGATCAGTGGGCAAGGGAGGCTGTGGCCTGCAGTGGTGGGCATGTGACAGAGAGGGAGCAGATGGTCAGGAGGTGGAAGCCCCAGGCCTTAGTGCTGAGACCTAGGGAGGGTTGGGTTTGGGGGGGAAGCCACCCGTTGGTTTGAGACAGGCCAAGTTTGGGGTGCAGTGGGGACATGACTGTCTCAGGCAAGCCCTCCCTGGTCCCCACAGCCTGGCCTTCCTGGGTCCTTGTCCTCGTGGCTCTGGTCCCACCTGCAGAAGGGCTGCCCCAGGCTCTCTCTGTCTCTGGGATGTGCTGTGTGCTGGGCATGGGCAGGCCTTGGACCTGGACTCTGGGGCTGGCTCTGCCACTTCAGGGCTGACAGTGAACCTGGCCACTCCCCGACCCCTCCTCCTGGACCTCAGTGTCCCTGTCTGTGGAATGGGTGGCTGGAAGCGTCCACCTGTACAGTCTCCTCCAGCTCGAAGGCTGCACTCTGTTCTGTGGGGATGTCAGAGCTTCTGGGCAGGGATCCCTTCCTGTGACCTGCGTGGCTGGCCCCCCTCCAAGGCCAGTCTGTACTGTGAGTGAGTGCACACACAGGAGCGAGAATGCACTCAGGAAGGAGTCTCTCCCAGGCCTGTGTCCCCGCCCGCCTCCTCCTGACCCCGGTTCTCAGGTGCCTGTGTCAGGAAGATCCATGGAGGCCTGAAGGGCATGGAAGGGAGGCAGTGGGGCCACCCCTGTCCTGCAGGAGCTCGTCCTCTGGCCACAGGGAGAGTGGGACACCCACGCTAAGCAGGGATGGGAGCTTGACTGCTCAGTGGTCCAGGGACAAAGAGCCATGGGCCCTCTGAGGAGGGGCCACCAAGCAGGAGGACCCTTGACAAAGACAGTGGTGGTATGGAGGGGGAGGTCACACTAGGCAGGGAGAATGGATTGAGCAAAGGGGTGGAGGTGGGATGAACTCACATCTCAGGAGGCAGGAAGACTCTGTGGATGGGGGCTCAGAGCCTAGGCTCAAGCTGGTTGCTCCACCAGTGCCCCGTCCTGGAGCACGCCTTGCACAGCTCTGCTTGAGCCCTCCCCTCCATCCCTTGGCTCTTCTGTGCCACCCTCATGCAGCTGCTACCTGCCATCCTCTGGATTCTGTGTTTTCTGGAATCCCACATCTGCCCATGGAGCTACCAGGGACAGTCTTGGGCAGGGGCTGGAAGAGAGGATCCCTCACCCCCACCTCCTTCCCAGGTCACCCTGAACTAGTGGCACCAACAGGGAAATGAGGAAGGCACCCACCTCCTGTAGGGGATTGAATGGTGACCTCCCGGAACCTGTGAACGTGACGTTTGAAAAAGAATCTTACAGATGTAATTGCCAAGGATCTCAAGGTGAGAGCATCCTGAAGCACCCAGGTGGCCCTAAATCCAGTGACAAGTGTCCTTATAAGAGGAGGAGAGACACAGATGCAAATCAGAAGACATAGAGAAGGCCCTGTGATGCCAGAGGCAGAGCCTGGAGTGGGGCAGCCATGTCACAAGGGACGCGTGGGGCCAGCAGAAGCTGGAGGAGGTAGGAAGGGCCTAGAGGCCCAGGGGGAACCCAGTCTGCTGACGCCGTGATTTCAGACTGCTGGCCAAGGATGGGGCCCAAGCTGTGGCCCACCCCACTGTCTGGGCTCCTTGGACCCACCTTGGTCCCTCTGCCCAGTGGTGGTGTCCTGAGCGGCCAGGTCAGCTTAGGATGCTGGGGTTTCAGTGATGAAGTAAGGCACTGAGGGGTAGGTGGGTGGGAGTCAAGATTCAAGCAGGTAGGTGGGGGACAGGGGCTGCCCTTGAACTGGAGCAGGAGGCAGAGGTGCCGGCTTTCCTCCCAGGGCCTGAGATCATCGTCCTTTCTGTGAGTGAATTTGCCTGGAACGTCCATCCTTCTGGATGTTGTTACACATCCTCACCTTCTCTCCACCCACCCCATGATAGGGACACAGATCCAGTGAGTCAGAGGGTCTGTTCTTAGACACTAAAGCCACACATCTGAGGCCAGGCCTGTGAGCCCACAGGAGGGGCACAGACACCAGATTTACGAGGTGGAGGAAGAAAGGTGGCGGCATCTGGGAAACATGGGAGAGGCCCTTCTCCCAGCATATCATGCAGGTCGTAGGTCTGGGGTCAAGTCTGGGTCTGCCCAGGCCACGTTCCCCATGGCCACACTTCTCATAGAAGGTCCTGCACTGGGGCTGGGGTGTCTGCAGTGCCGGGGGCCATGGAAGGTGACACAGAGGATGACAGGCCTGCACAGTGAGCAGGGACTGGAGTGCTGAGGTCAGCTGGCTGACATACCACCTGCCTTTCGACCCCAGGAGCCCCAGTCCTCAGGAAGGAACAGCCCTGTGGACTTTGCCTCCTCCCCCAGAACTGAAAGTCTTCCGTGATCCCTACTGCCTCAGTTTCCCCAGGTCCCCTCTTCCTCTGATCAGATTAACTAAGGGAATCTGGAACCTTCTCCCCCACCCCCACTCTGTCATCTGGGGACTCCAAGAAGCCCAACTAAAGACTCTGGGCCACCTGTCCCGTGTTAACTGCCCAGAGGTCCAGCCCCGTGAGGGAGGGGAGGGGACACGGCCCTCATCACCCGTCATCCCGAGTTTGCAGGTGTTCCTGAACAGCAGCTTAATTCCAGTCTGCCCCACCTGGAGGACAGAACCATCCTCCTGATGCCAAGTCCATCGGGGACGCCATCTCCAGCCCCATGTGATTCCTCCCTGGGATGCTTGGAGGCAGGAGACGGGCCTGTGCAGAGCTCCTGCAGTCTCCCAGTGCCCTCGGCTCCCTTCTCCACCCTCAAGCCCTGCGCCCAACCATGGCCTCTGTGAGGTCAGACCAGGCCCTTGTTCTCATGGACCCATGGCCCAGCCAGGAGGCCCGGGGCCTGGGGACGAGTGCTCAGAGCAGGCAGCATGGGGCTGAGGGTGGCTCTGGACAGGGCCTCCTCCCTCTGGGGGAGGGAGGGAAGGTGCTGGCCTGACCCCACGGTGGTATGAAGCCCCCACTGTGTGACAGCAAGCCCAGCTGAGCTGCAGCAGCAGGCTCTGCACCTGCCCGAGGAGGCGAGGTGCTGGAGCTCCTGGTGCTGACCCTCCACTCAGCTCTCATGCCACAGGCAGGGAGGCGGGGAGGCGGGGCCCCCAGCAGCCAGCGGCGCTCATCTGAGCCCTGGTGTGGACCTCAGGTGAGCGGCACCCATGGAGGTCTGCCCCGCCTCTGCCTCCTCACCCCACAGGCCCACGGGTCCCTCCACTGGGACATCGACAGGAAACACAGTAGACTGGGAGGATGTACACCGACTCTGGGGGCTTTTATTTTCTTCTTTCTGCTTCTCTGCTCTTCCCAACATTTCTGTAACTAGCACAAGTCGCAGACTGAAAACAACAGCAGCAGCCACCTTTAATTCACCAGCTCTTCTCTAGTATGTGAGGGATCGTGGCACATGTCACACACTCAGACCAGAAAGATGTCAGGTGAGAAGGAAAAGCCCCTCTGTGCTCCTGTGGCCCCACCCAGACAGGAGCACATCCACAGCTGCCTGATGGACCTTTCAGGAAGCGTCTGTGCTCAGGCCTCAGTCCCCTCTGCACGTAGGCCTCCTACCCAGCCTCAGTCTCTCAGATGGGGACACAGCACCTGCTCACCGTAAGGTTGATACTGACCCTGATGTTAGTTTCCCTACATTAAACCCAGCGTATATGGGGTGAAATCCACAGCACTCATTTCCTGCCTACTCCCTTGCTCCAGAATGCACTATCCTCCATGGAGACAGACACTGCCAAGGGCAAGCACCTGGATTCATTATCTCCTCCCGACAAAGAGACACAGGCTGGTGGGAAAGCTGCTGACCAGCAAGGTCATGAGCTCCCTCCTCTCTGCAAGTATCTCAAGGCCAAAGACAGGCTGGTGGGAAAGCTCCAACCAGCAAGGCTGTATGCTCCCCCTCCCCTACCTAAACCCCAAATAAAAACCCTTCCTTTTAGCTTTTCGGGAAGTTTGAGATTTCAGCATTAGCTGCCCTCTCTCCTTGCCCAGCACTGTGCAATAATAAAATTCCTACTTTCTTCCACCACACCTGGTGTCAGAGATTGGCCTACTGTGCAATGGATGAGCTAACTCACTTCAGGTTCTATATCAAGGTGCTGTCGGGACAGAACACATCACTGGAAGTGCCCGAGTACTTCCAGGCTCATAGCAGCATGAGTCCAGCAGCCAAGAGATGGACACAGCCCAGTGTCCACCGATGGGTGAAAGGATAAACAAATGTGCTGTATGCACACGCTGGAGTACCATTCAGCCCGAGAAAGAATGGAGTACTGTCAGGGGCTACAACATGGAGAAACTGTGAGGACATTATGCTGAGTGAAATCACAGTCACAAAGGGACAAATACTGTATGGTTCCACTTCTTTGAGGGACCTAGAGTAGTGAGACTCACACACAGAAAGTAGGATGGAGGGTCCAGGGGCTGGGGAGGGGGCATGGGGGTTAGTGTCTAATGGGGACAGAGCTTCGCTCTGGGATGATGAGCACTTTCTGGAGACGGACGGTGGTGACGGCTGCACAACAATGTGAATGTACCTAATGCCACTGAACCGTACTCTTACAAATGCTTAAATACCCAGATATAAACTCACACATCTGTGGACAGCTAACTTTCAACAAAGGAGCCAAGAACACACACTGGGGAAAGGAAAGGCTCTTCAATAGATTGTGTGGGAAAACTGGACAGCCGCATGCAGAAGAATGAAAGTGGAACATTATCTTACACCAGACACAAAAATTAACTCTAAATGGATTAAAGACCTGAATGTAAGACCTGAAATCATGAAACTTCTAGAAGAAAACATAAGCAGTACGCTCTTCGACATCGGTCTCAGCAGCATATTTTCAAGTACCATGTCTGGCCAGGCAAGGGCAACAATAGGAAAAAATGAGCAAATGGGACTACATTAAACTAAAAAGCTTCTGCACAGCAAAGGAAACCATCAACAAAATGAAAAGACAACCTAACAATTGGGAGAAGATATTTGCAAACCATATATCAGATAAGGGGTTAATATCCAAAATATACAAAGAACCCATACATCTCAACAACAAAAAAAACAACAACCCAGTTAAAATATGGGCAAAAGATCTGAACAGACATTTCTCCGAAAGAAGATATACGGATGACCAATAGGCACATGGAAAGATGGTCAACATCATTAACTCTTAGGGAAATGCAAATCAAAACTACAATGAGGCATCATCTCCCTCCGGTCAGAGTGGCTATAATTAACAAGACAGGAAACAACAAATGTTGAAGAGGATGTGGAGAGAAGGGAACCCTCGTGCACTGCTTGTGGGAGTGCAAACTGGCGCAGCCACTATGGACAACAGTATGGCGATTCCTCAAAAAATTAAAAATAGATCTACCATATGATCCAGGTATCCCACTGCTGGGTATTCATCCAAAGAACTTGAAAACACAAATGCATAAAGATACATGCACCCCTATGTTCATTGCAGCCTTATTTACAATAGCCAAGACTTGGTAGCAACCTAGGTGCCCATCAAGGGACGAATGAATAAAGATGTGGTATATATACACAATGGGATACTGCTCAGCCATAAGAAAGGGTGAAATCCAGCCATTTGTGACAATGTGGATAGACCTTGAGGGTACTATACTAAGTGAAATAAGTCAGAGAGAGAAAGTGAAATACTGTATGATCTCACTCATAAGTAGAAAATAAAAACAACAACAAACAAACACATAGAGACAGAGATTGGATTACTGGTTACCAGAGGGGAGGGGGGGGGGGAGAAGGGAGGGTGAAAGGGGTGATTATGCACATGTGTGTGGTGACGGATGGTAATTAGTCTTTGGGTGGTGAACATGATGTAATCTACACAGAAATCGAAATATAATGATGTACACCTGAAATTTATATAATGTTATAAATCAGTGTTATGTCAATAAATAAATGAGTAAATGCTTAAAATGATACATTTTACATTATGTATCTCTTAGCACAATAACACCAGAGTAAGTGCCTTCAATGGCAGCTTTTTTGGTCACTGGAGCTCCTGGGACATCATAACAGCAGTTAATAGTGGGAGGGCACGTGCCAGGCACCCTGCTGCATGCTGTACATAGAAAGCATTAACTTGGCTAATCCCGTGACAATCCCAGGACGAGGTATTACTGTGACACCGTGTGACAGAGGAGGAGACCGTGGTGCACAGAGGTGAGTGACCTGCTCTCTGTCACACAGAGCGGTGGAGCAGGGCTCATGGGTGGATAGGCGGCTCCCCAGCCTGCACTTGGACCACTTGGGTGGGGGTGGGGGGAGGTGGGGGCACCCCTGGGGGAGACCAGGGAGGGGTCCCCTGCAGCAGAGGCATTGGGGGCTCTCCCTCTCCCGTGCCCTCCTCCAGCCTCCTGGACTGGGTGGATGAGCTGCTGGGAACAACCAGGGTCACCGGGGCGTGGTGGACGTGAGGGGCAGTGCAGGATCCGAGAGTGTAGGCACCTCCATCGGGGACCCCCATTCCCCACCCACTGCATCCCCACTTGGGTCCCTGCTGCCATCAGCTTTGTTGGGCCAGCAGGCCACAGACCATCAGCTGGCATGGCGTCCCCACCCTTCTACCCCAGGGTTCAGAGCAAGCAGCTTCAGAGCCAGGGGCCAGGTTCTGCCCGGAGCAGGCTCCAGGGGCCCGGGTGAGGGGTGGTCTGGGGCCGACTCTACACGCAGGATCCTAGAGGATGCTGTGCACCCTGAATTGATGCAGGAGAATCTGGCCTTCTCCCAGAAATGACTAGAACCCCTGGGGCCTCTCTAGGGATGCGATGCCACAGGTAGGGGTTGGGTAAGACATGGCCTCAGGATAGGAGACCCCCTCTAGCGCTGCCGTCCCACTTAGTGGGTGGAATGGTGCGCACTTGGAAAGTCTGTGGGCCTCACGGAGCCAGTGCCCCACCCACTCCCTGCCAGCCAGACGAGGGTGCCCCCTGGACCCAGCTTCTCTCTATGCTGATCCCCGTTAAATTCCCTGAGGAGGGGAAAAAAAGGAAACAAATTCTCTCAGATGAAAAACCTTGAGTCTAATTACCATTTCAGATTCTCACTGAGAAATCCTTTATCGCATTCTTCCAGGCCAGCGCTGATGGAGGGAGAGAAGGCGCCCAGGGTTTGGGCAGGGGGATTCGGGTAGAGCAGTGAGCAGGGGAGGGGACAGGCCACCTTGGTGGAGGCCCCTCTGCACAGCTTGTTGGCTTCTTCTCAGACCAGCAAGTGGGCATTTAACTCATCTAGGTCAGACGCCCTGCATGGGAGACAGATTGTGCCTCTCCTGATGCCCTGGACCCCCGCCCTATTGCTGGTTCTCTGAAGCTGGGACCCTGACTGCTGCTCTGTGTCGCCCCCTGCCTGCCCCAGCGTGCCCTCTTCTGTGAAGGTGCTGGCTCAGGCCAGGACCTCAGGTGCCTGCATGGCCCGACCAGTCCTCTGCTGCCCCCCTTCGGCCGTGCAGAGGAGGCTGCGCATCCTGGCCTGGCTGTCCCAGGACTCTGCAGTGGCTGAAGATGGACTTAATGGTCAGGTTCTAGATCGGGCTCAAGGTCGTTCCCCAGTCATTCACCTGTGCTGAGGGGCCTGACTCCTGCCTCAGGTGTGATGTCTGCCCATGATGCATGCTGCATGCCACGCCCACGGCCTGACGCCACTCCAGGCCTCATGATCCACCCAGAAGCCAAGGAGAAATGCACAGTATCCCCTCCAGACAGTGGGGCACCCAGGGCTCCAGCCCCATGGGACCCAAGAAGCCTCAGTTTACAATCTACAGCATGTGACTTGCTGTGGGCAAACACATGTCCCTGTACCTGCTCCTGTCACACTTGTCACACACAGGCACCAAGCTAGTTCTGGATTGTGTGATGGGGCCAGCGGGATGGCTCACTGTGGCCTTAAGAACACTTCCTCAGACTCACACACTCACACAGAGGCACACAGGCCTTTGTGCTCCCGCAGGTGGCACCCGAGGCCCCAGTTGGGTGTGGGGAGAAGAGGTCCCCTGGTCACTGCAGGTCATACCCGTGGGTGACAGAGGGTGAGTGGTTACCCTGCCTGTGTGCGCTGGTGTGCCCAAAATACACCATGGACACACAGACTCCCGTGCTCAGACGTCTACAACAGGGACGCTGTGGGCGTGCCATGTGCCTCCTGGGGGCTCATCGCTCTCTCTCCCCAACAGTCTGGCCTCTACTCTGCCTTCATGGGTGCTTCATGTAGGTCTTCCTGGCACCCCTGGGATGTGACTCTGGCCCCCACGGCCATCATGTCCCTCCTGGTCTCCTTCTACACCTCCTGTGAGCCCGCCTGTGCTGTGCTGCTGGCCTTCCCGTGGGGCTCCTGCTCTCGGTGAGATCCTCTGGCCTTCCTGCCGTGTTGGGGGCTGCGGTTCTGCTCTTCCTGGGGCCCCGAGGCACCTGCCTCCTGGGGCTGCCCCTGCTCTCTGCATTTCCTTCTTTGCATTCTGAGGGCTCTCCCTGTATGTGTGTGTGTGTGTGTGTGTGTGGCGGTTGTGGGGGTAGACGAGGGGGTGGATGTGCCCTCGGCCCTCAGCCCTCCCCTATTCTGCTGAGAGGCCAGGACATTTGGAGATGCTCCCAGGGCCTCAGACCCCAGCCTCCATTTCCTGCTTTCCAAACCAGCCCAAATAGGGCGTGTCACCACCAGCCCTTAACCCTAGTCCCACCCACACCCCATCTCCCAGCCCATGTCTGCCCATGTCCTCTGGGACCAGGCAGACCTGTGACTACTCAGTATTTCCTCCTGGCCAGCTGGGGTTCCTGCTGGACGTCATCTCCTGCCCCGTCAGTCATTAAAATTTTCACCTCCACTGCTACAGTCACCATCGGCTTCTGGCAGATCAGGGTGTGCTCTCTGTTGGCACCAGGGCACCTGCTGGGTAGAGGACCAAGGCCAGGTCCTGGTATGTGTGGGATAGTCGATATCCTGCTGTTCCAGAGCTTGAACACGCAGTGCTCATGTGGGTCTCCATGAATAAAATGACCACTCAGGGCACATATTGGGGGAGGGTCAGATTCTACCACAGGTCATTTGGGGACCGGTAATGACAGCCCTGCTCTGGGTGGAGTCTCCCCCTAGTGGGCTTGGTTCCCTCACTGAGCGGTTCTGTTCCACTGCCTCTGCTGCAGAACTCAGCCAGCAGCTGTCACAGGCCCTGAGCATCCTGCCAAACTTCCACAAACAAACGATTCCCCCAAGGTCGTTTAGCTAGATGATTCATTTTGCGTCATTTTCCAATTCCTGTTGACTGTGTTTCAAATGTCCTGCTTCTTTATGTTCCTGTTTAAACCTCTATAAGAAGCACTAGATCAGTGATCATTGGATGTTTGAGGCTGTCATTGGTTCTCCTTTCCCTGGATCTGATGTTCCTGGGGGGCAGGAGCTGTCTTGCTCCCGACCGTGACTGCCCAGCACTGTGCTTGGCATAAAGCAGGTCAGCGCTCAGGTGGGTGTGCAGAGTGGACCTGAGCTGCATTGTACTTAGGACGCCATGGTGCCCCTGCATTGTGACCTGGTGTCCCCACCTGGGCCTCTCTGAGGCCTGGTCTCCATGGCCAGGCTGTGCCCCATGCTGGCCCAGGACAGTCTTCCCTGACGGCAGGCAGTGAGCAGATCAAGGTCCGGAGGAGACGTGTGTGTGAGAATCAAGCAGCTAACACGTCTTCCCTCTAGCTCTGTGCTGGGGCTGGATTCACACTTTCCCGGGGCTCCTTTCTCACCACACCCCTGGGGGCAGGTTTCTCATCATCTCCATTTAGGGAGGAGGGAGAACCCCTTAGAAATGTGGGGTGAGTGCGATTTGTATATTATGTGCACGCACATGTCAGGGGAAGCTTGGCAACTGCTGTTTCCTGGGATGGTCTGTCCTTTATTCTGGAAACGATGTCCTTTCTTTTCAGTGTCAACAACGCTCCTTGATGTGATCATAGTGCACATACAAGGCAGCTTCTTTATGCATCCGTGCTTGGCGACCCTAGGCCACCAAATCCATTGAACTCTGTGTCATGACAGTCATTGGAGAGCCCCTGGGCTAGGGTGGGGTGGGGGTCCTCCTGACCTTCCCAGGACAGAACTGGGGAGATGGAGGTTGGAGGTGTCACTGGCTAAGTAGCCAGGACTTCTGTGGCATCAGCACCACAGGCACCTTGGCCCTGGTGAGTGGTGTGTGTCCAGGAGAGTGTATCGTGGTCAGTGATGGTCACATGAACTGAAGGAGGACAAAGATTGGTATAAAGAACAGGTGCACAGCTTTGTGACACATCCAGAATGTCTTTGTATTTGTATTTGCTCACTTGTGGAAGGCACATTAAACCCTGATAGATTTTAATAGATGCGTGCTCTGCACCGTCACTGCAAAGTACTGAATTTCCCATGATCCTTGTTTCTCTGCCTGCTGGCCGTGCTGACCCGCGTTTGTGTCTGTTGTCTGATAGAGCGTTTAGGGTTGGATTCAGGGTCAACAAAGAGCCCTTTGCAAACACTATGGATTCTTTTCAGTTGTATCCTGAGGCATCTGTCACATCTGGAATCCATTCCAACCACGAGGAGGAGCGTCCCTTCAGTGCCTGTGAAATGGACTCTTCACAAGTTTATAGTTTTAAAACTGGGAATCTGGAAGATTCAATTCTTCATGAGTCTAAAATGTTTATTTCTTAATATGTTGTTTTTTCACAAACCGATGCTTTCAAAAGAGATAGTTGGTGGTCCTCTTTGACTTCTGAGGTCATCCCTGGGGGCGGAGCAGTGATGGGTGTGGGTCCACCTTCACATTCAGGTGCAGATCTGTGTGACCCAAATACTGACACTTCTTTCCATTTGACGACTTCCCCGTGTCCCCTCCCCCTGAGTGATGATGATTCTTTCCAGACATTTAGGAATATGAGTTTTTAAACCTTTGATGCCTTTTTCTGAAAATTAAAACATGGAAATCCTTGTGACTATTTCAGGATTTCCTGCTACCCAGAATGTTAACTAATAGAATTCCTCTGGGTTTTGTTGCCCTAGTTCAGATCCTTTAAGGTGAGTGAACAAGATTCTGTGCTCCCTTCTGGGAGTTACGTTCTGTGTTCAGATGCACAATGCTGTCTTTTAATCATGGGAACAGCTTTAGTGAGATATGATTCACATACAAGGCACACTCGAAGGTGTGAAATTCGTGGTTTTTTAGTATATTCACAGAATTGTGCAACACCACCACAGTCAATTCTGGAAGCTTTCCGTCATCCCTCTAAAGAAACACCTTCCTTGTTAGGAGACAGTCCCATTTCCCCAGCCACTAAGGCCTAGGCAAACACAAATCCACTTTCTGTTTCTATGGATTGGCCCGTTTGCAAATTTCTTAAGAATGGAATCATACAGTGTGTGACCTTCTGTGTCTGGCTCCTTTCCCTCGGCGTAGTGGTTTCACAGTCCATCCGTGTTGTGGCGTGTATCAGCCCCTCATTGCTTTGATTGCTGAAGAATATCCATTGTGCGGTTGTAGCACGATGTATTTCTCCTTTCCTCAGGTGAGGGACATTTGGGTTGTGCCCACTTTGTGGCTCTTATGAATATGGCTGCTGTGAACATTCCAGCACAAGTTTCTGCGTGGACATCTGCTTTCATTTCTTTTGGGCGCACACCTGGGAGCGGAACTGCTGGGTCAGATGGTCACTCTCTGTGTCCCTGTTTGGATGCCCGGAGGACCTTCTCCAAAGCGCCTGCACCGTTTCCCGTTCCTGCAGCAGCGGGTGAGGGTCCCAGTTCCTCCACATCCTCACCCACACTCACCGTCTGTCTTTGATTCTAGCCACGCTGTGGGTGTGAAATGGCTTCTCTCTGCGGCCTTGATCGGTATTTCTCTGACGGCTGATGATGTTGGACATCTTTTCATGTGCTCAGTGGCCATTTGTGTGTCTTCTTTGGAGAAATGTCTGCTCAGCTCATTGGCCCATTTTTAAATTGGGTTGTCTTTTATAAGTGAGTTGTCACAGTCCTTTATATATTCTAGGTATGTTTCTTATCAGATTTATGAGTTGCAAATTTTTCTCTATATGGTGGATTGTCTTTTCTCATTCTTAATGTTGTCCTTTGAATCCCAAAAGTTTTGCATTTTGCTGATGTCTAATTTATGCACGATAGAGTCTTACTAGATGGAAATGATTCAGACATTAACTCACATCCTCATCAATATTTTGGTTATCTGAGTTAGAAGCCAGCTGGGAAAGGGTCAGGGAGAGATTTGAATTAGTTCATTACAAGATTTACTATAGATCCAAAAGAACTCGTCAGGGAAGGTATAAAATGTCAAATATTTCTTTATTATCCTTTTAATGCTCATGGGATCAGTGATCATAGCCCCTCTCTTATTTCTGAGATTTGGAATTTGTGTTTCTCTCTTTTTTTCTGAGCTAGCGTGGCTTGAGGTTTATCTATTTTTTAGTCTTTTTTAAGAGCTAGATTTGGTTTTATTGATTACTCTATTGACTTCCCTATTCCAGTGTCATTAATTTCCTTTTTCTTTTTGAGGAAGATCAGCCCTGAGCTAACATCTGCTGACAATCCTCCTCTTTGCTGAGGAACACTGGTCCTGAGCAAACATCCCATGCCCATCTTCTTCTACTTTGTATGTGGGACACCTGCCACAGCATGGCTTGATGAGTGGTGCCATGTCTGCACCGGGGTCTGAACTGGTGACCCCCCGCCAAAGCAGAACATGTGAACTTAACCACTGGGCCAGCCCCCGTGTCATTAATTTCTGTTGTAATTTTTATTATTTCCTCTCTTCTGTTTGCTTTAGGCTTCCTTTGTTCTTCTTTCTCTAGCTTATTGTGTCAGATCTTTTTTTTTTTTACAGATTGGCACCTGAGTTAACATCTATTGCCAATCTTCTTTTTTGATTTTTCCTTATTCTTCTCCCCAAAGCCCCCCCGTACATAGTTGTATATTGTAGTTGTAGGTCCTTCTGGTTGTGCTGTGTGGGACATTGCCTCAGCATGGCCTGATCAGCAGTGCCATGTCCGCACCAAGGATCCGAACCAGCAAAACTCTGGGCTGCCAAAGTGGAGTGGGGGAACTTATCCACTCAGCCACCGGGCCAGCCCCTTTTTTTCTAAAATGTGCATTTACTGGCATAGATTTCCCTCCAGGTTCTGCATTCACTGCATTCCACACATTTTTATTAGTTGTATATTCATTTTCATTTAGCGGAAAATATTTGCAATTTCTCTTGAGACTTCTTTTTTTCATCCATGTGTTGTTTAATCTGCAAATATTTTGGGATTTTCAAGTTATCTTTCTGTTTTTGTTTCCTACTTTAACATCATTTTTGGTCTGACAACATACTTTATTTGCTTTCTATTGTTTCAAATTTGTTGAAGTATGATTTTTTTTTACCTGGAATGTGCTCTATCTGGTGAATATTTCATGTGTTTTTGTTTGTTTGTGTTTGGTGAGGAAGATTGGCCCTGAGCTAACGTCTGTGACAATCTTCCAAATTTGTATGTGGGATGCTACCATGGCATGGCGTCATGAGTCATGTGTAGGTCTGTGCCCAGGATCCGAACCCATGAACACCAGGCAACTGGAGTGATGTGTGCGAAGTTGACCACTTTGCCCCGAGGCTGGCCCTTTATGTGAGCTTTGCAGCCTGGGTGCTCTGCTGTGTTGGATGCGGTGTTTTATGAATGTTACTGAGCTCCAGTAGATGGGTGGCATCGTCCAGTCCGTCCTTCCTGAGGTTCTGCCTGCTGCATCTGTCACTCACTGAAAGAGCGGTGTTTAGTGCTGTCATGGGGATTTGTCCGGTCATGTGTCCATCCACTGTGATAGTGGATTTGTCTATTTCTGCTTCCAGTTTTAACAGTTTGTCCTCACATATTTTGATGTTCTGTTGTTAGAGGCGTGTATGTTAAGGACTGTTATGTCTTCTTGAGAAGTGACCCCTTTCATGTCATGGAATGCCTCTTTGTCCCTGAGAATTTCCCTTGTTCTAAAAACAGCTTTGTCTGGAATTAACACAGCTCCTCTAGCTTTCCTTGGATGTGTGCTATCCTGACTTAATCTCGTCCTGTCCTTTACTCCTAATCCAGCTGTGTCTTTATAATGAAAGTGGGTTTCTTCTGGACAGCATGTAGTTCATTCTTATTTTTTAAAATCAGTCTGAAATCTGTCTCTTACCAGCTGCATTGAGACCATTCCTATTTAAAGTGATTATTGAAATAATTGGATTAATATCTACCACATTTCTAACTGGTTCTATCCGTTGCTTTTGATCTTCCCTTTTTTGTCTAGCCCTTTTTAAAATTTTTTTTTTTTGCCTTCTATGGTTTTAATTGAGCATTTTATATGCTTCCACTTCTTTTTCTGGTGTATCAATTATATTTCTTTCCAGTTTTTAAATGGTTTCCGTAGAGCTTACAACATAAATTTACAACTAACCTCAGTTCACTTTGCAATGACACTGTTTCTTCATAGTTAGTGCAGGTCCCTTATGACAGAGTCCTCCCGATTCCTCCCTCCCATCCCGTGTAAAATGGCTCCACTTATCTGTTAACTGTTATCACCCAATGTATTTTTATAATTATTATTTTGAACAAGATGAATCTGTTAGATCAGTTTAGAATAAGAAAAACTGAACACTGTTTTATTCTTTCTTTGATTATTCCTTCTCTGAGTTCCATACATCCATTAGCTGAGTTTTCCTGTGGGTTGGGAAATCCCAGCCCTGATCCCATTTCGGGAAGAGATGGGACACCCCTTCTTAGACAGTTTGGCTGAGCTTTTGCTTTTTAACATCATTCTGGAAGCGTGTTCTAATGGCGGAACAACTGCTGCTGCCAAGAGCATCTCCGGGAGGGCACGGGGCCGGAGGGGCCGCTTGCTGCCCAGAAGGTGTCCCAGGGAGGGATGCGCTCTCTGCTGGACATGGGTCCCCTGTCCCCTCGGCCCCAATCTGCCCCCTCCACCCCTGCCTAGAAGCCCCAAGGTGAGGAGACAGACCTGAACCCCCTGCCCGGGCACCTTGTGTCTGCAGGTCAGAGTCGGAGTCCACATCCGAATCCCGCTTGGCACCCGGGACCCCTACAGGACGCCCAGCGGCCACCGCCTCCTCCTCCGGCTCTTCCCTCTCCCCAGACCTCTTGCAGGGACCCCTCATGGTTCTGCCCATTTCTCAGTCATGGGCTCTTGCCTGGGACTGAGTCAGGTGGCACCTAGAGCGCAGCTGGGGATGTGGGCGGACCCGCCTGCCCGATGGACCCATCAGTGTGGCAGGCAGCTGACAGGCGCCCCCCGCAGCCAGGAGAGACACGCTCCCCGCGGCGGTTGCATGGGCAACCCCTCACTGTTGGTCGCTGCGGACACCGCCGCTGGCCTGCGCTGACCTTAAGCCCGGTCCTGGCCAGGGCTCAGAAGGGCGCACGCCACGGGCCATTGACGCAGGGCTGGGCGACTTGCGGGCGCTTGTTCTCCCTGCCGTCAGCGTGGGTGCAGCAGCCCCCCCTTTCGTTGACTGAGGACACTCCCTGACTCCAGAGCTGTGCTTAGTCCCTGCGCTTGGGGGTGGGACAGGTCTACTGGGCATTGCACAGGAGGGCCTTGGGGACCTTGCAGAGCCAACCACCCTCCTCTCTGGAGCCAGAGTCACGCTCTCTCTCTGTGGGTCCCAGTTCTCTCTCCTGCTCTAGGGTCCCATGTGCAGCTTCCTCCACCAGGAACATCCCTCCCCAGCTTCGCTTGTTGAACTTCAGAATCTGCAGTGTCAGCTCAGAGGGCCCTTCTTCCTGAAGCTTTCCTTGGCCCCTCCTGGGCTCTGCCAACCCCGTGCCACCCTCTCAAAGTACCTATAACCCTGTCATCTGCTCACCCCCAAGGAAGTGAGATCAAAGGGCAGGGGAGAGGGTGTGCTCCTGTCTGTGCCCTAGGGCCCAGCAGTGGGAGTGTGGGGAGGAAGGGAGGCCCAGGGCAGCTGGGGGTTGGGACTGCACCCAGGACTGGGCTGGGGCTTGATCCTGTCCCCAGTGGAAGTGTCCTTTTAACACTGCTGGCGTGGCCTGACCTGGGCCCCTGCTTTGCCTCCTGTTCAGCTGGGGCTGCAGCTGCTGTGCTGACTCCTGCTCCCAGCAGTCAGCTAGAGCTGAGAGCAGGGGCTCCCCAGGGGCCGGGACAGGCTGGGGGCTTCTGGATTACAAAACTGAGAAGTATGGGATGACCAGGAAGTGGCGTGTGGGCGCCCTGCAGAGGCTGCTGCAGCTCGGGGTCCTGGTCTATGTGGTGGGTGAGAGAATGGCTCCTGGGCGGTTGGCTGGAGGGACCCTGACTGGTCCTGCTGGGCTGAGGATGGGGGGGTCTGACTCTTCAGGGGCCAGGCTGGTGGTGGTGGAGTGGGCATGTTGGACAGGGGAGGGGCAGAAGGAAGGATCTCCGTCTGTCTAGAGGCCAGCAGCGACAAGAGCGAGCCGTGTGCTTGTGTCCTCCTGTGCGTCCACCTGCCCCCTTTCCTGTGCCTTGTCCTCAGCCCCGTGTTGGGCTCTGGGCGCAGAGCAGTATGGTCTTGTCCTGCCCAGGAGGCCCCAGGAGGGCAGGAGGTAGTCCCTGATTCCTGTGAGAGCTGCAGCCCTGAGGCCCCTGAGAAAGGCCACCAGCTGTGCTGGGTCAGGGGAGCCTTTGAGGAGGAGCTGGTGTGGCCGGGGCAGGGGAGGGCAAGGGCTGCTGAGGGAGGAGGTGGGCAGCTCAGTCTGAGTGCATGGCTCTCTTATGCATGGCCTGAATGTCTAGCCTGTGCCGGGTGTTTGGGTGGAAATGAGGCTGGAGAAGAGGCGGGGTCTGAACGCTGTGCTGGGAGCCTATAGGGTGTGTAGGGGCTGAGTGGGCGGGGCCAGCTCTGCTGCTGCTCATCATGTGCGGGGGACACACCACACTGCCCATCGCCTCCTCCCCAGGTGGACCCTCCTCGCCAAAAAAGGCTACCAGGAGCAGGTCCTGGACCCCCAGGTTTCTGTCATCACCAAACTCAAAGGGGTTTACGTGACTCAGATAGAGGAGCTGGGGAACCAACTGTGGGTCATGGCCAACTTCGTGAAGCCACCACAAGTGGGTGTGTGGGTGCTGCTGCCAGGCGCTGACACCTCTGACCCCTTCCCTGTAGCGAGTGTGTGCAAGAGGGGATGTGATGCCAGAGGGGCTGCTGGCACTGTCACAGGGCCAGGCTCAGGAAGGACCTGACAGAGGAGTGGCCTTGGACAGGATCTTGGGGATTTGTAAGAGGTTTCCAGGTGGACAGGGTGATGGGTCAGGAAGCTGGGCCAGAGGGACTGCATTTACAAAGGGGCATCCGGAAGAGTGGAGGGTCTGGGGGCTCAAGGCTTGAGTTTGAGGGAGGGCTGGGGGACAGGGGGCAGAGCCTGGGGATCCTGAAGGCTCCCTCCCTGCCTTGGGCCCTGTGGGCTTGCTCCTCCTCTGCCCAACCCACATGGCATTCTGGCCCCTCCTCCCTCCACCCAGATCCTCCACAGCCCCCGTTTCCTCTGTTCTGCTGATCCCCCCACTGTACCCCAGGGACACCTGCCCCTGCATAGCTGCCTCCTGGTGCACACCCACCTCATCCAAGGGACCCTCTCCCTCTCCAAGGGGGGCCTCTTTTCATGCAATGAGGCCACGACATCCCCAGGGCCAAAGCTAGACCTGGCTCAACACCTGCCTGCCCCTCCCTCCCGTCCATTCTCTGCTGCCTCCGCTGTCCCTGTGGTCTTCCTGTGGCCCCCAGGTGTGCTTTACGCAGAGGCCAGGCTGAGCTTTCACAGGTGACACCATCAGAGACTGCCAGCCTTTGCTTTCCACCCTTGGAGGCTCCCTTTCCATGATGGTGGCCACCAAGTCCCCAGCCCTTCCTGCCACTATGGTGCTGTGTTCCTCCTGCTGCCCCTGAGCCAGGGGCCCTGGACAGCAGCGTCCACCCTCCACCTGGCAGAGCCATGTCTGTCTCAGTGCCCGATGCTTGAAGGTGCTTCCTCTCCAGGGTCTGGGGCTCCCAGAGCACTTGCCCCCACCCCCTCCTGGGTGATGCCCAGAACTCTGTGACCCTGTGCAGGCACTGATGTCCCTGTTTACAGCAGAACAAGCCAGGAAGGGACTGGCCTGTGGTCCCTTGGCCAGTGTGTGGGGTTCCACTTCCCTGTGGGCCCCTCTAGCAAGAGTCCTGCCCTTTGTATGCCATGCCCAGAACCTCCACCCTGGCATGGGCTCACCCTCCCAGAGTCCCTCCACCATATCTAGTTTGTCATCTGAATGGGACCAGGGGAATTGGGCCTCGAGGAGTCACTTCGCTCACCCGGGGACAGAACTATCGGGAGGGAAGGAGTCTCGCTCTGCCTTGGGAGACAGCGCTGCACCCCTATCTGACCAGGGGCCTGCTCCCCCTCCCCCTCTGACCACTTCCTTTTATCTGCGCCCTCCAGCTTTCCATGTGCCCCAAACTCAGGGAACCTGGGGGCTAAGCAGGGGAGGGGCGTGTCCCTGGGGACTGCAGGGCTGGGTCACGCAGGGGAGACCCTCCTGGCCCAGGACAGCTCTGCTCTCTCACCACCTCAGCCCCCCTCCATCCCACTGGGGACCTGCTGGGCTGATGAGGACTGTCCTGAAGGGGAGACGGGGACGCACAGACATGGTCACTGTGGGCCCTGTCTTCCAGCGCCTCCACTGGGATGGGGTTCAGGGTGCTGGGCTGGGTCCCTGGGTGTCTCCCATGTACAGGCCTGCTGGTACCTCTGTGTCTCTTCTTTCTGCCAGAAGCCCCCTGCCCATTCCCTTCCTAGGCCCTTGGGGATTGGAGGCCTGGAGTTTGTCTCATGCTTTTAAGGCATAAAAACGGGTGAGTGTGTGATCTTCAATGGGACCCACAGGACCTGTGACATCCTGGACTAGTGCCCCTTGGAGAGCGACACTGTACCTGTGTAAATGTTCCAGACACCCAGGGCAGGTCCCAGGACCAGCAGAACCTGCCCCTTACCTCCCCCACCTGCAGGAAGCCCCTGCTGGTCCAGGCTGAGAACTTCACGCTGTTCATCAAAATCACTGTCTCCTTCAGCAAGTTCAACTTCTTCAAGTAAGCATGGTGGGTCCTGGCTGGCCCCAGATCCTCCTTGTCCCCTACTGGCCTGACCCCCAGCCCCACTCCCTCTCAGGTCCAATGCCTTCGAGACCTGGGACACCACCTATTTCAAGTGCTGCCACTACATCCCATGCTTCAGCCCCTGCTGTCCTGTGTTCCACATGGGTGATGTTCTGACCACAGCTGGAGAGGTCTTTGAGGACCTGGCTTTGCTGGTGGGTCTGTGGGGGCAGGGCTCTGGGAGGGCTCAGGGAGAGGTTCTCAGGCCCACATTCTGGGGGAGCAGTGATGCACTGTGTGCAGGGTGGTGATGTACCATCCATGTCTGCTGGGATTGTGACCTGGACAGCGGGGGCTCTGTCTTCCGGCCCCACAGCTCCTTCCAGCTGCAGGAGAGGAGCTCCAACTTCAGGTGCGGCCCCACTGCCCACCTGCTGCTCCTCAGCCAGGTCCTCCCCCACCTGTCCTCCTGTGGTGGCCAGGACAGACCACAGCCTGGCCCATCCCTCTGGACGCTCTGCTGTGTGTGTGAGGGGGTCCCAGGGCAGGCGGGGGTCTCTCAGCTCCAGGTCCCCGAGCACAGGCTCCATCCAGCCTCCCTCCTGAGCCCTTTGGCCTCCACCCCATCTGTCCCCACACCCTGCTGCAGAGATCCGGACACTCACCTCTCTCAACGGTGTCCTGAGACGGAGGACCTTCCCCAGGTGACCGCTGTCCTCTTGTAACACTCAGGAAATTTAACATTGGCAGATAGATCTAATATTTAAATTTCCCCAGCTGTGCCAGAAATAGTCCTAAAGCTTTTTATTTTCTTATCAAGGATGCACTCAAGGCTCTTTTGTTGTGTGTATTGTCGTGTCTTTGAGTCTCCTAAGCAGATGTGTCCCATCCTTCTGCCCCCTCATGTCACCTTGTCACCCTCACACAGACATGCACACAGCCACCAGGCCTGGAGGGGACGCTCTGTGATACTGTCCTCTGGGCCCTCCTGGCCTGGTTTCGCTGGTCTCCTCAGCCCTGTGCAACCATGTGGGGCTGGACCCACCTATGCCCTGCTCCCCTCCCCTCTGCACTCTCCCTGCCCTGCCTAGAGCTCCTTTCTGAGCCCTGGGAATCCAGCCTGAGGGTCTCCTAGCAGGAAGTCTTCCCTGGTTCCTGGGGGAGAGTGATCGCCCCTCTCAGGACCCCACAGCCACAGGCCTGCCCCACTTCCCCCACCCCCACTGCCCCTGTCTGTTTAGGGATCCTCTGTCCCTGTCCCCTCAGCAGTCAGGGAGCTTCTGAGAGGCAGGTCCCATCTTGCTTGTCCCCTGTGTCCTCAGCAGTGACACAGGTCTGAGACCCAGGACTCAGGCTGGGGGTGGAGTTAGTGGGTGAGGAAGATGAGACCTGTGAGGGCCAGGCCATCCAGGAGTGGGCAGAGCAGCCACTGGACTCTCTCCTGCCCCAGGACAGCTGTTCACTGAGGGGAGGCCTCAGGCGTGGAGGCCCGAAGCCTGCTCAGCTCTATGGGATCCGCTTCGCCATCCTCATCACTGGGCAGGTAGGGGTCAGGCCAGGACAGGTGAGGGCGGGAAGAGAGGAGGGGCTGGAGGGGGTGACAGCCACAGGCAGAGAGGCTCGGCCTAGGTCTCTCTCAGGCAGGAAAGTTCGGGCTTATCCCCACACCCCACATGCTGGGCACTGGAGCGGCTTGGCTGGGGGTGATGAGTCTGGCCATCGTGGCTCCCTCTGGCTGTCAGCAAGCATGTGCCCCCCGAGTGCCTCCCAAGCCCCCTGGCTGATGTTGAGTCTTGGAGTGAGGGCTGGGGAGGAGGCGAATGGCAGTTTGGGGGCTGGGCCGTGGGTCTGCCCTGCCTCTCCCAGATCACCCCCTTCTGTGACCTGCTGCTGTTGTACGTGGATGGAGAAGCCCATTTCTACTGGAGGATCAAGCATGAGGAGGGGGCTGCAGGCCTGCCTGACCGTGGGCTACACTTTGGAGGATGGTGGCTGGAACCCTGACCTGCTGTCTTCATCTGCAGACAAAGACCCCAAAGGGAACTGCCAACCCTGAGCAGACAGGCAGCTTCTCCACATCTGGCTGCCCAGGTGCCTTAGAGGGGGCCCAGCACCTGCCCCCACTGCTGCTGCTGGGAGCTGGACACCGTCACCAGGGTGGGCCTGGCACCCACTTGCTGGCCCATTCCTGAGGCCTGTAGCCTTTCTCTGCTGGTTGGAGGTTGGAGGCTCAAATGACTAGGGGCCCGCACCTTGGGGACTCATGGCTGAAGCCTTGGAAGGCCCAGGGCAGGGGTTGGGGAAGAATTCCACCCTTCTGCTCCCAGGTAGCCTGTCCCTCCCCAGCGCCAGCCTCGGCAGGTGCTGCCTGGGGACCACAGAAGCCAGTTTTGTGTAGAGACTGCAGGGAACAGACGCAGGGCCCCGGTCCAGTGGGGCTCCGGCTGGGGCTGGGGCTGGAGATGCTCTCCTAGTCTCCATTTCCAGTGTTCCCAGCAGCTCCCCGCTCTCCAGCTGTGCACCACACTGGCCGTGGTCACCTCCGGCCCTGCCTGGCTCCCAGCCCTCCTCCCCCTGCTGGCACCCCCTGACAGGAAGAGGCCCTGCCCTCTCAGCTGCCCCACACTGGGGTCTGTGCAGCCAGAGTCCAAGGCCAGGGAGAAGGCAGCCTGACAAGAGGAGCTGTGGCAGCTGCTCTGTGCTGGGTTCCCAGTGCAGGGCCCCTCCCAGTTCTGGGCCTCATCCATAGAGTGAGGAATGTGGTGGGCAGATGCTCTGACCCCCTAGGACCCCAGACAAGGGCACAGGATTCCTTTGTCCCCTACCTGCTCAGCTGATGAGCACCATCCCCTTCCTGGTGGCAGCCCTCAGCCTGTGGAGGGCTGGGATGGGGACGTGGGTGGAGGGGCTGAGTTGGTGGGCATGGGGTCCTTTGGAATCTTCTATATGTCTCCTTGGTACCCGCAGCACAAGACCCTGCAAGCTGCTCACCGGACTCCTGGGAGCCATGGGGTGGGGAGGCTGTATCCCTGGACACACGTGTCACAGCTGCCCAAGGTCACACCCAAGAATATGTCTGGGCAGCTGCCCATGCAGCCTAAGCCAACTGCATGAAGCTCACGCTCTGAACAAGACCCCAGGTGGAGCCCAGGGGGTGGAGAGAATGTCCCTAAGAGAAGACATAGGGCCCCCAGCAGGTTGGCCTGGTTCTGGCTCTGGAATCCTCCTGGGGGTCTGAGTCCTGCCTGCTGGAGAATTTCCCCATGTCCTGGGCCCATGGTCAGGAGGGCAGGGACAGGGCTGCAGGAGCCAAGCCCTCTCTGGTTCCCAGGGAGGGGCAGAGTTTGTTGTACCTACCCCAGGGAGACAAGAGGCTGCCTCCACATGGGTCCCTGGTGAGCAGGGCCCTGCTGGCAGCTTGCTGGTGGAGGGACACAGGCCAGACTTGGGAGGGGGGCCTGGGGCTCAGGCTGGGCAACATCTGGAATCATCTGGCACCAGGAGCCTCAGCAAAGCCTTGGGATCCCTGCTGCCTCTCACCCCCAGGGCAGTGTCCATGGGAGGCTGGCTCAGAAGGGCCTGAGTGAGAGATCATGGCCCTGAGGCCTGGTTATTGGAGTGGGGTCACATGTCCCTGATTGCCCTTGGGGCCCAGAGAAAGTGTTGTTGAGGCTGCAGAGAGTCGAGGAGTAAAGCTGCCAAAGCCAGCGGCTTCCTGTGTGGTCCTCACAGGCAAGAACGGGGAGGGGGAGGCAGCTATTGTAGATGGAGCATGGCCTTGGGGAGACCACGGGGGGTGCAGGGTGGGCCTAGGGACCCCCATGGATGGGGCTTCAACACCACAGTTGGGTGGAAGGTCCCTGGAGCAGGCCCAGGTACTTATGCACCCACCTGCCCATGTGTGTCTCATCCTGAGCCTTTGTCACAAAGCCCTGAGGGGGCAGCAGGGAGAGAGGCCGCTGGAAGCTGCTGGCAGCCCTGGGCTGGGAAACAGCTGCTGCCTCAGTCTGCACGTGGGTGCATGCCCAGGGGACTGTGTGGGCCATGTGGGCCTGTGCCTGAGAGATGTGTGTGCCCAGGCAGGGGGCCCTCTCCATCCGAGGCAGGTCTCAGGATTGGGAAAATGAGGAAAACCTGGAACTGCAATGGCTCTGCTCTCTGGATCTGTCCTCAAGATGACATGTGGGGAGGCTGGGAGGGAGCCCGGCCTCACTCTGTGAGGGACCCCTCTGTGCCTGGTGTGTGTAGCTCCCCTCTCTGCTGGGCAGGGGTCAGTTGCCTGAGGGCAAGACCCTGAGAATCAGGCCTGGCTGTGTCCCTGACTCAGGCCTGGCACCTCCTCCCTGCAGAACCTCTGCACCTTTGCTGTGGATTGGTGACAACCATCTAGTTCCCAGGGGCAGGTGAGGACTCAGGGCCACAAAGTCTACCACAGTGGACACAGCAGCTGGCCACATGGCAGGCTAAGCAGTTATTACTGTGGATCCCTGGGACTCGAGTCTCTTCCCTGCCCGCGCTACTCCACCTGCCCAGGTAGCTAGAGTTGGTCATAAACTGGAAGGTGATGGGCAGAGTCCACTACACCAGTGCTGGCCATGGCCCACTCCCAAAGACTCGAAGCTCAGCACCTGGTCTAAGGTCTTGAGGTCCTGAGGACCCCCCAGCACGGGCAGGTCTGCAAACCCAAGCTGCCCAAGATAGAAGGGGTGGCCAACACCTCAGGCAACCTGAAGAGATGGGGAGGGCAGGCAGGCCCCCAGTGGTCCTCATAGACTGTCCGGCTGCTCTGTGTGACTGGGCTCCTGGGCTGGTGCCTGGCTGGGGGGCTGCAGGGCTGGCACCATCTCCTCCAGGTTGCCTTGTGGGATGGTCAACCACGCTGGTTCTCCTTGCTGTGCCAGATGCCGTAGCCAAAATACACCGCGAGTCCTGCAAGGGTGGCATAAGCCTGAGGGGTTGGTCCTAGCCCTGCCTCCCTGCTTGCCCTCCTCCTGCAGGCCACCTGGGGTCCCAGCCTGGACCCAACTCACCAATCAGCAGCCAGATGAATAAGCCCAGCCAGGTCAGGTAACTCAGGTGCAGCATGAGGAAGATGTCAAGGAGGATGCTCAGGGCGGGAGTCAGGGGAGTCACGGGAACCTGAGGGGACAAGGATGGGGCTGGGCCACAGGGAAGGGCTGCTGGCCCAGGGCCTGACTTCTCAGGAGTCTACAGAGCCTTTCTCCGCCTCTGGAGATTCCAGAGACATGGGCCCACCCGCCATGCAGAGAGCAGGGTGTGGGGTACTGACCTCCCCCAGCCCTGCGGCCCTGGTGCATCCTGCCATGGCAGAGGAGGAAGGGGCGAAGGGAGCTGGCTGGGCTGAGCACGGTGGGTGCTGGCTGGAGGAAGTACCTGAAAGGTGTCCTGCCTGCGCTGTTGCTGGTGGGCCCCCAGGATGAGGAGACTGAGAAGAAAGGTGGCGGAGCTGAGCAGGAGCAGCAGGGTGTAGCCCCAGGGCGGGAGGTGCAGGGCTGAGTCCCCGAAGACCAGCACACAGTCCAGAGTGATGGCCGAGGCCACCAGGACACCCAGGGTCCAAGCCACAGCAGCTCCAGGCCTGCACCCACCCAGGAAGCTGAGGTAGGGCCTCAGGGCTGGTCGCAGCTGCCCAGGCTCAGTGCCCACAGGGCTGCCTGGGGCCAGGGAGCTGGATGGAGGTGTCTTTCTGAAGCGTAGCATGATAGTGCTGGTGGCCATGAAGCTATAGTCCAGCAGTGTGCTGATGGACAGGAACTGGACCAGCACCTCGAGGTCCAGCAGCAGAGCCAGGAAAGTCATGAGGGCCCCGAACACCAGGATGCTCACCACAGGTGCCTGTATCTGGGAGTGCATGTAGGTAAACACCTGGAGGAGGAGCCCATCGGTGGCCATGGCATGGATGATCTTTGGCAAGGAAAAGAGGTCGAAGAGCAGGACAGTTATCATGGCTGTGACAGAGAGTAGGAGACTGGTCAGCATGGTGGACAGGCCCATCAGGGGCCGCTGCTGGGGGCCAAGACATGGGTGGTCTCTTGGGAACATGGGCATGAGTTTGTCTGGGCTCTCAGAGTGGGCTGAGTGTATTTAGGGTACTGGATTGTCCCCCATCACACCCAGGAATTAAACATCCCAATTTAGGTGGCAGATCCACTGGAGAATCTGATGAGGGCTGAGTCCCTCTGCCTGGAAGGATCTGGAAGCACATGCCCAGAACTGACATTCTGTGTACAACTGGGAGGGACAGTGAGTAGGTCCCTCCCAACAAGCCCTGGTGAAGAGTCTAATCATTAGCACCCTCCTGGGCCCAGGATGCAACTGGGAGCACAGGCCCAGATGGAGATGTGTGCCCTTGGGGGCTTAGAGCAAGGTCCTACCACCCTGTTCCCCTCCTGCCTTGCCCTGAGGTGCCCCTTACCACAGATGGAGGCAGCCTCCACCATGAAGGCCGCCCAACTATAGCCCCGCTGGTAGAAGGCATCAACAAATGCCCAGTCAGGGTCCAGGCTGTGCCAGGGTACCATGAGGGTG
The DNA here is from genome assembly GCF_041296265.1 of Equus caballus. Classification (NCBI taxonomy): domain Eukaryota; kingdom Metazoa; phylum Chordata; class Mammalia; order Perissodactyla; family Equidae; genus Equus; species Equus caballus. The sequence goes on along the minus strand of NC_091691.1, from coordinate 3,485,747 downwards.
AGCACAGTGGAGACGAGGATGTAGGCGCCAGCTACCAGACCAAGAGAGATGGCGATGGCCATAGGCACGGCTCGCTTTGGGTTCCGGGCCTCCATACTGGAGTCAGCAACAACATCAAAGCCCACGAAGGCATAGCAGCAAGTGGCGGCACCAGCCATGATCCCAGAGAAACTGAAGGGTGCAAAGCCACCCTGCTCAGTGCTCCAGTTGTGCGGGTTGGCCAGGACAAACCCCAGGATGATGATGAAGACGATGACGACTAGGTTGATGGCAGAAGAGGTGTAGTCAAGACAGGAAGAGAGGGGGGCTCCATAGCAGATGAACACGGAGGCCAAAAGTGCAATGCCAGCAGCCAAGAAGTCGAGGTACTGGGCCAGGAAGGGCACCTGCCAGATGCCCACATGGGCCTCGATGAAGCTGCGGATGGGGTAGCTGAAGATGGCATCCAGGTAGCCACTGCAGGCACGGGCCCCGGCAACGCCAGCAATGAGGTACTGGAAGATTGTGTTCCAGCCAACAACGAAGGCCCACAGCTCACCCATGGACACATAGGTGAACAGGTAGGAATAGCCTGTGCTGGGCACACATGCTGCAAACTCCACATAGCATAGGGCTGCCAGCAGGGAGGCCACGGCAGCCACACAGAAGGACACGAGCACCGCAGGGCCAGCCATCTTCCTGGCCACAATGCCTGTGAGCACATAAAGTTCAAAGCCCGTCAAGGCACCCAAACCCAAGAGGGTCAGCTGCAGTGTGGTCAGGCGGCGCTGCGGCAAGGTCTCCTTGGTAGGCTCCTCCAGTGTCTTCAGCCGGTTCAGCCTCTGGCAGAAGCGTGCCAGGCTTGCGGTGCTGGTCAGTCCCCAGGCCATGGTGGGCAGCTGAGAGGAGCACCAAACTGGCACCTACAAGGGTAAGAGGGGAGTGACAGGCTGTCCAGCTGGGTCCTGACCAGGGGGGTCCTGACCAGCCTCCAGTCCATGCTCTGACCCTGCCCTGGGGACCCAAGCTTGGAACCACTGGCAGCTGCAGGGCTGGATGAGGCCGGCTCAGGGCCTGGCAGCAGGGCGGGCAGGAGGCCACAGGGCAGCGTGGGTATCCCGTTGGCCTGCCTCCTGGGCAAGAGACTGGGTGTATGGGAGGGGCTCTGAGGGTTGGGAGGGGCCGCCCCAGGAAGCCTAGCTAGGACCCGCTCCAGTGGTCTGGGATCCCAGAGCACATTGGAAGAAGCTTCCTGGGAGCTGGGCCAGGCCCCCAGGGCTCAGGACAGGAGGAACTCTGGTCTAGACAGCCGCCTAGCCTCAGACAGCTGCGTTCATCCCCCCATCCCCTGTCCTGCCAGGCTTGCTCCCTTCTGGTATGTGGCTGACGTTGTCTTGAGGAGCTTCTCAGATGGGCTTCCACTCCCTGCAGGGGTGACACCTCCCACATCTCACTCCTGTGTGGCCTAAACATAACCGAGCAGAGTTCTTTGTTCTGAAACACCTTCAAAGAAACCCAGAAAAATACATTTCCAACCAAGAGGCCTGGGCAGTTGTATAACAGCAACTCCCCCAAGGCCTGACCAACGGCCACCTGAGAGCTGGTGTGCAGGGTTTCAGAGCCCTGACTTTTCATCTCCCCAGAGAGGGGCTCTCACCACACCCTCTTCACAGGGGCCAACATCCAGTGGATACTCATGGTCAAGCATGGTCGACGCAGTAAACTAAACTTCCAGGGACATGGCTGGGCCAAGTGCTGGACCTCAGTGAGCAAGGCAGTTACACTGAGCAACACATGAAGATGCAGTGAAGAGAAAGCACCAAAAGTACAAGAAGAAGAGAGAACGTTTCCCACCTCATCCTACAAAAGGCAGGAGCACCCTGTCAGCAAACCCAACAAGGACATCACAAGGAAAGAAAACCACAGACCAACATCCTTTATGAATATAGTTGCAGGATTGCTCAACTGAGTACCAGCAAATTGAATCCAGCAACATATAAAAAGAGCCAAGTGGGATTTATCCCAGGAATGCAAGATTGATTTAGCATCTGAAAGTCAATCAATGGAATAGGCCATGTAATAGAATAAAGGACAAAAACTACATGATCATCTCAACAGACACAGAAAAAAACAGTCAACAAACCTGGAATAGAAGGGACCACCCTCAAACTGACGAAGACCATCCACGAAAATCCCTCAGCTGCTGTGCTCAGTGGAGAGAGACTGAAAGCTTTCCCTTTGCTCAGGAACAACATCGGGAGGTCCTCTCACCACTTGCACCCAGAATTTTACTGCAGGCTCTGGTCATGGCGATTAGGTGAGAACATGAAATAAAAGGAATCCAGATTGGAAAGGGAGGAGTAAAACTTTCTGTAACCACAGATGACATGATCTTATGAGAGAAAATCCTAAGGAATCCACACAAAAAATATTAGAACTTATAAACCAGTTCAGGTTCAAAGGTGCAAGATACAAGATCAATATACAAAAATCAACTGTCTTTCTATATACTAGCAAGGAACTATCCAGAATTCTGCCTATGTACTATCAAAAAGAATAAATTTATGTATAAACACACTTAGAATACATTTAACGAAAGAAATGCAGGACTCGTACACTGACAACTACTAAACACCATTGAAGAAAATTAAAGAAGACCTAAATAAGTGGAAAGACACCCCACGTTAATGGACTGGAAAATTTAATGTTATAAAGATGGCAATCCTCTCCAAATTGGTCTGCAGATTCAGTGCAATCCGTATTAAAATCCCAACTGCCTGTCTTACGGAAATTATAAAGTTGATCCTAAAATTCATGTGGAGATGCAGGGGACCCAGAAGAGCCCAAACAATTTTGACAAAGAACAAAGTTGGGGGACTTAGTGCTTTCTGATTTCTAAACTGACCACAAAGCTACAGGAATCAGGACAGCGTGTTACTGACATGAACATAGACATATAGATCAATGGAATAGAATTGAGGGTCCAAAATAATGGACAATTAACTTTTAAAAATTTATTGCAAATTTAAATTTATGGCCAACTGATTTTTTAAAAATAGATTTTATATTTTAGGTTCACAACAAAATTGAGCATAAGGTGGAGTTCGCATATCTCTATATACCCCCAGTCCCTACACAAGCACAGCCTCCCTACTATCAACATCTGCCACCAGATTGGTACATTTGTTATAAGTGATGAACCTACAGTGACACATCACTATCACCTAAAGTCCAGAGTCTACATTAGGGCTCACTCTTGGTGTTGGACATTCCATGGGTTTTGACAAATGTATAACGACGTGTACACACTACTACAGTAAGCCCTAAAAATCCTCTGTGCTTCACCTACTCATCCCTCCCTCCCCACTAACCCCTGGCAACCACTGATCTTCTCACTGTCTCCACAGTTTGGCCTTTCCAGAAGGTCATAGAGTTGGAATCAAATGATACAGTATGTAGCCTTTTCAGATCAGCCTTTTTCACCTAGAGATATGCATTTAAAGTTGTCTTATATCTTTTCTTGGCTGGAAAGCTCCTTTTTTTTTTAGCACTGAGTAATATTCCTTGTCTGAAGGGTCGACAGTTATTTATCCATTCACCTACTGAAGGACATCCTGGTTGCTTCCAAGTTTTGATGATTATGAATGAAGCTGCTGTAACATCCATGTGCAGGATTTTGTGTGGACACAAGTCTTCAACTCATTTGAGTAAATACCAAGGAGGGTGGTTGCTGATTCATAGGATAAAAGTATGTTGAGTTTTGTAAGAAATTTCCAAACTGTCTTCCAAACTTGCTGTGCCATATTGCATTCCCACCAGCAATGAATGAGTGTTTCTGTTGCTCCACATCCTCCGCAACATTTGCTGTTGTTGGCAACCTCAATTTCTGCCATTCTAACAGGTGTGTAGTGGCATCTCATTGTTGTTTTAGTTTGCAATTCCTTAATGACATATGTGGAGCATCTTTTCATAGGCTTATTTGCCAACTGTATATCTTTTTTGGTGAGGTGTCTGTTCAGATCATTTGCCTATTACTATTGGGTTCTTCATTTCCTAATTGTGGATTTTTAAGAGTTCTTTGTATATTTTGGGTAACAATCCTTTATCAGCTATGTCTTTACAAATATTCTCTCCTAGTCTGTGCCTTGTCTTCTCATTCTCTTGATGGCCAGTTGATTTTTGACAAGAGAGCCAAAAAAGTCAATGGGGGAAACAGTCTTTCGAACACACTGTGCTGCAACAACAGGACATCCACAAGCAAATGAATGAGGTCAGACTCCCACCTCACACCACATGGAAAAATTAACTCAAAGTGGATCAGAGACCTAAATCTAAGAGCTTAAACTATACAGGCAGACCTTGGAGATTCTATGGGTTTGCTTGGAGACCACTGCAATAAGATGAATGTCGTGACAAAGTGAGTCACATGAATTTTTGGGTTTCCCAGTGCATATAAAAGTTATGCTTACATTCTACTGTAGTCAATTAAGTGTACAATAGCATTATGTCTAAAAAAAAGAATGTACATACCTTAATTAAAACATATTTTATGGTAAAAAAAATTCTGACCATCACCTGACCCTTCAGCAAGTTGTGATGTTTTTGCTGGGGGAGGGTCTGCCTCGATGGTGACGGCTGCTGACTGACCAGGGTGGTGGTAGCTGAAGGTTGGGGTGACTGTGGCAACATCTTAAAATAAGCCAACAATGAAGTTTGCCACATCGATTGACTCTTCCTTTCGTGAACAATTTCTCTGTAGCATGTGATGCTGTTTGATGGCATTTTACCCACGGTAGAAGTTCTTTCAAAATTGGGTCAGTCCTCTCAAACCCTGTCAATGCTTTATTAAGTAAGTTTACGTAAGGATCCCATGATAGGATAAGGTGGTCATGGAATGGGGTAGATGACAACAGGTCCCCGTCAACCTCCAGGAAATTTCCTTGAGTCAGACTTGATGGTCTAGTGGTTAAGATTTGGTGCCCTCACCACTTTTGTGGTCCAGGTTCCTCTCCCAGTCACAGAACCACACCAGCCATTTGTCAGCAGCCATGCTGTGGTGGCAGCTCATATAGAAGAACTAGCAGGACTTTCAACTAGGATATACAACCATGCACTGGGGCTTTGGGGAGAAGAAAAGAAAAGGAAGATTGGCAACACATGTTAGTGCAGGGCAAATTCTTCCCTTCAAAAAAAGAAAAAGAAAAATTTCCACGCAACAAGGTACTCTGCAAGACACACATAACCCTCAAACCCACATCACATCCCTCCTAGGTGTTAGTTTGGTTCCAAGAGACCCACAGGGTAACTACTGTTATTATGCATATAAGAAAACAAAAGCCAGATGAGGTTTTTCTTTCTGTCTTGTTCTATGTCCTGAGAACTTGGCTTTATCACCAGAGAGAATATTCTCCTTGGTCTCCATCATTTGTAAGGTGCATTTTCTGGAGTGCACCTTGGTGCCCAGTCAAATAACGGGTTTTGAGCAGTCTCTGTCCAGCTGTGCCAAGCTCTCGGAGGAGTTTATCATAAATGCCTTTGTTGTCTCAACCTTCCTTGCTTGTTAGTGCTGGAATAATCCTACTCGAGTAGGTCCTGCCTGGTGTCATAGATTACCTGGTCTGTGACAGGAAGTGGCCCACGCTCTCGTCAGACTGCAGACACCGTTTTCACGACACCATCTTTACTGCTTGTGCAATGAAGCTCTTTACTCTCTCTGACTATTTTGGGGAGTGAACTTTTTGGGTCATGAGGGCTACAGCACCTGTGCCCTCCCCAGGGATGCCTCCTGCATCCATGGTAGAGATTCACTCTAGGCCTGGAAAGTCATCTCCAGGTCTGTCCTTAAAAAGGCTCATTGGATGGAGTCATATTAGAATAACATACAGTGGAGATCCTCCTCGTCAATGTCCAGATGATGGCCTTTTGAATTGGAAAAACTTCATATTTGAAAATTATTGGAGAGCACTCTCATCACAAACAGCTGCCTTACTGGTATTTATGGGAAGATCAAATTGAAAAGAAAACCCCAAAGATATAACAGCTAGCCTTAGAGGATCCCTTAATAAAATGAAACAACCAAAGTCAGATTTAGAACAAAGATTAAAAAGCAAATTGAATGAAAATTCCCCTTTTCCTCCCTCCTCTGCTCCCTTGTACCCCCAGCTCCCTGTCCCTGACCCCCTAGAAGATCTGATGAGTCTCTGGCCCCCTGGTTTCAACTCCCCTTCTGAAGATTTAGCTCCTCAGTCAGTTCGCTTAGATCCTAAAACCCCAACTTCTCCAGACAGTATCCAGCTGCCCATCTTCACTGCCCTCGCTTTAGAAGACTCACAGGGGCCCTCAGGCCTGACCCCCAAGCTAGGGGCACACAGGTCACTGGTGCAAATGCTGAAGCCAGGAATAGAAGTGGAAGCAGCCAGGAAAGGCAGGAAGGCTGGTTTGCTGCCCCTTCCAAGTCCTCCTGCTTTCCAGGGCTCTGTCATCAGGCTCTGCCAGTATCAGGCAGTCCATGCAGGGTCCACTGTGGATGTGCCCTGGGCCTCCACTGCAGACAGTTCATGTCCCCTGGACACAGCCAATCTATTAAATTATAAACTTCTCCTGTCTCCATGGCCAGAAGATCCCATTAAATTTAGAGAGGACTCAGAAAGGTCCTGGCTATTCATAACCCCACCCACGGAGATCGTGGCTGGCTGATAAGGGGGTTCTTCCAGCCCAGGATTACACTGTAGTTATCACACAGGCCAGGGGGCCCCCTCACAGGGGAAATAGAGGGCCAGACCCTCTCCCAGGCCCTCCTGCAAATGACCAGGAAGTGGCTCTGCTCAAGGCTGACACTCAAGGTTTAATAGGAGCCATTTTAGAGGTGCTTCCTCCTAAAGGTAAATGATCAAAAACAGAATTATGCACTCAGAATGAGGAGCATCCAAAAGCCCTTTGTGAACATTTTACACAAACTTTTCACAGGCGCAGCGCATTACACCCGGAAGCCCCAGAGCACAGGAATCTCCTAATTTCTGCTTTAGTGGGAAATTTTCTTCCTGATATCAAAAAACAAATTCCAAATAATGTGGTTGGGGTTTGTCAAGGCAGCCATTATGGATAATAACAGAGGCTGCTACATAATTCTTTGAAAACAGTCAGCAGGATAGCAAAAGAACAAAGAATTAACAGTAATTCTTCTAGCTTTACAACTTGAATCTTTAGAGAAGGAGAAATGTGACTGTGAGAGGAAACTGAAGCCACTCAGAGGGCTCCCTATTCGCCTCCAGACACTTGCAGGTCTTGCAGGAAACCAGGGCATTGGAGAGAGATTGTCTTGCTCTTAAGAGAAGGGAAAGCTTAAAAATACCTCCCCCACTTGGTCCCAGCACCCCCAGAAGGCTCGTATTTCTCCTCCTGAGGGCATTTCCCCCTTAAATGATGGGGTCAGCTGATCCTCAGTCACTGCCCTGAACCACCATTAAACTTAAAATAGAGAATGGGGAACTGGATTTCTTAAGTGACACTGATGTGACTTTCTCTACTCTCCCTTCAGAGGGTTTATCTCTACCTGTCCCCTCTGACCCTGTGCAAGCTGTTGGAGTCTCTGGGCAGCCTATTTCATGGCCCAGATCCCAGCCCACTGCAACATCTTCAGCCCCTTAACACTCACCCTGCCTCTCTAGTCTCCCACTGCTCACCAGCAAGCCTTTTTGGCAGAGGTTTGTTATGTAAATTTAATGCCACTAGAAACTGTAATGAGAAAGGCATTTTCACCTCCCTGCCCTCAGACCAAACCCCAAGTCTCCTACTTTCCTTGCTAGAAAGGCATCCTGATTGAAATTCTTCTGAAGAGGATGAGTCTTTAAAAGATGTCCCCATTAGTCTGTGGGCTACACATGCAAATGAAGTAGGATTGTTACTGAGTGCAGAACCCGTGCACATTGTTTGGAAAAAGACTGAACTGTGTCCATCAGTAGCACAATACCTGCTCTCCAGAGACACAGAGTGAGGAATTGAATCTTTAACAGACCCGTTCCTGCAACAGGGTGAACTAGTTCTTACCTCCTCCCCGCCTAATACTTCAATCTTACTAGTGAAAAAAGAAGGCAAGTTTGACTCAGACGGGAACCAAATCCATAGATCTGTACAAGCCCTCAGAGCCATAGAGTCTGTATTCCTCAGCATCCTTGGCCCCTGATCCAGCAGTCATCCTGAGCTCGGTTCCTGCTGGTGCAGCCTGGGTGACAGGAGTTGACCTTGCTCAGTTCTCTTTCCAATCCCGCTGCAGCCTGACTCACAAGTTCATTCTGCATTTACATTTAAAGGGAGGGAATTAACATGGAATCACCTACCTCAGGGATATTGTGAGTTCCCCTTATATTTTCCCCAATCCTACAGCCCACCTGGATTCTGTAGCCCTCACTCAAGGCTCCGCTCCTGCTCAGTGTGTGGATGACCTTCTACTCTGTAATCAGAGTAAACAGGGAGCCCTTACAGACCCCTCACTCTCCTGAAGGCACGAGCTGCTCGAGGCCATAAAGCCTCCAGATCTAAACCTCAGGGGGTGCAGATGACTGGGACCTACTCGGGACAGGAGCCATGTCAAGGCATTCAACAGCTCACCCCAAATGCCTTGAGTCCATTTTGTCCACCCTACTCCCCAAAATGAAGAAACAGCTACGTAAACATCTAGGGGCAGCTGGTTACCGCCCCAGTGGATTCCTGATTCTGCAGCCCTTGCTAACCCTCTGTGTGCTCTTCTCCCAGACATCACCCACAGCCTATTTCCTGGCCTTCATAGCTGTGAAATTCCTGTGAAGCCTTAAAATTACCTTTGTCCACACTCTTGGTTCTCTGCTTACCTAATTTTGACAAACCTTTTCACCTATACTGCCATGAAAATAATGGAACTGCTGCCCGCATTCTAGGACAGTCTTTTGTCCCTCAGACATGTTCTACAGCATATTTCTCATGCCAGCTAGACCCTGTGCCATCAGACATGCCCCCTGCTTGTGTGCAGTGGCCGGAGCTGCCACCCTGACTGACAAAGCCAGTACTCTAACATTAGGCTCTCCCAGTCATCTCTCTGTTCCCCAGGCTGTGTCTGCTCTTTTCCAAGTTCACAGGACACAACACCTCTCTAGAGGGCACAGACCATCTATGAGCAGGCTCTTCTAACTAACCCTTCCTTCATCTTACATCCTTGTATCACTCAGAATCCAGCTACTTTATTACCCCTCCCTGACGATGGAGAGCCCCACTCCATCCCACATGATTACCCTGCAACATAGAAATGGTCTCAAAGCCACAAGAGGATCTCTTGGACATCCATTTAGACACTCTAGACTTACTTCTGTTTTGTGACGGCTCCTGTACATGGAGTTTCTGGGGAAACATAACTGGTTATGCCACAGTTTCCCCAAAGGAAATGCTCAAAGCTTGTTCTTTGCTGACTGTAAAATCGGCCCAAGCTGCTTGACTCATAGCTCTTGCTAGAGCCTGCACATGAGCAAAAGGGAAAACTGCCACTCTTTACACAGACTCTAGATACGCTTTTGGAGTGTGCCATGCTGTGGGCACAATTTGGAAATCCCCTGTATTCTTTTTTTTTCCTTCTTCTTCTCTCCAAAGCTCCCCCCAGTACATAGTTGTACACTCTATTTGTAGGTCCTTCTGTTTGTGCTATGTGGGACACCACCTCAGAATGGCCCGATGAGTGGTGCCATGTCTGCACCCAGGATCTCAACCAGTGAACCCCTGGGCCACCAAAGTGAAACACATGAACTTAACCACTGGGCCATGGGGCTGGTCCCAGAAATCCCCTGGCGTCTTAACTTCCGGAGGAACTCCTATTGCTAATGGACACTTCATTGCTGCCCTATTACAGGCTCTTCAACTCCCTTCTCAAATTTCAATTTCTCCATCCAATTTCTAAACCTGACTTTATCCCTGACTGATATTATCAATTATCAGGCAAATGTGCCAGAATCTGAAAAAGAAAACTGGATACAAAAGGGTGCCAAACAATGATCAGATGGATTAGACACTGGGCCAAAGAACTTGCTGTAGCTCCTTTTCCTTTGACTTTTTGACTTGCACTTATTTCCCTCCAAATGGGGCATATGTGCAGATGCAGGACAGATAAAGAACTAAAAGACAATTGGTATTCCCTGGCATCCAGAAATCTCTGACCCAATTGTTTCTTAGTGCATCACTTGCCAATCTCACCAAGTTTCTGGAGAAATCCGCGTACCACAGGAAGTCCTCCCAGGCGCACACTGCCCTGTGCGGTGCTCCAAATGGACTTTACAGACTTGCCCCAGCTGTAGGCCATTCTCACTGTTTGGTTATCGTCTGCGTGGTTAGTGGATGCACTGAGTGCTATCCGACTAGACGTGCAGAGGCCACGACAGTGGGACAGAAACTAACAACTGCGGTTGTTCCTTGTTCTGGCTTCCTTTATGGATTGAAGCAGAGTGAGGAGCTCATTTTACAGTAGAGATAAACCAGTTGCTTGGTGAAACTCTGGGGTACTCATTAAAATTTCATACCTCATATCATCCTCAATCATTAGGGCAAGTGGAACATAAAAATCTAGACATGAAAAGGACTTTAGGAAGATCTGTCAAGAAACTGGACTTAAATGTCCAGAAGCTCAGCCCTTGGCCCTTAGAAAGATCTAGAATAATCCCACTAGGAGACATGTATTGATTTCTTTTAGATGCCTAATGCTTACTCACATCTCTAAACCTTCTCTTCCTGGATTAAGTGAATATTATGGGAATTCAAGTGAAAAATTTGAAACTTGACTAGCTAAGACAAAATTTAACTAGTCTACTTGAAGCATATCATCAATGGGTAAAAGGTGCATGGCCTCCATCTTGTGACAAGCCTTGCCATTCCTTTGGACCAAGACATCGGGTGTACATCACAGTCTTTAGCAGAAAAAATGTACTGTCACCTGGCTGGGACGGTCCTTATGAAGTCCTACTGACCACCTACACTGCCATCAAAATAAAGGAAAAATCTTCCTGGACCCTTGCAAGCCATGCCAAAATAGACCCAGAACATCACTCTCAAGACAACTGGGAGACAGTCCCCACAGGTGACCTTAAACTAAGGATTTCCAGGGCCAATTCTCAGGCCCCAGAAGCAGCTGGCCTCATGGAGTAGACAACTTTTCCCAAGATCATGGGTCAAGAGACATAGTTTTAACCTATTTTACCCCCTTGCTTTTAAAAGTCCCTACACACACAAACACACACACACACCCCCCACCGCTGCCACCACCACCACCACCACCAACAACAACAACCCTTTTCCTATTAATGAACATATATATTCCTCTTAATCATTTGTTAGAAAGCTGACTGGAGAGCGCTGGTCTCTATCTGTCCACTCCCCCTCTCTAAGTTTCCACTCTGGGCTTTCCAGTCTGTGTCTTGCTCTTACTACCCTCTCTTTCTCTACAGGTCAAGCACAAACCAAACTCCCTCTTATGACAGTTATCAAACCCTGGCTATGCTAACTAATCAATCTGACTGTTGGCTATGTCAACATCTAGAGAGCACAGAAGAACCTGAACTGGTCTCTGTTCCTGCTGATGTGAACATCTGGTGGACTAAGTACAGAAAATGGATGAACGACAGGGTATGGTGTCCACGACAAGGAAGACATCACTCTGCCTCTTCTCCTGGTGAGTCATGTGGGCCCCAGAAAGCCTCTAGAGAAGCTCAAGGATGGTCCCTTGCCCAGATAAAGACAGTAGGTGAAAAGTGTTCCCTTTTGCATTGAAAGTAAACATGACACTGGACCTTTTCTGGGTAACATAACAGGACAGTATTGTAATCCAACTCTGTGGTTTGATTCCACAGGTGGCATCTTCAAACCTCTCAAGGAAATTGTAAGTGACTCTAACACTACTCCCTTTGGCACAAATATTTTCCCAATAACCAAACGTTCTGGATGGTTTATGGCCACCCTTGCCGAACTTGGGGTTTTGCAGGTTCCCACATGGTTAAGCTGCCCAATACCACAAACTACATATGGGTGGATCCAAACTCTAGACTCACTTGGTCAGGTGACAGGGCCAGGCTTTATAGCTGCCAAAATCAGACTGCAAGCCTCCTGTACCAGCTACTCTGCATCTGTTCTGCTCCCCCAGATTGACAGAAGGGCATGGAAAATGGAGATGTTTAGGCACTAACAGCAGCAGTGACAAAGGTCATGGAACACTCCAGACCCTGGAAACTATAGGTTCAGTTCTAACTTTATCTATAAACCACACTGGTCTTTTTACTTTATGTGGCAACAAAGTTCACAAATAGTTCCCAGCTAATTGGTCAGGATGAAGTGGACTTGAACACCTGGGCCCTTCTGTCTCCAGATACTCCACCCTAAATGCCAGCCACATTGCAAACTTGGGCTCCTTTGTTCATAAGATTGTGCCACATGAACGTGCCAGTTGAGAAATCACGGAGAATCTGCTTGTGTATCACAACTCCAAGTTCTTTTCAGCATCAAGGGTCTTATTCCCCAGCTTTGGAGTTTACGAGTTGGAAAAGGTGGTCTTAAATCTCTCCATGGTGATGGAACAAGAGTTCAACACCACTCTGGTAGATCAGAATCGGCCACCCCAAAATGTGTATCTTTGGCTTGATTATTTTTAAGGACAAAAGACTCTGAAAGAAACTTTGACCTCCCTCCAACTGCCTAAAAGAATTTAAGATAGAAGGCCTGTCCCCAGGAAGAGCCATCACTGTAGACAACTCTGGGTGTAATAGACTGGGAGGATCCTTGTTAAGCGAATTTTTATCAAAGTTCTCTCTCTCTCTCTCTCTCTCATCACACTGTCTATATAGGGGCAAGTAAACATCAAACATTTGCTTTTCTATCTCCATGTAAATTGCCTTCCTCCCGTTTAAAGTTCCAAACCATGACCCCCAACACCCTCCTTTGTCCTAAGGTAAAGATGGTATTTAAGGTAGTGGCTTCTGCCATTTTGGTGAGTTTCTCAGTTTTGCTGGGTTTCTCCCATGTATACATGTTATCAAACTTTGATTTTCCTTGGTTATTCTTTCTCATGTCAATTTAATTCTTAGACCTGCCAGAAAGACCTGGAGGGTAGAGAAGTAGCTCTTCCTCCCCTACAACAGCATGCGAACTTTGAAAATACTCCAGTCAGAGGTTAACAGCCTAGCCTCTGTGGTCCTCCACAATTGACCTGCTCTGGACACACCGACTGCCAGCAAGGAGGAGCTTGTGCAATTGTCAGTTAAAAACATTGCATTTATGTGAACCGAACAGGGCAAACAGTATCTAACTTCCATCTATAAAGAGAAGATTCACATTTTCCATCAGGTGAGTGAAGCTCACCCATTTCCTTGGACTGACTCATTCCCAGGATCAGGAACTGGCTTAATGACGTGTGAGGAGATGGGCTCCCATCCCTTCCTATCTGCTTGTTCATCGTCATTCTAATCTGTTCGTCTCTCCCTTTGCTGATTTCTTACCACTCAGTTACTAACTCATTTTCTGTCTCCATGATCACCAACTCAGTTTTAATATGTGAAACTTTAGGGGAAGTTTCAGAGGAGGGAACTGATGGTGTTCAGTCCAGCCCACCCCAAGATGTGCCACTCTGCTATGTGGGTCATTTCAAGTTGAAGACAATCAGGGCTGAGAAGACTCTGGAGGAACATTTGACCTTCCTCCAAACTGCCTAAAAGAATTTAAGCTAGAAGGACCTGTTCCAGGAAGGAAATTTTATCATGGATAATTCTAGGTATGGGGGGCAGGAAGGCATCTAGCAAGGGCCATTTTATCAAAAGATTTCTTTTGGGTCCCATTGTCTGTGGATGGGACAATGCAAACATTTGTTCACCAAATATGAACTCTTTTCATCTTCCTGTAAATTGCCTTCTCCTCCTTTGAAGTCTCAGGTCTCTGTCTCCCTCTCCTTAGTCCAGAAGGATATATGCACTTCATTTTGCCTGACTGTCTTTGGAATTTTTCCCACTTATTTGAATTCCCTGTGTACACATATTAAACTTTGATTTGCTCCTGCTAACAGACCTTATATCATTTTTAATTCTTGGACCAGCCATGAGAACCAGAAGGGGAAAGGAATTCTCACTCTTCCCTACATTGTCAATTTATTAAAAATGCAATATCTGCAAAGTGCAATAAAATGAGGTATGCCTATAATACCCACTGTGACTTTGTCAAATTACCATTTGTTGAATAGATCCCTGAGAGTATTGGATGGTGAGCCTGGGTTCAACAACAGACCACAAAGGAGTTGAAATAGAGAAGTTTGTTACTCACAGGTCCTGGAGAAGGTCCACAGCACAGCTAGAGGGGCCACACCAGGAGGTGAAGGCAGAGGGCAGGCAGAGAGCAGGGCAGGACTTGGGGCATATGTCTTTCTTGGGGTTCACAGGCAGATGCTTTGGTGTTCCCAGCTAAGTATGGATTGGTCAATTCAAACCAAAAAGAGTAAGTTTTTGGTGAGTTTCACAGGGGTCTTATCTAAGGGGCACATGGGGGAAGGCCCTGGGAGAGGGACAATGCTTCTCCCAGGGGCAGTTGTGAGAATCTTATCAGGAGCTGACATGTACTTGTGACTCTGCCGGTGGTTATCTAGGGCGTGCACTCCTGGGAGGGCCTGGTGTCACTTCATGGCCCCTGCAGGCCACTTTGCCACTCAAAATGGATGCTGAAGCAGCAACGCTATGGAGAAGTTTAGCTAAACTCCCAGCAAACTCTCAGAAGAAAACATAGGAGTAAATCTTCATGACTGCAGATTAGGCAAGGGTTTCCTCCTTTCTTTTATTTGTTATGTTTATTGAGGTAACATTGGTTTATAACATTGTGTAGGTTTCAGGTGTACAACATTAGAATAAGACATATGTATACACTACAGTGTACTCATCATGGAAAGTGTAGTTTCCATCCATCACCATATAATTGACCCCCTTCACCCATTTTGCCCTCCTCCTGACCACTATGGTAGCATCCAAACTTCATAAAAAGTATGTAACTATATAATAACTCACACTAACCTCTGCGTTCTCCTTTCATAAAAGTTGGTTTTGAGGCTTCTCTTATTGGTCATTGCACAGCATGAAATTGTTGGGGAGGAAGACATTTCCTCTACCTGCTCTAGGTCCTTCTGGCCGGACTATGAATTAAATTCACATGAGACAGAATAACAGGGGAAAATTAAACAAAGCTTTATAACACGTATGCATGGGAGAGGCTCAGGAAAACTGAGCAGTTCGCCAAAATGGTGGAGGGTCTCATCTTAAATACCATCTTCAGCTACAGACAAAGGGGGATGTTGGGGGTGGGGAGAGTCAGTTATGGGAGGTTACCAGAAAAGTACAGTAAACAAGGGTAAGGTTATTATGCAGATTTAAGTCCCTGCCTTACACATTAATAAGAGTTTCTACAGATAAGGTCATCCTCTCTTCTTCCTGGTTCAGAGAGGGAGACACCTTTACAGATGGAGATTTCCTTTACAAATGAAAATGTCTCTTACAAAGGGTAAATTCTACTTTTCTGAGTTTCTCTCATGTCTGCAGTTTTTAAAAGTAAGCAGCCCAAGATAATCCTCATGCCAAAGAGACATATCATGGGGTTGCCAATTTCAGCCCCCCACAAAATCAACCTGCTAAAAAGAAACTTTTAGGGGGTGAATTTTCCAAGCATAAAGGAAAAGTATCTTCTATTACCTGACAGATGAAAGGAAGCTTCTGGATTAGAAGAAATTTGTGCATTTCATCATTTTGAGGAGCTGTTATGTTTAGCAAAGGTTTTGTCTTAAAAATGAAAAATACCACGATTAATACTTTCAGAAGAGCTATTCAGCCATTGTTTGTTGGTATAACAGGGTCTTCTCAAGTTGAAATGCCTAAATGTGATTTTAAGTGTTCATAGTGCTTACTTGAACCAACTAAATTAAGAAAATTCAGGTGAGGGGGAGGTGGTGACAAGTCGGTGTGAATTTAACCTAAAAGAACTTACACTGACCTTCTCTGAGACAGTGTTGGCCGTCCCAGGTACTTTCCCTTTGTGTTAGAAGGGTTTGTGTCTCAAGAAGAATTTAATGGAAATCTCAGCCACAAAAATTTTGATTAAAATCCTACTTTATGCATCCAAGAACCAGGTCAGAAAGTTGAGAAACTTCTGGGGAATTTGTCCTGCCTGGAAGTGCAGTTTTTCCCCTGACTCAGTATTATGGTTTGGTGGGACATAGAATTAGCCCATTGGCTGTGAATTAGCCCCTTGTCTTTCACTGACTAAGGACAAGGCCAGAAGCAGAATTTCTAGGTTTGCAGAACATCATTCTCATGAGCTAGGAGATTACAGTGCTGGGTTAGGGCATCAGAAAGAACTCGAAGTAGTCTGAGATTTCTGAATGGTAATGTGCTCAGAATTGTATAATGGGAAAACGATACCCATGTTTAACATGCTCTGGCTCCTGATGTGGCCATTCTTGACTGTATATTTCACTTTGATTCTGGTTCTCTCTCCTTGAGTGAGCTCCAGTGGTAGGTGTAAGGAATTTGTCCGTTTCATCTGTGTTGTTGAATTTATTAGTGCAGAGTCGTTCATAATGTTCCTTTACCCTGTCAGTGTCTTAGTATCAGTAGTGACATCCTCTTTTTTGTTCCTGATTTTGGTAATGTGTGTCTTCTCTGTCTCTGAGTCTATTTGGCTAGGCATTCATCAATGTGATTGTTCAGCTCAAAGAATCAGATTTTGGTTTCATTGATTTTTCTTTTTTCTCTCTCTCTATTGTCTGTTTACTTTATTTCTGCTCTTATTTCTTTTTTTTGTGCATAATTTGGATAGCTGCTCTTTCTCTAGTTTCTGAAGGTGAAAGCTTAGGTCAGTGATTTTGAAACTTTTGAATGACTTTCTGTGTCCGTGTTCATGAAGGATGCTGGTCTGTGTTACCTTAGACTGTCATCGGTTTGGGTACCAGGGTGATGCTGGCCTCATAGAGTGAGTTGGGAAGAGTTCCTTTCTCTTCTATTTTCTGGAAGAGTTTTATAGCATTGATTTGAGACCTTTCTAGCTTTTTCTGATATGAGTGTTTTATATATGCTTCCCTCTATGCACTGTTTTAGCTGCATCCCACAAATTTTGGTATGTCATGTTTTCATTTTCACTCCATTCAAAATACTTTCTAATCTCCCTTGTTATCAGTTTCCAAACATTTGGGAATTTTTGAGATGTCTTTGTGTTACTGATTTCTAATATAATTCCAACATTCAAAAAACATATTTTGTAGTATTTGAATTTTTTTATTAAGATGTTTATTAACAGGGGCTTGCAGTTTGTTGAGTTTTTTGAAATTATCAAGTTGTAAAGCTTTATCACAAATTAAAAATGAGGTTCTTAATGAGCCAGCCCTGATGGCCTAGTGGTTAAAGTTTGGCGCACTCCACTTTGGCAGCCACGTTTGGTTCCCAGGCATGGAACCACACCACTCGTCTGTCCGTAGCCATGCTGTGGTGGTGGCTCACACAGAAGAAATAGAAGGACTTACAGCTGGAATATACAACTACGTACCAGGGCTTTGGGGAGAAAAACAAAAAGAGCAAGACTGGCGACAGATATTAGCTGAGGGCCAATCTTGTCAGGAAAAATAAAATGAGGTTCATAAATCCTAACTTGACCAGATATGAAACAATTGAAAAACATTTAGTATTGAGAAAAGCTAGACTTTATAAATAAATAACAAAACACGTTTGTCATTACCAAAAGAGACGTCTTTATATAATATAATGAAGGTCCCATGCTGCATAGATAATGCAGATGGTTGTAGTTATCTGGTCAATGGGCAAAAACCAAGCCCTTGGAGGTCTTCTGCTCCAATCTTTTGTTCACTTCTTGTTGGTGGAATGTCATCTTCATCTGTTCATGTTGGATGACTACAGACAGTGGTGGAGGTGGTAAGCCTGCGTCTACGCAACTGCCCTGCTCAGCCCCTGGAGGGGGGTTCTCAGTTGGGGGCTCTCACTGCTTTCGTCTCCTGGCCATCTTGTGGTCTAGGGATTTCTTGGCCTCTCTGTTGGTCGTTGAAGGTGCGGCGGTGCTGACGTTGAGGTGGTTGCTTACAGTAGGTCTCCTGTCCCTGATCTTCCTGATCTGCGTGGCCATCCTCTCTGGGCTGTCTTTGGCGAGGAAGGCTCCTGCGGCACTGTGGTCTATACCCCGATACAGTTTCTGTCTACTGGTCTAGCTTGTTCTCCTGCACCCTGGGTGTCAGTCAACTCATCACTTATTGCTGCACAGGAGGGCGGGAATACTGTGGTTGTCACCCATAGAGTCTCTGCATGTAGTAAGGTGGGGACCATGGCATATGTGCGGTTGGGAAATCACTGTGGGGCCAGGCCTTTGGGAGGACTCCCTGATCCCGCGTTCTTTTCCACTCTCACTATTCTGATGGATCTGTTGGGGGTGTGTGGAGGCCCCTGCGATGTGAACAGCGGCTGTGCTGGCCCCCTGGCTGCTGCACACTTACTGTCTGCACTGAAGCTCCACCAGGCCTGTCACATTTGCTCCTCTGCCCCCTTCTCCTGCAGCAGCATCAGACTGCACAGTCTCCCCATCTCCTGCACTGCGAAGGTCCAGCTGGGCTTCATCCTCTGTGGTGTTCTGGGTACCAGTGCATCTTCCCTGGTCCTTCCTGTGGATGAAACCATATCCACTTCTTACATTGAACCATTTTACTGTGCCCAAGCCTGTGTCACAATTACCCTCTTGTGCCTGCACTCCGCCTGTGGTGCTGGGCTTGGTGTCAGTAGCACAGGGGGCGGGGGCAGCTGAGGGTCTTGGCCTCACTGCTCAGGGTGTGGTGATGGTGGCTGGGCCAGCTCACCCCTCAAGGGTGCAGTGACGGAGACTGGAGCTGGAGGCAGGGCTGCTCAGGGCTCTCTGGGCTCTGCTCTTTCTCCCACTACTGAGTAAAATCTTCTTTGGACTATTTGGGTTTATTGAGACTTGTATTTGGTTGGTGGGGAATGTGGTCTCTTGGCAAATGTCCCCTGTGCACATGAGAAGAATGTGTCCTCTGCTGTGTTGGGGGCATGTTCTGTAACGTCAGTTTGTGCAGAGTGGTGACCATGCCGTCCAGGGCTTCCGCATCCATCCTCGTCTCTGTCTAGCTGCTCCATCAGTGATCGAGTGAGTGTTGAAATTTCAGACTGTGGGCCGTCTGTTTCTCCTTTCAGTTCTGTGGGTTTTCTTTGTATATCTGAAGCAATGGGTCTAGAAGCTATGACTCTCCTGATACACAGCCATTGAGGTCTGTGATGCCTTCCTGATGAATGGCCCCTTTATTGTTAGGAAATGACCTTCTTTCCCTGGGAAATTCTTTGCTTTGAAAGCAGCACTGTTGATCTTGGCCTGTGCTCTCCCCGCTGGACCCCACGTGAGTGTGCTGCTCCCTGGGAGCTCCCTGCATGCCAGGTGCTGTCTGGTGGGGTCTGCCTCCCACCCCTGACCAGTGGCCTGCGGGGGCATCAGAGAACTGAGAGACCCTGAGTTCCTGCTAGTCTGCCCACCCAGCTGCAGGTTCGAGCCCACCGTCGTGCTCTTGGAGAAGCATGAGATGAGTGGTGGAGTGGGAGGCCCCAGCAGCACCACCTGGTCCCTGCGTGCTGGAGCAATGTCCTCGCTGCCCACTCTGTGTGCCATGTGCCCCCCGACCCCTGCTGCATGACCTCATCCAGAACGGAGTTCCCTCTACACCTTCCTGTGGGATGCCTGGTGGGGCTGTCCATCCATGCCAGCCTCCCCTCTCCCAGACCAAGGCCCGTCTGCACTCAGCACGTGCTGTTGTCAGCAGAAAGCAGACGGCACAGAATTCACACTGCGCTGCCCCTGCAGCCGCCCTCCTTTCCTGTGGTGGAGCCTCAGCCTGCTGGGTCTCTCTCCTCTTTCCTTTTCCCTGTCTCTGGGCTTCCTGCACTTAGCACAGATGTAGGTCTTGCTTTTTTCTCCCTCTGACAATCCGCCTTTATTAGATAATTACATGGAATTTGTAAGGATGCTGATGTGACTATGGGCATGGTTGGTGTTAGATCCACCAGGTTGCTGTTTGTTTGCTATTTATCCTGTTTGTTTGTCCCCATTTCCCTCTTTTCCTACCTTCTTTTGGGTGAATTATTGGTATGATTCCATCTTATCTCCTGTGTTAGCTTCGTGGCTCAGCCACTTGATTTCATGTTTTGTGGTTGCTTTGAGGATTCCTGCCTGCATCTTCTGTTTATGCCAGTCTGCTTTCAGGTGACACTGTCCACTTCACAACAGTCCACTTCTGTGTCCCCTTCTTGGCCTTGGTGCTTTTGTTCATCATATTTTACTTTTATATGAGTTATCAACCCCACAACAAATCATCATTTTGGCTTTAACATTCAATTATATTTTCATAATATGGTGAAAGTCTTTGATATTTGCCACCATATTTAGCAATCGTGGTGTCTGCGTTCCTTGCGTAGTCCCAGCTGTACATCTAGGATTGTTTCCCTCTGCTGGAGGGGTTCCTTTCACATCTCTTGTAGTAGTGCTCTGCTAATGATTAATTCTCTCAGTGTTTCAGTCTGAAAAAACCTTTATTTTGCCTTATTTTTTAGTTTTATTGAGGTAAAATTGACATAAAACAGTACTTATTTAAAGCGCACAATTTGACAAGGGTTAACAGTGATTAACATATTGATAACCCATGAAGCCATCACCTCCATCAAGATAATGAGCATGTCCATCACCCCAAGTTCCCTCGTGCCCCTTGGTGAGCCCTCCTGCCCCCCTTGGCCCTCCCACCAATCTACTTTTCTGTATTTCCTATAATTTTATGTCAATGGGATCACTGAGTTCATTGTTTGTTGTGGTTTGGACTCTTTCACTATGAATGAGATTCATCCGTGTGGTTGCACATGTCGACATGGCTCGTTTTATTTCTGAGAATCAGCTTTTTTTGTGATAAAATATACATGAGACAAAGTTTACCATTTTAATCTTTCTTATGTGTATAATTCAGTAGTATTATGTACATTTATGTGATGTATAACCAGCACCACTGTTTCCAGAATGTTTTCATCATCCTCAAATCTTGTCTTCTGTGGTATATAATCTGCTGTTAATACCAGCCAGTGTTCATTTCAGACACTATCGTTTTGATCATTAGCAGTTTGATTTATGTCTTTTTAATAGCAAACATGTTCCCCTTATCATGCTAATCTTTCCTCTACCTTCCTGAGCATGTGGATATATAACAGTTACTTTAGTGTCCTTGTCTACTGATTCTATCATCTATGCCATTTCTGGGTCTGTTTTTATTGGTTGCTTTTTCTCTTCATAGGGTCATGTTTTCTGGATTTTTTTCGTATACCTCATGAGTTTAGATTGGATACTGGACATTATGAATTTCACATTCTTGGGTGCTAGATTTTCTTGCTGTTCCTTTAGCTATGTGTAGGCTTTTTTGGGGATGCTATCAATACATCTGGGAACAGTGTGACCCTTTGAGCCTTCCCTTTCAGCTTGCTGAGGTGGGTTCCAAACAGCCTGGAGTGTAGGCCTCACTGGGCCCCGCTTCTGAGGAGCCTGTGCAGTGTCTGTGAGGGAGAGGTCTTTCCAGCGTGGCAGCTGTGAGCTCGGGAGTCCCTCACACACGTGTGCCGAGTCTGCTGCAGCTGTGGGCTCTGTGGGACCCCCCCACCACTGGTCTGCACAGAGCTCTTCCTGCAGCTCTCTCCCCCACCAGTCTCGGCCCCATGGTTTCCAGCTGCCTTGGCCTCCCTGAACCCCGACTCCTCTCTTCACAACTCGGGGGATCCCTGGGCTTCGGGTCTCCCTCCCTCTGCTGCAGATGGGAAACTCCCCAGTAGGCTTCTGGGGCAGGAACACACTGACTGTGCTTCTCTGCTCAGAGCCATCACTGTCTCTGCTGCCTGTTGTCCAGTGACCAAAAACTGTTATTTCATAAAATTTGTCTGATATTTTAAGCCATTGTTAAAAAAGATGCTAAATCCACCCTTAGGTGGAAGCAAGCTTACTTGACTGCTTATTTTATATTAATTTTTATATTACTTACTGATTGCTTGGAAGACGAGTTCATAATGGCGCTATTCCTATTCATAGTTCAAGTGTGTCTCTATCCATGTCGGATGGTGGGTGTTCAGATATGAAATGATCATGGCAGGTCATGGGATGTAATGTCTGAGCAAACTGCTGGACACCACAACATTTTACAAATGTTACAAATATTACATTGAATTTGTCAGGATGCTGATGTGACTATGGGCATGGTTGGGTTTAGATCCACCAGGTTGATGTTTGTTTGCTGCTTATCCCAGTTGTTTGTCCCCATTTCCCTCTTTTTCTACCTTCTTTTGGGTGAATTATTGGTATGATTACATCTTATCTCCTGTATTAGCTTCTTGGCTCTGCCACTTCATTTCATTTTTGGTGGTTGCTTGGAGGATTCCTGCCTCCATCTTCTGTTTGTGCCAGTCTACCTTCAGGTGACACTGTACACTTCACAACAGTCCACTTCTGTGTCCTATTCTTCGCCTTCTGCTATTGATTGTCATATGTTACTTTTATATGAGTTATTAATCCCACTCATTTGATTGAGCAGCTAGACAGAGACGAGGACAGATGCGGAAGCCCTGGACAGCACTGTCACCACTCTGCCCAAACTGACATTACAGAACACTCCCCCCAACACAGCAGAGGACACATTCTTCTCATGTGCACAGGGGATATTTGCCAAGAAACCACTTCTCCACCAACCAAAGACAAGTCTCAATAAATCTCAAATAATCCGAAGAAGAGGTTGCTCAGTAGTGGGAGGAAGAGTGGATCCCAGAGAGCCCTGAGCAGCCCTGCCTCCAGCTCCAGTCTACATCACTGCACCCTTGAGGGGTGAGCTGGCCCAGCCACCATCACCACACCCTGAGCAGCAAGGCCAAGACCCTCAGCTTCCCCCGCCCCCTGTGCTGCCGACACCAAGCCCAGCACCACGGGTGGAGTGCAGGCCCAAGAGGGTAATTGTGACACAGGCTTGGGCACAGTAAAATGGTTCAGTGTAAGAAGTGGATATGGTTTCATCCACAGAAAGGAACAGGGAAGATGCACTGGTACCCAGACCATCACAGAGGATGAAGCCCAGCTGGACCTTCACAGTGCAGGAGATGGGGAGACTGTGCAGTCTGATACTGCTGAGGGAGAAGGGGACAGAGGCAACAGATGTGACAGGCCTAGTGCAGCTGCAGTGCAGACAGTAAATATGCAGCAGCCCCGGGCCAGCATAGCTGCTATTCACATCGTAGGGGCCTCCACACCCCCCAGCAGATCCTCCAGAATAGTGACAGCAGGAGAGAACAAGGGATCAGAGGGTGCTCCTGAAGGCCAGGCCCCCCACAGGCC
Organism: Equus caballus; assembly: GCF_041296265.1. Classification (NCBI taxonomy): domain Eukaryota; kingdom Metazoa; phylum Chordata; class Mammalia; order Perissodactyla; family Equidae; genus Equus; species Equus caballus. The sequence continues at coordinate 3,462,338 of NC_091691.1, read as the reverse complement.
TGACTGCACACAGGCCATGGTCCACACCCCACTACATGTGGAGACCCTATGGGTGACAACCACAGTGTTCCAGCTCTCCTGTGCAGCAATAAGTGATGAGTTGACTGACACCCAGGGTGCAGGAGAACAAGCTAGACCAGTAGACAGAAACTGTATCGGGGTATAGACCACAGTGCCGCAGGAGCCTTCCTCGCCAAAGACAGCCCAGAGAGGATGGCCACGCAGATCAGGAAGATCAGGGACAGGAGACCTACTGTAAGCAACCACCTCAACGTCAGCACCGCCGCACCTTCAACGACCAACAGAGAGGCCAAGAAATCCCTAGACCACAAGATGGCCAGGAGACGAAAGCAGTGAGAGCCCCCAACTGAGAACCCCCCTCCAGGGGCTGAGCAGGGCAGTTGCGTAGACGCAGGCTTACCACCTCCACCACTGTCTGTAGTCATCCAACATGAACAGATGAAGATGACATTCCACCAACAAGAAGTGAACAAAAGATTGGAGCAGAAGACCTCCAAGGGCTTGGTTTTTGCCCATTGACCAGATAACTACAACCATCTGCATTATCTATGCAGCATGGGACCTTCATTATATTATATAAAGACGTCTCTTTTGGTAATGACAAACGTGTTTTGTTATTTATTTATAAAGTCTAGCTTTTCTCAATACTAAATGTTTTTCAATTGTTTCATATCTGGTCAAGTTAGGATTTATGAACCTCATTTTATTTTTCCTGACAAGATTGGCCCTCAGCTAATATCTGTCGCCAGTCTTGCTCTTTTTGTTTTTCTCCCCAAAGCCCTGGTACGTAGTTGTATATTCCAGCTGTAAGTCCTTCTATTTCTTCTGTGTGAGCCACCACCACAGCATGGCTACGGACAGACGAGTGGTGTGGTTCCATGCCTGGGAACCAAACGTGGCTGCCAAAGTGGAGTGCGCCAAACTTTAACCACTAGGCCATCAGGGCTGGCTCATTAAGAACCTCATTTTTAATTTGTGATAAAGCTTTACAACTTGATAATTTCAAAAAACTCAACAAACTGCAAGCCCCTGTTAATAAACATCTTAATAAAAAAATTCAAATACTACAAAATATGTTTTTTGAATGTTGGAATTATATTAGAAATCAGTAACACAAAGACATCTCAAAAATTCCCAAATGTTTGGAAACTGATAACAAGGGAGATTAGAAAGTATTTTGAATGGAGTGAAAATGAAAACATGACATACCAAAATTTGTGGGATGCAGCTAAAACAGTGCATAGAGGGAAGCATATATAAAACACTCATATCAGAAAAAGCTAGAAAGGTCTCAAATCAATGCTATAAAACTCTTCCAGAAAATAGAAGAGAAAGGAACTCTTCCCAACTCACTCTATGAGGCCAGCATCACCCTGGTACCCAAACCGATGACAGTCTAAGGTAACACAGACCAGCATCCTTCATGAACACGGACACAGAAAGTCATTCAAAAGTTTCAAAATCACTGACCTAAGCTTTCACCTTCAGAAACTAGAGAAAGAGCAGCTATCCAAATTATGCACAAAAAAAAGAAATAAGAGCAGAAATAAAGTAAACAGACAATAGAGAGAGAGAAAAAAGAAAAATCAATGAAACCAAAATCTGATTCTTTGAGCTGAACAATCACATTGATGAATGCCTAGCCAAATAGACTCAGAGACAGAGAAGACACACATTACCAAAATCAGGAACAAAAAAGAGGATGTCACTACTGATACTAAGACACTGACAGGGTAAAGGAACATTATGAACGACTCTGCACTAATAAATTCAACAACACAGATGAAACGGACAAATTCCTTACACCTACCACTGGAGCTCACTCAAGGAGAGAGAACCAGAATCAAAGTGAAATATACAGTCAAGAATGGCCACATCAGGAGCCAGAGCATGTTAAACATGGGTATCGTTTTCCCATTATACAATTCTGAGCACATTACCATTCAGAAATCTCAGACTACTTCGAGTTCTTTCTGATGCCCTAACCCAGCACTGTAATCTCCTAGCTCATGAGAATGATGTTCTGCAAACCTAGAAATTCTGCTTCTGGCCTTGTCCTTAGTCAGTGAAAGACAAGGGGCTAATTCACAGCCAATGGGCTAATTCTATGTCCCACCAAACCATAATACTGAGTCAGGGGAAAAACTGCACTTCCAGGCAGGACAAATTCCCCAGAAGTTTCTCAACTTTCTGACCTGGTTCTTGGATGCATAAAGTAGGATTTTAATCAAAATTTTTGTGGCTGAGATTTCCATTAAATTCTTCTTGAGACACAAACCCTTCTAACACAAAGGGAAAGTACCTGGGACGGCCAACACTGTCTCAGAGAAGGTCAGTGTAAGTTCTTTTAGGTTAAATTCACACCGACTTGTCACCACCTCCCCCTCACCTGAATTTTCTTAATTTAGTTGGTTCAAGTAAGCACTATGAACACTTAAAATCACATTTAGGCATTTCAACTTGTGAAGACCCTAGTATACCAAAAATAGCTGAACAGCTCTTCTGAAAGTATTAGTCATGGTATTTCTCTCTTTTTAAGACAAAGCCTTTGCTGAACATAACAGCTCCTCAGAATGATGAAATGCACAAATTTCTTCTAACCCAGAAGCTTCCTTTCATCTGTCAGGTAACAGAGGAAACTTTTCCTTTACACTTGGAATACTTCACCTCTAAAGAAATTTTGAGCAGCTTGATTTCATGCTGTGCAATGACCAATAACAGAAGCCTCAAAACCAACTTTTATGAAAGGAGAATGCAGAGGTTGGTGTGAGTTACTGTATAGTTACATACTCTTTATAAAGTTTGGAATCTACCACAGTGGTCAGGAGGGGAAACTGAGGCTGAGATGATTACCCGTCAGACTCAGCTCCCTGGGAACAAGTGAAACTTGAACTGGACCATGTGACGTCCGGTCCCAGGGTCATTCTGGCCTCTCTTCACATCAGGCTGTCTCTGGGCACTGCTTGTTCTAGAAGCGCATGATGACAGAGGTGATGATGGTTGGGTTCCACCGACGTGTAGACTATTAACATATTAGTCCAACAATTACCCAGGAGACACCTATGAGCTGAGGATACAAAAATGAACAAGCTAAAGGCAGAAGCCCACCCTGTGTGGGAAAACAGGAATCCTCACATGTCGCCGACAGAAAGGGATCTGCCCACGTCTACAGACTCCCAGCCCTTCACCCCTGGCAGCCCCTGCACACCCACACGGCAGGAACCGACACACACGGACACGCACGGCAGCGTTCTGGGTCAAGACTGGAAACACCCGAGTCTCCGCAACACGAACAGGCCGACTGACCCACGGCCACGCTCTGGACACCGTGAGGGGCAAACGACCGTGCAGATCCTTGTAGCTGAGACGGAGGGAGCCGGACTTTCCGTACAAGGAAACCACAGGCGCCAGAGCGCATACTGGGTGCTACCTTTGATGCAAGAAAGAGGGGATGTCGGCACATCTATGACTGCTTGCTTGGTTTTGCTTTAAAAAAAAAAACTCTAAGTATAAACAACCAGGAAAAAACCCCTATCTAATGGGGGAAGCAAGATTTTTCCACATATGCTGGTTTCTATCTTTCTTATTACAAGACCTTGTAAATACTGCCCATCGTTTAAGCGCCCTCGCGAGCTCCCAGCACAGCAGAGACGCGCAGGAGAGAGCTCGGGCGCAACACTCGGTGCTGCTTCCGAAGGAAGAGTCTGGAAGGGTGAGGGCAGAGGGCGACCACACCCGCGCAGTGTGCCCTGTGCCCACCCCCGACCCACAAGCTGTTGAGACAAGGCCCTGGGTGGCGCCCGTCCCAGCACTGCCGGTCAGGGACAAGGCCCTGGAGCCCTGATGGGGAGGCCGCGCTGCCAGCTCTCTCGGCGCCCGAGCCCCGTCCGTCCGTGAAAGGCGGGCTCTCCTCGAGCAGCACCGGCCGGGAGGGACAGGGCCGGGCCTGTGAGAGTCTCTGCAGCCCGCGGCGCAGCCAACGCGGAGCGCTGTCAGCGAGCCCTCTCACCGCTGAGGCCGGCGTTCTGGGATTGGACTAGGCTTTGTAACCACAGGCCCAATGGGGCCAGTTCAGCTGACCCCATCTCTTATCCACAGAGTGATTAAGAATTGTCTCTCAGAAAAACTTTAAAGTCGCATAAACAGAGCACCTGTAAAAGAAGAAATCGTGACCTGAAGCGACCTCGGAGCTAAAGATCCTCCTCCCCATGGAACCCAAGGACGGGGGCATGCCATGAACTTGAAAGTCTGACTCTTATCAGAAGTGAGGGATCCCTCCTTCAGGAAGATCCGTGTTAAAATTCCTTCCCCACCTCATCATAAATCTTTAGAACCCTGTCATAAGTGTTTAAAACCCCACCATAAATGCTAAAAGCTCGCCAATCAAAACCTGTCCCACCAGCAATTCTGTGCGCCAGCCTATTCTCCCTAACTTCTTCAATTTCCCCCCAAATCCTGAGTCAGAGAGACAGATCTGAGGGCACCCACCCCCTATCTCCCTGCAGATCAATCTCACAGAATAAAAGCTGATTTCTCCCCCCAAAGACTGATGCCATAATTAATTGTCTTGTTTATGTGCATTGGGCAGAAAACCCCAATTTTGTGCAGTAGCAGTTGGTACCCTGGGTGGGACAAAGGGCCTGTGACTGCCCACCTGAGGCTTTGGAACCCCTGGCAGGGTGTGGGGTCTTTTCATCAAGAGGCTCTATTCATTGGGTTCCAGTTTCCTCCCTGTAGCACTCTGGGCCCCAAGGCGTTCCCCCCTACCCCCCCTTTAGGAGAAGATACACTTTCTGGATCAAGATGTCTCCTGGCTCTGGGTAACTCTAAGACAGTGACTCACCTTTACCTCATCTCTCTGTTTTGTTTTCCTGAAAATAGGAGTTTGGCTTGTAGTCTGGGGTATCTTGGTGGGCTGAGGACCGAACCTTGGGCTTGAACCACACAAGGTAATTGGAGGCAAGAAAAAGAAGGATTCACTCTTGAAGTTGCTTCTGGATTTGGGCAAGTCCTGGCACTGGTTCTCACTTACCCCTGGCAATCTGGTTTTGGGTAGTGCCTGGTACTGGCTCTCAGCTACTCCTGGACAACTAGGTAACATTCTGGTCTGTTATATGTAGCATTGTATTGTCTGTTAATATTTGTCTGAATTGAATTGGCTGTTTTGGGGACTGAGTTTCTCAGTAACGGTAACAAACTCTCTTCAAATTACCTTGTCTGTTGCGACCTTGGGAAAAGCCCCCTAAAATGGGGTAACTATAAGCAGCTGGCAATATAACTCGGGATAATTTAAAATAACAGTGGCTACTTTGGGCTCCTTTTAAGCATTCAAATTGAGACACAAAGAGATCTTTAAAGAACCAAGGCCTCCACCTTTTGACCTAGAGTTTCCAGGAGCTGTAAATGTGTACAGAGAACAGCAGAATCTTACCAAGCTTGTTTTATGTCCTGAGGGCTTGGCTTGATAATCATCAGGTTGGGGGGAGGGTCCAAAAATGTGGTCACACAAAAATATGGTTGTACCCCATTTTGCAGTCAGAGATGGTGGGACAGAAATGCAGATTGCACTCCTGTTGGTGGCTGAGGGTCCTACTAAACTGCTCTCAGCCTCAGGGGAACTACATTGGTCATTAGATGGATGACTTGTCTGGGCCTTCATTGTAAGGGTCTTGATTTCAGTGATGCCCCAAATTTTTGCTATCTGGTTCTAGCTGCCACATAAATATACTTTTCACCAGCTGTGTCTAAATTCTGAAACAATGGAAAATGCTAATTCCATCCCCACCTGTAACCCCTTAGGCTGAATTGCCTGACTTTTAGCAAGGAGTACATAGTACTAGCTACTGAGTACTCATTGGTTTGCTGATCCCTTTCCTCCGAGAGATGTTTGCTATTTTTCCTTGTCTCTGCTTTTTGGTGTGTCTTTTGTCATAAAAAGGGAAAAACTATAGGGTGAGAGGCAGACATTGCCATGAGCCTATTGTCTAGGAAGGCCCACAGTAAAGTTTGCTGTAGGGCCCACCTATGGAGTATGTGCATGAGGTGGAAGCTGTTGCTAAGGGACATCTTGGAAACCAAAAAAGGCCACAGTATTTGTGGGCATGGGTCAAGCAGTTAAGAGCCATTAGGGTGCTCACCACCTCAAGAAGTCTCACATGATAGTGTCACCAAAACCAAAGTGGTTCCCTCATGGTGAGTTAAATCAGATTCTCCACCAGAAGTAGTTGTCTTACAAAGTAAAGTGTATTTGTGGCAAATAGGAGACCACGAGGAATCATTTCCAGAGTCATGGCATCCCTGAACAAAGGGAAGCAGGGACACTTATCTTAGACAAGGAATGAATGTTCAAAAGGGAGAGGTGAGTATCCTCCTGTGCAGGCTCAGCTGGAAAACATTCTTCCACACACACTGCAGATTATGGTAATAAGGCCTAAGCTCCTCCTGGAGAGCTCTTAGATTAAAAATAAAGCAAAGGTCAAAGGCATAGCTCTCTGGTGAGGCTCGGTCTGATTCAGGGTGGTTGGTGGTTGCATCTCCTTAACATAATAAAAAGAAAAAGAACAATTTGGAAAAACAGTTAAAATATCCAAACCCACCCTTGAGTTCCTCAGGGTAAGTAGTCGGTGACAAATAGGATACATTGGTCACAGAATGGCGTAGATGGTGACAGGTCCCCTGCCAACCTCAAGAAAATGTCCATTCAATGGTGAGGTACTCTGTAAAGCATGCACAATCCCCGACCCCATGGCATCTCCCGCTAGGTATTAGTCTGGCTCCAAGAGGCCAAAACCATAGCTAAAGCTTTTACTGTGCATATAAGATGAGAGTTTTTTATTTGTCTTGTTCTATGTCTTGAGAGCTTGGCTTTGTGATCTCTTTGGTCATGAAAGGTTCCAGTCCATCTGGGACCTTTGTCATCTCAACCTTCATTGTTTGTCAGTGAACTACTGCCTGTGCAAGGGAAGCCTTTGCTTTCTTGGACTATTTTGGGGAGTGAACTTTCTGGATCTTGTGAGGGCTGCTTCTTTTGTACTCTCTTTTTGGGATTCCTCTTGCATCCAAAGTTAAGTCATAAATGCTTATTGGTTTGAGTTGCTATTAAAATTCTACTCATCAAAGGTCAGAGGATGGATTCTTAAATTGGAAAAACTTCTAAATTGAAAAATGTAGCTGAAAGGATGGGTCAACCTCTTTCCAGTTCTTTGGGGAGCTGGAAACAACCATCTTTCTCTTGCAAATTCCTGCAGGGCCAGAGGTGTGGCTCTGGAAGGCAGTTCAGAGTTCGCTTGTCCTTCTCCAATCCCAAAGCCTCCCCTGTTCCTCTCAAAATGCTTGTAGATATTGGGACATTAAAAACTGATAAAGCAAATATGCCCCAGAAGCTCCATCTTGGAGAAAACTTAAGTGGTTTCTCTGTGCCTTTGTGATGTAGTTGGAAGGGCAATAAACCTATAATGTCATTTAAGTTTCTGAGAAATCAAGAGCAATTACCTTAGGAAAAATCCTTGCAAGACTGGAAATGCAGCTCTGGAGGCAATTCAGGTTCCACCCAGTTCCTTTATCTCAAAGAGCTTGAAAACTCTCCAGGGACCATCTAGACCATCACTAAGTCCTAGGACTGAAGGGAAAAAAAAGTAAAAAGACAAGAAAAACGGCCATAAGAGCACCCTCACCAAAAATCTAGTTTCTTGAGTGTCTTCTCCACAAATATTAGTAAAAAAGGCTTAAAACAGAATTTGGATTCATAACTGGGGAGCTTTGTATTACTGTACCTGATTCATGGCAGTAATTTTTAAACAATAGCTGTATAGTCTCTGTGTATATGTGTCTATACATATGTTATATATGTATAATATCTTACCTTCGAATGGCATAATTTCTAAAGAGCTCTATTCAATTGGCTTAAAGTAAGCAGTTACATAAATTATTTCTAAATATAATAGAAACTAACCCCAATGTCTTTCAAGTTAATGTGATATGAAATAATTTTTGTTAAATAGAAGCATATTTAAGTTTGTTGGTTTGATTAAAAGAGGCATGTCCTTCGAGTTACCAGCATTGGATATGATGCAGACATACAGCCTGGGTTTGCTAGTTAAATAACCTCATGATACCCCTGTTACAAATTTGTCATCAAAATAATAGCTTAGAATGATAGCTGATTTTGTCTAATGTCTCATGAAGTTTTATAGGCAATATAAATAATTATTGGGAGTGAGTAAACTAAATAGATGTGGAAAAGATAAAAGTATTGGGTGAGCTTTTTAACAATAATTATGTGTTATGGCATGTGTATTTAAATTAACTTCCAAAATCTTTCTGGTAACTTGAAACTTTGAAGTTTTACTAGGTGAAATTAAATGATAAAAAACTCATTGGATATCTGGGTCATTTTCAAATAAGATAACATACTGAAACATTTTTGTTAAACGTGTAAGTTTATCTACTTTGGGTTTATTACAGAGAAACTAAAACGTGTTTGGATCTATTAGTAAATATGTCTTATATTTTATTAAAGACTGTACAATGAAGTAGCATGTTTCCAGAAATTATGAAAAGTGTTTAGAATGCTGATATAAAAGACAGTTCATAATTGCTTACTTTTTAGTTTTCACTAATGTCTTAATGGTTAAAAAAGCTACTTAAAATTAATAGGAAATACATCTTTGTATTCAAGAAAAGTAAGATATATGTTTTCAGTAAAGAAGGTATAAAGAATGGAAATGTTTTTGTTTGTTAAGAAAGATAAATTTGTCCTAAAGTACTAGAAGGGAAAAAAGAAGGCGTGGGTCAAATTCTGACTGTAAAAGGAAAGTTATAGAAGGCTTGTGGAAGAGGAACCTTAAAAAGACCTTTACGCATAGTCAATTTGGCTAAGATTGAAGTAAGTCTAATTAAGTAAATGAGTTTTAATGTCAAAAATAAGCTGGTGCAAAAATTAAAATTTGGTTCTCTCTCCCTTAAAAGGATAATTTTCCTGAACTTTTAGTCTGCTCTTGATAAAGAGGCTATAAAACGTTTTTCTTTACTTTTGGAGTAAGTTTACATAAAAGACAGAAATTCTACTTTTTGTTAAAATAATTTCCTATGTTCAAAAAACTGGGGTCTCTCTAAAGAGGTTTTTGTTTGTTTGTTTTTGGGGTTTTTTTTTTGTTTGTTTTTTTACTGTTTAACTCTCTGTTTGTCCTTGATTGTTTCTGTTATCACTTTGATTGAATGGATAATTGAGCATTGTTTCTCAGTGAGCATTGTTTCCTATCTGACCAAGTGTTTTAAAACCTTTTGATATTCTTGACAAGCTTTCCCCAAAATGCAAATCCTAAATGAAGTCATCCTTTCAAAATTTGTTCTCTCTCTTCCCATAAAAAAAACGATACTAAGCTAATTAGGCTTCTCTGATATTAAATTACATGGGAAGCATTGTCAAATAAGCGATGTTAAATCTTCTTAGGTGGTATTATGTGGGTAAATGTTATTGATATAAATATTTTTTAAATTATGTAAAATTCTGATCTCTCCTGGTGTCAGCCATATTTCTAATTATCTTGAAGTGTTGTACGTCACAGAAACAGCCATGTTTCTTTGCCAATTTCCCTTTTTGTGTCTTTTGTTATTTGCAGACAGTTGTTTCACTCTGATGCTTTTGCAAATATGTTTCATCTTCAGAGAGATTCATGGAAAGAACTCTGACAGTCTAGAACACAGGTTTCTGATAAACTTTCAGATCATAAAACTGAACTGGGTAAGAAATTACAGAACTCTAATGGAGAAACTGATGACTTCCTGGAACTGCTAAAAGAAGATTAAGATCAAGAATTGATTACACAAGACTGAATGAGCTGATGAGGATGATTATAATTTATATGACTTTTCAGTTGAGATATTGTTGATTTTTTGATGTTCTGTTTTTTCCAGATTTAAGGAAACCTTTTTCTCTTTCTCTTAAGCTAACTATGACTTATAGCAATTTGGTAAAATTATACCTTTGTAAGAAGAATTGAAACATTTATCTTTTTTCTCCCTACTGCATGCCTCCAGAATTTGGAAATTCTGAATGAGTGAGTATTGTTTTCATGGTAATATAGTTATTGGCATAAGTTCAATAAGAATCTGTTCTCCTTATAACAGGACACAATTGGAAACATTGGTTATATTACCAAAACTTTGCCTGGCATGTCATATTTGAGAGAAACATGCAGACTCAGATATTACAAGACAGCTTTTGAGGAACAAAGATTGGACTTTATGAAATAAAGCCACTTGGAAATAGCCTGATAACCTTGTTTAAAGGGTTCCCAGCAACCTTACCAGGTGAATAGAGAAGGTCACTTCTCTGGCAGGTGCCTGGAACGTCAGAATACTTTACGGACCTCAAGAAGAGAGGAATCCATGAAAATCTGTAGGTATTGCAGACCAAGTCTGATGACAAATCCTTGACTTGGCTTTCATGGCCCTGAGAGGCCTTTAAAATTCAATCTGAGATTCCCTATGGAAGGTTCCAACAAAGCATATTTAAAAGAGCATATATGATCAATTGATTTGCTTGCCGTACTCATGGAAATAATTGGGCCAAGTTTATTGAAATTAGACTTGTTTGCCAACAAATGAGTCTTAATTGGCTATATTTGGTAAAAATGAGGGTGATTTTAGAGAGAAAAATTATGTTTCAATGGAAACTGTAGTACACATCCATGGATATTAGGTTCTAGTTCTGATAATTATCTTTGAGGTTTTTGTTTTCTATCTATAAACTAGACCAGATCCTGAATCCATGTAGTTTCCTGAAGTATCTGGCTACAAATCTCCAAACTAATGTTTCAAATTTTTCCATCATTTTCATTTGAAATCATTGAGAACTGAAACTGCCCTTTTTCCCTGAAGCCTTGCAAACTGAAGCTGGACAACTTGATATAAACTTAAGAGAGATTCATATCTGTTGCTGTATAAGCCACTCAGAAGGATACCTAAACACCTGATGACATCATCAGAGGTGTTTCAAACTGCAAAAGATGCTTGCACTCTAACTTCTAGAAATCTTCTTTCCTGACTCTCCCCTGGGCTCAGAAACCACTTATAATTTGCTCCCACCATTGGCCTTGTTTTTCTTTTTGAGTCTCTAGAAATGCTTCTTCTTAAATACCTGGCTACTTGCTTACACAATATAGGTCTAGTTTTTGGAGCCCTCCTGCATCTCTGTCTTACTAAGAGAAAGATTTAATGAGATGGAGCAACCTATGCCCCTTTTCAGCAGGAAGAAGTTAGAACAGTCACCACCCTGTCTCCCTCAAGACTGAGGAATGAACAACAAAAAGGGAGGATCTGTAACCACAGGCCCTCCAGGACCAGTTCAACTGACCCCATCTCTTATCAAAAGAGTGATTAAGAATTGTCTTTCAGAAAAACTGCAAAGTCACATGGCCAGAGCATGCATAAAAGAAGAAATTGTGACTTGAGATGACCTCAGAACTAAAGAACCTCCTCCCCGCAGAACCCATGGACTTGGATATGACTGGAACTTGAAAGTCAGACTCTTATCAGAAGAAGTGCTTCCCTCATCCACAAAGATCTGATGTTAAAATTCCTTCCTCACCTCATCAAAAGTCTTTAAAACCCCATCATAAGTGTTTAGAACCCTGTCATAAATGTTTAAAACCATACCATAAATTCTTGAAGCCCACCAATCAAAATCTGTCCCACCAGTGTTTCTGTATGACATGCTGTTCTCCCCAACTTGTTAAATTTTGCCCCAAATCCTGAATTGGAGAGACAGATCTGAGGGCACACCCCCTGTCTCCCTGCAGATCTATCTCACAGAATATAAGCTGATTTCTACCCCTAAAAACTGATACCATAATTAACTGGCTTGTTTATGTGCATTGGGCAGAGAACCAATTTTGTGCAGTAATAGTTTTAAGCCTGGATCTGTCGGGGGAGATGTATAACTAGACTGCTGCAAGAGTACATGGGGCAGACTGCATGATTGGACCCTGGAAGGAAGTGGCTGGGAAGCTTGAGGAGGGAGGCAGGGGGGTGCTTCTGCCTTCTGGGAGACTTATGACTTGTGAGTGAGTCTTAAAGAAAGTATCATGAGGTTTCAAAGCAGCAGAAAGGGATGGGTGGAGTGAGCAGAGTGGGCTTGGGAGAATTGTGAGATTCAGCCAGGCACTTGGACTGTGGTGAAGAGGGTGACACTGGTGGCTCTGGGTTGGGCTGGGTTGACCACGGCTGGATGAAGGATTTGGCTCTCCTGGGTGGGCAGAAGCCAGCCAGCAGTAGATGTGGGTTTGGCTGGGCAACTAGGGGGAGCATATGGCAGCAGAGGGGGGATGGGGGCAGGAGACCCCCCATGTGGTCATTGCAGGAGCCCAAAGAATTACCCACCCCCACACATCTTGGTGAAAGGACACACAGAATTTCCAAGGTTCCTTGAAGGGTGACTGATGCCCTCAGTTTACCACCCCTCAGGAGTGCATGACCTAGATAACCACCAGCAGAGTCACGAGTCTATGTCAGTTCCTGATAAGACTCCCACCACTGCACTTGTGGGAGGCATTCTCCCTGCCTCCCTGTGTGTCCCTTAGATAAGACCCCTGTGAAGCTGACCAAAACCTCTTTATGGGTTGAATTGGCCAATCCAGACTTAGCCTTGGGAACATGAAAGCACTCCACCCGAAGACTCCATTAAAGCATATGCCCCAGGTCCTGTTCTGCTCTCTGCCTGCCCTCTACCTTAACCTCCTGGTGTGTCCCCTCAAGGTGTGCTGTGGACCTTCTCCAGGACCTGTGAGTAAGAACTTTCTCTATTTCAATTCCTTAGTGGTCTTTTGTTGAATAGAGGTTTGCCATCCAATACCCCCAGGGCTCTACTTAACAAACGTTAATTTGAAAAGTCACAACATGTCTTACAGGCACGCCTGTTTTATTGCGCTTTACAGATATTGCATTTTTTACAAATTGAAGGTACAGGGGAAGAGGGAGAATTCCCCCTTATTTTCCCCTTCTTGTTCTTATTGCTGGTCAAAACATTAACAACAACATAAAGCAGGTTAGCAGGAGAAATTCAAAGTTTAATACATAGACATGGGGAATTCATATGAACATGAAGAATTCCAAAACAGTCAGGCAAAATGAAGTATGTATGTCCTTCTGGACTAAGGAGAGGGAGAAAGAGGTCTGAGACTTCAAAGAGGGAGAAGGCAATTTACAGTAAGATGAGCAGAGTTCATATCTGGCAAACAAATGTTTGCATTGTCCCATCTATAGACAATGGGACCAAAAAGAGATCTTTTGATAAAATAGCCCTTGCTAGATGCCTTCCTGCCCCCCACACCTAGAATTATCCATGGTAAGAGCTCCTCTTGGGACAGGCCCTTCTCTCTTAAATTCCTTTTGACAATTTGAGGGAAGGTCAAATGTTCTTCCAGAGTCTTCTGAGCTTTGATTGTCTTTAGCTTGAAATAGTCCACATACCAGAGTGGCACATCTTGGGGTGACCTGCCCTGAACCCCATCGGTTCCCTTCTCTGAAACATCCCTGGGGGTTTCACATATTAAAAGTTGAGCTGGTGACTGTGGAGAGAGAAAATGAGTTAGTAGACAAGTGGTAATGTTACCAAAACCAAAGTGGGTTTCTTCCTGATGAGTTAAATCAGACTCTACAGCAGAAGTAGTTGTCTCACAAAGTAATGTATGTTTGTGGCAAATAGACCATGAGGAATCATTTCCAGAGTCATGGCATCCCCAAACAAAAGGAAGCAAGGACATGTATTTTGGATGGGGAATGAATATTCAAAAGAGAGAGGTGGGTGTTCACTTGCGCAGGCTCAGTTGGAAAACATGCCTCCATCTGGACTGCAGGTTATGGTAATAAGGCCTAAACTCCTCTGGAGAGATCTTAGCGTTAAAAATAAGGCAAAGGTCATAGGTGTAGCTCTTGTGGTGAGGTTTGATCTGATTCAGGGTGGTTGGTGGTTGCATCTCCTTAACATAACAAAAGAAAAAAGAACGATTTGGAAAAACAGCTAAAATATCCAACCCACCCTTGAGTTCCTTGGCATAACTAGCTGGTGAGAGTAAGAAATCCAGAAAAGGGAGAAAGAACAGATTAGAATGAGGATGAACAAGCAAAAACGAAAGGATCGGTGCACATCTCCTCACATGCCATTAAACCAGTTCCTGATCCTGGGAATAAGTCAGTCCGATAAAATGGGTGAGCTTCATTCATCTGATGGAAAATGTGAATCTTCTCTTTTAACAGATGTATGTTAGATACTACTTGTTCTGTTGGGTTCATATAAAAGCAACATTTTTCACCAATGATTGCACAAGCTCCTCCTTGCTGAGCAGTCACTGTGCCCAGAGCACATCAATTGTGGGGGACCACAGAGGCTAGGCTGTTAATCTGTGACTGAAGTATTTTCAAAGTTTGCGTGGTGATGTTGAACTCTTGTTCCATTACCATAGAGAGATTTCAGATTGCCTTTTCCAACTCATAATTTCCAAAGAAAGAGAATAAGACTCTCAATGCTGAAAAGAACTTGGAGTTCTGATACATAATTGTATTCTCTATGATTTCTCAATTGGTGTGTTTATGTGCCACAATCTTATGAACAAAGGAACCCAAGTTTGCAATGTGGCTGGCATTTATGGTGAAGTATCTGGAGACAGAAAGGGCCAGGTATCCAAGAACACATCGTCCTGACCAATTAGCTGGGAACCCTTCCTATACTTTGTTGCCACATAAAACAAAAAGACCAGTCTGGTTTACAGGCAAAGTTAGAGCTGAACCTGTAGTTCCCAGGGTCTGGAGTAGTCCAAGCCCTTTGCCACTGGTACTGTTGGTGCTTAAACATCTCCATTTTCCATGTGTTCCTGTCAATCTGGGAGAGCAGAACAGACGCAGAATAGCCAGTACAGGAGCCCTACAGTCTGATTCGGGCATCTGTAAAGCCTGGTCCTGTCACCTGACCATGTGAGTCCAGAGTTTAGATCCACCCATATATAGTTTGAAGTGTTGGGCAGCTTAACTATGTGGGCAGCTGCAATACCCCAAGCTGGACAAGGGCGTCTGGTAAGGTATCCAGAAAATTTGGTGATTTGGCAAATGCTTGTGCCAAAAGGAATAGTGTTAGAGTCACTTACAGTTTCTTTGAGAGGTTTGAAGATGTCACCTGTGGAATCAAACGCAGAGTTTGACTGCAGTATTGTCCTGGAATATCTCTGTTAACTGAAATAAAGAGTCTGGATGATCTTTATTCAATAATTAGCATGAGGAGTATGAACCCCAGGAAAACAGTTCCACAGAGTGCTCTGAAGGAACTGGTCCGAGGGTGTGAGTTTAGGTGCAGCTTATATCTCTCTCACAAAAGAGTGCACATGGAGGAAAGAGGAAAAGAAAAACAAATTTACAATTAGAGTTCATAGATGTCACATACAAAAAAGAGGTAGAGTGCCTCTGGTCTTCTCTCTAGATTCTACATTGAAGGTAACATAAACAAGAATTTCTTGGTTATACATCAAACAAGTTATCTATGTGTGGAAAGAGACAAGGGCCACAGCCATTAATTATTCCCTCAGTCTCTAAGAAATGCAGCTGGGAAATGTGAGAGTGAAACCTGTACCTCTTCCTGCTGTGGATCTGTCCAGCTGGCGTCTTCAGTCATGAGGTGGGGGGCTGCAAGGTCATTTTGACACAGGCTGAAGCTGGCCTGCATGGCTGCTTCACAGCCCAGCATGGATGCTATTGTACTGACTTAAAGCCTATGCAATTTGCTTCCTAGATTCACTTGTTAAACCAGGGAGAGTGTCCCAAAAATCCATCCAAATCACCTAGGAAGGGTTCAGGGTCATGTTTACTTTCAATACAATGGGAAAAATTTTCACCTTTTGTCTTTATCTGAACAAGGAAGTCCTGGAGCATTTATAGAGGTTTTCTGGGGCCCACATGACTCACCAGGAGAAGAGGCAGAGTGATGTCTTCCTTGTCATGGACACCATACCTTGTCATTCATCCCTCTTCTGTGCTTAGTCCACCAGGTGTTCACATCAGCAGGAACAGAGACCAGTTCAGGTTCTTCTGTGCTCCCTAGCTGTTGACATAGCCAACAGTCAGACTGATTAGTTAGCGTGGCCAGGGTTTGGTAAACTGGCATAAGGGGATGTTTGGTCTGTACTCAACCTGGTGAGACAGAGAGGGTTAGTAAGAGCAAGACACAGATTGAAAAAGAGCCCATAGTGGAAACGTAGGGAAAGTGGACAGGTAGAGACCAGGTGGTTTTCTTTTCACTTTGATCTTCCTGTGAATGCCAATAAGGCAGCTGCTTGTGATGAGAAGTCTCTAAAATATTTTTCAAATACAGAAGTTTTTCCAACTCAAAGGATCCATCATCTGGCCATCGTTGAGGAGGGTCTCCATTTGTATATTTATCCCAATAGTGACTCAATCCAATGAGCCTTTTGAAGGAAAGAAATTTCCAAGCTGAGAATAAATCTCTACCATGGATGCAGGAGGCATCCCTGGGGAGGGCACGGATGATGTAGCCCCCATGATCCAAAAAGTCCCCTCCCCAAAATAGTCAGAGAGAGTAAAGAGCTTCCTTGTACAGGTGGCAAGGATGGTGTCATGAAAACAGTGTCCAGTCTCCCAGGGGAGCATGGGACACTTCTTGTCACAGATCCGCTAATCTGTGACACTGTGCAGGTGCTACTGGAATGGAATTTTCCCAGCACTTACAAGCAATGAATGTTGAGATGACAAAGTCCTTTATGGACTGGACCCTTTATGACAAACTCCCCTGAGAGCTTGGCACAGTTGGACAGAGAGTGCTCAGAACCCCAGTCTATTTGGCCACCAATGTGCACCATGGAAAATGCACCTTCTGGATGGTGGAGACCAAGGAGAATCTTCTCACTGGTCAAAAAGCCAAGTTCTCAGGATGTACAATAAGATGGAAGGAAAACTGCATCCATTTGTGTTTTTCCTTATGTGCCCTATAACAGCTTTGGCTATGCCTTGGGTCTCTTGGAGTCAAACTGACACCTAGGAGTGATGGGCCATGAAGTTGAGGATTGTGTGTTATTTTATATTGTACCTCATTGCATGGAAATTTTCTTGAGTTTGGGATGGGACCTGTTGTCATCTACCCTGTTCTGTGACCAACTTATCCTATCATGGGAGTCATCTTGAGGCACAGAATACCCTAATGGCTCTTAAAGGCTCATCCCATGCCCACCAATATTGTGTCCTCTTGGCTTGCAAGATATCCCTGAGCAAGAGCTTATACCTCATGTGCCTATGAACCCACAGTAAAGTTTGTCTAAATAGATGGCAATCTGGTGGGATGGCAAACTCACCAGCCTGTGAAGCTGGCCCAGACAACAGGCTTATAGGGGCCTATGCCAGTACCCTACCCTAAGGTATTTCCTTCTTATGACATGCAACAAAAAAGATAGAGACAAAAAGAAAAAATACAGTGACCGTCTCTGGGTGGAAATGCATCAACAAAGCCAGGAGTACTGCACCAAATTTACCAGAGTCACTAAGAAGCACAAGAAACTAGTCTCCTAAATAATTTCTCCTGCCAATCTAAATTTAGAAAGAGAGAAAAGAATCCTTACTGCTTTCTCCACTTTCTCCACTATCAACAGATAGAGATTCCAGGAAGCTGATGTGGTCAGAATCTCCCTTCTTACGAGCCTTCATCAGGTGACCCAGGATCTCCTCCTCTGCCACGGTACTAGGGAGAAAGCAGTCCTTCCAGCCAGAGAAGGCAGCTTGCCAGCCAGTGGGGATCCTGCCAGCTGTGCCAAAACTGCAGGGGAAGACAGAGAATTCGCCCCTTTTCCTTAAGGTTCTTATGGCTGGTCAAAGAATTAAAACGACATAAGGCAGGTTAGCAAGAGAAAATCAAACAAAGTTTAATACATGTACATGGGGAATTCACAAGAGCATGAAGATTTCCAAATACAGTCAGGCAAAATGAGGTGTATATGTCCTTCTGGACTAAGGAGAGGGAGGTGGAGGTCTGGGACTTCAATGGGGAGAAGGAAATGTCCGGGAAGATGAAAAATGTTCATATGTGGTAAATGAATGTTTGCATTGTCTCATCTACAGACAGCGGGACTCAAAAGAGATCTTTTGATAAAATGGTTCTTGCTAGATGCCTTCCTGCCCACCACACCTAGAATTATCCATGTAAGAGCCCTTCCTGGGACAGGCCCTTCTATCTCAAATTCTATTTGACAATTTGAGGGAAGGTCAAATGTTTCTCCAGAGTCTTCTGAGCTTTGTCTTTGGTTCAAAATAATCTGCATACTGGAATGGCACCTTTGGAATGGCTTGCCCTAAACCCTGTCAAAGATTTGTGGCAACCTCACATCAAATAAGTCTATCAGAATGATTTTTACAACATCATTTACTCATCTCATATCTTCGTGTCACATTTTAGTAATTCTGGCAATGTCTCAAACTTTTTTTTTTTGTAAAGAAGATTGGCCCTGAGCTAACATCTGTTAGCTCCACCAAAGCCCCAGTACATAGTTGTACATCCTCATTGGAAGTCATCCTAGTTCTTCTATGTGGGATGCCTCCACAGCACGGCCTGATGAGTGATGCTAGGCCTACACCCAGGATCTGAACTGGTGAACAATGGGCTGCCAAAGTGGAGTGTGCGAACTTAACCATTTATACACAGGGCTGGCCCCTCAAACTTTTTCATGATAAATTTGTTGTGGTGATCTGTGATCAGTGGTCTTTGATGCTAGTATTGTGATTGTTTTAGGACACCACAAGCTATACTCATATAAGACAGCAAACTTAATCTATAAATGTTGTGTGTGTTCTGACTGATCCACCAACTTTCTGTTCCCCCACCTCTCACCCTCTCCTCAGGCCTCCCTATTCCCTGAGACACAACAATATTAAAATTAGGCCAATTAATAACCCTAAAATGACCTCTAAGTGTTCAAGTGAAAGGAAGAGTCACACATCTCTCACTTTAAGTCAAAAGCTGGAAATGATTAAGCTTAGTGAGGAAGGCACGTCAAAAGCCTCGATAGGCCAAAAGCTGGGCCTCTTGCAACAAACAGTTAACCAAGCTGTGAATGCAAAGGAAAAGCTCTTGAAGGAAATTAAAAGTGCTACTCCAGTGAACACACAAATGATAAGAAAGTGAAACATTCTTATTGCTGATATGGAGAAAGTTTTAGTGGCCTGGGTGGAAGATCAAACCAGCCACAACATTCCCTTAAGCCAAAGCCTAATCCAGAGCAAGGCCCTAACTCTCTTCAATTCTAGGAAGCCTGAGAGAGGTGAGGAAGCTGCAGAAGAAAAGGCTGAAGCTAGCAGAGGCTGGTTCATGAGATTTAAGGAAAGAAGCTGTTTTCATAACATAAAAGTGCAAGGGGAAGCAGAAAGTCTGATGTAGAAGCTGCAGCAAGTTCTCCAGAAGGTCTAGCTAAGATCATTAATGAAGGTGGCTACTCTAAACAACAGATTTTCAGTGTAGATGAAATAACCTTATATTAGAAGAAGATGCCATCTAAGACTTTCATTGCTAGAGAGGAGAAGTCAATGCCTGGCTTCAAAGCTTCAAAGGACAGGCTGACTCTCTTGTTAGGGGCTAATGCAGCGGGTGGCTGAAGGTGAAGCCATTGCTCCTTTACCATTCTGAAAATCCTAGGGCCCTTAAGAATTGTGCTGAATCTACTCTGCCTGTGCTCCATAAATGGAACAACAAAGCCTGGATGTCAGCACATCTGTTTACAGCATGGTTTATTGAATATCTTCAGCCCATTGTTGAGACCTACTGCTGGGAAAAAAAGACTCCTTCCAAAATATTGCTGCTCATTGACAATGCACCTGGTTGTCTGAGAGCTCTCTCTCTACATGTACAAGATTGATGCTGTTTTCATGCATGTTAGCAAAACATCCATTCTGCAGGATCTGGGCAGTCATTTTGATCATGGATCAAGGAGTAATTTTGACTTTCAAGTCTTATTATTTAAGAAATACATTTCATAAAGCTATAGCTCCCATAGACAGTGATTCCTCTGATGGATCTGAGCAAAGTAAATTGAAAACCTTCTGGAAAGGATTCACCATTCTATACGCCGTTAAGAACATTCATGATTCATGGGAAGAGGTCAAAATATCAACCTTAACGGGAGTTTGGAAGAGGTTGATTCCAACCCTCATGGATGACTTTGAGAGGTTCAAGACTTCAGTGGAGGAAGTAACTGCAGCTGTGGTGGGAAGAGCAAGAGAACTAGAATCAGAAGTGGAGCCTAAGATATGACTGAATTGCTGCAATCTCATGACAAAACTTTAACAGATGAGGAGTTGCTTCTTATGGATAAGCAAAGAAAGTGTTTTCTTGAGATGGAATCTACTCCTGATGAAGAAGCTACAAAGATTCTTGAAATGAGAACAAAGGATTTAGAATATTGCATAGTCTTAGTTGATAAAGCAGTGACAGAGTTTGAGAGGACTGACTCCAATTTTGAAAGAAGTTCTAGCATGGGTAAGGTAAAATGCTATCAAATAGCACTGCATGCTACAGAGAAATGATTCTTGAAAGGAAGAGTCAATCAATGTGGCAAACTTTATTGTCAGTTTATTTTAAGAACTTGCCACAGTCACCCCAAGCTTCACCAACCACCAACCTGATCAGTCAGCAGCCATCAACATCAAGCTACGATCCTCCACCAGCAAAAAGATCACAAGTCACCGAAGGCTCAGATGATGGTTAGCATTTTTTAGCAATAAAATACTTTTAATAAAGTATGTACATCCTTTTGTTAGACATAATGCTTTGCACGCTTAATAGACTACAGTATAGTGTAAACATAATTTTTATATGCACTAGGAAACAAAAAAATTCATGTGACTCACTTTATTGTGACATTAATTTTATTGTAGTGATCTAGAATGGAACCTGCAATATCCCCAAGGTCTGTCTGTGTAGTTTCAGCTCTTAGATTTAGCTCTTTGATCCATTTTGAGCTAATTTTTGCATCTGGTGTGAGGTAGGAGTCTGACTTCATTCATTTGCATCTGGATGTCCAGTTTTTACAGCATAGCATGTTGAAAAGACTATCGTTTCCCCATTGGGTTGTTTTGGGTCTCTTGTCAAAAATCAATTGGCCATCAAGAGAATGAGAAGACAAGGCATAGACTAGAAGAAAATATTTGTAAAAGACATATGTGATAAAGGATTGTTATCCAAAATAAAGAACTATTAAAAATCAACAATAAGAAGAGTAACAACTCAATTAAAAATGAGTAAAAAATCTGAACAGATACCCCACCAAAAAAGATATACAGTTGGTGAATAAGCCTATGAAAAGATACTCCACGTCCTACATCATTAGAGAATTGTAAATTAAACAATGATGATGTACCACTACACACCTGTTAGAATGGCAAAAATCCAATACATTGATGACAGCAAATGTTGCTGGAGATGCAGACTGACAGGTACACTCATTCATCGTTGGTGGGAGAGCAATATGATACAGCCATTTTGGAAAATGTCTTGGCAGTTTCTTACAAACTAAACATAATTTTACCATAGGATTCAGCAACCACATTCCTTGCATTTACCCAAATTAGTTGAAAATTTATGCCTACACAAAAACCTATACATGGAAGTTGACAGCAGCTTCATTCATAATCGCTAAAACTTGGAAGCAACCAAGATGCCCTTCAGTAGGTGGATAGATAAATAAACTATGGTCCAGCCAGAGAAGAAATATTACAAAGTGCTAAAAATAAAGGAACTATCAAGCCATGATAAGACATAAAACAACCTTAAATTCATATTACTAAGGAAAAAGGCCAATCTGAAAAGGCTACATACTGTATCACTTGATTCCCATTATATGACCTTCTGGAAAGGCCAAACTGTGGAGACAGTGAGAAGATCAGTGGTTTCCAGGGGTTAGTGGGAGGGAGGGATGAATAGCTGAAGCACAGAGGATTCTTAGAGCTTACTGTAATAGTGTGTACACGTCATTATGCATTTGTCAAAACCATGGAATGTACACCACCAAGAGTGAACCTTAGTGTAAACCATAGGATTTAGGTGATAACGATGTGTCAATGTAGGTTCACCAATTATAACAAATGTACCAATCTGGTGGGGGATGTTGATAGTAGGGAGGCTGTGCTTGTGTAGGGCCTAAGGGTATAGGGAAACTCAACCTTCTGCTCAATTTTCTTGTGAACACAAAACTGCCTTGAAACATAAAGTCTGTTTTTTAAAAATCAATTGGCCATAACCTAAATTGGCCACCAACTTTTAAAAATTAATTTCCCACATTTTAGGACTCTCAATTCTATTCCATTGATCTATATATGTCTATCCTTATTTCAGTAAGAGTCTTGATTCCTGTTAGCTTTGTAGTCAGTTTAGAAATGAAGTGTAAGTCCTCCAACTTTGTTATTTGTCAAGATTGTTTTGACTATTCTGGGTCTCACACATCTCCATATGTATTTCTGGATCATCTTGATAATTTCTGCAAAATAGGCAGTTGGGATTTTGATAGGCATTGCACTGAATCTGAAGACAAATTTGGGGAGTATTACCATCTTTACAATATTAAGATTTCCAGTACATGAACGTGGGATATCTTTCCACTTATTTAGGTCTTTAATTTTTTTCATAGATTTCTAGTAGTTTTAGTGTACAAGTTTTGCATTTCTTTTGTAAAATTTATTCTAAGTATGGTTATTCATAAATTTATTCTTTTTGATGCTATGTAAGCAGAATTGTTTTCTTAATTTCATTTCTGGATAGTTCATTGTAGTGTATAGAAATACGATTGATTGTGTAGATCATATATTGATCTTGTATCCTGCACCTTTGCTGAACTGGTACGTTACTTCCAATATTTATTGTGTGTAGTTTGTAGGATTTTCTCTACATAAGATCATGTTATCTCAGGCTAGAGATAGGTTTGCTTCTTCTTTTCCAACCTGGATTCCTTTTAGTTCATGTTCTCACCTAATTGCCATGACCAGAGCCTCCAGTAAAGTGTTGGATACAAGTGGGGAGAGGACATCCCAATGTTGTTCCTGAGCAAAGGGAAAGCTTTCAGTCTCTTACCAGTGAGTACAGCAGCCGAGGGGTTTTCATAGATGGTCTTTATCATTTTGAGGGTGGTCCCTTCTATTCCAGGCCTATTGACTAGTTTTTCCTGTTTCCGTTGAGCCAATCATGTGGTTTTTGTCGTCTAGTCTATTAGTATGGCATATTCCATTGACTTTCGTGTGTTAAATCACTCTTGCATTCCTGGGATAAATCCCACTTGGTCCTTTTCATATGTTGCTGGATTTGATTTGTTTGCCTTCAGTTGAGCTATTCTGCATCTGTATTCATAAAAGATGTTGCTCTGTAGTTTTCTTTCTTGTGATGTCTTTTTTGAGTTTGGTGTCTGGGTGCTCCTGGCTTTGTAGGATGTGTTGGGAAGTGCTCTCTCTTCTTTTTCTTGTAGTTTTGGTGCTTTCTCTTCACTGCATCTTCATATGTTGGTCTGTCTAATTGCCTTGCTTAGTGGGGTCCAGCACTTGGCCCAGCCATGTCCCTGGAAGTTTAGTTTACTGTGTCAATCATGCTTGACCACAAATGTCCATTGGATATTGATGGATGTGAAGGGGAGCATGGTGAGAACCCCTCTCTGGGTAGATAAAATGTCAGTGCTCTGAAACCCTACAAAAGCTTTCAGGTGGTCATTGGTAGGCCTTGGGGGAGCTCCTGTTGCAAAACTGTCCAAGACTCTTGGTTAGAAATGCATTTTTCTGGGTTTCTGTGAAGGTGTTTCAGAACAAGGAACTCTGCTCAGTTATGTTTAGGCCTCACAGGAGCGAGGTGTGGGAGGGGTCACCCCTGCAGGAAGTGGGAGCCCATCTGAGAAGCTCCTCAAGACAACATCAGCCAAATACCAGAAGGGAGCAAGGGGCTGGCTAAGGCAGAGTGCTCCAAGTGGCACTCTCTTGTCTGGGAGTCCATGACCCTGTCACCAGCCCGCTGAGCCAGACAGCCTGCAGGTGCCCCTAATGTCCTATTCCACAAACCACATAGAAGCCTGACAACATGGAGAGAGTTCTGGGGTAAGAGGATGACTGTTTTGGTTTTGCTTTGCTTGGATGGATTGTCCTCATTTTGCTGTAAACAAGTTCACACCCTGTGACACCAGCCTTTCCACTTTCAAAGTGGGAAGAGCAGAAGGACAAAGACCCCTCAGCCCCAGGAATAAATAAGCCTGAGGGGGTTTGTGATGGTCACGTGATGAGATGTGATGTGTCCCTGTGATGCAGGGACTAGGATGGAGCAGATGCTCAGTCCATGACACCTCTCACGGATATCCATGAATGGGGAAATGTTGTTTGGGTCCCCAAGGTCCTCCAGGCTTGACAGGTGCTCTTGGGCTGGGAGGGGCTGCCATTGATGTCTGAGGGGGCCTAGGGGTGCCCCAAGCTGGAGGGCTGGAGGTGACCCCCCGGGGTCTGCTTGCCTCCTTTCAGGACACTGTCTGTAGCTGGAAGCTCAGAACAGCCAGCACGAGCTCTACCAATTCACAGAACACTCCCCACAGCCGGGCGCTCCCTCGTCAGTGGGTGAGGGTGGCTTACTGCCATCCCATTGTGCCAGAGGTCAGGGACAGCCCAGGGCCTCTCAGCCACATTCAGACCCTCATCTTACCAGCGTCTTGCCTGACTCCCGCAGCCCCCACACCTCCCAGGGTCGAGGGGCCTGGATGGTGCCCCTCTGGTAGAGTCCTTGTGTTGGGATGAGGGGTCAAGGAGGGCATCTGCAGCAGTGGAAAGCAGGTGGGCTCCAGAGCCCCTCCCCATACCTGGACCTTAACCTTCACCAGCATCCTCAGACCACCCTGGTGACCTGCGCTAGTCAGTTACCTGGAGGCCTGAGCTTCCTCATCTGTGAACCGGGCACAGTCATAGGGCTTCCCCAGAACCTGGGGAGTTCTGGTCTTGATGCTGTGAGGTGTGGGCAGGGTGGGCTGAGTGCATGTGTGACCACAAGGCAGTGCCCAGGGCTGGATCTGGTGCCCTGGGGTGTGGGCAAGGGCAGTGTACAGAGCAGTGGCAGTGGTGACAGCAAGTGAGTTGCAACATGTCCTGCAGGGATGAACTCATTCTCAGAGGAGGGGAAAGCATTGGTACCTGGAGACAGGGGCACGGTGGAACTGACTCTGGGACGTGGCATGGCCGTGATGTGTCAGTGCATGGGGTTGCGTGTGTGGCTTTGGCTTCCAGCACAGGGTCCAGGGCACTCCCCACTCCAGGCAGGGTGCACTGGTCCACCAGCCCAACAAACGGGATGAGGGAGTAAACACAGCTGTTTGAGGCCAGGTGGCTGCCTGGGCAGATTCCAGGGCCACAGAATTGCTGCTGTTAGGGATCTTAGAGGCCTGGCCCAGCCCTGGGAAAGCCTCAGGTTTCACCCTGCTCTCAGATCCCAGACAACTAGAGGGACTTCTGGCTGCGATGCCTGGGGTTACCCCCTCCCCATACATAGGGCCCCTCCCAAACATGCTGAAGTCTGCCTCCACCAGGCTCCCTCCCTTGCCCAACTGGCAGGCCAAAGGGATCCCCATGCTTCCCTGTGGCCTCCTGCCCACCCTGCTGCCAGGCCCTCAGCCTGCCTCATCCAGCCCTGCAGCTGCCAGTGGTTCCAGGCTTGGGTCCCCAGGGCAGGGTCACAGCAAGGACTGAAGGCTGGTCAGGACCCAGGGCAGCCTGTCATTCCCCTTTGGCTCTTGTAGGTGCCGGCAGGTGGGTTGGTGCTCATCTCAGCTGCCCACCATGGCCTGGGGGCTGCCCAGCACTGCTGGCCTGGTGCCCTTCTGCCAGAAGCTGAACCGGCTGAAGACACTGGAGGAGTCCCCCAGGGAGACACCGCCGCGGCGCCTCCTGACCACACTGGACCTGACTCTGCTGGGTGTGGGTGGCATGGTGGGCTCAGGCCTCTACGTGCTCACAGGTTTTGTGGCCAAGAAGCTGGCTGGCCCAGCAGTGCTCATATCCTTTGGCATGGCTGCCATGGCCTCCCTGCTGGCAGCCCTATGTTATGCAGAGTTTGGGGCACGTGTGCCCCGCACAGGCTCTGCCTACCTGTTCACCTACATATCCATGGGTGAGCTGTGGGCCTTCCTCGTTGGCTGGAATGTGCTCTTAGAGTACCTCACTGCTGGTGCCGCTGTGGCCCGTGCCTGCAGTGGCTACCTGGATGCCATCTTCAGCCGCAGCATCAGCAGCTTCACCGAGGCCCATGTGGGCATCTGGCAGGTGCCCTTCCTGGCCCAGTACCCAGACTTCTTGGCTGCTGGCATCATAGTTTTGGCCTCCACATTCATCTCCTGTGGAGGCCGTGTCTCTTCCTGGCTCAAGCACACCTTCTCTGGCATCAACCTGGTCGTCATCCTCTTCATCATCATCCTGGGGTTTGTCCTGGCCCGCCCACACAACTGGAGTGCTGAGGAGGGCGGCTTTGCACCCTTCGGCTTTGCCGGCATCATGGCTGGCACTGCCACCTGCTTCTGCGCCTTCGTGGGTTTTGATGTCATTGCTGCCTCCAGTGAAGAGGCCCAGAACCCGAAGCAAGCAGTGCCTATGGCCATTGCCATCTCGCTTGGCCTGGCGGCTGGTGCCTACATCCTCGTCTCCACTGTGCTCACCCTCATGGTACCCTGGCAAAACCTGGACCCTGACTGGGCACTCGCTGATGCCTTCTACCAGCGGGGCTATAGCTGGGCAGGCTTCATCGTGGCAGCTTGTGCAATCTGCGGTAAGGAGCCCATCTGGGCAATGTGGGAGGGGACACAGTGGTGGGACCCTGCCCTAAGCCTCCAGGGAACACATCTGCATCTGGGCCTGTGCTCCCAGTTGCACCCTGGGCCCAGGAAGGTGCTAATGATTAGACTCTCCAGCCAGGCTTGTGGGAAGAGACCTACTCACTCCCCCTCCCAGTTGTAGATAGAATGTCAGTTCTGGGCATGTGCTTCCAGATCCTTCCAGGCAGAGGGACTCAACCCTTATCAGATTCTCCAGTGGGTATGTCAACTAAACTGGGGCGTCCCATTCCTGTGTGGTGAGGGGGAACAATCTGGCACCCACATACACTCGGGGTCTCTCTCAGAGCAAAGACAAACTCATGCCCATGTTCCCAAGGGGCCACCCATGTCTTGGCCCCCCGGCAGCGGCCCCTGGTATGCCTGTGCATGATGCTAACCAGTCTCCCATCCTCTGTCACAGCCATCAATACTGTCCTGCTCAGCAGCCTCTTTTCCCTGCAACAAATCATCTCTGCCATGGCTACCGATGGGCTCTTCTTCCAGGTGTTTGCCCACCTGTACTGCCGAACGAAGGCGCCCGTGGTGAGCATCCTGGTGTTCGGGATACTCATGCTTTTCCTGGCGCTGCTGCTAGACCTGGAGGCACTGGTTCACTTCCACTCCATCGGTGTACTTTTTGCCTATTCCTTCGTGGCCATCAGCGTTATCGTGCTACGTTTCCAAAAGCCCTCAACATCCAGCTCCCAGGACCAAGAGCAGGCTTCAACCCCTGAGCCTGGACAGCTGCGATCAGCCCTGAGACCCTACCTCAGCTTCCTGGGTGGGTGCAGACCCGGAGCCGCTGTGGCTTGGGCCCTCGGTGTCCTGGTGGCCTCGGCCATCACTCTGGACTGTGTGCTGGCCTTTGGAGACTCGGCCCTGAACCTCCCAACCTGGGGCTACACCCTGCTGCTCCTTCTCAGCTCCGTCACATTTCTGCTCAGTCTCCTCGTCCTAGGGGCCCACCAGCAAGAGAAACAGCAGGACACCTTTCAGGTACTTCCACCAGCCAGCACCCACCATGCTCAGCCCAGCCGGCTCCCTTCGCCCCTTCCTCCTTTGTTGTGGCAGGATGCACCAGGGCCTCAGGGTGGGGGAGGCCAGTGCCCCACACCCCTCTCTCTGCATGCTGGGTGGGCCCTTGTCTCCGGAATCTCCAGAGGCAGAGAAGGGCTCTATGGACTCCTAAGAAATCCGGCCCTAGGTCAGCAGGCCTTCCCTGCAGCCCAGCCCAGCCCTTGTCCCCTCAGGTTCCCATGGTGCCCCTGACTCCCGCCCTGAGCATCCTCCTCAACATCTTCCTCATGCTGAAGCTGAGCTACCTGACCTGGCTGCGCTTGTCCATCTGTCTGCTGATCGGTGAGTGGGGGCCAGGCTGGGACCCTGGCAGCCTGCAGTGGGAGGGCAAGCAAGGAAGAGGGCTGGGACCTATCCCTCAGGCTTGTGCCACCCTTGCAGGACTCGTGGTGTATTTTGGCTACGGCATCAGGCACAGCAAGGAGAGCTAGCGGGAACACATGGGGTTGACTGCCCCAAACAGCAGCCTGGAGGAGATGGTGCTGGCCCTGCAGCGCCCCCAACCAGGCACCGGCCCAGGAGTCCAGTCGCATGGAGCAGCCCACCAGTCTATGAGGACCACTGGGGGCCCAGATGCCTTACCCCACCTCCTTGGGAACCCAGAGGTCCTGGCAGCACCTTCTATGCAGGGCAGCTCAGGTTTGCAGGTCTGCCCATGCCGGGGGGTCCTCAGAACCTCAGCCCAGGTGCTGAGCTTCAAGTCTTTGGGAGTGGGCCATGGCCAGCACTGGTGTGGTGGACTCTTTGCCCAGCACCTTCCAGGTTATGACCAAGTCTGGCTACCTGGACAGGTGGAGTAGGGCGGGCAGGGAAGAGCCTCGAGTCCCAGGGACACACAATAATAACGGCTCGGACTGACATGTGGCCTGCTGCTGTGTCCACTGTGGTGTTCAATGTGTCACTGAGTCCTCACCTGCCCCTGTAACAAGACAATTGTCCCCAATCCACAGCAAAGGTGCTGAGGTTCCATAAGGGTGAGGTGCCAGGCCTGGGACAGCTCTGAGTCAGGGACAAGGCCAGGCCGGGATCCCAGGGTCCTGCCCTCAGGCCACTGCCCTCTGCCCAGCTCAGAGGTGAGCTACACACACCAGGCACAGTGGGGTCCCTGACAGAGCTGGGCCAGACTCCCTCACAGCCTCCCCACATGTCCCCTCAGGGACGGATCCAGATAGCAGAGCCTGGACCCCATTGAGGCCCACTAGAAAGGGCAGTGGAGTCCTTGGGTTCCCTCTGTTTCCCAGTGCTCACAGAGAGCAGGGCATGTCTTGAGGCCTGCCCCAGATGGAGTGGCCCCCCTGCCTGGGCACAGGCATCTCTCAGGCACAGGCCCACATGGCCCACCCGGTCCCCTGGGCATGCACCCACATGCAGACTGAGGCAGCAGCTGTTTCGCAGCCCAGGGCTGCCTGCAGCTTCCAGCAGCCTCTCTCCCTGCTGCCCCCTCAGAGCTTTGTGACAAAGCCTCGGGATGGGACACATGCAGGCAGGTGGGTGCACAAGTGCCTGGGCCTGCTCTAGGGACATTGAGCCTACCTGGTGGTGGGGAGCCAGTCCTTGGGGGTCCCCAGACACACTCTGCAAGCCCCGTGGCCTCCCCAGGACCATGCTCCGTCTACCATAGATGCCTCCTCCTCCCGGTTCCTGCTTGTGAGGACCAAAAAGGAAGCCACTGGCTTTGGCAGCTTTACTCCTCCACTTTCTGCAGCCTCAACATCACTTTCTCTGGGCCCCAAGGACAACCAGGGACACATGACTCCCCTCCAAGCACCGGGCTTCAGGACCTTGACCTCTCAACCCAGCCCTTCTTAACCCACCTCCCACAGACACTGCCCTGGGGGTGAGTGGCAGCAGGGACCCCGAGGCTTTGCTGATATTCCAGATGCCAGATGATTCCAGATGCTGCCCAGCCTGAGCACCAGGCCTCCCCTCCCCAGCCTGGCCCATGTCGCTCCACCAGCAAGCTGCCAGCACGGCCCTTCTCACCAGGGACCCATGAGGAGGCAGCCCCTTGTCTCCCTGGGGTGGGTACCCCAAACCCTGCCCCTCCCTGGGACCCAGAGAGGGCTTGGCTCCTGCAGTCCTGTCCCTCCCCTCCTGACCGTGGACCTGAGACACGGGGAAATTCTCCAGCAGGCAGGACTCAGGCCCCCAGAGGGATTCCAGAGCCTGAACCAAGCCATCCTGCTGGGTCTTCCATGTCCTTTGTTAAGGACATTCTCTCCAGCCCCTGGCTCTACCTGGGGTCTAGATCAAATCATGGTCCTCGTGCAGTTGCCTCAGGCTGGGGTGGTCAGCTGCACAGACACATTCTCAGTGTGACCTTGGGCAGCAATGACATGTGTCCAGATATCCAGCCTCCCCACTCCATGGCTCCCAGGAGCCCGGTGAGCAGGTTTTAGGATGTTTGGCTGGTGTCACCTAGGAGAGAGGCAGAGGGTCCCAAAGGACGCCAGACCCACCTGCTCAGTCCCATGCCCCCCCCATCCCAGCCCTCCACAGTCCCAGGGCTGCCCCCAGGATGGGGCTGGTGCTCATCAGCTGAGCAGGTAGGGGCCCAAGGAGTCCTCTGCCCTTGCCTGGGGTCCTAGTGGGTTGGAGCATCTGCCCACCACACTCCTCACTCCATGGATGAGGCCCAGAGCTGGGAGGGGCCCTGCCCTGGGAACCCAGCACAGAGCAGCTGCCACAGCTCCTCTTGTCAGGCTGCCTTCTTCCTGGCCTTGGCCTCTGGCTGCACAGTGGGGCAGCTGAGAGGGCAGGGACTCTACCTGTGAGGGGGGTGCCGGCAGGGGGAGGAGGGCTAGGAGCCAGGCAGGGCCGGAGGTGACCACAGCCAGCATGGTGGACAGCTGGCGAGTGGGGAGCTGCTGGGAACACTGGAGATGGAGCCTGGGAGAGCGTCTCCAGCCCCAGCCCCAGCCAGAGCCCCACTGGACCAGGGCCCTGCATCTGTTCCCTGCAGTCTCTACACAAAACTGGCTTCTGTGGTCCCCAGGCAGCACCTGCTGAGGCCAGAGCTGGGGGAGGGACAGGCTGCCTAGGAGCTGAAGGGTGGAATTCTCCCCCACCCCTGCCCTGGTCCTGCCAGGGCTACAGCCATGAGTCCCCAAGGTTGAGCCCCAACCTTTCCAGTCCCCTGCCCCAACCAGCAAAGGATGGCTACAGGCCTCAGGAATGGGGCAGTGAGTGGGTGCCAGGCCCACCCTGTTGACGGTGTCCAGCTCCCAACAGAAGCAGTGGGGACAGTTGCTGGGCCCCCACTAAGGCACCTGGACAGCCGGATATGGGGGTGGGGAAGCCACCTCTCTTCTCAGTGTTGGCATTTCCCTTCAGGACCTTTGCCTGCAGATGAGGACAGCAGGGCAGGGCTCCAGCCACCATCCTCCAAAGTGTAGCCCAGGGTCAGGCAGGCCCGAAGACCCCTCCTCATGCTTGGTCCTCCAGTAGAAATGGGCTTCTCCATCCATGTACAACAGCAGCAGGTCACAGAAGAAGGTGATCTGGGAGAGGCAGGGCAGACTCATGACCTGACTCCCAACCTGCATCCCACCACCTCCCCAGCCCTCACCTTGAGACTCGATGTCAGGCCAGGGGGTTAAGGGGGCACTCGGGGGGCTCATGCTTACCCGCAGCCAGAGGGACCCACAATGGCCAGACTCACCACACCCAGCCGGGCTGCTCCAGTGCCCAGAGTGAGGGTTGTGGGGATGAGCCCCAACTTCCCTGCCTGAGAGAGACCTGGGCTGAGCCTCTCTGCCTGTGGCTGTCTCCCCATCCCTCCCCTCACCCCTGCCCACCCAACCTGCCCCGGCCTGACCCCTACCCGCCCAGTGACAAGGATGTTGAAGCGGATCCTGTAGAGCTGGAACAGACTCCGGACCTCCACATCTGGGCCTCCCCCCAGTGAGTGGTTGTCCTGGGGCAGGAGAGAGTCCAGTGGCTGCTCTGCCCACTCCTGACTGGCCTGGTCCTCACAGGCCTCATCTTACTCATCCATTGACTCCATCCACTCCAACCTGAGTCCTGGGTCTCAGCCCTGAGTCACTGCTGAGGACAAAGGGGACAAGCAAGCCGGGACCTGCCTCTCAGAAGCTCCCTGCCTGCTGAGGGGATGGGGACAGAAGGGTCCCTAAACAGACACCAGCAGGTGGGGTGGGGGAGGTGGGGCCAACCTGGGGCTGTGGGGCCCAGAGAGGGGCACTCACTCTCCCCTGGGAGCCAGGGAAGACTTCCTTCCTGGAGCCCCTCAGGCTGGATTCCCAGGGCTCAGGAAGGAGCTCTAGGGAGAGACAGAGGGATGGGAGAGCGCAGAGGGGAGGGGAGCAGGGCATGGGTGGGTCCAGCCCCACATGGTTGGGAAGGGCTGGGGGGCCAGTGAAGCCAGGCCAGGAGGGTCCAGCCAACAGTGTCACGGGGCGTCACCTCCAGGCCTGGTGGCTGTGTGCATGTCTTCATGAGGGTGACGAGGTGACACGAGGGGGCAGAAGGATGGGACAGGTCTGCTTAGTAGCCTCAAAGACACAATACATGCAACGCAAGAGCCTTGAGTGCATCTGGATAGAAAAATAAAAGATTGAGAACTATTATTGGCACAGCTGGAGAAATTTAAATATTAGATCTACCTGCCAATGTTACATTTCCTGAGTTTGACAAGAGGACAGCGGTCACCTGGGGAAGGGCCTCATTCTCAAGACAGCGTTGAGAAGGGTGAGCGTCCGGATATCTGTCAATTACTTTCCAATGATTTCCTGTGAAATCCATCTAAATATACCCGGCTCTCTAGAGAGAGTGAAAGAAAGGAAGTAGGGCAAAATGGTAAAAAAAACAAACCCAGTGAACCCAGATGAAGGCAATATTGTTCTTCATGGCACTAATTGTTAAAATTTTCTATGGATTTTTGTAATCTTTCAGATAAAACCTTAAGGGAAAAGTAAAAAGAAAGCCCCTGTGCCATGGAGGGAGGTGCTGGAGGCAGGGTGGAGTGGAGGAGGGGCTGGGGTGAGGGGTGCCAGCTGCAGCAGGGTGTGGGGACAGATGGGGTGGAGGCCAAAGGGCTCAGGAGGGAGGCTGGATGGAGCCTGTGCTCGGGGACCTGGAGCTGAGACCCCTCCTGCCCTGGGACCCCCTCACACACACAGCAGAGCGTCCAGAGAGATGGGCCAGGCTGTGGTCTGTCCCGGCCACCACAGGAGGACAGGTGGAGGGAGACCTGGCTGAGGAGCAGCGGGTGGGCAGTGGGGCCGCACCTGAAGTTGTAGCACCTCTCCTGCAGCCGGAGGGAGTCGTGGGGCCGGCAGTCGGAGCCCCCGGCATCCAGGTCAGAATCCCAGCGGACATGGATGCCACAGCACCGCCCTGCACACAGTGCATCACTGCTCCACCAGCACGTGGGCCCCGGTCCCTCTCCCTGAGCCCTCCCACAACCGTCCCCCCACAGACCCGCCAGTAATGCCAGGCCCGCAAAGACCCCTCCAGCTGTGGCCATGAGGTCCCTGATGTGGAACACAGGGGAGTAGAGGCTGAGAGGTGGGTCGGGGCAACAGCACATGAAATAGATGCTGTCCCGTGTCTCCAAGGTATTGGAACTGAGAGGGTGTGGGGCTGGGGGCTTGGGCCAGGAAGGGGACAAGGAGGATCTGGGGCCAGCCAGGACCCACCATGCTTACTTGGAGAAGTTGAACTTGCTAAATGTGACAGTGTTTTTGATGAACAGTATGAAGTTCTCAGCCTGGACCAGCAGGGGCTTCCTGCAGGTGGGGGGAGGTAAGGGGCAGGCTCTGCTCATCCTGGGACCCTACCCTGGGTGTCTGGGACACTTACACAGGCTCAGTGTCCCTCCCCACAGGGCACCAGCCCTGAAACTCACAGGTCCTGTGGGTCCCATTGACCACCACGCACTGGCCTGTTTTGATGCCTTGAAAACACATGACAAACTCCATGCCCTCCAATCCCCACAGGGCCTAGGAAGGGAGTGGACAGGGTGCTGCTGGCAGAAAGAAGAGACGCAGAGGTACCACCGGGCCTGCACAGGGGAGCCACCCAGGGTCCCAGCACAGCCCACTGAATCCTATCCCAGGGGAGGCGCTGGAAGACAGGGTCCTCAGTTACCATGGCTGTGCATCCCCGTCTCCCCTTCAGGACAGTCCTCATCGACCTACAGGTCCCCAGTGGGATGGAGGGGGCTGAGGTGGTGAGAGAGCAGAGTTTCCAGGTGCAGGAGATATCTCCCCTGTGTGACCCAGACCCGTAGGGACACACTCCTCTGGTTCCCTGAGTTTGGGGAACATGGGAAATGTGGAAAGTACAGATAAAATGAGGTGGTCATAGGAGGGAGGGCAAGGAGCTCCCAGCCAGATAGGGGTGCAGTGCTGTCTCCCAAGACAGAGCGAGACCCCTTCCCTCCTGACAGTTCTGTCCCCAGGTGGGGGTGGGGGGGGGGACAGAAGTGACTCCTCCAGGCCCAGTTCCTCTGGTCCAATTCAGATGACAGAATAGGGAAGGTGGAGGGACTCTGGGGGGTGAGCTCATGCCAGGGTAGAGGTGCTGGGCTTGGCACACAAAGGGGGGGACCATCATCAGAGGGGCCTGTAGGGAAGTGGGACCCGACACACTGGCCAAGGGACCACAGGCCAGTCCCTTCCTGGCTTGTTCTGCTGTAGACAGGGACATCAGTCCCTGCACAGGGTCACTGAGTTCTGGGCATCAGCCAGGAGAGGGCGGGGGCGAGCTCTCTGCGAGTCCCAGACCTGAGAGAGGAAGTGCCCTCAAGCGTCAGGCACTGGCGCAGACATGGCTCTGCCAGGCAGAGGGTGGACGCTGCTGTCCAGGGCCCCTGGCTCAGGGGCAGCAGGAGGAATGCAGCACCAGGGTGGCAAGAAGGGCTGGGGACTCGGAAAAGCCAAATGAGATGGTGGGACTTTGTGGGATTGGGACTGTGAGAAGTGGGCAGAGGGACAGAGAGGGGCCACCTGTTCTGCCTCACTGTCCCTACCTATGTCCTGAGTCTGCCCCTCCTCTCCACCCGGGCTGGGCCACCATCTCCTCCGACCAGACCCCATGGTGAGCAGCATGGACCCCACCTCTGCCTCCATCCACCTCCCTCCAGCAGCCTGTGTGGTCCATCCCAATGCACAGATGGTCGCACCCCTCCCCTGAGCCCGTCTGTGGCTCCACTGCTGCTGGATCCACTTCAGCTCCTGAGAGGGGCTCACAGGCCCTGTGATCTTGGGTGACCCGTTCCTGGCCCAGTCCAAACCTAGGGACAACCCCACTTAGTGCAGGGAGCCCTGGAAGGGCCCCAATTCACACAGCTCGGGGCCTGTGCCCACACAGCCCCCACTGCCTGGACATCCTCAAGATCCCCCTCCAGCCTCACACCCTGCAGGAACCCTTCCCGAGGCCCCGGGTCGCCTGACGTGCCTCCCTGGGTCTCCCAGCTGCAGCTTCTGCCCCCATCACAGGACCGGCCACCTTGGCTGCGCTGTCTGTGCAGGAGCTCCGTGAGGTGGGGACAGTGGAGTTTTGCAAGCCTGGTCTGGGAGAGGCTCAGCAGGTGTTCGCTGGAGGCTGTGACACTACAAGGACACAGTGCATGTGCTGGGAGGAACCAGACAACCAGGTCCCTGAGAGAAGCTGGCAGGAACTCCGGTATTCTCAGGAAGCTGGCTTGTGGGATCTGATGGATTACCCAGCCCCGGCAGTTTCGAGGGAAGGACCAGAAGACCGGACAGGGACAAAAGAGGATCACAAGGATTCCAGAAAACGCAGACCCATGGCCCCAGCACAATTTCAGGACAGTCTACAAACCGAACATTAACTAGACGTCTCTGAGCATTTAGAAAGGGAAGGACGTCGTGTGTGTTTCTGAACGTCAGCACATCCTCTGTGCATGGACCTCACCTCGTTGTGGACGGGGCCAACCGGGACATGTGGCACCCCAGCCACTGTGGTGGGACCAACGACCAGGACTCAGGGGACAGAAGCGACACAGTTACCCTCCAGCCCAGCATGTGATTCAGTGTTGGGCGCAGTTAAAGAAAGATGTCACTATGGACAATAGAAAGCAAATAAAGTATGTTCTCAGACCAAAAAGTACGTTAAAGTATGAAACAAAAACAGCAAGGTAGCTGGAAAATCCCAAAATATTTGCAGATTAAACCACACATGGATGAAAAAAAGACGTCTCAAGAGAAAACGCAAATATTTTCCACTAAATGAAAATGAATATACAACTAATCAAAATGTGTGGAACGCAGTGAAAGCAGAACCTGCAGGGGAATTTATGGCAGTAAATGCACATATTAGAAAAAAAGGGGCCAGCCTGGTGGCCAAGTGGGTAAGTTCACTAACTCCACTTCGGCAGCCCAGAATTTCACTGGTTCGGATCCTGGGCGTGGACATGGCACCACTCATCAGGCCATGCTGAGGTGGTGACCCACATGCCACAACTGAAAACACTCACAACTAGGATCTACAACTATGAACTGGAGGGCTTTGGAGAGAAGAAGGAAAAATCAAAAAAGAAGAAGATTGGCAATAGATGTTAGCTCAAGGTGCCAATCTTTAAAAAAAAAGATCTGACACAATAAGGTGGAGAAAGAAGAACAAAGGAAGCCTAAAGCAAACAGAAGAGAGGAAATAATAAAAATTACAACAGAAATTAATGACACTTAGGGACAAGCTCAGTGACCTAGTGGTTAAGTTGCCACATTCTGCTTCGGCAGGGGCTCACCGATTCAGATTCACACACCGCTCATCAAGCCATGCTGTGGTAGGCGTCCCACATGTAAAGCAGAGGGAGATGGGCACAGATGTGAGCTTAGAGCCAGTCTTCCTCAGCAAAGAGGAGGATTGGCAGCAGATGTTAGCGCAGGGTAATCTTCCTCAAAAATAAGAAAGAAATTAATGACACTGGAACAGGGAAATCAATAGAGAAATCAATAAAACCAAAACTAGCTCTTAAAAAAGATTTAAAAAATGGATAAACCTCAAGCCAGGCTAGCTCAGAAAAACAGAGAGAAACACAAATTCCTAATCTCAGAAATGAGAGAGGGGCTATGATTACTGATCCCATGAGCGGTAAAAGGATAATAAAGAAATGTTCGACATTTGATATCTTCCCTGACGAGTTCTTTTGGATCTATAACAAATCTTGAAATGAACTAATTCAAATCTCTCCCGGACCCTGTCAGCCAGCTTCTAACTCAGATAACCAAAATATTGACGAGGATGTGAGTTAATGTCTGAATCATTTCCCTCTAGTAAGACTCTATCGTGCATAAATTAGACATCAGCAAAATGGAAAAGTTGTGGGGTTCAAAGGACAACATTTAGAATGAGAAAAGACAATCCACAATACAGAGAAAAATTTGCAAATCGTATATCTGATAAGAAACATACATAGAATATATAAAGGACAGTAGCGACTCAGTTATATAAAGACAAATAACCCAATTTTCAAATGGGTCAATGATCTGAACAGACATTTCCCCAAAGAAGACACACAAATGGCCACTGAGCACATGAAAAGATGTCCAACATCGTCAGCCGTCAGAGAAATACCAATCAAGGCCGCAGAGAGAAGCCATTTCACACCCACAGCGTGGCTAGAATCAAAGACAGACGGTGAGTGTGGGTGAGGACGTGGAGGAACTGGGACCCTCACACGCTGCTGCAGGAACGGGAAACGGTGCAGGCGCTTTGGGGACAGTCCTCCTGGCATCCAAACAGGGACACAGAGAGTGACCATCTGACCCAGCAGTTCCGCTCCCAGGTGTGCGCCCAAAAGAAATGAAAGCAGATGTCCACGCAGAAACTTGTGCAGGAATGTTCACAGCAGCCATATTCATAAGAGCCACAAAGCGGGCACAACCCAAATGTCCCTCACCTGAGGAAAGGAGAAATACATCGTGCTACAGCCACACCATGGATATTATTCAGCAATCAAAGCAATGAGGGGCTGACACACGCCACAACACGGATGGACCCTGAAACCATTACGCTGAGGGAAAGGAGCCAGACACAGAAGGTCACACACTGTGTGATTCCATTTATACAGAATGTTCAAAATGGGCCAATCCATAGAAACAGAAAGTGGATTTGTGTTTGCCTAGGCCTTACGGGCTGGGGGAAATGGGACTGTCTCTTAATGAGGAAGCTGTTTCTTTAGAGGGATGGTGGAAACCTTCCAGAATCCACTGTGCTGATGTTGCACAATTCTGTGAATACACTAAAAAACTGAATTGCACGCCTTTGAGTGTGACTTGTATGTGAAGCGTATCTCACTAAAGCTGTTCCCATGACTAAAAGACAGCATTGTGTGTCGTCAACACAGAAGTAACCCCCAGAAGGGAGCACAGAATCTCGTTCATGCACCTTAAAGGATCTAAACTAGGGCAACGAAACCCAGAGGAATTCTATTAGTTACAGTTCTGGGTAGCAGGAAATTCTGAAACATTCACAAAGATTTCCATGTTTTAATTTTCAGAAAAAGGCATCAAAGGTTTAAAAACTCGTATTCATAAATGTCTGGAAAGAATCATCATCACTCAGGGGGAGGGGACACGGGGAAGTTGTCAAACGGAAAGAAGTGTCAGGATTTGGGTCACACAGATCTGCACCTGAATGTGAAGGTGGACCCACATCCATCACTGCTCTGCCCCCAGGGATGACCTCAGAAGTCAAAGAGGACCACCAACTATCTCTTTCAAAAGCATCAGTTTGTGAAAAAACAACATATTAAGAAATAAACATTTTAGACTCATGAAGAATTGAATCTTAGAGATTCCCAGTTTTAAAACTATAAACTCGTGAGGAGTCCATTTCATAGGCACAGAAGGGACTCTCCTCCTCGTGGTTGGAGTGGATTCCAGACGTGACAGATACCTCAGGAGACAACTGAAAAGAATCCACATTGTTTGCAAAGGGCTCTTGGTTGACCCTGAATCCAACCCTAAATGCTCTAT
The DNA here is from genome assembly GCF_041296265.1 of Equus caballus. Taxonomy (NCBI): domain Eukaryota; kingdom Metazoa; phylum Chordata; class Mammalia; order Perissodactyla; family Equidae; genus Equus; species Equus caballus. The sequence goes on along the minus strand of NC_091691.1, from coordinate 3,423,424 downwards.
CAGACAACAGACACAAATGCGGGTCAGCACGGCCAACAGGCAGAGAAACGAGGATCACGGAAAATTCAGTACTTGCAGTGATGGTGCAGGGTGAGTGTCTGTTAAAATCTATCAGGGTTTAATGTACCTTCCACGAGTGAGCAAACACAAAGTGGTTCTGGATGTGTCACAAAGCTGTGCACCTGTTCTTGATGCTAATCTTTGTCCCCCCTCAGTTCACGTGACCATCAACCACCATAATACGCTCCCCTGGGTGCACACCACTCACCAGGGCCAAGGTACCTGAGGTGTTGATGCCACAGGAGTCCCGGCTACTTAGCCAGTGACACCTCCAACCTCCATCTCCCTTCTTCTGTCCTGGTAGGTCAGGAGGGACCCCCCCGCCAGCCCAGCCCAGGGGCTCTCCAATGACTGTCATGACACAGTCAAGTTTCAATGGCTTTAGAGGCCTAGGGTCGCCAAGCACAAATATGTAAAGAAGCTGCCATGTATGTGCACAATGATCGTATCAAGGAGCATCCTTGACACTGAAAAGGAAGGATGTCATTTCCAGAATAAAGGACAGGCCTTGCCAGGAAACAGCAATTGCCAAGCTTCCCGTGACATGTGCGTGCAGATAATATACAAATCACACTCACCCCACCTTTCTAAGGGGTTCCCTCCTCCCTAAATGGAGTTGATGAGAAACCTGCACCCAGGGGTGTGGTGAGAAATGAGTACAGGGAAAGTGTGAATCCAGCCCCAGCACAGAGCGAGAGGGAAGATGTGTCAGCTGCTTGATTCTCACACACACGTCTCCTCCTGGCCTTGATCTGCACACTGCCCTCTGTCAGGGAAGACTGTCACAGGCCAGCCTGGGGCAAAGCCTGGTCGTGGGGACCAGGCCTTGGAGAGGCCCAGGTGGGGACACCAGGTCACGATGCAGGGGTCACATGGCATCATTAGTACAAAGCAGCTCGGGTCCACTCTGCACACCCACCTGAGCGCTGACCTGCTTTGTACCAAGCACAGCACTGGGCGGCCATGGTCGGGAGCAAGACAGCTCCTGCCCCCCAGGAATGTCAGACCCACATGAGAACCAATGACGGCCTCGGACATCCAATGATCACTGACCTAGTGCTTCTTGTAGAGATTTACATAGAAACATAGAGAAGCAGGGCATTTGAAACACAGTCAACAAAACTGGAAAAAAAAACATAAAATGAATCATCTAGCTAAATGAGCATGGGGGAATCGTTTGCTTGTGGAAGTTTGGCAGGATGCTCGGGGCCTGTGAAGGCTGCTGGCTGAGTGTGCAGCAGAGGCAGCAGAACAGAACCACTCAGTGAGGGAGCCAAGCACACTGGGGGGAGACTCCACCCGGAGCGGGGCTGTCATCACCCGTCCCCAAAAGACCTGTGGTGGAATCTGACCCTCCCCCAACGTCTCCCCCAAGAGGTCATTTTATTCATGTAGACCCACGTGAGCACCGTGTGCTTCGAGCTCTGGAACGGCAGGACATCAATTGGCCCACACATACCAGGACCCAGCCTTGGTCCTCTACCCAGCAGGTGCCCTGGTGCCAACAGCGAGCCCACCCTGATCTGCCTGAAGCCCATGGTGACAGTAGCAGCGGAGGTGAAAACTTTAATGAGTGACGGGGCAGGAGATGACGTCCAGCAGGGATCCCCGTCAGCCAGGAGGAAATACTGAGTGGTCACAGGTCTCCCTGGTCCCAGAGGACATGGGCAGACATGGGATGGGAGATGGGGTGTGGGTGGGACTGGGGCTAAGGGCCAGTAGTGACACGCCCTGTTTGGCTGGTTTGGAGAGCAGGAGAGGGAGGCTGGGGTCTGAGTCTCTGGGCACATCTGCAAGTGTCCTGGCCTCTCAGCAGAATAGGGGAGGGCTGAGGACTGAGGGAACTTCGACACCCCTCCCCCCCACCACCACACACACACAGGGACAGCCCTCAGAATGCAAAGAAGGAAATGCTGAAGGCAGGGGCAGCCCCAGGAGGCAGGGGCCTTGGGGCCCCAGGAAGAGCAGAACGGCAGCCCTGACCATGGCAGGAAGGCCCGAGGGTCTTAGCCAAGGGCAGGAGACCCACGGCAAGGCCAGCAGCACAGCACAGGTGGGCTCATGGAAGGCGTAGGAGACCAGGAGGGACATGATGGCCATGGTGAGAAGAGTCACATCCTGGGAGGTGCCAGGAAGACCTACACGAAGCACCCATGAAGGCAGAGTAGAGGCCAGACTGTTGGGGAGAGAGAGCGATGAGCCCCCAGGAGGCATGCGGCACGCCCACAGCGTCCCTGGTGTAGACGTCTGAGCACAGGGGTCTGTGTATCCATTGGGTACGTTGGGCACACCAGTGCACACAGGCTGCTCACCCTCTATCACCCACGAGTGTGACCTGCAATGACCAGGGCACCTCTTTTCTCCCCGTACCCGTCTGGTACCACCTGGGTGGCACCCGCGGGAGCACAAAGGCCTGTGTGCCTCTGTGTGAGTGTGTGAGTCTGAGAAAGCATCCTTAAGGCCACGGTGAGCCATCCTGCTGGCCCCATCACACAACACAGAAGTAGCTTGGTGCCTGTGTGTGGCAAGGGTGACAAGTGCAGGTACAGGGGCATGTATCTGCCCAAAGGCAGTCACATGCTCTAGATTGTAAACCAAGGATTCTTGGGTCCCATGGGGTTGGAGCCCTGGGTGCCCCACTGTCTGGAGGGGATACTGTGCATTTCTCCTCCGCTTCTGGGTGGGCGCTGAGACCTGGAGTGGCATCAGGCCGTGGGCGGGGCATGCAGCATGCAGCAAGGGCAGACATGTCATCTGGGGCAGGAGTCAGGCCCCTCAGCACAGGTGGGTGACTGGGGAGTGACCTTGAGCCCCACCTAGAACCTGGCCATTAAGTCCATCTTCAACCACTGCACAGAGTTCTGGGACAGCCAGGCCAGGATGCGCAGCCTCCTCTGCATGGCCACAGGGGGTCAGCAGAGGGCTGGTCGGGTTATGCAGGCTCCTGAGGACCTGGCCTGACCCAGCACCTTCACAGAAGAGGGCACACTGGGCAAGCGGCAACACAGAGCAGCAGTCATGGTCCCAGCTTCAGAGAACCCAGCAATAGGGCGGGGTCCGGGGCATCAGCAGAGGCACAATCTGTCTCCCCTGCAGGGGGTCTGAGCCAGATGGGTTAAATGCCCCCTTGCTGGTCTGAGAGGAAGCCAACAAGGTGGGCAGCAGGGCCTCCACCAAGGTGGGCTGCCCCCTCCCCTGCTCACTGCTCTCCCAGAATCCCCCTGCCCAAACCCTGGGCGCCTTCTCTCCCTCCATCAGCACTGGCCCGGAAGAACGCGGTAAAGGATTTCTCAGTGAGACGCTGAAACGTTCATTAGACTCAGGGTTTCTCCTCCCGGAGAATTTGTTTCCATTTTTTTTCCTCCCCAGAGAATTTAACGGGGAGCAGCACAGAGACAAGCAGGGTGCAGGGGGCACCCTCTCCTGGCAGGTGGGGAGTGGGTGGGGCACTGGTTCCCTGAGGCCCAGAGACTTTCCAACTGCACACATCTCCACCCGCTGAGGGGGATGGCAGTGCTGGAGGGGGGTCTCCCATGCTGAGGCCACGTCTTACCCAACACCCACCTGTGGCATTGCATCCCTAAAGAGGCCCCAGGGATTCTAGTCGTTTCTGGGAGAAGGCCAGATTCTCCTGCATCAATTCAGGGTGCATAGCACCCTCTAGGATCCTGCACGTATAGCTGGCCCCAGACCACTCCTCACCCGGGCCCCTGGAGCCTGCTCCAGGCAGAACCCAGCCCCCAGCTCTGAAGCTGTTTGCTCTGAACCCTGAGGTCGAAGGTTGGGGACCCCACACCAGCTGACAGTCCATGGCCTGCTGGCCCAACAAGGCTGAGGGCAGCGGGGACCCATGTGGGGATGCAGTGGGTGTGGAATGGGGGTCCCCAAGGGAGATGCCTGCACCCTCGGATCCCACACTGCCCCTCACGTCCACCACGCCCCGGTGACCCTGGTTATTCCCAGCAGCTCATCCACCCAGTCCAGGAGGCTGGAGGAGGGCACGGGAGAGGGAGAGCCCCCAATGCCTCTGCTGCAGGGGACCTCTCCCTGGTCTCCCCCGGGGGTGCCCCCACCTCCCCCCACCCCCACCCAAGTGGTCCAAGTGCGGGCTGGGGCTCTGCCTATCCACCCATGAGCCCTGCTCCACTGCTCTGTGTGACAGAGAGCAGGTCACTCACCTCTGTGCACCATGGTCTCCTCCTCTGTCACACGGGGTCACAGTAATACCTCATCCTGGGATTGTCACGGGATTAGCCAAGTTAATGCTTTCTATGTACAGCAAGCAGCAGGGTGCCTGGCACTCGCCCTCCCACTGTTAACTCCTGTTATGATGTCCCAGGAGCTCGAGTGACCATGAGAGCTGCCATTGAAGGCACTTACTCTGGTTTTATTGTGCTAAGAGATATATAATGTAAAATGTACCATTTTAAGCATTTATTTATTTATTTACTTATTTATTGATGTGACACTGATTTATAACATTATATAAATTTCAGGTGTACATCATTATATTTCGATTTCTGTGTAGATTACATCATGTTCACCATGCAAAGACTAATTACCATCCGTCACCACACACATGTGCATAATCACCCCTTTCACCCTCCCCCCTCCCCTTCCCCTCTGAGAACCAGCAATCCAATCTCTGTTTCTATGTGTTTGTTGTTTTTATTTTCTACTTATGAGTGAGATCACACAGTATTTCACTTTCTCCCTCTGACTAATTTCACTTAGTATAGTACCCTCAAGGTCCATCCACGTTGTCACAAATGGCCGGATTTCATCCTTTCTTATGGCTGAGTAGTATTCCAGTATGTATATGTACCACATCTTTATCCATTTGTCCCTTGATGGGCACCTAGGTTGCTACCAAGTCTTGGCTATTGTGAATAGTGCTGCAATGAACATAGGTGTGCATGTATCTTTATGCATTTGTGTTTTCAAGTTCTTTGGATAAATACCCAGCAGTGGGATAGCTGGATCATATGGTAGACATATTCTTAATTTTTTGAGGATACTCCATACTACTTTCCATAGTGGCTGCGCCAGTTTGCACTCATGCCAGCAGTGTATGAGGGTGCCCTTCTCTCCACATCCTCTCCAACACTTGTTTCCTGTCTTCTTAATTATAGCCATTCTGACCAGAGTGAGGTGATACCTCATTGGAGTTTTGATTTGCATTTCCCTGATGGTTAATGATGTTGAGCATCCTTCCATGTGCCTATTGGCCATCTGTCTATCTTCTTTTGGAGAAATCTCTGTTCAGATCTTTTGCCCATTTTCTAATTGGATTGTTGGGTTTTTTGTTGTTGAGATGTATGAGTTCTTTGTATATTTTGGATATTAACCCCTTATCCGATATATGGTTTGCAAATATCTTCTCCCAATTGTTAGGTCATCTTTTCATTTTGTTGATGGTTTCCTTTGCTGTGCAGAAGCTTTTAGTTTGATGAAGTCCTATTTGCTTATTTTTTCTATTGTTGCCCTTGCCTGGTCAGACATGGTACTTGAAAATATGCTGCTAAGACTGATGTCAAAGAGTGTACTGCCTATGTTTTCTTGTAGAAGTTTCATGATTTCACGTCCTACATTCAAGTCTTTAATCCATTTAGAGTTAATTTTTGTGTCTGGTGTAAGATAATGGTCCACTTTCATTCTTCTGCATGCAGCTGTCAAGTTTTCCCACACAATCTATTGAAGAGCCTTTCCTTTCTCCATGTGTGTTCTTGGCTCCTTTGTTGAAAGTTAGCTGTCCACAGATGTGTGGGTTTATTTCTGGGTATTTTAAGCATTTTTAAGAGTAGGGTTCAGTGGCATTAGGTACATTCACCTTGTTGTGCAGACATCACCACCGTCCATTTCCAGAACGTACTCATCATCCCAGAGTGAAGCTCTGTCCCCATTAGACACTAACACCCGTGCCCCCTCCACAGCCCCCGGACCCTCCATCTACTTTCTCTGTGTGAGTCTCACTACTCTAGGTGCCTCATAGAAGCAGAACCATACAGTATTTGTCCCTTTGTGACTGTGATTTCACTCAGCATAATGTCCTCACGGTTTGTCCATGTTGTAGCCCGTGACAGTACCTCATTCTCTCTTGAGCTGAATGGTACTCCAGCGTGTGCATACAGCACATCTGTTTATCCTGTCATCCATCGGTGGACACTGGGCTGTGTCCACCTCTTGGCTGCTGGACTCATGCTGCTGTGAACCTGGATGTACCCGGGCCCTTCGAGTGATGTGTTCTCTCACGACATCACCTTATAGTGAGCAGGTGCTGTGTCCCCATCTGAGAGACTGAGGCTGGGTAGGAGGCCTACGTGCAGAGGGGACTGAGGCCTGTGCACAGACGCTTGCTGAAAGGTCCATCAGGCAGCTGTGGACGCACTTCTCTCTGGGCGGGGCTGCAAGGACACAGAAGGGCTTTTCCATCTCACCTGACGTCTTTCTGGTCTATCTGAGTGTGTGCCACGATCCCTCACACACTAGAGAAAAGAGGAGCTGGTGAATAAAAGGAGGCTGCTGCTGTCCTTTTCAGTCTGTGATGTGTGCTTCTTACAGAAATGTTGGGAAGAGCAGAGAAGCAGAAATAAGAAAATAAAAGCCCCCAGAGTCGGTGTGCATACTCCCAGTCTACTGTGTTTCCTGCCGATGTCCCACGGGAGGAACCTGTGGGCCTGCGGGGCGAGGAGGGAGAAGCAGGGCATATCTCCGTGGGTTCCCGCCACCTGAGGGCCACACCAGGGCCCAGATGAGCACCCCCAGCTGTCTGCCGGGGGCCCACCTCCCCACCTCCCTGCCTGAGGCATCAGAGTGGAGCGGAGGGCCAGAACCAGGAGGTCCAGCACCTCACCTCCTCGGGCAGGTGCAGAGCCTGCTGTTGTGTCTCAGCTGGGCTGGCGGTCTCACAGTGGGGGCTTCGTGCCACTGTGGGGACAGACCGGCACCTTACCTTCCTGCCCCAGTGGGAGGAGGCCTGGTCTGGAGCCACCCTCAGCCCCATGCCACCTGCTCTGAGCACTCGTCCCCAGGCCCCGAGCCTCCTGGCTGGGCCATGGGTCCATGAGAACAAGGGCCTGGGCTGCCCTCACAGAGGCCACGGCCGGGTGCAGGGCTTTGGGGGCAGAGAAGGGAGCCGAGGGCAGTGGGAGACCGCAGGAGCTCTGCAGAGGCCAGTCTCCCACCTCCAAGCATCCCTGGGAGGAAGTACGTGGGGCAGGAGAGAACGTCCCCAATGGACTTGGCGTCAGGAGGACGGCTCTGTCCTCCAGGTGGGGCGGACTCACTGGAATTAAGCTGCTGTTCAGGAACTCCTGCAGACTCGGGATGACAGGGCAATGAGGGCCGTGTCCCCTCCCCTCCCTCACACGGCCGGACCTCTGGGAAGTTAACACGGGACACACAGCCCGGAGTCTTTAGTTGGGATTCTTGGAGTCCCCAGATAATGGAGTGGGGGTGGGGGAGAAGGTTCCAGATTCTCTTAATCTGGTCAGAGGAAGAGGGGACCTGGGGAAACTGAGGCAGTGGGGTCACAGGAGACTTTCACTTCTGGTGGAGGAGGCCAAGCCCAGAGGACTGTTCCTTCCTGAGGACTGTGGCTCCCTAGGGTCGAAAGTCAGGTGGTGTGTCAGTCAGCTGACTTCAGCTCTCCATCCCCTACTTGCTGTGTAGGCCTGTCATCCTCAGTATCACCTTCCATGGCCCCCAGCAGAGCAGCCACCCAGCCCAGTGCAGGACCTTCTGTGAGAAGTGTGGCCAGGGGAACATGGCCTGGGCAGACCCCAGACTGGACCCCAGACCTATGGCCTGCAGGATGTGCTGGAAGGAGGGCCCCTCCCGTGTTTCAGAGATGCCCTCACCTTTCTTCCTCCACCTCGTACATCTGGGGTTTGTGCCCCTCCCATGGGCTCGCAGGCCTGGCCTCAGATGTGTGACTTTAGTGTCTAAGGAGAGACCTTCTAACTCACTGGATCTGGGTCCCCATCATGGGGCTGGTGGAGAGAAGGTGAGGATGTGTAATGATGTCCAGAAGTGTGGAGGAGGTTCTGGGCGAATCCACCCACAGGAAGGACGATGATCTCAGGCCCTGGTAGGAGAGCCGGCGCCTCCACATCCTGCCCCAGTTCAAGGGTGGCCCCCTGTCCCTCGCTACCTGCTCCAACCCTGACTCCCACCCACCTGCCTGCCACTGCCTTCCTTCATTGCTGACACCCCAGCATCCTGAGCTGACCTGGCCACTCGGGACACCACCATTGGGCAGAGGAACCAAGGTGGGTCCAAGGAGCCCGGATGGTGGGGTGGGCCGTGGCTTGGGCCCCATCCTGGGGCTGCAGTCTGAAATCACGGCATCGGCAGGCTGAGTTCCCTCTGAGCCTCTAGGACCTTCCTGCCTCCTCCAGCTTTTGCTGGCCCCAGGCGTTCCTTGTGATATGGCTGCCCCACTCCAGGTTCTGCCTCTGTTGTCACAGGACCTTCTCTGTGTCTTCAGCTCTCTGTCTGTATCTCTCCTCTTCTTATAAGGACACTTGTCATTGGATTTAGGGCCACCTGGGTGTTTTGGGATGCTCTCAGCTTGAGATCCTTGGCAATTACATCTGTAAGACTCTTTTTCCAAAGAAGGTCACTTTCACAGGTTCCGGGGGTACATGTCTTTTGGGGGGTCACCATTCAATCCCTTACAGGAGGTGGGTGCCTTTCTCATTTCCCTCTTGGTGCCACTAGTTCATGGTGACCTGGGAAGGGGGTGGGGTGACGGATCCTCTCTTCCAGCTCCTGCTCAAGACTGTCCCTGGTAGCTCCATGGGCAGATGTGGGATTCCAGAAAACACAGAATCCAGCAGATGGCAGGTAGCAGCTGCACAGGGGTGACATGGAAGAGCTGAGGGATGGCCGGAGTCCCTGGAGGGAAGCGCTCAGGCAGAGATCTGCAAGTCCTGCTCCAGGACGAGGTGGTGGTGGAGTGACTGGTTCCAGCCTGGGCTCTGAGCCCACATCCACCGTGTCTTCCTCCCTCCTGAGAAGTGAGTACATTCCATCTCCGCCCCTTTGCTCAAGCCATTATCCCTGCCTAGCGTGCCCTCCCCTCTCCATCCCACCACCATCTTTGTCAAGAGTCCTCCTGCCTGGTGGCCTCTCCTCACAGGGCCTGTGGATCTTTGTCCCTGGACCACTGAGCAGTCAAGTTCCCCTCCCTGCTTAGTGTGGGTGTCCCAGTCTCCTGTGGCCAGAGGACAAGCTCCTGGAGGACAGGGGTGGCCTCACTGCCTCCCTCCCATACCCTTCAGGCCTTCATGGATCTCTCTGACTCAGGCACCTGAGTGCTCAGGCCAGGAGAAGGCCGGCGGGGACAAAGGCCTGGGAGAGAGACATTCCTGAGGGCATCCTCTCTCCCAGGTGTGCGCTCACTCACAATACAGACTGGCCTTAGAGAGGGGCCAGCCAAGTCTGTCACAGGAAGGGGGCCTTGCCTGGAAGCTCTAACATCCCCACAGAACAGAGTTCAGACTTTGAGCTGGAGGAGACCCTACAGGTGGATGCTTCCAGCCGACCCATCCCACAGACAGGGAAACTGAGGCCCAGGAGGAGGGGTCAAGAAGTGGCCAGGTCCACTGCCAGCCCTGAGGTGGCAGAGCCAGCCCCGGAGTCCAGGTCCAAGGCCTGCCCATGCCCAACACACAGCACATCCCAGGGACACGAGAGAGAGCCTGGGGCAGCCCTTCTGCAGGCGGGACCAGAGTCATGAGAACAAGGAGCCCAGAGGGCCAAGCTGTGGGGACCAGGGAGGGCTTGCCTGAGGCAGTCATGTCCCCACCACATCCCAAACTCCGCCCGTCTCAAACCAACGGGTGGCCTCCCTCCCAAACCCGGCCCTCCCCAGATCTCACTACAAAGGCCTGGGGCTTCCACCTCCTGACCCATCTTCTCCCTCTCTGTCACATGCCCACCTCTGCAGGCCACAGCCTCCCCTGCCCACTGATCCTCTGGCTGTCTAATGAGCTAACTTCTCTTGCCAATCTTCCTCTTTTTGTTCAAGGAAGATTGTTGCTGAGCTAACATCTGTGCCAATCTTCCCCTATTTCATGTGGGATGCCTCTCCCTCATGGCTTGATGAGTGGTGCTAGGTCCACACCCAGGATCAGAACCTGTGAACCCCGGGCCTCCAATGGGGAGTATACGAACTTAACCATTACACCAGCAGGCCAGCTCCATAAAAACCTGGTTCTTGGAGCTGAAGAATCACGTTGATAAACCACTAGCCAAACTGATTCACATCACCAATGTCAGGATGAAAAAGAGGGTGGCACTACTGATACTAAGACACTGACAGGGTAAAGGAACATTATGAACGACTCTGCACTAATAAATTCAACAACACAGATGAAACGGACAAATTCCTTACACCTACCACTGGAGCTCACTCAGGAAGATAGAATCAGAATAAAAATGAAACAGGCAGTCAAAATGTCCACATCAGGACTCAGATCATTTTAAGCATGGGTATTATTGTCCCATCATACAATTACGATCACATTGTTACCTGCTACAAACATAGGTTCCTTACCCGCCACACAAGAGGGGACAAATGAAAACTGGGACACCAGGCTTATGGCAAGGAAAGGGTTTTTATTTCAAGCGACATCAGCCGGCAGATGAGAATGAGCCCTCAAATTCATCTCGTTTCATCTTGTCTCCCTGAAAGTTGGGAGGTGAGGGGCTGTAAAGGTTGCAAGGAATCTGTCTGCTTGGAGTTGGGACAGTCTGTGGCCTTGCTGGTCGGAGCTTTCCCACCAGCCTGCATTCTGCCTTGGGAGGCTGCTTACAGGAAGGAGGATCATAAGGGAATTTGCAGGTGGCTGTCCTTGGCCATTTGTCTCCATGGCTGATAGTGGATTCTGGAGCCAGGGAGTAAGCAGGGAATGAGTGCTGAGGTTTTAACCCATATATGCTGGGTTCAATGTAGGGAACCGATATCAAGGCTGGCATCAGCACTATGGTTCAGAAACCTCAAACTACTTGTAGTTCTTTCTGATTCCCTAACCCAGCATTGTAATCTCCTAGCTCGTGAGAGTGATGGTCTGGAAGCCTAGAACTTCTGCTTCTGGCCTCCTCCTTAGTCAGTGAAAGACAAGGGGCTAATTCACAGCCAATAGGCTAATTCTGGTTCCAATCAAACTGCAATACTGAGCCAGAAAAAAATCACCCTTAGAGGTGGGACAAATTCTCCAGAAGCTTCCCAACGTTGTGAGGAGGCCCTGGGATGCATAACACAGGATTTTAACCAAAATTTCTGCAGCTGGGATTTCCATTCAATTCATCTTGAGACAAAAACCCTTCTAACACAAAGGGAAAGTACCTGGAATGGCCAACACTGTCTCAGAGAAGGTCAGCGTAAGTTCTTTTAGGTTAAATTCACATCAACTCATCACCACCTCCCCCTCACCTGAAGTTTCTCAATTTAGTTGGTTCAAGTAAGTACTATGAACTCTTAAAATCATACTTAGGCATTTCAACTTGAGGAGACCCTATTAGACCAAACAGGCTGGATAGCTCTCCTGAAAGTATTAATCATGGTATTTTTCTTTCTTTCTTTTCCTTTCCTTTCTTTCTTTCTCTTTTTCTCTTTCACTCTTTCTTTTTGAGGAAGATTAGCCCCGAGCTAACATCAGCTGCCATCCTCCTCTGTTTTTTTGCTGAGGAAGATTGACCCTAAGCTCATTTCTATGCCCACCTTCCTCTATTTTATATGTGGGACACCTGCCACAGCATGGCTTGACAAGCAGTGTATAGATCTGCACCCACGATCTGAACTGCCGAACCCCAGGCTACCGAAGCCGAGCACCCACACTTAACTGCTACGCCACCCAGCCGGCCCAATATTTTTCTTTTTTAAGACAAAGGCTTTGCTAAAAACAACAGCTCCTAAAAATGATGAAAGGCACAAATTTCTTCTAATCCAGAAGCTTCATTTCACCTGTCAGGTAATAGGAGACACTTTTCCTTTACACTTGGAATACTTCACCTCTATAAAACATTTTTGTGAGCAGCTTGATTTCATGCTGTGCAATGACCAATAACAGAAGCCTCAAAGCCAACTTCTATGAAAGGAGAACGCAGAGGTTAGTGTGTGTTATTGTATAGTTCTTTGCTTTTTATAAAGTTTGAAAGCTACCACAGTGGTCAGGAGGGGAAACTGAGGCTGAGATGATTACCCATCAGCCTCAGCTCCCTGGGAACAAGTGAAACTTGACCTGGACCATGTAAAGTCCTGTCCCAGGGTCATTCCGGCCTCTCTCCACATGAGGCTGTCTCTGGGCACTGCTTGTTCTAGAAGCGCAGGATGACAGAGGTGATGGTTGGGTTCCACCGACATGTAAACTGTTAACATACTGATCCAACAATTACCCAGGAGACACCTATGAGCTGAGGATACAAAAATGCACAAGTTAAAGGCAGAAGCCCACACTGTGTGGGAAAACAGGAATGCTCACATGTCGCCGACGGAAGGGCATCTGCCCACGTCTACAGACTCCCAGCCCTCTGCCCCTGGCAGCCCCTTCACACCCACACGGCAGGAAGCGGCACACGCGGACACTCACGGCAGCGTTCTGGGTCAAGGCTGGAAACACCCGAGTCTCCGCGACACAGAACAGGCCGAGGGACCCACAGCCACGCTCTGGACACCGTGTGGAGCAAACGACCATGCAGATCCTTGGAGCTGAGACGGAGGGAGCTGGAGTTTCCGTACAACGAAACCCCAGGCGCCAGAGTGCATATTGGGTGCTAACTTAGATGCAAGAAATAGGGGATGTCAGCACATCTATTCCTGTTTGCTTGCTTTTGCTTTAAAAAAATTATCAGTATTAACAACCAGGTTAAAAAAAAAACCCTATCTAATGGGGGAAGCAAGATTTTTCCGCATATGCCGGTTTCTACCGTTCTTATCACAAGCCCTTGTAAATACTGCCCATCGTTTAGGCGCCCTCGCGAGCTCCCAGCACAGCAGAGACGCGCAGGAAAGAGCTCGAGCGCAATACTCGGTGCTGCTTCCGAAGGAAGAGTCTGGAACGGCGAGGGCAGAGGGCGACCACACCCGTGCAGTGTGCCCGGTTCCCACCCCCGACCCACAAGCTGTGGGGACACGGCCCTGGGTGGCGCCCGGTCCCGGGGCTGCCGGTCAGGGACAAGGCCCTGGAGCCCCGCCGACCCAGAGCCAGAGCGACCCCCGCCAGCTGCACCTGCGCTCCCAACCCCTCCAGGTCCAACGCCACGCCCCTGACTGCGGCCAGCCACATCCTGATTGGCTGGCCGCGCACGTGACGGCCATTGGCTCTGATCGCTTCGCGGGCGGGCCCTAGACCAGGCCCCCAATCGCCATTGGACATTTTCCCGACGGGGGAAAGGGCTCTTTTGATTGGTCTTCCCTTTGGGCGGGAAGCTGCGGGGCTGGTGGCCATGCGGCAGGGGGAGCCCTGACGGGGAGGCCGCGCTGCCAGCTCTCGGTGCCCGAGCCCCATCCGTCCGTGAAAGGCAGGCTCCCCACGAGCAGCACCGGCCAGGAGAGACAGGGCCGGGCCTGTGAGAGGCTCTGCAGCCGGCAGCGTAGCCAACGCGGAGGGCTGTCAGCAGGCCCTCTCACTGCCAAGGCCAGCGTCCTGGGCTGGGACGAAGCTTCAAGCCTGGGCCTGTCAGGGGCAGACGTGTCACCGGACTCCTGCAAGTGCACGCGGGGCAGACCAGTGCTGGGTCCTGGGAGGAAGTGGCTGGGAAGGTGGACGAGGGAGGGAGGGGTACTTCCGCCTTTCGGGAGACTTCAGACACGTGAACGGGTCTTAAAGAAAGTATCGCGAGGTTTCCAAGCAGCACGAGGGCAGGGCGGGCTTGGGGGAGCTGTGGGAATCAGAGCGGCACGTGGACTGCGGTGGAGATGTGACACTGGCGGCTCTGGGCTGGGCTGGCGTGACGATGGCAGGACAAAGGATTTGGCTCCCCTGGGTGGGCGGAGGCCAGCAGGCAGCAGATGCAGGTCGGACTGGACCACTAGGGGGCATATGGCAGCGGGGGAGGATGGGGGCAGGAGACCCCCCCACGGGGTCATTGCAGGAAGCCAAAGAATTACCCACACCCCACACCTTGTTGAAAGAACAGAATTGCCAAGGTTCCCAAAGGGTGACTGATGCCCTCAGTTTACCACCCCCAGAATCCCCCCACTCCTGCTGCTGGTCCACAGGAGAATGTGTGTTTACCCTACAGAGGTAAAGGGAAAATGGAGGCACTATGGACAATTAGACCAGAGCAGTTTCCAGGCAGACATGACTCAGCATGTCCGCTGCAGGCAGCGCGAGCCCTGAAGGGTGTCTGTGAACACTCTTATGTAACCTCTGCTGGCTGTGTGCCACTTTTGTGTGAAAGTCATATAAAACCAGCTCCAGGAGTAGCCATTGGGCTCCCTCCCCCTGCTAGCCAAAGAGAATAAAGCATGTCTACATTGCCACGGGCTCTGCACATCTTTTTCCAACTCCCGGAGCCCTGTGGTCCAGTCCTTGTGATGCGGGCTCAGTGAGTCAAGGAGTCGAAAGAAAGATTTCTTGGACTCTCGAGGTCTGGCAGTAGTGCTCCTTTATTCAGAGAATAGCATGGGGACAGGACCCATGGGCAGTGAAGAGCTGCCATGTGTTGAGGGTTAGGGCTAAATTTATAAGGCATGGGTACGTGACTTATTTTTACTAGACAAGGGAAAGATAACGTAAAAAGTCATTAAATGGTATCAGTGCAGGTGGGGTCTGGTTATTGTGTGGTCGTATAACTTTAGATATGTATTGGGTCCTATAGATCAGCATGTAAGCCAGGATGCCCTGGGCTTCTCTCCCTGGGGCAGCCCTAATCCACCCCATAAAATCCATCGGGTCATATAGATCGGCCTGTAGGCAAGGACACCTTGGGTTTCTCTACCTGGGATAGCCCTGGTCCACATCACTTGGCTGTTTCCCTCCTGCATACAAGAGGAAAGAGTCCTTCTCCTGGCTCTTCTAAGCACGACCTGAATGGGCTAGAATTTTCATAGAGCAGGCAGCACCAAAAAGGAGTTAAATATAGAGAATATAAATATAAATTATAATAATTTACAAATATAAATTATATATCAATATATTAATAAATATAAAGTAAAATTTAAAAAAGAAACATAGATTCAAAATGTGGACTTCTTACCCTGCCTGCACAGCTAGGCCAATGGGCGCATGGGGTAATATTCTCAGTGGCAGGTCAAATGGTCTGGGTTTCAGCAACACAACCCCCACACGCACCCCTAGCTCCCCTTGGATCCAGTGGGACCAACTCTTCAGCTCCCCCTCCCCCCTTGCTCTGGCAGATTTCAGAGTGGGGTCTGGGGGTCAGAAGGGTCAGGCCGCTATCTGGGGCTTCCAGGGAGTGGTGTTTGGAGAACCAGACACAGGTCTCTCCCAGGGAGGCCCAACATAGTGGGTACGAGGAGCCGATCAGCCTCGGGCAGAGAGGCTACAGGATTGGGGGAGGGTGCACCTCTGCTCAGGGCTGGAGCAGGTGGGAACAGAGGTGACTGCCCTTGCCAGGGCTGGAGGACAAGAAGGAAGGGCTGGGAAACCAGTTCATGATGAGGTGTAGTGAGGATGATTGTTGAGAGGTAATATGGGGCTGCATGCTGGTGGGCTTTGAATGCTGGGCTTTGGGCTGAATTTGACCCTGGGGAGAATAGCAGACTAGGGAAGGGGACAGCATGAGGACAGAGGGGACTAAAGCTGCAGAGACAGACAAAAGTGGAGGAAAAGATAGCAATGAGGACTGACTTGGGAGAAATGTAAGACTTTTTTGTCCCATGCCCCCTCCCCAAAACAGCTCTCAGAAATGGGGGAGGCCTGGGCTACCTGAAATGAATGAACTGATTTGAGCAATCTCATTTGGATACTAGCAGAAAGGGGAACTCCAGAAGGCAGAAGGACATAGGGACATCTAGGTCATATGTGATGTGTAGACTCAGTGATTAAGAAGAGTTGGGGGAGTAACACCTTGACCTTGTTAACCTAAAAATAAAGAGCTGACATGAGAGGCAGAGAAGCGTTTATTTGGGGATCAAAGAATTACAATGTGAGGAGCACAGATTGAGGTAGAAGCCAACTGGTGTCCTGCTAGGGAGTGAAACTCAGGAACTTTTAAAGGCATAGGAGGGAGATTTGCATTACATAGAATGTTAATTGGGGTTGGCAGCAGAAAGCTAATCTTGGCTACAAATAATTGATTGTTAAGGCTCGCTAGAGGGAGGCAAAAGCCCATCACTGTGAGGAGCTGCCGGTTTCTTGCAGGTTACTCAGTTCAGAATTTCATGTTCTGCTCCATGCAGACGTGCATAGGAACCATCTCCTTCGTAGTGTCCCAGCTCCATTTTAAAGCCCTTAGACATGGGTGAATCCATTTTATTTCACATTTCATGTTTTATCTCTTTTGTTCAAGATCTTGTCTGAAAGCATCACTGGTCAACCATAGATTTCTTTAGTCACACAGCCCTGGAATGGACCTGTCCCAGAAAGTCATGTCCCATATCAAGGGAGGGGCGATATTTTTTCCCCAATGGTTATTCTGAGGAGTCAGTTTCATAAGGGTTAGGCCGCATTTGAGAAACAAGGAGGTGGTCAGGAAATGACCCTTAGGCAGTTTCTTTGCCTAGGAATTCATCTGGTCACCTGAAGGTATCACTTCTATACATTGAGTGACCATAATCTTGGTGTTTGTAGAATTTCTGGAGCAGATCTGAGTATCACTAACAAGGCTTAAATACAAGTACACACAGTACAATCCTAATAATCATCATAAACAACAGTTGAAGTCCTGGTCTCATCCAAGCACCTGTACCTGAAGGAAGCAGCTGAAAACACTGACAGGGAACCAGAGGGTGTCACTGAGAGACATTGGACCAGAGGCCCTGTGCTATTTTTATACTTTTTCCAAGTTCTAGCTCAATTTCACAAGAAGAGTTGCTCAGGTACAGCAGAAGGTGTTGTCAATGACACAGATGTCACCCTGTTTGGCAAGGAGATAATCAAGTGCCATTTGATTATCTAATACAACCTCTCTAGGGAATCCAGGGATCACTGGTGTCGAGCTAAGCCTCAAGCAGTAGAATTTGCTTGATTAGCTATGGTTAGGGAGACATTCTTTATCATCAGGTCATTATGGACAACATCAATCCAAGGGACAAAGCCTTTGGCAATGGTAATCAACAGAGAGTAGATGGGGTGTAAAATGGGGTCGCTAAGTCTTGCTGAGACCTATGAGATGGTGGTTGGATTTCTTCTTTAACAAGAACTTGAGATGAAATATTATGGTATCCTAAAGGCATTGTCCTGCCGTATGCCAGTTGTCCAGACATTCATAAGCCCATGATTCTCTGTAGTAAACACACACAAAGGTGTACAAAAGGGGCACTTAGAATGCAGTGCCTTCTAGTTCTGCAGCAGTGTCAGTGGTCGGGGCACATGTTAAGGTCCTTTCCAATGGGGCTCGAGGGCTGTCTTCCTCTGATGATGCTTCCAGAGTACCCAGTACCAGGTTCTACACTGTAACCAACAGGATCCTTTACACTGGAACCTGGGACAGCATCTTTAACCTGTTCGTGATGGGCTGGGGATAAGACAGTAGAGACTCACAGGAGCTGGTCACACTCACATAAGACAACAAGGGAGCAGCAGAAGGTTGTGGACCAACAGACACTGATCTGCTGGTGACTGTCCCATGTGGAGTTAGTCCATGTTTTCCAAAGAGGGCACTGGCAACAGTCAGCAAGGCTGAAGGGAATACCTTAGGCCAGGGGAGTCCAGTCCACAGTATGCAACAAACCTCAAGATAATTAACAGGACTAGAATCTAATGTCTACAAAGGTGCAAACAGGTTTTTTCTATGATTACTCTCAAAATTAAACTTTTGCCAAAGATAATCACAGTAAAACTAATTTTTTTATATTAAAAACTTGGCCTGATTATTTATACAAGTGAAAATAAGAATATACAGTGAGTGGTGCTGAATTCTGGAGAGATCAAGTAGGGAAAAAAGTGTTTCATCTTTGCTCACAAAGGTATGTTTTACCAAATTGTTGATAGCTTAACAGAAAAGATTTCTTTAAATCTGGAAAAACAAATATTAGAACATCCTCCTCAGTTCGTGTAGTCCCTAGTAATTAATACTTGTTCTGCTGGTATTCAGTTTTTCCATTAATTTTCCTGACTTTGCCTGATGATTGAGAGTGATAGGGACAGTGAGAATCCTAAGAAGTTTGCACATTTTCCTTAAGGTTTGTATTGTTTTCCCAGTGAAGTGGGTGCCTCAATAACTGGAGATTGTGGAAAGTACATCCCAAGTGGGAAGCATGTGTTCTAGCAGTTTCTCTGCCATTGTGAGAGCATCAGCTTTGTGACAAGGGAAAGGCTTTAACCCATCCAGGAAACACAGACAGCAACAAGAACATATTGATGAGCCATAGGAAGTGGCAGCTGAATGAAGTCCAGCTGCAGGTGCTCAAAGGACGCCAGGAAGGAGTTCTGAGGCCTCTGGGACAGAATAGTTTTTCCCGTAGTGGGTGAAGGAATGTAACGACTGAAAAATGCAATTTGCCAGAGAGCTGGGAAAAGCCCAGCAGCCAGTCTTGGATTTTCCATAGTCCTGACTGTTGAATTTACAGCCACTGTTTACCCACCTTCATTTCTCTGCTTCAGGAGCAGACTGTTGTCATGTTATAAGGACATGAAGATGGCAAAAGTCTGGCAATGAGGTGAAACTGGCAGAGTTAGCCACTGATGATTAAGTAGCTAGGAGCTAAAGTTTTTTTCCTTTTTGCAATTAGTGGTGATAGCTTTTAGCTGTTGAACCCACCCATTGTTCACTGCTGTTCAGACAATATGCTCTCTGACTCCCACTAGGTTCCTGTAGATAACATCTCCCTGGAGCCTGGGTCACCATGGAAATGGGTGTGTGAGCTGTTTTTCAGGAACTAGAACTCCTTGTCCACTTCAGGCCTATTAAGTCCACCAACTCATCACCTGGGCCCACGCAGATGTCTGATAGGTGACCTTTTGATGTCAAGAGGCTAAAAACTCCACCCTCAGATCCTGCTCATGCTGCCATTTTGTGAGCACGTGTCCTATGAAGAGGCATAGAGTCTGACTACGCTTGCACAGATCATCAATTACCTTGCCTCTCCTCCCCTCCAGTCACCTGTCTCCACATTTCAGACAACCTGCCCCCCATCCCATAAATGTCCCTGAGTCCCTGTTTTCAGGGAAGTGAATTTGAGGCTCCTGCTCTCACTTCCTTGCATGGCTGCCTTGTGATTAGACCCTCTCTCTGCTGCAATCTCATTGTCTCGGCGTTTGACTTTCTGGGCAGTGGGCAGAAATGAACCTGGTTCGGTAACAGAGGGACTATTGTTTGCAGAAGCAAAATCGACTTCATCCACTTGGCCAATCATTATACATTCTGTTGTTGCTGCCTTTACCTTAAAATCAGGTAGGGAGCTCTCCTGACATTTAGTCTGAACCTCAATTTGGATGACAGACAACATTTTACCCCAGGACATGTTAGACTCCCAGGATTTTCACATAATTTCTGGAACTCTTATAACATATACTTGTAAAGACATAACATAAAGAAGGCTTAATGTTATTTCTTATTTGCCAATGCTTCCCATGTAATTTAACATATTAGATAAGTCTAATTAGTTTAATCTCTCTTTTTATAAGGAGAGAAAATGAATCTTTTGAGATGTTTCAGGAATCCTCTGAAAAATACCAATGTTAACTAAGGGTCAAAAAAAGACTTCATTTAGAATATGATTTGGTTATATTTGTAAAAAATATCAAATAAAGTCTTAAAATACTTGCCTAAATGGGATCACAGATCTTTATGAAACTTAATATTTAATTATCTGTTTAACCAAGGGGACAAAAAGATTTTGAAGACAAATATGGAAGGTTACATAGCTGCAAAAACTTAGCTCTCTGTAATAGGAAAAACTCAGCTCTTAACATAGAGCACAGGAAATAATTTTGATAAAACATAACATCCCCGCCTTTTAGGCAGATTGCTGAAAATAAAGAAAAACTTTTCATAATCTCTTTATCAAGAGTAGATTAAAGGCCCAAGAAACCTTCTCCTTATAACAAAAACAGAGAAAAAACAAATTCTCATTTTGCAACAGCTTATTTTTTATATTAAAGCTCATTTGCTTAATTAAATTGATTCCAATCTCAGCCAGCTCAACTATGCACAAAAACTCTTTTCTCAGCATTCCTCTTCCACAAACTATCTTTTATACATTCAGAATTTTTACTTTCTTCTTTCCCATAACCACTTTTAATTTAGGACAAGTTTACTTTCTTGACAAAAAGGTATAACCCTCTTTCACTGAAAATATGCATTTTCTCACAGCACAATTTTTTAATGTGGCACAAGATGTTTTTACTAATAGACCCAAACATCTTTCAGTTTTTCTGGATTAAGAAGGCAAAAGTAGATAAGCCCCTGTGCAGTAATTAACATTTTCCTATTTTAGCTTATCTGGAGATCTGTTTTATCTTTTGAAGATATTCAGTTAATTTTCCATCATTCACTTTCATTTAGCAAAACTCTAAGGTTTCAAGTTACCAAAAGATTTGGGGAAGCTACTTTAAAGTACACCGTAAAACACAGTTATCTTACTTAAAAACTCTTATTTCACTAACATCTAAGTAGTTCACTTATTCTTAACAATCATACTTATATTATTCAGAAAAATTTCATGAGATTAAAGCAGCTAGCTATCATTTTAAGTTAATATTTTCTGGCTGCAAATCTTATAACAGTGATAGCATCAGCTTATTAGATTAATAACCTAGATAGAATAAAAGTTATATGTTTCCATTACACCGGTGATGGGGTTCAGGGCAGGCCATCCCAAGATGTGTCACTCTGGTATGCAGATTATTTTGAGCTGAAGAAAATAAAGGCTCAGAAGACTCAGGAAGAACATTTGACCCTCCCCCAACTGCCTAAAAGAGCTTAACATGGAAGACCTGTTCCAGGAAGGAGCTAATACCACAAGATAGCTATAGGATAATGTAAAATAGCTGTGACAGAAAGGCACCAACAAGCCCATTTTTGCCCCAGCAAAGCTTATTTAACAAACATTTGCATTTCCATCTCCATGTAAGTTTTCTTCTTCTCCTCTGACGTGCCAGATCACTACCCCCAACATCCTCCTCTGTCTTTAGCTGAAGATGATATTTGAGGTGGCAGCTTTGGCAACTTGGGAGAATTGCTCAGTTTTCCTGGGTTTCTCCCATGTATACCTGTTATCAAACTTACTCTGATTTTCTCCTGCTAATCTGCCTTTTCAATTATCTGGCCAGCCATAAGAACCTCAGGGAAAAGGGGGGGATTCTCCCTCTTCCCCTACAGTTTTGGCACAGTTGGCAGGATCCCCACTGGCTGACCAGTTGCCTTCTCTGGCTGGAAGAACCGCTTTCTCCCTGGGACCACTGCACGTGAGGAGATCCTGGGTCATCTGTTGAAAGCCAGCAAAAGGTAAGATTTCTGACTATGTCAGCCTCCCAGAATCTCTATCTGCAGGGTCCAGTGGAAGCAAGCGGTGAGAATTTTTTCTCAGCCAAATTTAGATTGGCAGGAGAAAATATTTGGGAAACTGATTTCTTGTGCTTTTAGTCACTAGTAAATTTGGTGGAGTACTCTTTTCTTTATCGATCGTTTTCCCCCCAGAGATAGTCACTGTTTTTTTTTCTTTCATCACTATCCTTCGTGTTGTATGTCATAAGGAAATACCATAGGGTAGGATGCAGGCATAGGCCCTATAAGCCTGTTGTCCAGCCCAGCCCCATAGGCTGGAGAGTTTGCGGTCTCACCAGACTGGCATCTAGTTAGACAAATTTAGCTGTGGGTTAATATGCTCATGCAGTGAAAGCTATTGCTGAAGACATCTTGGAAGCCAAAAAGCCTGCAAATTTGGTGAGCACAGGTTGAGCAGTTAAGAGCTATTAGGATGTTCACCACCTCAAGAAGTCTCCCATGAAAGATAAATTGGGCACAGGATGGGGTGGATGACACAGGTCCCCCACCAACTTCAAGAAAATGTCTGTGTGGTGATGAGGTACTCTGTAAAACCACACACATTCCCCAACCCCATGGCACCTCTCTCCTAGGTATTAATTTGGCTCCAAGAGACCCAAAGCTTAGCTAAAGCAGTAATTATGCATATAAGAATAAAAATGAATGAGGTTTTTCCTTCCATCTTGTTCTATGTCCTGAAAACTTGGCTTCTTGACCAGTGAGAAAATTCTCCTCGGCCTCCAACCTGAGGAAGGTGCATTTACTGGGGTGCACTTGTAGCCAGTCAAATAGACTGGAATTCCAAGCTGTCTCTGTCTCGCTGTTCCAAGCTCTCAGGGCAATTTGTCACAAAGGGTCCAGTCTATAAGGGCTTTGTCATCTTAACCTTTGTTTCTTGATAGTGCTAGAAGAAAATCCCCTTCACAGGTTAGCAGGTCTGTGACTGGAGGCATCCCATGCTCTCATGGGAGACTTCAGACACCGTTTTCACTGTACCATCCTTGCTGCCTGTGCAACGAAGGTCTTTACTTTCTCTGTTTTGAGGAGTGAACTTTTTGGATCATGGGGGTTACATCATCTACGCTTTCTCCAAGGATGCCTCTTGTATCCATGGGAAAGATGTATTATAAGCCTGGACAGTTGTCTCTGGATCTTTCCTTAAAAAGGCTCATTGCATTGAGTCACTATTGGAATAAATGCAAATGGAGATCCCACACCCCAATGGCCAGATGATGAATCTTTTGAATTAGAACAACTTCTATATGTGAAAACTATTTTATAAAGCTCTCATAACAAGCAGCTGCTTTATTGGTATTTATGGGAAGATCAAATTGAAAAGAAAACCCCCCAGTTACAATGGTTAGCGTGGGGGATTGGAATTGGCCACCTCAAGATATGTCTCTTTGGCATGAGGATTATTTTGGGTTAGTTACTTTAAAAACTGCAGACGTGAGAGAAACTCTGAAAAGTAAGAGTTACCATTTGTTAAGAGACATTTACATTTGTAAAGAGAAATCTCCATCTGTAAAGGTGTCTCCCTCTCTGTAGACAGTTTTCTCTAGAAACTCTCATTGATGTGGAAGGCAAGGAGTTAAATCTGCATAATAACCTTACTCTTGTTTACTGTACTTTTCTGGTAATCTCCCATAACTGACTCCAACCACGCCCAATATCCTCCTTTGTCTTTAGCTGAGGATGGTATTTAAGGTGAGAGCTTCTGCCATTTTGGTGAGTTACTTCGTTTGCCTGAGTCTCTCCCACATGTACACATTATAAGGCTTTGTTTAATTTTCTCCTGTTATTCTGTCTCATGTCAATTTAATTCATTGTCTGGCCAGAAGGACTCAGAGCAGGTAGAGGAAATGTCTTCCTACCCTACACTAGTCTTAGAGAATCCCTTAATAAAATGAAAGAACAGAAGTCCAACTTGGAACAAAGATTAAAAAGCAAATTGAATGGAAATTCCCCTTCTCCTCCCTCCTCTGCTCCCCTGTACCCCCAGCTCCCTGTCCCTGACTCCCCAGGAGGTCTGGAGTGTCTCTGGGCCCCTGGTTTCAACTCCCCTTCTCAGGAGTTAGCTCCTCAGTCAGTTCCCTTAGATGCTAAAACCACAACTTCTCCAGACAGCATCCATCTGCCATCTTCACTGCCCTCTCTTTAGAAGACTCACAGGGGGCCCTCAGGCCTGACCTCCAAGATGGGGGCACACAGGTCACTGATGTAAATGCTGAAAGCCAGGAAGTGAATTCAGTGGAAGGAGCCAGGAAAGGCAGGAAGGTTCATTTTACTGTCCCTTACTATTTCTCTTGCTTTCTAGGGCTCTGTCATCAGGTTCTGCTGGCATCAGGCAGTCCATGCAGGGTCCACTGTGGATGTGCCCTGGACCTCCACTGCACACAGTTCATGTCCCCTGGACACAGCCGGTCTATTAAATTATAAACCTCTCCTTTCTCCATGGTCAGAAGATCCCACTTAATTTAGAGAGGACTCAGAAAGGTCAGTGGCTATTCATAACCCCACCCACGGAGATTGTGGCTGGCTGCTAAGGGGGTTCTTCCAGCCCAGGATTACACTGTAGTTATCAGACAGGCCAGGGGGCCCACTGGAGGAAACCCCCTCACAGGGGAAATAGAGGGCCAGACCGTCTCCCAGGCCCTCCTGCAAATGACCAGGAAGTGGCTCTGCTCGAGGCTGACCCTCAAGGATGAGTAGGAGCCATTTTAGAGGTATTTCCTCCTAAAGGTAAATGGTCAAAAGTTGAATTATGCACTCAGAATGAGGGGGAACATTCAAAGCCTTTGTGAACATTTAATACAAACTTTGCAAAGGTGAAGTGCGTTAAACCTGGAAGCCCCAAAACATAGGAATTTCCTGATTATGTCTTTGCTGGAAATTTTTTTCCTGATAGAAAATAACAACTTCAAAATAACGTGGTTGGTTGGTCAGGGCAGCCATTAAGTGTAATAGTGGAGGCTTCTACACAGTTCTTTGAAAATAGTCGGCAGGAAAGCAAAAGACAAAAAGAATTAAGAGCATCTTTGCTCATTTTACAGCTTGAATCTTAAGAGAAGCAAAAATGTAACTGTGAGAGGAAACTGAAGCCCATTCAGAGGGCTCCCTATTTGCCTCCAGACACTTGCAGGTCTCGCAGGAAACCAGGGCATTGGAGAGAGATCCTCCTGCTCTTAAGAGAAGGGGAAGTTGGAAAAATAACCCCCTTGGCCCAGCAGCCCCAGAAGGCTCACTTTTCTCCTCCTGAGGGCATTTCCCCCTTAAATGATGGAGTCAGCTGATCCTCAGTCACTACCCTGAGCCACCATTAAACTGGATCAAGAAGCAGATTTAAGAGACACTGGTGTGACTTTCTCTACTCTCCCTTCAGAGGGTTGATCTCTACCCGTCCCCTCTGATTCTGTTCAAGCTGTCAGAGTCTCTGGGCAGCCTCTTTCATGCCCCAGATCCAGCCCACTCCCACATCTTTAGCCCCTTAACACTCACCCTGCCTCTCTAGTCTCCCACTGCTCACCAGCAAACCTCTTTAGCAGAGATTTGTTATGTAAATTCAATGCCACTAGAAATTGTAATGAGAAAGGTGTCTTTATCTACTTGCCCTCTGACTAAACCCTAACTCTTCCACTTTCCTTTCTAGAAACTCATCCTGATTTAAATTCTTCTGAAGAGGATGAGTCTTTGAAAGATGTCCCCATTAGTCTCTGGGCTACACACGCAAATGAAGTAGAATTCTTACTGAGTGCAGAACCCGTGCACATTACTTGGAAATAGAATAAACTGTTTTCATCAGTAGCCCATTACCCACTCTCCAGAGATGCAGAGTGAGGAATTGAACCTCTAACAGACCCCCTTCTGCAAGAGGGTGGACTAATTCTTACTTCCTCACCCTGTAACACCCAATCTTCCCAGTGAAAAAAGAAGCTGAGTTTGACGTTTGACTAAGACGGGAACCAAATCCATGGATCTGTACAAGCCCTCAGAGCCATGAAGTCTTGTATTCCTCTGCATCCTTGGCCCCTGATCCAGCTGTCATCCTGAGCTCGGTTCCTGCTGGTGCAACCTGGGTGGCAGGAGTTGACCTTGCTCGGCTCTCTTGTCAATCCCACTGCAACCTGACCCACAAGTTTGTTCTGCGTTTATGTCTAAAGGGAGGCCATTCACATGGACTCCCCTTCCTCAGGGATATTGTGAGTCCCCCTCATATTGTCCCCAATCCTACAGCCCACCTGGATTCTGTAGCCTTCACACAAGGCTCTGCTCCTGTTCAGTATGTGGATGACCTTCTACTCTGTAATCAGAGTAAACAGGGAGCCCTTACAGACCCCTCACTCTCCTGAAGGCATGAGCTGCTTGAGGCCATAAAGCCTCCAGATCTGAACCTCAGTGGGTGCAGACGACTGGGACCTACTTGGGGCAGGAGCCATGGCAAGGCATTCAACAGCTCACCCCAAATGCCTTGAGTCTGTTTTGTCCACCCCTCTCCCAAAAATGAAGAAACAGCTACGTAAGCATCTAGGGGCAACTGGTTACTGCCCCAGTGGATTCCTGATGTTGCAGCCGTTGCTAACCCTCTGTGTGCTCTTCTCCCAGACATCACCCCACAGCCTATTTCCTGGTCTTCAGAGCCATTAAATTCCTGTGAAACCTTAAAATTAGCTTTGTCCACACCCTCGGCTCCCAGCTTGCCTAATTTTGACAAACCTTTTTATCTATACTGCCATGAAAATAATGGAATTGCTGCCCGAATTCTAGGACAGTCTTTTGCCCCTCAGGCTTGTCCTATAGCATATTTCTCATGCCAGCTAGACCCTGTGGTGTCACGTATGCCCCATGCTTACGTGTGGTGGCCACAGCTGCTACCCAGATTGACAAAGCCAGTACTCTAACATTAGGCTCTCCCATTCTCCTCTGTGTTTCCAGGCTGTGTCTGCCTTTTTGCAAGTTCATGGAACACAACACCTCTCTACATGGCCACAGACCACCTATGAGCAGGCTCTTTTAACTAACCCTTCCATCATCTTACATCCTTATAACACTTTAAATTCAGCCACCTTATTACCCCTCCCTGATTATGGAGAGCCCCACTCCATCCCACATGATTACCCTGCAACTGCAGAAATGGTCTCAAAGCCATAAGAGGTTATCTTGGACATCTCTGTAGACAATCCAGACTTATCTCTGTTTTGTGATGTTTCCTGTAAATGGAATTTCTGGGGACACATAATATAACTGGTTATGCCACAGTTTCCCCACATGCGTGCTCGAAGCTTGTTCCTTGCCCACTGTAAAATCACCCAAGCTGCTGGATCATAGCTCTCGCTAGAGCCTGCACATGAGCAAAAGGGAAAACTGCCACTCTGTACATGGACTCCACATATGCTTTTGGAGTCTGCCATGCTGTGGGCACAATTTGGAAATCCTCTGGAGTCTTAACTTCCACAGGAACTCCTATTGCTAGTGGTCACTTAATAGCAGTCTTATTACAAGCTATTTACCTCCCTTCTAATATTACCATTGTTCATTGTTCAGCCCATACTAAGGAGACTGATACTCTATCTTTAGGAAATGACAGGGCTGACAGAGCTGCTAAACACACAGCTCACAACAGACCCTCTTAGCCTTTTTCCACCCAATTTTTAAACCTACCTTTGTCTCTGACTCATGTTATCAGGCAAATGCCTTACAATCTGAAAAAGACAATTGATTACAAAAGGGTGCCAAACAATTCTCAGATGGATCATACCTTGGGCCAAATGGACTTCCTGTAGCTCCATTTCTTCTGACTTTTTGGCTTGCACTTATCTCCCTGCAAATGGGACATATGTGCAGATGGGGGACAGTTAAGGAACTAAAAGATAATTGGTTTTGCCTTGGTATCCGTAACATTTCTGATTCAATTATTTCCCAGTGCAATACTTGAAAATCTCACCAAGTTTCTGGAGAAATCCGTGTGCCCCAGGAAGTCCTCCCAGGCCCTCACTGCCCTGTGCCGTGCTCCATATGGACTTTACAGCCTTGCCCCAGCTTTAGGCTGTCCTCACTGTTTGGTGATTGTCTGCATGGTTAGTGGATGCGCTGAGTGCTATCCAACTAGACGTGCAGAGGCCACAACAGTGGGACAGAAGTTAACAACTGCGATTGTTCCTTGTTCTGGCTTCCTTTACGGATTGAAGCAGAGCGAGGAGCTCACTGTGCAGCAGAGGTAACCACTTGCTTGAAGAAACTCTGGGGTACTTGTTGAAATTTCATGCAACATATCACCGTCAGTCATCAGGGCAACTGAAACTTAAAAATCTAGCCGTCAAAAGGACTTTAGGAAGGTCTGTCAAGAAACTGCACTTAAATGGCCAGAAGCTCTGCCATTGGCCCGTATAAAGATCTGGAATACTCCGAATAGGAGATGGGAATTGACTCCTTTTGAAATAGTTTTTGGATGCCTGATACCTACTAACATCTCTAATGCTTCCCTTCCTGGATTAAGTGAATATTATGGAAACTTAAGTGAATAATTTGATGCTATGACTAGCTATAGACAAAAATTAATAGTCTACTTCAAGCATATGGTCAACAGGTAAAAGAGGCATGGCTCCCACCTGCTGACAAGCCTTGCCCTCCCTTTGGACCAGGAGATTGGATGTACATCCAGAGCTTTAGAAGAAAGCATGCACTGTCGCTTCACTGGGGAGGGTGTTATGAAGTCCTATTGACCACCTACACTGCCATCAATATAAAGGAAAAATCTTCCTGGATCCTTGCAAGCCACCTCAAAATAGACCCAGATCATTGCTCTCTAGACAACTGAGAGACAGTCCCACAGGTGACTTTAAACAAGATTTTCAAGGCCACTACCCAGGCCCTGGAAGTGGCAGGCCTCACAGAGTAGACAGCTTTTCCCAAGATCATGGATCAAGAAATCTCGCTTTCAACTTTGTTCTCCTCTTTGCTTTTAAAACTCCCTACACACACACATACACACACACACACAAACTATTAGCAAATATATATATTTCTTTTACTCATTTATTAGAAGGCTGGCTGGAGAGCTCTGGTCTCTATCTGTCCACTCTCCCTCTCTAAGTCTCCACTATGGGCTCTTTCCAAGCTGTGTCTTGCTCTCACTAACCCTCTCTTTCTCAACAGGCTAAGCACAGACCCAACTCTGCCTTATGCCAGTTTACCAAACCCTGACCACGCTAACCAATCGATATGACTGTGGTTATGTCAACAGCTATAGAGCACAGAAGAACTTGAACAAGTCTCTGTTCCTGCTGATGTGAACACCTGGTGGACTAAGTACGGAAGATGGATGAACAACAGGGTATGGTGCCCACGACAAGGAAGACGTCACTTTGCCTCTTCTCCTGGCAAGTCATTTGGTCCCCAAAAGACCTCTATAGAAGCTCCAGCACTGTCCTTTGCCCAGATAAAGACAATAGGTGAAGATTATTCCCTTTGCACTGAAAGTAAACATGACACTGGACCTTTCCTGGGTGACACAGCAGGACAATATTGCGATCAAACTCTGTGGTTTGATTCCACAGGTGGCATGTTCAAACCTCTCAAGGAAATTGTAAGTGACTCTAATACTAATCCCTTTGGCACAAACACTTGCGAAATCACCAAAGTTTCTGGATGGCTTGTGAGACTCCCTTGTCCAACTTGGGGTAGTGCAGCTGCCCTCATGATTAAGCTGCCCAATACCATTAACTATATATGGGTGGATCCCAACTCTGGACTCACTTGGTCAGGTGACAGAACTAGGCTTTATAGCTGCCAAAATGAGGCTGCAGCCCTCCTGTACCAGCTATTCTGCATCTGTTCTGCTCCCCCAGGTTGACAGGAACACATAGAAAATGGAGATGTTTAGGCACTAATAGTACCAGTGGTAAAGGCCATAGAATACTCTAAACCCTGGGGACTACAGGTTCGGTTCTAACCTTGTCTGTAAACCACATTGGTCTTTTTATTTTATGTGGCAACAAAGTATAGAAAAGGTTCCCAGCTAATTGGTCAGGACGATGTGGACTTGGACACCTGGCTCCTTCTGTCATCAGATGCTTCACTCTAGATGCCAGCCACATTGCAAACTTGGGTTCCTTTGTTCATAAGATTGTGACACATAAGTGAGCCAGTCAAGAAAATGGAGAATCTGCTTGTGTGTCACAACTCCAAGTTCTTTTCAGCATCAAGAGTCTTATTCCCTAGCTTTGGAGATTACAAGTTGGAAAAGAAGATCTTAAATCTCTCCATGGTGATGGAACAAGAGTTCACCACCACCAGGCAAACTTTGAAATACTCCAGTTGGAGATTAACAGCCTAGCCTCTGTGGTCCCCCACAATCAAAGTGCTGTGGACACTGACCGCTCAGCAAGGAGGATTTTGTGCCATCATCAGTGAAAAATGTTGCTTTATGTGAATCAAACAGGGCAAGTAGTAAGTAACTTACATCCGTTAAAAGAGAAGATTAGCATTTTCCATCAGATGAATGAAACTCACCCATTTTATTGGACTGACTTATTCCCGGGATGGGGGAACTGACTTAATGGAATGTGGGGAAATGTGCTATGATTGTTCTTTTCTGAGTGTTCATCCTCATTCTAATCCATGTTCTTTTCTCTGTTTTCAGATTTCTTACCAGTCAGCTACTAACTCGATTTCTCTCTCCGCAGTCACCAGCTCAGCCTTTAATATGTGAAACTTCCAGGGTAGATTCAGAGGAGGGAACTGATGTGGTTCAGGGCAGGCCACCCCAAGATGCACCACCCCACTCTGGTATGTGGATTATTTCGAGCTGAAGACAATCAAGGGTCAGAAGACTCAGGAAAAACAGTTTACCTTCCGCCAACCCGCCTAAAACAATTTAACGTGGAAGGCCTGTTCCAGGAAGGAGCTAATACCACAAGCTAGCTATAGTATAATGTAAAATAGGTGTGAAAGAAAGGCACCAACATGCCCATTTTTGACCCAGCAAACCTTGTTTGATAAACATTTGCATTTCCATCTCCATGTAAGTTGTCTTCCTCCCCTCTGAAATGCCAAATCACTACCCCCAACATCCTCCTTTGTCTTTAGCTGAATATGATATTTAAGGTGGCAGCTTCCACCTCTTGAGTGAATTACTCATTTTTCCTGGGTTTCTCCTCTATATACTTGTTATTAAATATTATTTGATTTTCTCCTGCTACCCTGCTTTTTGAAATTATTTGACCAGCCATAAGAACCTTAGAGAAAAAGGTGGTGGAATTCTCTGTCTTCTCCTATACCAGTGCTGATAACTCTGAAAACATGCCTATTTAATTAAACCAACAAACTGAAATAAGCTTTTATTGACCAAATATTATTTTATATCATGTTAACTAGAAAAATATTTGGGTTGGTTTCTATTATATTTAGAAATAATTTATATTAACTCTTACTTAAGTTCATTAAAGAGAACTCTTTTGTTAAATTGAGGTCATAATAGTTTATAACATTGTGAAATTTCAGTTGTACATTATTATTTGTCAGTCACCATATAAGTGCACCCATTCACCCCTTGTGCCACCCCCAAGCCCCTTCCGCCTGTAACCACTAATCTGTTCTCTTTGTCCATGTGTTTGTTTATCTCCCACGTGACTGAAATCATACAGTGTTAGTCTTTCTCTATCTGGCTTATTTCACTTAGCATAATACCTAAGGTCCATCCATGTTGTTGTGAATATGTACATCTTCTTATCCAATCATCAGTTGATGGGCACTTGGGTTGCTCTCAAATCATGGCTATTGTGAATAATGCTGCAATGAACATAGGAGTGTATTAAGACTTTGAATTGTTGATTTCAAGTTCTTTGGATAAATACCCAGTAGTGTGATAGCTGGGTCATATGGTATTTCCATTTCTAGTTTTTTGAGGAATCTCCATACTGTTTTCCATAGTGGCTGCACCACTTTGCATTCCCTCCAGCAGTGTAGGAGGGTTCCCTTTTCTCCACAACCTCTCTAACATTCATTATTTTTGTCTTGGTAGTTATAACCATTCTGACAGGTGTGAGGTAATATGTCATTGTAGTTTTGATTTGCATTTCCCTGATGATTAGTGATGTTGAGCATCATTTCATGTGTCTATTGTCCATCTTTATATCTTCTTTAGAAAAATGTTCATATCCTCTGCTCATTTTTTATTGGGTTTTTCTTGTTGTTGAGTTGTGTGAGTTCTTTATATATTTTGGAGATTAACCCCTTGTAGGATATATGATTTGCAAATATTTTCTCCCAGTTGGTGGGTTGCCTTTGCGTTTTGTGCCTAGTTTCCTTTGCCTTGCAGAAGCTATTTAGTTTGATGAAATCCCAATTGTTTATTTTTTCTTTTGTTTCTCTTGTCCGAGTAGACATGGTATTCGAAAAGATCCTTCTAAAACCAGTGTTCAGGAAAGTACCGCCTATATTTATTCTAGAAATTTTATGGTTTCAGGTATTACCTTAAAGTCTTTGATCCATTTTCAGTTTATTTTTGTGTAGGGTGAAAGATAATGGTCTACTTTCCTTCTTTTGCATGTGACTGTCCAGTTTTCCCAACACCGTTTATTGAAGAGACTTTCCTTTCTCCATTGTATGTTCTTAGCTCCTTTGTTGAACATTACCGTCCGTAGATGTGTGATTTTATTTCTGGACTTTCAATTCTTTTCCATCGATCTGTGGCCTGTTTTTGTACCAGTACCATGCTGTTTTGATTACTGTGGCTTTGTAGTATGTTTTGAAGTCAGGGATTGTGATGCCTCCAGTTTTGTTCTTTTTTCTCAGGATTGCTTTAGCAATTTGGGGTCATCTCTTGTCCTGTATGAATTTTAGGATTCTATGTTCTATTTTGGTGAAGAATGTCATTGGGATTCTGATTGGGATTCCATTGAATCTGTAGATTGCTTTCGGTAGTATGGACATTTTAACTATATTTATTTTTCCAATCCATGTGCATGGAATATCTTTCCATTTCTTTACATCTTCGTCGATTTATTCAATAATGTCTTATCATTTACATTGTAAAGGTCTTTCAGCTCCAAGGTTAAATTTATTCCTAGATATTTTATTCATTTCGTTGTGATTGTATATGGGATTGTATTCTTGAATTCTCTTTCTGGTAGTTCATTATTAGCTTATAGAAATGAAACTGATTTTTGTAAGTTGATTTTGTACCCTGAAACTTTGCTGTAGTTGTTGATTATTTCGAATTGTTTTCTGATAGATTCTTTAGGGTTTCCTATATATAAAATCATGTCATCTGCTGACAGTGAGAGTTTCACTTCTTCATTGCCTATTTGGATTCCTTTTATTTCTTTTTCTTGCCTCATTGCTCTGGCCAAAACCTCCAGTACTATGTCGAATGAGTGGTGAGAG
Source organism: Equus caballus (assembly GCF_041296265.1). Classification (NCBI taxonomy): domain Eukaryota; kingdom Metazoa; phylum Chordata; class Mammalia; order Perissodactyla; family Equidae; genus Equus; species Equus caballus. Next base: position 3,390,361 of record NC_091691.1, on the reverse strand, counting down.
TGGGCACCCTTGTCTTGTTTCTGTTCTCAGAGGGCTAGCATTCAGTTTTTTCCAGTTGAATATAATGTTGGGTGTGGGTTTCTTATATCTGGCCTTTATTATGTTGAGGTACTTTCCTTCTATACCCATTTTGTTAAGAGGTTTTTTTTTATCATAAATTGATGTTGGATCCTGTCAAATTCATTCTCTGCATCTATTGAGATGATCATGTGATTTTTGTTCCTCATTTTGTTAATGTGGTGTACAACGTTGATTGGTTTGTGGATGTTAAACCATTCCTGTGTTCCTGGTACAAATTCCACTTGACCGTGATGTATGATATTTTCAATATATTGCTGCATTCAGCTGGCCAATATTTTCTTGAGGATTTTGCATCCATGTTCATCAGCAATATTGACCTGTGATTTTCCTTCTTTGTGTTGTCCTTCTCTAGCTTTGGTATTAGGGTGATGTTGACCTCATAGAATGTGTTAAGAAGTGTTCCATTTTCCTCAATTTTTTTGAATAGTTTGAAGAGAGATAGGTATTAAATCTTCTTTGAATGTTTGGTAGAATTCTCAAGAGAAGACATCTGGTCCTGGACTTTTACTTTTGGGGAGGTTTTTGATTACTGTTTCAATCTTTTTACTTGTGATTGATCTATTCAGATTCTCTATTTCTTCTTTATACAGTTTTGGGAGGTTGTAAGAGTCTAAGAATTCGTCCATTTCTTCTAGATTGTCCAATTTGTTAGACATATATGTTGGCATATAATTTTTCATGCTATTCTCTTATAGTCCTTTGTATTTCTGTGGTATCTGTTGTAATTTCTCTTTGACTTTTAAATTTTTTATTTGAGCCTTCTCCCTTTTTTTCTTAGTGAGTCTGGCTAAGGATTTGTCAGTTTTGTTTATCTTCTCAAAGAACCAGCTTTTTGTTTCATTGATCCTTTCTACTGTTTTTTGTTTGTTTGTTTCAATTTCCTTTATTTCTGCTCTAATTTTTATTATTTCCCTCCTTCTACTGACTTTGGGCTTTGTTTGTTCTTTTTCTAGTTCTGTTAGGCTCACCATCTAATGCTCCTGAGTTTCTTCTTAACAAATTTTAATTTAGCAAAGTCACAACACCTAATAAAGGCATACCTCCTTTTATTGAGATTTACAGATATTACTTTATTATTGTTATTCTTTTTTACCAATTTAAGGTGTAGGGGAATAAGGAGAATTCTCTCCCTTTTCCTCTTCTGGTTCTTATGGCTGGTCAAATAATTTAAAATGATCTAAGGCAGGTTAGCAGGAGAAAATCAAAGTTCAATATGTGTATGTGGGGAATTCACATAGCATGAAGAATTCCAAAGAGAGCTAGGAAAAATGAGGTATACGTGTCCTTCTGGACTAAGGACAGGGAGAAAGAGGTCTGAAACTTGAAAAGCAGAGAAGGCAATTTACAAGAAGGTGAAAAGACTTCATATGTGGTAAACAAATGTTTCCATTGTCCCATCTATAAACAATGGGATGGAAAGAGATCTTTTGATAAAAGGTCCCTTGCTAGATGCCTTCCTGCCCCCCACATCTAGAATTATCCACGGTAAGAGCTCCTCCTGGGACAGGACCTTCCAGCTTAAATTCTTTTAGTCAATTAAGGGGGAAGGTCAAATGTTCTTCTGGAGTCTTCTCAGCCTTGACTATCTTCAGCTTGAAATAATCTGCACACCAGAGTGGGACATCTTGGGGTGGCCTGCCCTGAACCCCATCAGTTCCCTCCTCTGAAACTTCCTTGGAAGGTTCACATATTAAATGCTGAGCTGGTGACTGTGGAGAGAGAAAATGAGTTAGTAGCTGAGTGGTCAGGAATCTGCAAAGGGAGAAAAGAACATGGATTAGAATGAGGATGAACAAGCAGATAGGAAGCGATGGGAGCCCATCTCCTCACATGCCATTAAACAAGTTCCCGATCTTGGGAATGAGTCAGTCCAATGAAACAGGTGAGCTTCATTCATCTGATGGAAAGTGTTAACATCCCTTTTTTAAAAGAAGAAATTTTAAATTGAGGTTATGAAAGTTTACAACATTGTGAAATTTCAGTTGTACATTATTTGTCAGTCACCATATAAGTGCACACACTCACCCTTTGTGCCCACCTCCCACCATCTGCTAACCACTAAATAGTTCTCTTTGTCCATGTGTTTATCTTCCACATGACTGAAATTGTACAGTGTTTCTCTTTCTCTATCTGGCTTATTTCACTTAACATAATGCCTAAGGTCCAGCCATGTTGTTACGAATGGGATGATCTTGTCATTTTTTATGGCTGAGTAGAACTCCATTGTATATATATACACAACATCTTCTTTATGCAATCATCAGTTGATGGGAACTTGGGTTCTTTTCATGCGTTGGCTATTGTGAATAATGCTGCAACAAACACAGGGGTGCAGAAGGCTCTTTGAATTGCTGATTTCAAGTTGTTTGGATAGATACACTGTAGTGGGATAGCTGGGTCATATGTTATTTCTATTTTTATTTTTTTTGAGAAATCTCCATACTGTTTTCCATAGTGGCTGCACCAGTTTGCATTCCCACCAGCAGCATAGGAGGGTTCCCTTTCCTCCACAACCTCTCCAACATTCCTTATTTTTGTCTTGGTAATTATAGCCATTCTGACAGGTGTGAAGTGATATCTTAGTATAGTTTTGATTTGCATTTCCCTGATGATTAGTGATGTTGAGCATCTTTTCTGTGCCTGTTGGCCATCTGTATATCTTCTCTGGAGAAATGTCTGTTCATATCCTCTGCTCATTTTTTGTTTGGGTTGTTTGATTTTTTGTTGTTGAGTTGTGTGAGTTCTTCATATATTATGGAGATTAACCCTTTGTCAGATATATGATTTGCAAATATTTTCTTGCAGTTGGTGGGTTGTCTTTTCATTTCAATCCTGGTCTCCTTTACCTTGTAGAAGCTCTTTAGTCTGATGAAATCTTACTTGTTTATTTTTCATTTTGTTTCCCTTGTCTGAGAAGACATGGTATCCAAAAAAATACCAATGTCAAAGAGGTTACTGCCTGTGTTTTCCTCTAGAAGTTTTATGGTTTCAGGTCTTACCTTAAGTTTTTGATCCATTTTGAGTTTATTTTTGTGAATGGCATAAGAGAATGGTCTACTTTCATTCTTCTTCATGTGGCTGTCCAGTTTTCCCAGCACTACTTATTTAACAGACTTTCCTTTCTCCATTGTATGTTCTTAGCTCCTGTGTCGAAGATCAGCTGTCTGTAGATGTGTGATTTTGTTTCTGGGCTTTCGTGCTTTTTTTTTTTTTTAAAGATTTTACTTTTTCCTTTTTCTCCCCAAAGCCACCCAGTACATAGTTGTATATTTTTAGTTGTGGGTCCTTCTAATTGTGGCATGTGGGATGTTGCCTCAGCATGGCTTGATGAGCAGTGCCATGTCCGCATCCAGGATCTGAACCGGCAAAACCCTGGGCCACCAAAGCACAGCGCACAAACCTAACCACTCCGCCACAGGGCTGGCCCCTATTTCTGGGTTTTCAATTCTGTTCCATTGATCGACATGCCTGTTTTTGTACCAGTATCATGCTGCTTTGATTACTGTGGCTTTGTGGTATATTTTGAAGTCAGGGATTTGTGATCCCTCCAGCTTTGTTCTTTTTTCTAAGGATTGCTTTATCAATTTGGGATCTTTTGTTGCCCCATATGAATTTTAGGATTCTCTGTTCTATTTTGGTGAAGAATGTCATTGGGATTCTGATTGGGATTGCATTGAAACTGTAGATTGCTTTAGGTAGTAAGGACGCATTAACTATGTTTATTTGTCCAATCTGTGTGCATGGAATGTCTTTCCATTTCTTTGTCATCATCAATTTCTTTCAGTAAAGCCTTGTATCTTCCATTGTGTAGGTCTTTCACTTCCTTAGTTAAATTTATTCCAAGATGTTTTGTGGGTGTGTGATTGTGAATGGGGTTGTGTTCTTAAGTTCTCTTTCTGCTTGCTCATTATTAGGGGATAGAAATGCAATTGATTTTGGTAAGTTGCTTTTGTACCCGGCAGCTTTGCTGTAATTGTTGATTATTTCTAATAGCTTTCTGATGGATTTTTTTAGGGTTTTCTATATATAAAATCATGTCCTCTGCAAACAGCAAGGGTTTCCCTTCTTCCTTGCCTATTTGGATTCCTTTTATTTCTTTTTCTTGCCTCATTGCTCTGGCCCAAACCTCCATTACTATGTTGAATAAGAGTGGTGAGAGTGGGCACTCTTCTCTTGTTCCTGTTCTCAGAGGGATGGCTTTCAATTTTTTCCCATTGAGTATGATGTTGGCTGTGGGTTTGTCATATATGACCTTTATTATGTTGAGGTACTGTCCTTCTATATCTATTTTATTTAGTGTTTTTATCATAAATAGATGTTGTATCTTATCTTCTTTTGTGTCTATTGAATGATCATGTGATTTTTGTTCCTCATTTTGTTAATGTGGTGTGTAACATTGATTGATTTGTGCATGTTGAACCATCCCTGTGTCCCTGGTATAAATCCCACTTGTTTGTGTTGTATGATCCTTTTAAAGTATAGCTGTATTTGATTTGCCAATATTTTGTTGAGGATTTTTGCATCTATGTTCATCAGCAATATTGGCCTGTAATTTTGCTTCTTTGTGTCCTTGTCTGGCTTTGGTCAGGGTGGTGTTGGCAGCATTCTCTTTTAAAAGATATAAGTTAGATATTAGTTGTCCTGTTTGGTTCACCTACAAGCAACATTTTCCACCAATGATTGCACAAGGTCCTCCTTGCTAGGCAGTCAGTGTGCCCAGAGCATGTTGATTTTGGAGGACCACGAAGACTAGGCTTTTAATCTCTGACTGGAGTGTTTTCAAAGTTTGTGTGTTGGTGTAAGGGAGGAAGAACTATTGCTCTAAGCTCTAGGTCCTTCTGGCTGGTCTAAAAATTAAATTGACATGAGACAGAATAACAGGAGAAAAATCATAGTTCAATAACATTTATACATGGGAGAAACCCAGCAGAACTGAGTAAGTCACCAAAATGGTGGAAGCCACTATCTTAAATATCATCTTCACCTAGAGACTAAGGAGGGTGTTTAGGGTAGTGTCTTGGGGCGTCAAAGGGGAGTAAAGCAATCTACATGGAGATGGAAAGCAAATGTTTCATAAGCAAATATTTGCTGGCCATCTTTAGAAAGTGTGATAAGGGAGAAAGAGAGAGAGAGAGAACTTTGATAAAAATGGGCTTAGCAAGGATCCTCCTAGTCTATTATACACAGAGTTACCTATGGTGATGGCTTGTCCTGTGGACAGGCCTTCTATCTTAAATTATTTTATGCAGATGGGGGGAAGGTCAAAGTTTCTTTCCGATTCTTTTGTCCTTAAAGATAATCAAGCTAAATAGACACATTTTGGGGTGGCAAATTCTGACCCCCTACAGTCCAGTCTTTGAAACTTTAAGAACTTTCATTATCCAGAGGAGGAGTTGGTAAATTGTCCCATCTCACTGAATCTGTCTCTTAGCCTTGATAATAGATCAGTCCAGTTAAATTCATCATATCAGAAGGCAGCAACGCAGGTGGGCACCCAAAGCTAGGTCTCTATTGTATAAATAAGATATCAGTATTTAATAGGAAGAATTTCTATGGAAACAAAAAGAAAAATAAGCTTAATGGTTAGAGCAAATTTTAAACCAGTTCCTGAGCCCAAGGGACAGCCAGTCAAGAAGACTTCTAGGTGTCAGGGTCCAAGCACATTTGCAGTTTGAAATGTCTCTGATAATGTCACCAGGTGAGTGATGACATCATTTGAGTGGCTTCCCCAGTAACAGGCATGCTACTGTGGTGATCTATTTTAAGTTTATATCAAGTTGTCCAGCTTCAATTTGCAAAGCTTCACAAGAAAAGGGTGATTTCAGTTCTCAATGACTCCAAATGAAGATGAAGGGAAAAATTGATAATGTTTGTTTGGATATTTGTAGCCAGATATTTGAGGAAACCAGAAGAATTCAGGATCCAAGTCAGTTTACAGATAGGAAACAAAAACCTCAACGACAATTAGCAGAACTAGAATCTAATATCCACAATTGTGTATTATAGTTCCTACTGAAACACAATTTTTTCTCTTTGAAGTCACCATCATTTTTACTAAAGATAGCTAAATTAAGACTCATTGCTCTGTAAAATGCCTAGTTTCAATAAACTTGGCCCAATTTTTTACATAAGGATGGCAAGAATAACAATTGATTATATAGGCTCTTTTCAATCTGCTTTGCTGGAAGTTTTTGTAGGGAATGTCACATTGAGCTTGAAAGGCCTCTCACAGGAAAGCAAAACCAAGGCATGAAAGCAAAACTCTGCATGAAATACATATAGGCTCGGGTGAATTCCTTTCTTCTTGAGGTTCCCAAAATACCCTGAGGTTCTTTGCACCTTCCGTGGAAGTGACTTTTGCACACCTGGTAGGGTTGCCAGGATCCCTGCAAGCAAGGTACCAGGCCAATATTTCCAAGTGGCTTTATTTCATAAAGTCAATCTTCATTCCTCAAAAGCTGTATGGTCACATCTGAGTCTATGCATGTTTCTCTCAAATATGACATTCCAGTCAAAGCTTTGGTAATATAACCAATATTTCCAATTGTGTCGGATCATAAGGAGAACAGACTCTTATTGAACTTATGTAAACAACTATATTGCCATGAAAACAAGAATACTCACTCACTAAGAATTTCCAAATTCTGAAGGGATCAGGTGGGGAGAAAAAGATAAATGTTTCAATTCTGCTTACAAAAGTATAATTTTATCAAATTGTTATAAGTTACAGTTAGCTTAAGAGAAAAGAGAAGAAGGTTTCCTTAAATCTGGAAAAATAAGATGTTTAAAAACATCAGCAATATTTCAAACAAAGTCATAAGAAGTATAATCATCCTCATCTGTCCACTCAGTCCCATGTAATCAACTCTTGATCTTGATCTTTTCTTAGCAGTTTCATGACATTATCAGTTTCTCTGTTAGAGTTCTGTAATTTCTTTCCCAACCCAGTTTTATAATCTGAAAAATTGTCAGAAACCTGTATTCTAGAGTAAGTGTCGGAGTCCTTTCCATAAATCTCTCTGAAGGTGAAACAGATTTGCAAAAGCAGAGTAAAGCAAAACTGTCTATAAATGACAAAAGACTTAAAAATGGCAATTGACAGAGAAATTTGGCTTTTTATGACATGCAACACTTAAAAATACTGACTAGGATTATGACTGATAACCAGGACAGATAAGGATTTTAGGCATTTTATATCATTTTTTTAAAACTCTTATATTAATAACATTTACCCACACAATATCATAGGTCCCTATGAAAACATTCTGAGTCATCCATTCAGCTGTGGTGACAATGAAAGATCTTCAGGTGAATGTGGAACTAAATAGCTGTAAGTAAAACCTTAGCACCTATGATAAAAGACGTGACAAAGACAATACAGGAGATCTATTCTGATAAAACATAAAATCTCTAACCTTCTGGTGGCATACTCAAAGAAAATACCTTTCATAATCTCTTTATCAATAGTAGTCTAAAAATTTAAGAAAATTATCCTTTGGAGAGAGGGGAAAAATCAAATTCTAATTTTGCACCAGCTTACTTTGATATTAAAACTCATTCACTTAATTAAATTCATTTCAATCTTAGCAATTTGATGATGTAGACAACTCCTTGCTCAGAGTTTATTTTTTGATAAAACTTCTATAACCTTTTTAACAAACAAAAATATCTTTTTCTTATACCTTCTGTACTGAAAACATGCATTTTATTTTCCTTGGATACAGAGATGTGCTCCTTATTGAATTTTAATGGCTTTAATCATATTTATTAATTAGAATTCTTATCCTTATAGACCTTAATATTTAGTGAAAACTAAGAAGTAAGCAATTATGCATTGTCTTTTTTATTTTTTCAAGGAAGATTAGCGTGAGCTAACTACTGCCAATCCTCCTCTATTTTTGCTGAGGAAGCCTGGCCCTGAGCTAACATCCGTGCCCATCTTCCTCTACTTTATATGTGGGATGCCTACCACAGCATGGCGTGCCAAGCGGTGCCATGTCCGCACCCGGGATCCAAACCGGCGAACCCTGGACCGCCGAGAAGTGGAATGTGCGCACTTAACCGCTGCGCCATTGGGCCGGCCCCCATGCACTGTCTTTTACATTAACATTTTATGGTTTGGCAAGTTTATAAAGGCTTTTTATAATTTCTAGAAACATGTTACTTTATTGTACAGTCTTTTAATAAAATACATGTTTACTAATAGACCAAAACACATTTTAATTTCTCTGTAATAAGAAGCCAAAAGTAGATAAACTTATATTTAATAATGTCTAATACTTTCTTATTTAGAAATTATCTACATATTCAATAAAATTTTATCATTTAACTTAATTTAACAAAACTCTAAGGTTTCAAGTCACCAAAAGGTTTTGAAGTCAAGCACATATACCATAACACACAATTATTGTTAAAATGTTTACCCAAAAACTTTTATCTTCCTTTCACCTATTTAGTTTACTTGTTTCCAATACTCATGCTTAGCTTCCCTACAAAAACTGCATGAGAAATTAGACAAAATCAGCTATCACTCTAAGCTATTATTTTGTTGACAAATTTGTAACAGGAATGACAGGAGCTAATCTGACTAGTAAACCCAGACTGTATGTCTGCATCAGATCCAATGCTGACATGCCTATTTCAATGAAATAAATAAACTTCAATAAGCTTTTATTTACCAAAGATCGTTTCATATCACATTAATTTGAAAGATATTTGGGTTAGTTTCTATTGCACTTAGAAATAATTTATGTAAGAATTCACTTTAAGCTGATTAAACAGAGCTCTTAATTTTTGGCCATACCATCCAGAAGTTGAAAAATATCACACATATATAATCTATATATAGACACACAAAACAGAGACTCCATAGCAATTGTTAAATCTTTAGGACAATGTACCAAACCTTTAAAAGTCTGCACAAAGTGTTTAACAAAGGTCCTCTTTCTACATGTACAATTTAACTCTAGATGAATTTACCTTTGGAGGTGAGCTTTTATTATCTTTTTTATTCACACCTGATATTAGGCTCTAGTTTTTGTCTCACACAGTGTGGGCTCAGGCAACACTATTGACTTCCCTTTATCATGTTTAATTAATGTTGTCTGAAGGGCAAATTTATATGCTGTCTTACGATCAGGCAGGGCAAATGTTCCCCAGTGAGACACAATGTCTATCCCCACAACATAATCTATAATACAATCAGGTAAAAAAGATGCAATCACTTTACAGAAAGCCTATAAATATATCAATTTTCCTATAAAATTTCACCTGAATTCCATCCACCCCTATACCTCCAATCATAGCTTCCATTTGGACTTCATCAACAGGTGTCAGTCTTACAATATTGGGTAGGGGAAGCATTCACAGGCAGACAGCACATCCACTTTCAAAACACGCTCAGGTAAAGTTGATATAACCTCTTTATAGAAAGTTAGCTCAAACATTCCAAATTTTATAATTTCATCAACAGTTATAGTTTTACATTTTCTCATTTTAATTGTATCCTGAGTCAGGGTCCTACCAATAGAGTTTAAGTAGATTCCAAATTTGATTAAGTTCTTAAGGCTAGTCATTATTTCTTTGTATTTCCTTTTTTTTTTTAAAGATTGACACCTGAGCTAACATTGTTGCCAATCTTCTTTTTTTCTTCTTCTTCTCCCCAAAGCCCCCCAGTACACAGTTGTATATTCTAGTTGTTAGTGCCTCTGATTGTGCTATGCGGGACACCACCTCAGCATGGCCTGATGAGCGGTGCCATGTTCACACCCAGGATCGGAACCAGTGAATCCCTGGGCCAATAAAGTGGAGCGCACGGACTTAACAAGTTGACCATGCGGCCAGCCCCTGTATTTCCTTTTTAATTTGGTCTTTGGTACCAATAAAACAATTATGATGAAAGCTCTCTAAAATTTTTTCCAATTTAGAAGTTTTCCCAATTTAAATGATCCATTATCTGGTCATTGACAAGGAGGATCTTAATAGAAACTCCAACCAATAAGCCTTTTATGTCTTAACCATGGACACAAGAGGCATCCCCAAAAGTGAGTGTAAAAGAATCAGTCCTCACAAGATCCAGAAAGTTCACCCCAAAAAAATAGTCTAAGAAAGCAAAGGCCTTCATTGCACAAGCAGTAAGGTGCCAGCATTAATGAACAATGAAGGTTGAAAGGACAAAGACTCCTTATGAAAGCAACTGAGACCAATTATGACAAACTCCCCTGATACAGCTGGACAAACAGAGTGCATCTCAGAATACCAGTCTACTTGACTGGCCACCAAGATGCATGCCAGTACGTGCATCCTCCCAATGGCAGACCAGAAAGTTCACAAAGGCAAATTCTCAGGATAAAAGAAAAAATCTCATTGTACATGCACATTAACACCTTTAGCTAAGCCTTAGGTCTCTTGGAGACAAACTAATATGTAGGAGGGAGAAGTTGTGGGGTTTAGCATTGCATGTGTTTTACAGAGTGCCTCACCACATCAAAAATTTCTTGAGGTTGGCGGGTGATCTGTTGTCATCTACCCTGTTCTGTGACCAACTTATTCTATCACAGGAGTCTTCCTGAGGTGGCAAGCACCCTAATGGCTCTTAACTGTTTGACCCATGCCCACCAAATTTTTGGCCTCTTTGGCTTCCAAGATGCCCTTAGCAACAGCTTTCACTTCATGCTCATATTCCTAGAAAACAGGATTATGGAGATGCCTGTGCCTTGCCCTATAGCTTTTCCTTTTTATAACAAGTGACACAAAATACAGAGACAAAGAAAAAATAGCCATCTCCTCTGGGAGGAGAAGAATCGATAAATGAAGAGTATTCAAACCATATTTCCCATAGTCACTGAGTCCAAGAAGCTGGCTTCATCAATATTTTCTCCTGCTAATCTAAATTTAGAAAAGAAAAAAGAAACCTTAACACTCTTGCTTCCACTGAACCTTGCAAGCAGAGATGCAGGAGATTGAGGTGATAAGAGCTCTTACCTCCTGCTGGCTCTTGTCAGGGGTCCAGGATATATCAGCTGCAGTAGTCCAGGAGTGAGCAGTGTCCAGCCAGTGAAGTTTTGTCCCTTTGTGGTCACCATGCTGTAGGAGAAGAAGAACTATTCCTCTACCCTCTAGGTCCTTCTGGCTGGTCTAAAAATTAAATTGACATGAGACAGAATAACTGGAGAAAGTCAAACAAAGTTTAATAACATGTATACATGGGATAAACCCAGCAAAACTGAGAAACTCACCAAGACGGTGGAAGCCATGACCTTAAATACCATATTCAGCTAAAGACAAAAGAAGATGTTGGGGGTAATGGTTTGGGGCTTCAAAGCGGGGGAAGGCAATTTATATGGAGATGGACAAGCAAATGTTCGATAAACAAGTGTTTCCTGGGCCAGCTATAGACAATGTGACCAGAAAAAGAGAGGGAGAAATTTGATAACATTGGGCTTAGCAAGGATCCCCCAGTCTTTTATACCCAGGGTCATCTATGGTGATGGCCTGTCTTGGAGACAGGCCTTCCATTTTAAATTCTTTTAGGCAGTTGTGGGGGAGGTCAAAGATTCTTTCAGAGTCTTTTGTCATTAAAAATAATCAAGCCAAAGAGAGACATTTGGGGGTGGCCAATTCTGCTCCACCAGAGCGGTGTTGAACTCCTGTTCTACTACCATGGAGAGATTTAAACATCACCTTTTCCAACTCATAATTTCCTAATCTAGGGAATAAGACTTGATGCTGAGAAGATCTTGGAGTTGTGATACACAAGCATATACTCTATGATTTATCAAGTTGCACATTTATGTGGCACACCCTTTTGAATAAAGGAACCTACATTTGCAATTTGGCTGCCATTTAGGGTGGAGTACCTGGTGAGAGAAGGGGCCAGGTATTCAAATCCACATCTTCCTGACCAATTAGGTTGGAACACTCTCCCATTTTTTCTAACAGTATGCATTTTGGTGAGGAAGATTGGCCCTGAGCTAACATCTGTTGCCAATCTTCCTCCTTTATTTTCCTCCCCAAAGCCCCAGTATATAGTTGTATATCCTAGTTGTAAGTCATTCTAGTTCTTCTATGTGAGATGCTGCCACAGCATGGCTTGACGAGCAGTGTGTAGGTCCATGCCCAGGATCCAAACTAGAGAACACTGGGCTGCCGTAGTGGAGCATGTGAACTGAACCACTCAGCCATGGTGCCAGTGCCTACTATCCTTTCTATACTTTGTTGCCACATAAAATAAAAAGACCAGTGTGGTTTACAGACAAGGTTAGAACTGAACCTAAGGTTCCCAGGGTCTAGAATATCCCATGACCTTTGCCACTGGTACTGTTAGTGCCTAAACATCTCTACTTTCCATGCACTTCTGTCAACTAGGAGAGCAGAACAGATCGCAGGATAGCTGGTACAGGAGGCCTGCAGTCTGATTTGGACAGCTATAAAGCCTGGTCCTGTCACCTGACCAAGTGAGTTCACATCCGCCCATATATAGTTTGTGGTATTGGACAGCTTAACTATGTGGGCAGCTGCAATACCCCAAGTTGTACAAGGGTGACTCATAAACCATCCAGAACATTTGGTGATTCAGCAAATGTTTGTGCCAAAGGGAATAGGGAATAGTGTTGGAGTCACTTACAATTTCCTTGAGAGGTTTGAAAATGCCACCTGTGAACTCAAACCACAGAGTTTAATTGCAATACTGTCCTGGTATGTCACTGTTGCCTGAAATAAAGAGTCTTGGTGATATTAGTGAAGGCGTTTATTTATTAATCAGCATGAGGAGTTCAAACACTGGGAAAACAGTTCAACAGAGTGCTCTGAGGTATGTGAGTTTAAGCACAGCTTGCAGCTCTTTCACAAACAGTGTACGTGCAAGGAAGTGGAAAAGAAAAACCTTACAATTAGAGTTCACGTATGTCAAAAAAGGGGGCATATATTATACCTGGTCTTTTCTCTAGATTCTACATTGAAGGTAACATAAACAAGAATTCCTTGGTTATACACCAAACAATTATCTATGTGTGGAGGGAGGCAAGTGCCACAGCCATTAATTATTCCCTCAATCTCTAAGAAATGCAGCTGGGAAACATGAGAGTGAAACCTGTACCTCTTCCTGCTGTGGATCCGTCCAGCTGGTGTCTTCAGTCATGAGGTGTGGGGCTGCAAGGTCATTTCGACACAGGCTGAAGATGGCCTGCATGACTGCTTCACAGCCCAGCATGGATGCTATTGTACTGACTTAAAGCCTATGAAATTTGCTTCCTAGATTCACTTGTTAAACCAGGGAGTGTCCCAAAAATCCATCCAAATCACCTAGGAAGGGTCCAGGGTCATGTTTACTTTCAATACAGTGGGAAAAATTTTCACCTTTTGTCTTTATCTGAGCAAGGAAGTCATGGAGCTTTTATAGAGGTTTTCTGGGGCCCATGTGACTCACCAGGAGAAGAGGCAGAGTGACGTGTTCTTTGTCGTGGACACCATTCCCTGTCGTTCATCCATCTTCCATTCTTAGTCCACCAGGTGTTAACATCAGCAGGAACAGAGACCAGTTCAGGTTCTTCTGTGTTCTCTAGCTGTTGACATAGCCAACAGTCAGGTTGATTAGTTAGCGTGGCCAGGGTTTGGTAAACTTGCATAGGTGGGTGTTTGGTCTGTGCTCGACCTGATGAGGGAGAGAGTTAGTAAGAGCAAGACACAGGTTGGAAAAGAGCCCAGAGTGGAAACTTACAGAGGGGAAGTGGATAGACAGAGACCAGCATTCTCCAGTCGGCTAGCAAATGATTAAAAGGAATATATATATATTCATTAATAGGAAAAGGGTCGTGTGTGTGTGTGTGTGTGTGTGTGTGTGGAGTTTTAAAAGCATGGAGGGAATTAGGTGAAAGTGAGGTGAACAGTGATCTTATGAAAAGCTGTCTACTCCACGAGGTCAGCTACATCTGGGGCCTGGGAATCGGCCCTGGAAATCCTTAGCTTAAGGTCACCTGTGGGGACTGTCTCCCAGTTGTCTTGAGAGCAATGTTTTGGGTCTATTTTGGTGTGGCTTCCATGGATCCTTTGATGGCAGTGTGGGTGCTTAGTAGGACTTCATAAGGTCCTTCCCAGCGAAGTGACAGTGCATTTTTTCTTCTAAAGTCCTGGATGGACACCTGAACTCCTAGTCCAAAGGGATGGCAAAGCTTGTCAGAAGGTGGAGGCCATGCCTCTTTTACCTGTTGATGATAAGCTTCAAGTAGACTAGTTAATTTTTTTCTATAGCTAGTCATAGCATCAATTGTTCACTTAAGTTCCCATAATATTCTCTTAATCCAGGAATGGAAGGTTTAGAGAGGCCAATAGGCATTGGGTGTCCAAAACTATTTCTAAAAGAGTCAATAGATGTCTCCTATTTGGAGAATTTCAGATCTTTATTAGGACCAAGTGCAGAGCTTCTGGCTATTTAAGTCAAGTTTCTTGACACCTTCCTAAAGTCCTTTTGATGTCTAGATTTTTTGTGTTCCACTTGCCCTGATGATTGAGGATGATATGGGGTATCAAATTTTAATGAGTACCCCAGATTTTCTGTAATCAAGTCATTTATCTCTACTGTAAAATGAGCTCCTCACTCTGATTCAATCCATTAAGGAATGCCAGAACAAAGAATAACTTCAGTCATTAATTTCTTTCCCACTGTTGTGGCATCTGCACATCTAGTCAGGTAGAAATCAGTGCATCCACTAACCATGCAGACAGTAACCAAACAGTGAGAATAGCCTAAAGCTGGGGTAAAGCTGTAAAGTCCATTTGCAGCACCACACAGGGCAGTGTGGGCCCGGGGGGACTTCCTGGGGTACACTGATGTCTCCCAGAAACTTGGTGATGTTGGCAAGTAGTGCACTGGGAAATAACTTGGTCAAAAATTTTGTGGCTACCAGGGCAAAACCAATTGCCTTTCAGTTCCTTAACTGTCCCCCATCTGCACATATGTCCCATTTGGTGGGAGATAAGTGCAAGCCAAAAACTCAAAGGAAAAGGAGCTACAGGAAGTCATTTGGCCCAGTGTATAATCCATCTGATCATTGTTTGACACCATTTTGTATCCAATTGTCTTTTTCAGATGGTGGGGCCATTGCCTGATAGTTAATAACATCAGTCAGGGATAAACGCAGGTTTAAAAATTGGGTACAGAAAGATCTGGCTGAGGAACTAGCAGAGGAGTTAGTCTTGAGAAGGGTGGTTTAAGCCAGAGTACCAGAGATGCAAAGATCTTCTGGAGAGTCAGGGACAGAGAGCTGGAGATATAGGGGAGTATAGGAAGGTAAAGGGGAATTTTCCTTAAATTTGTTTTAAAATTTTTGTTCTAAGTCTGACTTCTGTTCTTTCATTTCATTAAGAGATTCCCTAAGCCTAGCCATTATATTTGGGGGGAGAGGGGCTTCTTTTCAATTTGATCTTCCCATAAATACTAATAAGGCAGCTCCTTGTGATAAGAACTCTCTAAAATAGTTTTAAAATATAGAAGTTTTTTCAATTCAAAAGATACACCATCCAGCCATTGAAGAGTAGAATCTCATCAAATATAAAAATATGTATTTGTATACTTATTCCAATACTGACGCAATCAAATGAGGCTTTTTAAGGAAATACCTGGAGGTAACTTTCCAGAATTAGAAAAAACCTTTACCACCGATGCAAGAGATGTCCTTAGGAGGGCGCAGATCATGTAGCCCCTATGATGCCAAAAGTTCACTCGTCAAAATAGTCAGAGACAGTAAAGAGCTTCATTGGTCAGGCAGTAAGGATGGTGTAGTGAAAATGGTGTCTCCAGTCTCCCACAAGAGCATGGGATGCCTCCAGTCACAGACCTGCTAATCTGTGACACCAGGAAGGAGCCACAGGTATGGGATTTTTTCCAGCACTAACCAGTAACAAAGGTTGAGACCACAAAGGCCTTTATGGACTGGACCCTTTATGACAAACTCCCCTGAATGCTTGGTGCAGCCAGACAGAGGGAGCCTGGAACCCCAGTCTATTTGACTGGCCACCAAGTTCACCCCAGTAAATGCACCTCTTCCAGATGGTGGAGACCAAGGAGAATCTTCTCACTGATCAAAAAGCCAAGTTCTCAGGACATAGAACAAGATGGAAGGAAAGGAAGGAAAAACCTCATCGAGTTGTTTTCTTTTGTTTCTTATATGCACAATAGCAGCTTTAGCTATGCCTTGGGTCTCATGGAGGCAAACTAACACCTCTGAGGGATGTGCTGTGGTGTCGGGGATTGTGTGTGTTTTACAGAGTACCTCACTGCACCGAAATTTTCTTGAGGTTGATGGGGGACCTGCTGTCATCTACCCCATTCTGTGACCAACCTATCCTATCACAGGAGTCTTCTAAAGGTAGTGAGCACCCTGATGGCTCTTAACTGATTGACCCTTTACCGCTAATATTGTGGCCTCTTGGCTTTGAAGGTGTCCCTTGGCAACAGCTTTCACCTTATGTGCATGTGAACCCACAGCAAAGTTTGCCTAAATAGAAGCCAGTCTGGTGAGACCACAAACTCACCAGCCTGTGGGGTTGGACCAGACAACAGGCTTATAGGGCCTATGCCTGTGTCCCACCCTATGGTATTTCCTGCTTATGACATATGACACAAAAGACAGAAACAAAAAAGTGAAAAAACAGTGGCCACCTCTGGGAGGAAAAGAATAAAAGTCAAGAGTACTCTACCTAATTTACCAGAGTCATTAAAAAGCACAAAACTTAATTTCCCAAAGATTTTCTCCTGCCAATCCAAATTAGAAAGAGAGAAAAAGATTCTTGCCGCTTACTTCCACTGGACCCCGCAGATAGAGATTCCAGGAAACTAACGTGGTAACAAATCTTCCCTCTTCTAGGCATTCATCAGGTGACCCAGATCTCCTCATCTGCAGTTGTCCTAGGGAGAAAGCAGTCCTTCCAGCCAGAGAGAGCAGCTTGCCAGCCAGTGGGAATTCTGCTTGCTATGCCAAAACTATACAGAAAGAGGGAGAATTCCCCACCTTTTTTCTTATGATTCTCATGACTGGTCAAAGATTTAAAAATGGCATGAGGCAGGTTAGCAGGAAAAAAATCAGACAAATTTTAATACTTGTATACAGGGAATTCACAAAAGCATGAAGAATTCCAAAGACAGTCAGGAAAAATGAGGTATATATGTCCTTTTGGACTAAGGAGAGGGAGCTAAAGGTCTGAGACATCAAAGGGGGAGAAGGCAATTTATGGGAAGATGAGAAGAGTTCATATTTGGTAAACAAATGTTTGCATTGTCCCGTCTATAGACAATGGGACCTAAAAGAGATCTTTTGGTAAAATGGCCCTTGCTAGATGCCCTCCTACCTGCCACACCTAGAATTATCCATGGTAAGAGCTCCTCCTGGGACAGGCCCTTCTATCTTGAATTGTTTTAAAAAATTTGAGGGAAGATCAAGTGTTCTTCCAGAGTCTCTTGAGAGTTGATTGTCTTCAGCTTGAAATAATCTGCATACCAGAGTGGCATACCCCACCCCTTGGGGCAGCCTGTCCTGCACTACATCAAAAGTTTGTGGCAACCTCGCATCAAGGAAGTCTATTGGTGCCATTTTCCCAACAGCATTTGCTCACTCATGTCATTATGTCACATTTTAGTAAATCTAGTAATGTTTCAAACTTTTTCATTATCACTAATTTGTTATGGTGATCTGTGATCAATGATCTTTGATGTTACTGTTGTAATTGTTTTGGGTTGCCACAAGCTACACCCATATAAGACAGTAACCTCAGTTGATAAATGTTGTGTGTATTCTGATTGCTCCACTAACCAGCTGTTCCCCCATCCCTCTCCCTGTCCTCAGGTCCCCTATTGCCAGAGACAGGGCAATATTGACGTTAGGCCGATTGATAACCCTACAGTGGCCTCTCAGTGTTCAAGAGAGAGAAAGAGCCACCCATCTCTTACTTTAAATCAAAAGCTAGAAATGATTAAGCTTAGTGAGGAAGACATGTCAAAATCCTAGATAGACCAAAAGCTGGGCCTCTTGCACTAAACAGTTAGCCAAGCTGTGAATGCAAAGGAAAAGTTCTGGAAGGAAATTAAAAGTGCTGCTCCAGTGAATACATGAATGATAAGAAAGTGAAACAGCCTTATCACTGATATGGAGAAAGTCTTAGTGGTCTGGATAGAAGATCAAACCAGCTGCAACATTACCATAAGCCAAAGCCTAATCCAGAGCAAGGCCCTAACTCTCTTCAATTCTAGGAAGGCTGAGGGAGGTGAGGAAGGTGCAGAAGGAAAGGTTGAATCTAGCGAAGGCTGGTTCATGAGTTTAAGGAAAGAAGCTGTCTTCATAACATAAAAGTGCAAGGGGAAGCAGCAAGTGCTGATGCAGAAGATGCAACAAGTTCTCCAGAAGATCCAGCTAATATCATTAATGAAGGTGACTACACTAAAAAACAGATTTTGAATGTAGATGAAACAGCGTTATATTGGAAGAAGATGCTATCTAGGACTTTCGTCGCTAGAGAGGAGAAGTCAATGCCTGGCTTCAAAGCTTCAAAGGACAGGCTGACTCTCTTGTTAGGGGCTAATGCAGCTGGTGACTTTAAGTTGAAGCCAATGCTCATTTACCATTCTGAAAATGCTAGGGCCCTTAAGAATTGTGCTGAATCTACTCTGCCCGTGCTCCACAAATGGAACAACAAAGCCTGGATGACAGAATATCTGTTTACAACACCATTTACTGATTATTTTTTTTTAAAGACTGGGACCTGGACTAATATCTGCTGCCATTCTTCTTCTTTTTTTCTTTCTTCTCCCTGAAGCCCCCCAGTACGTAGTTGTATATTCTAGTTGTATGTCCTTCTAGTTGAGCTATGTGGGACGCCACCTCAGCATGGCTGGACAAGTGGTGCTAGGTCCGTGCCCAGGATCTGAACCAGCAAAACCCCTGGCCAATGAAGCAGAGCATGCAAACTCAACCACTCAGCAACCAGGCTGGCACTGATTTACTTAATATTTTAAGCCCACTGTTGAGACCTACCACTCAGAAAGAAATATTCCTTTCAAAATGTTATTGCTCGTTGACAATGAACTTGGTCACCCAAGAGCTTTGATGGAGATAAACAATGGGATTGATGTTGTTTTCATGCCTGCTAACACCATATCCATTCTGCAGGATCTAGGCAGCCATTTTGATCATGAATCAAGGAGTAATTTTGACTTTGAAGTCTTATTATTTAAGAAATATGTTTCATAAGGCTATAGCTGCCATATAAAGTGATTCTTCTGATAGACCTGGGCAAGGTAATTTGAAAACTTTCTGGAAAAGATTCACCATTCTACACGCCATTAAGAACATTCATGATTCATGGGATGAGGTCAAAGTATCAACATTAACAGAAGTTTGGAAGAAGCTGATCCAAGTCTCATAGATGACGTTGAGGGGTTCGAGACTTCAGTGGAGGAAGTAACTGCACATATGGTAGAAATAGCATGAGAACTAGAATTAGAAATCGAGCCTGAAGATGTGACTGAATTGCTGCAATTTCATGATAAGACTTTAATGGATGAGGAGTTGCTTTTATGGATGAGCAAAGAAAGTGGTTTCTTGAAATGGAATCTACTCCTGGTGAAGAAGCTATAAAGGTTGTTGAAATGACAACAGATTTAGCATATTACATAAGCTTAGTTGGTAAAGCAGTGGCAGATTTTGAGAGGATTGACTCCAATTTTGAAAGAAGTTCTAGCATGGGTAAAATGCTATCAAACAGCATCACATGCTACAGAGAAATTTTTCATGGAAGGAGGAGTCAATCAAAGTGAAAACTTCCTTGTTGGCATATTTTAAGAGATTACCAAAGCCACCCCAACCTTCAGCAATCACCACCCTGATCGGTCAGCAGCCATCAACATCGAGGCAAGACCCTCCACCAGCAAAAGATTATGACTCACTGAAGGATCAGATGATGGTTAGCATTTTTTAGCAATAAAGTATTTTTAAGTTACATTTAAAGTACATTCTTTTTTATACATAATACTTTGCACACTTGATAGGCTACAGTATAGTGTAAACATGCGTTGCATATGCACTGGGAAACCAAAAATTTGTGTGACTCACTGTATTGTGATAATCATTTTATTGTGGTGGTCTGGAATTGAACCCACAATACCTCCAAGGTATGCCTGTATCCTTTCAGCTCTTAGATTTAGGTTTTGATTGATTTTTGAGTTAGTTTTTGTATGCAGTGTGAGTTAAGAGTCTGACTTCACTCATTTGCTTGTGGATATCCAGTTGCTGCAGCACAGTGCATTGAAAAGATTCTTCTTTCCCCTATTGATTTGTTTTGGCTCTCTTGTCAAAAATCAATTGACCATCAACAGAATGAGGAAACAAGGCATAAACTAGAAGAAAACATTTGTAAAAGACATGTCTGATAGAGGATTATTATCCAAAATATACAAAGAACTCTTAAAAATCGACAGTAAGAAAACCAACAACCCAACTGAAAATGGGCAAAAGATCTGGACAACTCACCAAAGAAGATAGACAGTTGGAAAATAAGCCTATGACAAGATGCTCCACATCCTGTGTCATTAGGGAACTGCACATTGAAACAACGAGATGCCAGTACACATCTGTTAGAATGGTAGAAATCCAATACACTGACAACAGCAAATGTTGCCGAGGATGCAGAGCAACAGGGACCCTCATTCATTGCTAGTGGGAATGCAATATGGCCCAGCAAGTTTGGAAGACAGTTTGGCAGTTTCTTACAAAACTAATCATACTTTTACCATATGAATCAGCAACCACACTGCGTGATATTTACTCAGTTGAGTTGAAAACTTATATCCACACAAAAACCTGCACATGGGTGTTTACAGCAGCTTCATTCATAATCGCCAAAACTTGGAAGCAACCAGGATGTCCTTCAGTAGGTGAATGGATAAATAAAGCATGGTACATCCAGACAACAAATATTACTCGCCACTAAAAAGAAAGGAGCTATCAAGCCAAGAAAAGACATGAGACAACCTTGAATGCATATTACTAAGCGAAAAAGGCCAACCTGAAAAGGCTACATGGTGTGTGATTCGATTCCCACTATATGACCTTCTGGAAAGGCCGAACTGTGGAGGCAGTGAGAAGATCAGTGGTTGCCAGGGGTTAGTGGGGAGGGAGGGATGGATGGGTGAAGCACAGAGGATTTTTAGGGCTTACTGTAATAGTGTGTACACGTCATTATACATTTGTCAAAACAGCAAGAGTGTACAACACTAAGAGTGAGCCCTAATGTAAACCATGGACTGTAGGTGATAATGATGTGTCAATGCAGGTTCCTCAGTTGTAACAACTTTACCAATCTGCTGGGGGATGCTGAAGGTGGGGGAGGCTATGCCTGTGTAGGGGCTGGGGGTATGTGAGAACTCCACCTTCTGCTCAGTTTTGTTGTGAACCCAAAACTGCTGTAAAAAGTAAAGTCTATTTTTAAAACAATCATTGGTCATGAATTTAAATTGGCAATAAATTTTCAAAAATCAATTGCCCATATTTTTGGGGTCTCAACTCTATTCCATTGATCTATGTCTCTCCTTATGTCAGTAACACACAGTGTTGATTCCTGTAGCTTTGTAGTCAGTTTAGAAATCAGAGCATGTAAGTCCTCCAACTTTGTTCTTTTTCAAAATGGTTTTGGCTCTTCTGGGTCCCTTGCATCTCCACATGAATTTTAGGATCAACTTGATAATTTCTGAAAACTAGGCAGTTGGGGTTTTGATAGGAGTTGCACTGGATCTGCAGACCAATTTGGGAGTATTGCCATCTTGACAATATTAAATTTTCCAGTTCATGTACGTGGGATGTCTTTCCACTTATTTAGGTCTTCTTTAAATTTTTTCAGTGATGTTTAGTAGTTTTAAGAGTACAAGTTTTGCATTTTTTTGTTAAATTTATTCTAAGTATGTTTATAAGTAAATTTATTCTTTTTGTTGCTATGTGGGGTGAATTGTTTTCATAATTTCATTTCTGGGTATTTCATTTCTAATGTATAGAAATACAATTGATTTTTGTATATTAATCTTGTGTCCTGCACCTTTGCTGAACTGGTTTATCAGTTCTAATATTTTTTTGTGTGGATTCCTTAGGGTTTTCTCTAACATAAGATCATGTCATCTGAGGCTAGAGATAGTTTTACTCCTCCCTTTCCAATCTGGATTCCTTTTATCTCATGTTCTCACCTAATTGCCATGGCCAGAGCCCCCAGTAAAGTGTTGGATACAAGTGGAGAGAGGACCTCCCGATGTTGTTCCTGAGCAAAGGGAAAGCTTTCAGTGTCTCTCCACTGAGCACAGCAGCCGAGGGGTTTTCGTGGATGGTCTTCGTCAGTTTGAGGGCGGTCCCTTCCAGGCCAGGTTTGTTGACTGTTTTTTTCTGTGTCTGTTGAGACAATCATGTGGTTTTTGCCCTTTATTCTGTTAGTATGACATATTCCATTGATTGACTTTCAGATGTTAAATCAATCTTGCATTCCTGGGATAAATCCCGCTTGGCCCTTTTTATATGTTGCTGGATTCGATTTGCTGGTACTCAGTTGAGCAATCCTGCATCTATATTCATAAAAGATGTTGGCCTGTGGTTTCTTTCCTTGTGATGTCTTTGTTGGGTTTGGTGTCAGTGTGCTCCTGGCTGTGTAGGATGAGGTGGGAAGTGTTCTCTCTTCTTCTCCTTATATTTTTGGTGCTTTCTCTTCACTGCATCTCCATGTGTTGCTCAGTGTAACTGCCTTGCTCAGTGGGGCCCAGCACTTGGCCCAGCCATGTCACTGGAAGTTTACAGTTTACTGTGTCGACCATGCTTGGCCACGAGTATCCACTGGATGTTCGCCCCTGTGAAAGGGATGTGATGAGAGCCCTTCTCTGGGTAGATGAAAAGTCAGTGCTCTGAAACCCTGCACACCAGCTCTCAGGTGGCCGTCGGTCAGGCCCTGGGGGAGCTCCTGTTACACAACTGCCCAGGCCTCTTGGTTGGAAATGCATTTTTCTGGGTTTCCGTGAAAGCGTTTCAGAACAAGGAACTCTGCTCAGTTATGTTTAGGCCACAAGGAGCGAGGTGCGGGAGGGGTCACCCCTGCAGGAAGTCGGAGCTCATCTGAGAAGCTCCTCAAGACAACATCAGCCAAATACCAGAAGGGAGCAAGGGGCTGGCTAAAGTAGAGTGCTCCAGGTGGCACCATCTGTTCTGGGAGTCCACCACCCTGTCACCAGCCTGCTGAGCCAGACAGCCTGCTAAAGCTCTATTCTGCAAATGAAATATAAACCCAAAAACCTGGAGAAAGTTCTGAGGGAAAAGGACATCTCATTTGGTTTTGCTTTGCTTGGATGGGTTGTCCTCATTTTGCTGTAAACAAGTTCACACCCTGTCACACCAGCCTTTCCACTTTCAAAGGAGTGGGAAGAGCAGAAGGACAAAGACCCCTCAGCCCGAGGAATAAAGAAGGCTGAGGGGGTGTGTGATGGTCGTGTGATGAGACACGTGATGTGTCCCCGTGATGCAGGGACTGGTATGGAGCAGATGCTCAGCCCATGACATCTCTCATGGATATCAATAAGTGGAAGCTGCTGTTAGGGTCCCTGAGGGTCCTCCAGGCTTGACAGGTGCTCCTGAGCTGGGAGGAGCTGCCATCGGTATCTGAGGCTCCCTATGGGTGCCCCAAGCTGGAGGGCTGGAGGTCGTCCCCAGGGGTCTGCTTGCCTCCTTTCAGGACACTGTCTGTAGCTAGAAGCTCAGAACAGCCACAATGAGCTCTGCCAATTCACAGAACACTCCCCACAGCTGGGCGCTCCCTCTTCAGTGGATGAAGTGGCTTACTGCCATCCCATTGTGCCAGAGGTCAGGGACTGCCCAGGGCCTCTCAGCCGCATTCAGACCCTCATCTTACCAGCATCTTGCCTGAGACCCGCAGCCCCCACACCTCCCAGGGTCGAGGGGCCTGGATGGTGCCCAGCTGGTGGAGTTCGTGTGTTGGGATGAGGGATCAAGGAGAGCATCTGCAGCAGTGGAAAGCAGGTGAGCTCCATACCCCACCCAGACCTGGACCTTAGCCTCCACCTGCCTCCCAAGGCCACCCTGGTGACCTGGGCTAGTCACTTGCCTGGTGGCCTGGGCTTCCTCATCTGTGAAGCGGGCAGTCATAGGGCTTCCCCAGAACCTGGGGAGCTCTGGTCTTGACCATGTGAGGTGTGGGCAGGGTGTGTGTGTGACCACGAGGCAGGGCCCAGTGCTGGATCTGACACACATGGGTAGGTGTAGGTGCAGAACTATGAGGGCCACTGAGGCAAAGCAGGTGAGTTGCAGCAAGTCCTGTGGGGATGGACTCAGGTTGGAGAGGAGGTGAAGGCTTGGGTACCTGAGGAGAGGAGTGTGGTGAAATGAGCTCTTGTAATGGCTGGGTGGTAGCACATCTGTGTGCAGGGGTCCTGGGGCTGCTTCCTCCCCACCTCAGAGCCCCTCCCATACATGCTTAGGTCCTGATTCACCTGAGCTCCCTTGCCCAGGGGGCAGTTCAAAGGGATCCCCATGCTTCCCTGTGGCCTCCTGCCCACCTGCTGCCAGGCCCTGAGCCTGCCTCATCCAGCCCTGCAGCTGCCAGTGGTTCCAGGCTTGGGTCCCCAGGGCAGGGTCAGAACAAGGACTGAAGGCTCGTCAGGACCTAGGGCAGTCTGTCACTTCCCTCTGGCTCTTGTAGGTGTGGACATCTGGCTTGGTGCTCATCTCAGCCATCCACCATGGCCTGGGGGCTGCCCAGCACCGCCAGCCTGGTGTGCGTCTGCCAGAAGCTGAACCGGGTGAAGACACTGGAGGAGCCCACCAAGGAGACATTGCTGCAGCGCCGCCTGACCACACTGGACCTGATCCTGCTGGGTGTGGGTGGCATGGTGGGCTTGGGGCTGTACATGCTCATGGGCACCGTGGCCAAGGGGATGGCAGGCCCTGCAGTGGTCGTGTCCCTTGGCGTGGCTGCCATCGCCTCCCTGCTGGTAGCCCTATGCTACACGGAGTTAGGGGTGCATGTGCCCGGCAGAGGTTCTGCCTACCTGTTCACCTACGTGTCCATGGGTGAGCTGTGGGCCTTCCTCGTTGGCTGGAACGTGCTCCTCAGGTGCCTCATTACTGGCGCCGCTGTGGCCCGTGCCTGGAGCAGCTACCTGGACTCCATCTTTAGCCACCGCATCCAGAGCTTCACCGAGGCCCATGTGGGCATCTGGCAGGTGCCCTTCCTCAGCCAGTACCCAGACTTCTGGGCTGCTGTCATCCCTCTTTTGGCTTCTACATTCATCTTCTGTGGAGCCCGTGTCTCTTCCTGGCTCACCCACACCTTCTCTGTTATCACCATGGTTGTCATCCTCTTCATCATCATCCTGGGGTTTGTCCTGGCCCATCCGCACAACTGGAGCACTGAGGAGGGCGGCTTTGCACCCTTTGGCTTCTCTGGCATCATGGCCGGTGCCGCCACCTGCTTCTATGCCTTCATGGGCTTTCATGTCGTCGCTAACTACAGTGAGGAGGCCCGGAACCCGAAGCGAGCAGTGCCTATGGCCATCACCATCTCGCTTGGCCTGGCGGCTGGTGCCTACATCCTTGTCTCCACAGTCCTCACCCTCATGGTGCCATGACACAGCCTGGACCCTGACTGGGCACTCGCTGACGCCTTCCACCAGAGAGGCTATAGCTGGGTGGGCTTCATCATGGCAGCTGGTGCAATCTGTGGTAAGGGGCCCATCTGGGCAAGGTGGGAGGGAACAGAGTGGTGGGGCCCTGCCCTAAGCCTCCAGGGCACACATCTCCATCTGGGCCTGTGCTCCCAGTCACATCCTGGGCCCAGGAAGGTGCTAATGATTAGACTCTCCACCCAGGCTTGTGGGAAGCGACCTACTCACCACTCCTCCCAGTTCTACACAGAATGTCAGTTCTTGGGATGTGCTTCCAGATCCTTCCAGGCAGAGAGACTCAGCCCTCATCAGATTCTCCGGTGGGCCTGTCACCTAAACTGGGGTGCCCAATTCCTGGGTGGTGAGGGGGAACAATCCAGCACCCACATACACTCAGGCTCACTCTCAGAGCCTAAACTCATGCCTCTGTTCTCAAGGGGCCACCCATGCCCTTGCTCCCAGCAGTTGCCCCAGGGCCTGTCCACCACACTGACCAGTCTCCCACCCTCTGTCACAGCCATGACCACTGTCCTGCTCAGGTACATCTTCTTCCTGCCACGCATGGTCTCTGCCATAGCCACCGACAGGCTCTTCTTCCAGGGGTTTGCCCGCGTGCACCCCCAGACACAGGTGCCTGTGGTGAGCCTCCTGGTGTTTGGGGTCCTCATGGCTTTCCTGGCACTGCTGCTGGACCTCCAGGCACTGGTCCAGTTCCATTCCATTGGTGCACTGCTGGACTACACCTTCGTGCCCACCAGCATCATCATTCTACGCTTCCGAAAGTCCCCTCCATCCACTTCTCAGCACCCTGGCAGCCCTGTGGGCACAGAGCAGGACTCAGCCCCTGAGCCCAGGCAACTGCGAGCAGCCCTGAGGCCCTACCTCCGCTTCCTGGGTGGGTGCAGGCCTGGAGCTGCTGTGGCTTGGGTGCTCGGTGTCCTGGTGGCCTCGGCCATCACCCTGGACTGCGTGCTGGTCTTTGGGGACTCGGCCCTGCACCTCCCTCCCTGGGGCTACACCCTGCTGCTCCTGCTCAGCTCCGCCACCTTTCTGCTCAGTCTCCTCGTCCTGGGGGCCCACCAGCAGCAGCGCCGGCAGGACACCTTTCAGGTACTTCCTCCAGCCAGCACTCACCGTGCTCTGCCCAGCCGGCTCCCTTCGCCCCTTCCTCCTCTGCAGTGGCAGGATGCACCAGGGCTGCAGGGTGGGGGAGGCCAGTGCCCCACATCCCTCTCTCTGCGTGGCAGGTGGGCCCTTATCTCCAGAATCTCCAGAGGCAGAGAAAGGCTCTGTGGACTCCCGAGAAATCAGGCCCTGGGCCAGCAGCCCTTCCCTGCAGCCCAGCCCTGCACTTGTCCCCTCAGGTTCCCATGGTGCCCCTGACTCCCGCCCTGAGCATCCTCCTCAACATCTTCCTCATGCTGCACCTGAGCTATGTGATCTGGTTGGTCTTTTCCATCTGGCTGCTGATCGGTGAGTGGGGGCCAGGCTGCGACCCTGGGGGGCTGCAGGAGGAGGGCAAGCAGGGAAGCGGGGCTGGGAACTGTCCCTCAGGCTTGTGCCACCCTTGCAGGACTCATGGTGTATTTTGGCTACGGCATCTGGCACAGCAAGGAGAACCAGCGGGAACAGCCGGGGTTGACTGTCCCACATGGCAGCCTGGAGGAGACGGTGCCAGCCCTGCATCCCCCCAGCCGGGCATCGGCCCAGAAGCCAAGCCACACGGAGCAGCCCACCAGTCTATGAGGATGACTGGGGACCTGCCCACCCTCCCACACCTCCTCGGGAAGCCAGAGGGTCTGGCAGCCCCATTTGTCCAGAGCAGCTTGGGTTTGCATACCTGCCCATGCCGGGGGGTCCTCAGGTCCTGAGGACCTCAGGACCTCAGGACCTCAGCCCAGGTGCCGAGCTTTGAGTCTTCGGGAGTGGGCCATGGCCAGCGCTGGTGTGGTAGACTCTGCTTAGCACCTTCCAGTTTATGACCAACTCCAGCTACCTGGGCAGGTGAAGTAGGGCGGGCAGGGAGGAGACTTGAGTCCCAGGGACCCACAGTAATAACTGCTCAGGCAGCCAAGTGGCCTGCTGCCATGTCCACTGTGGTGTTCCTTTTGGCACAGAGTCCTCACCTGCCCCCCAGGAACCAGATGATTGTTCCCAATCCAGAGCAAAGTGGCTGAGGTTGTGTAAGGGGGAGGCACCAGCACTGGGACAGTCCTGAGTCAGGGACACATCCAGGCCTAGGTCCTGGGGTCCTGCACTCAGGCCAGTGCCCTCTGCTCAGCTCAGAAGGGAGCTATACACACCAGGCTTAGAGGGGTCCCTGACAGGGCAGGGCCAGGCTCCCTCCCAGGCTCCCCTCATGTCCCCTCAGGGTCACGTCCAGAGAGCAGAGCCTGGACTCCAAGGAGGCCGCCTAGAAAGGGCAGTGCAGTTCCGGGTTTCCCTCAGTTTCCCAGGGCTCCCAGAGACCAGGGCATGTCCGCCTGCCCGGGATGGAGAGGCCCCCCTGCCCGGGCACACGCATCTCTCAGGCACATGCCCACATGGCCCACATGGTTCCCTGGGTGTGCACCCATGTGCAGACTGAGGTAGCAGCTGTTTCCCAGCCCAGGGCTGCCCACAGCTTCCAGCAGCCTCTCTCCCTGCCGCCCCCTCAGGTCTTTGTGACAAAGGCTTAGGATGGGACACACGCAGGCAAGTTGGTGCACAGGCAGCTGGACCTGCTCCAGGGACCTCCAGCCCACCTGGTGGCTGTGGAGCCCCAGGCTTGGGGGTCCCCAGGCCCACCCTGCACCCGCCGTGCTCTGTTTACCATAGACGCCTCCCCCTCCTGGTTCCTGTCTGTGAGGACCACACAGGAAGCTGCTGGCTTTGGCAGCTTTACTCCTCGACTCTCTGCAGCCTCAACATCACTTTGTCTGGGCCCCAAGGACAACCAGGGACACGTGACCCCACTCCAAGAACAAGGCCTCAGGGCCATGATCTCTCACCCTAGCCCTTCTGAACCCACCTCCATGGACACTGCCCTGGGGGTGAGAGGCAGCAGGGACCCCAAGGCTTTGCTGAGGCTCCAGGTGCCAGATGATTCCAGATGCTGCCCAGCCTGAGCCCCAGGCCTCCCCCACCCAGCCTGGCCCAAGTCACTCCAACAGCAAGCTGCCAGCATGGCCAAGCTCACCAGGGACCCATGAGGAGGCAGCCCCTTGTCTCCCTGGGGTAGGTACACCAAACCCTGCCCCTCCCTGGGACCCAGAGAGGGCTTGGCTCCTGCAGCCCCATCCCTCCCCTCCTGACCGTGGGACCGGGACATGGGGAAATTCTCCAGCAGGAAGGCCTCAGGCTCCCAGGAGGATTCCAGAGCCTGAACCAGGCCAGCCTGCTGGGGGCTCCATGTCCTCTGTTAGGGACTTTCTCTCCAGCCCCTGAACTCCACCTGGGGTCTAGGTCAGAGCATGGTCCTCATACAGTTGCCTCAGGCTGAGTGGGCAGCTGCCCAGACATGTTCTTAGCTGTGACTTTGGGCAGTAGTGACATGTGTCCAAATATACAGACCCAACCCCATGGCTCCCAGGAAGCCTGGTAGGCACATTCCAGGGCATTGGGCTGGTGTTACCAAGGAGACAGATGGAAGGTCCCAAAGGACCCCATACCCACCTGCTCAGCCTCTCCCCTTCCCCCCATCCCACCCCTCCACAGCCCCAGGGCTGCAACCAGGAAGGGGCTGATGCTCATCAGCTGAGCAGGTAGGGGCCCAAGACATGCCCATGCCCTTGCCTGGGTTCCTAGGGGGTCAGATCATCTGCCCCCCACACTCCTCACTCCATGGATGAGGCTTAGAGCTGGGAAGGGCCCTGCCCTGGGAACCCAGCACAGAGCAGCTGCCACAGCTCCTCCTGCCAGGCTGCCTTCTCTCTGGCCTTGGAATCTGGCTGCACAGACCCCAGTGCAGGGCAGCTGAGAGGGCAGGGGCTCTCCCTGTGAGGGGGGTGCCGGCAGGGGGAGGAGGGCTGGGAGCCAGGCAGGGCTGGAGGCGACCACAGCCAGTGTGGTGGACAACTGGAAAGCAGGGAGCTGCTGGGAATGCTGGAGACGGAGTCTGGGAGAGCGTCTCCAGCCCCAACCCCAGCCGGAGCCCCACTGGACCAGGGCCCTGCATCTGTTCCCTGCAGTCTGTACACGAAACTGGCTTCTGTGGTCCCCAGGTAGCACCTGCCGAGGCTGGAGTGGGGGAGGGACAGTCTGCCTGGGAGCTGAAGGGTGGAATTCTCCCCCCACCCCTGCCCTGGTCCTACCATGGCTTCATCCATGAAGCCCCAAGTTTGGGTCCCCACTCTTGCTAGCCCCCAATCCCCATCCCTCAACCCCCAACCAGCAGAGAAAGGCTACAGGCCTCAGGAATGGGCCAGCGAGTGGTGCCAGGCCCGTCTGGTGATGGTGTCCATCTCCCAGCAGCAGCAGTGGGGACAGGTGCTGGGCCCCCTCTAAGGCACTTGGGCAGCTGCACGTGGGGGTGGGGAAGCCACCTGTCTGCTCAGGGCTGGCAGTCCCCTTTCAGGATTTTACCTGCAGATGAGGACAGCAGGATGGGGCTCCAGCCACCATTCTCCAAAGTGTAGCCCAGGGTCAGGCAGGCCCGCAGCCCCCTCCTCATGCTTGGTCCTCCAGTAGAAATGGGCTTCTCCATCCACGTACAACAGCAGCAGGTCACAGAAGGGGGTGATCCGGGAGAGGCAGGGCAGACCCATGGCCTGGTCCCAACCTGCCATCCCACTGCCTCCCCAACCCTCACCCAGAGACTCACTGTCAGCACAAAGGGCTCTGGTGGTCACCCGAGGGGCACGTGTTTGCCTGCAGCCAGAGGGAGCCATGTTGGCCAGACTCACCACACCCAACCGAGCCTCTCCAGACCCCAGAGTGAGGGTTGTGGGGATGAGCCCGAACTTCCCTGCCTGAGAGAGACCTAGGCTGAGCCTGTCTGCCTGTGGCTGTCCCCCTCTCCTGCCCCTCACCACTGCCTGCCCCCACCTACCCCAGCCTGACCCCTACCTGCCCAGTGACGAGGATGTTGAAGCAGATCCCGTAGAGCTGAGCAGGCTCTGGGCCTCCATCCCTGAAATCTCCCACCAGTGACCGGCTGTCCTGGGGCAGGAGAGAGTCCAGTGGCTGCTCTGCCCACACCTGGGTGGCCTGGCCCTCACAGGCCTCATCTTACTCATCCACTGACTCCATCCACCCC
Source organism: Equus caballus (assembly GCF_041296265.1). Taxonomy (NCBI): domain Eukaryota; kingdom Metazoa; phylum Chordata; class Mammalia; order Perissodactyla; family Equidae; genus Equus; species Equus caballus. The sequence goes on along the minus strand of NC_091691.1, from coordinate 3,359,354 downwards.
AGCCTGAGTCCTGGGTCTCAGCCCTTTATCAGTGCTGAGGACACAGGGGACAAGCAAGCTGGGACCTGCCTCTCACAAGCTCCCTGCCTGCTGGGGATGGGGACAGAAGGGTCCCTAAACAGACACTGGCAGTGGGGGGGGAGGTGGGGCAGGCCCGGGCCTGTGGTGTCCAGAGAGGGGCACTCACTCTCCCCCAGGAACCAGGGAAGACTTCTTGCTGGGAACCCCTCAGGCTGGATTCCCAGGGCTCAGGAAGGAGCTCTAGGCAGAGACAGAGGGCGGGGAGAGCGCAGAGGTGAGGGGAGCAGGGCGTGGGCGGGTCCAGCCCCAGATGGTTGCAAAGGACTGGGGAGGCCAGTGAAGCAAGGCCAGGAGGGTCCAGCGGCCAGTGTCACAGGACGTCACCTCCATGCCTGGTGGCTGTGTGCATGTATGCATGAGGGTGACAAGGTGACACAAAGTGGCAGAAGGATGAGACAGGTCTGCTTAGGAGACAAAGACATGACAGTACTTACAATGTAAGTGCCTTGAGTGAATCCTGGATTGGAAAATAAAAAGACTGAGAACTATTATTGGCACAGCTGGGGAAATCTAAACATTCAATTTATCTGCCAATGTTACATTCCCTGAGTGTAACAAGAGGACAGCGATCACCCAGGGAAGGTCCTCATTCTCAAGACAGCGTTGAGAGGGGTGAGTGTCCAGATATCTGCCACTTACTTTCCAACAGTTTGCTGTGAAATCCATCTAAACATACCCGGTTCTTTACAGAGGGAGAGAGAAAGGAAACAGGGCAGAATGTTAAAAAACAAAAAAACAAAACAAAACACCTGGAGAATCCAGATGAAGGCTATAATGGGTTTTCACAGTACTGATCCTTGAAGTTTTCTGGAGATTCTTGTAATTTTTAGATAAAACCTTAAGGGAAAAGTAAAAAGAAAGCCCTGGTGCCATGGAGGGAGGTGCTGGAGGCAGGGCGGAGTGGAGGAGGGGCTGGGGTGAGGGGTCTCAGCTGCAGCAGGGTGTGGGGACAGATGGGGTGGAGGCCAAAGGGCTCAGGAGGGAGGCTGGATGGAGCCTGTGCTGGGGGACCTGGAGCTGAGACCCCTCCTGCCCTGGGACCCCCTCACACACACAGCAGAGTGTCCAGAGGGATGGGTCAGGCTGTGGTCTGTCCCGGCTGCCACAGGAGGACAGGTTGGGGAGGACCTGGCTGAGGAGCAGCGGGCGGGCAGTGGGGCCACACCTGAAGTTGGAGCTCCTCTCCTGCAGCTGGAAGGAGTCATGGGGCTGGGAGTCTGAGCCCCCGACATCCAGGTCACAATCCCAGCGGACGTGGATGCCACAGCACCGCCCTGCACACAGCGCATCACTGCTCTGCCAGCACGCGAGCCCTTGAGCCCTCTGAGAACCCTGCCCCCCATGAGCCCACCAGCAATGCCAGGTCCTCAAAGACCCCTCCACCTGTGGCCACGAGGTCCCTGATGCAGAATACAGGACAGCAGAGGCTGAAGCGTGGGTTGTAGTGGTAGCAGTTGAAATAGGTGGTGTCCCAGGTCTCCAAGGCAGTGGACCTGAGAGGGGGTGGGGCTGAGGAGTCAGGCCAGGAGGGGACAAGGAGGATCTGGGGCCAGCCAGGACCCACTGTGCTCACTTGGAGAAGTTGAACTTGCTGAAGGTGACAGTGTTTTTGATGAACAGCGTGAAGGACTCAGCCTGGACCAGCAGGGGCTTCCTGCAGGTGGGGGAGGTAAGGGGTCCTGCGACCCTGCCCTGGGTGTCCGACACTTACACAGACTCAGTTTCACTCTCCATGGGGCACCAGCTCCAGATCTCACGTCCTGTGGGTCCCATTGAAGATCACACACTGGCACATTTTTGTGCCTTGAAAACGCAAGACAAAGTCCAGGCCTGCAATCCCCACAGGGCCTGGGACGGGAGTGGACAGGGGGCTGCTGGCAGAAAGAAGAGATGCAGAGGCACCACCAGGCCTGGATGAGGGAGCCACCCAGGGTCCCAGCCCAGCCCCCTGAACCCCCATCCCAGTGGAGGCGCTGGAAGACAGGCCCACAGTGACCATGGCTGTGCATCCCCGTCTCCCCTTCAGGACATTCCTTGTCACCCAGCAGGTCCCCAGTGAGATGGAGGGGCTGAGGTGGTGAGAGAGCAGAGCTGTCCAGGCCCAGGAGGTGTCTCCCCTGAGTGACCCAGCCCTGCAGTCCACGGGGACACAACCCTCCCCTGCTTAGCCCCCAGGTTCCCTGAGTTTGGGGCACATGGGAAACCTGGAGGGTGCAGATAAAAGGAGGTGGTCAGAGGGGGAGGGCGAACAGCCCCCCAGCCAGATAGGGATGCAGCGCTGTCTCCCAAGGGAGAGTGAGACTCTTTCCCTCCTGACAGCTCTGTCCCTGGGGGAGCAGAAGTGACTCCTCCAGGCCCAGCTCCTCTGGTCCAATTCAGACGACAGAATAGGGAAGGTGGTGGGATTCTGGGAGGGTGAGCCAGGCCAGGGTGGATGTGCTGGGTGTGGCACACAAAGGGCGGGACCCTCCTCAGAGCCTCTAGGGAAGTGGACCCCACACACTGGCCAAGGGACCACAGGCCAGTCCCTTCCTGGCTTGTTCCACTGTAAATAGGGACGTCAGTGCCTGCACAGGGTCACAGAGTTCTGGGCATCAGCCAGAAGGGGGCGGGGCTGAGCTCTCTGGGAGTCCCAGACCCCGGAGAGGAAGTGCCCTCAAGCATTGGGCACTGGCACAGATATGGCTCTGCCAGGCGGTGGGTGGATGCCGCTGTCCAGGGCCCCTGGCTCAGGGGCAGCAGGAGGAACACAGCACCAGGGTGGCAGGAAGGGCTGGGGAGAAGCCAAAGGAGATGCTGCGACTTTGTGGGGGTGGGACTGTGAGAAGTGGGCAGGGACAGCATGGGGCCACCTGCTCTGCCTTGCTGTCCCTACCTATGTCCTGAGTCTGCCCCTCCTCTCCACCCGGGCTGGGCCACCATCTCCTCCAATCAGACCCCATGGTGACCAGCACGGGCCCCACCTCTGCCCCCATCCACCTCCCTCCAGCAGGCCACGTGGTCCATCCCAATGCACAGACGGTCGCCCGCCCCTCCCCTGGGCCCGTCTGTGGCTCCGCTGCTGCTGGATCCACTTCAGCTCCTGAGATGAGCTCACAGGCCCTGTGATCCAGGAGGACACCCTTCCTGGTCCAGTCCAAACCTAGGGACAACCCCACTCAGTGCAGGGAGCCTCCAAGGGGCCTCATCTCACACAGCTCAGGGCCTTTGTCCACGTAGCCCCCTCTGCCTGGACATCCTCAAGATCCCCCTCCAGCCTCACACCCTGCAGGAAACCCTTCCCAATGCCCCGGGTCACCTGACGTGCCTCCCTGGGTCTCCCAGCTGTAGCTTCTGTCCCCATCGTAGGACCGGCCGCCTTAGCTGCGCTGTCAATGCAGGAGCTCTGTGAGGTGGGGACAGTGGAGTTTTGCAAGCCTGGTCTGGGAAAGGTTTGACAGGTGTTCGCTGGAGGCTGTGACACTACAAGGACACAGTGCATGTGCTGGGAGGGACCAGACAACCAGGCCCCTGAGAGGAGCTGGCAGGAACTCTGCTATTCTCAGGAAGCCGGCTTGTCAGATCTGGTGGATTACCCAGCCCCAGCAGTTTTGAGGGAAGGGCCAGAAGCCCGGAGAGGAGCAAAGAGGATCACACGGATTCCAGAAAACACACAGCCATGGCCCCAGCACAATTTCAGGACAGTCTACAAACCGAACATTAACCAGACGTCTCTGAACATTTAGAAAGGGAAGGACGTCGTGTGTGTTTCTGAACGTCAGCACATCCTCTGTGCACGTGCCTCACCTCATTGTGGACGGGGCCAACCAGGCACATGTGGCACCCTAGCCACTGTGGTGGGACCAATGACCAGGACTCAGGGGACAGGGGCCACACAGTTACCCTCCAGCCCAGCAAGTGATTCAGTGTTGGTCAGAAAGATATCGCTGTGGAAGTAGGCTTCCAGGGCTGGGTCTGGGTCCCAACTGTTCACACAAAATCCACAACTGGGCAACTGGGCATGTAAAAGTGGTTAAGATGGTAAATTTTACATTACACATATTTTATGGAAATAAAAATATTGGGAAAAATATCCACAGCTGGGGAGGACAGCGAGTGTGATCTGTGAGAGTCACTAGGCACCTGGGACGTCCCCAGGTGAGAGGAAAAGGTGGGATTTGGAGGAAGAGTCTGCGTTTCCACATGAACAAGCAAGAAGAGGGTGGCCCACTCTAGCTTGACCACACTTGTCGAGAAAAATATCCAGAGATCATAAGTGACCCTGTGCTCCGCATAAGGAATGTGCTATGTTTGCCAAAAAAAATGGAAGCTGCCCTGGGACACATTAACAGAGGCTAGGCATAGAGAAGGGGAGGTGATCTTCCAGCTTGGCTCTTGCTAACGGAGCCCACCTAAGCATTGTGCCCGGTTCTGGGGGTTACACTGACAACCTGGAGAGTGCCCAGAGGAGGGGCCAGGGTGGGGAGGGGCCTGGAAACACACAGAAAACAGCAGTGGAAGGATCTGGAAGCAGACTGCTCTGAGGTGCAGACTCCCGACCCCCACACACTGGAGGCCTTGGGTCAGTGACTCAGCCTGGCTGAGCCTCAGTCTTCTCCTCTTCAATGGGGCCTGCAGTAATTCCTGCCAGGCAGGGTGCTTGGGAGACGAAATGAAATGATTCAGGAAAGGTCTCAGCTCAGAGCCTGGGCTACAGCAGCACATGCTGAGCCTCAAGCACCTGGGAAGGAGAAGGGGGGACACGGCTGTGACCCAGGGCTGGTGGAGGAACCAGGGACCCACTGAGAGGCTCCCAGGCAGCCTGACCTCTGGGCATCTGCTCTGAGCTTGTTCTGGTGTCACAAGGAAATTGGTCACCAAGAAGAGCACATTCTCTCCCTGGAAGGCAGGGGTCAGGGTTGGCCCTGCTTGGTTCCTCGATGGGAGAGGCCAGAGGCTGGCATCTGGGTTTGGGAGGGAAGGGGTCCTGTCCCATCGAGTCATTGATCCTGTGCCCCAGGACAACCCTGTGCCTCCAGTGAGGCAAGTTGAGGCTGAGACAGGAGGCTGGCTGGGTTTCCAGCCATTTCTGAGCCCCTGTCTGCCTCTTTGGGGCAAGTATTTTTCTTTATTCACTCTCATTTGCTCAACCAGAATTCTCCATGAACCTACTGCTCTAGGCACTGAGGATCCAGAGCTAAATGGGGCCGGGTGCCCACCCAGGCTAGTGGGGAGGTGGACCCCTCATTGCATGCATGACTGGGGGCCAGGGGAGCAGGTGGTGAGCTCTGCCTGGGAAAAGGCAGGGGCTGTGGGGAAGGGTGGTTGGCACCATGTGCTGCCCATGACAGCTCTGCACATGTAGGGGGACGCACATGCAGGAAGGGAGGGGAGGGCTGGGCAGAGGGCAGCTGGGGGCAGCGGTCAGGATCTGCAGGGACTAGGTGGCCACCATCACGGAAGGGAGCCTCCAAGGGTGGCAAGCAATGGCTGGCAGGTCTGATGGTGTCACCTGTGAAAGTTCAGCCTGGCTGCTGCATGAGCTCACCTGGGACCCACAGGAAGACCACAGGGACAACGGAGGCAGCAGGGAAACTGTCACAGATGGAATGGATGGGAGGGAGGGAGGGGGAGGTGTCAAGCCAGGTCCAGCGTTGGCCCTGGGGACATCATGGCCTCATTGGATGAAAAGAGCACCCCCTGGGGAGAGGGAGAGGGTTCCTTTGGACAAGGCGGGTGTGCACCAGGAGGTGGCTATGCTGGGGCAGGTGTCCCTGGGGTACAGTGTGGGCATCAGCAGAACAGAGGAAATGGGGGCTGTGGAAGATCTGGGTGGAGGGAGGAGGCCCGGAAGGCAGCGTGGGGTGAGCAGAGGGGGAGCCAGCCCACAAGACAAAGGGCAGGGAGGGAGCATTCAGGAGCTCCAGGCCCTGCCCCCTGCCCCCACCCCTCCCTCTAGTTCAAGGCTGGAGCCCTCAGACCCTCCATTCTTCCAGATTCCCCTTTGTAAATGCAGTCCCTCTGGCCCGGCTCCCTGACTCCTCCCCCTGTCCACCTGGAAACCTCTTACACATCCCTGAGAACCTGTCCAGGGCCACTCCTCGTTCAGGCCCTTCCTGAGCCTGGCCCTGTGACAGCGCCAGCACCCCCTCTGGCATCACATCCCCTCTTGCACACACTCGCTGCAGGGGTGGGGTCAGAGGTGTGAGCGCCTGGCAGCAGCACCCACACACCCACTTGTGGTGGCTTCACGAAGTCATCATGTCCCATCTCCTTTTCTGGGTCACAGAAACCCCTTTGAGTTTCATGATGACAGAAACCTGAGGATCCAGGGAGTGCTCCTGGTACCCTTTTTTGGCAAGGAGGGCCCACCTTGGGAGGAGGCGATGGGCAGTGTGGCACATCCACTGCACAGGGTGACCAGCAGTAGAGCTGGCCCCACCCACTCAGCCCCTACACATCCTATAGGCTCCCAGCACAGCCTTCAGGCCCTGCCTCTTCTCCAGCCTCATTTCCACCCAAACACCCTGCACAGACCAGACATTGCAGCCACACATCGGAGAGCCATGTGCTCAGACTGAGCTGCCCACCTCCTCCCTCACCAGCCATCCCCCTCCCCTGCCCCAGCCACACCATCTCCTCCTCAAAGGCTCCCCTGACCCAGCACAGCTGGTGGCCTTTCTCAGGGACCTCAGAGCTGCAGCTCTCACAGGGGTCAGGGACTACCTCCTGCCCTTCCTGGGCCTCCTGGGCAGGGCAAGACCATCCTGCTCTGCACCCAGAGCCCAACACATGGCTGGGGACAAGGCCCAAGAAAGGAGGTAAGTGGCCACACAGGGGGACACAAGCATATGGCTCGCTCTTGTCCCTGCTGGCCTCTAGAGAGACAGAGAGCCTTCCTTCTGCCCCTCCCCTGTTCCAACATGCCCCCTCCACCACCACCAGCCCGGTCCCTGAAGAGTCAGACCCCCAACCCTCAGCCCAGCAGGACCAGTCAGGGTCCCTACAGCCAACCCACCCAGGAGCCATTCTCTCACCCACCACGCAGACCAGGACCCCGAGCTGCAGCAGCTTCTGCAGGGCGTCCACCCGCCACTTCCTGGTCATCCCTTACTTCTCAATTTTGTAATCCAGAAGACCCCAGCCTGTCCTGATCCGTGGGGAGCCCCTGCTCTCAGCTCCTGCTGGCTCCTGGGAGCAGGAGTCAGCACAGCAGCTGCAGCCTCAGCTGAATAGGAGGCAAAGCAGGGTCCCAGGCCAGGCCAGGCCAGCAGCCATTAAAAGGACACTTCCACTGGGGGCAGGATCCAGCCCCACCCCAGCCCTGGGCTCAGCCTCAACCCCCAGTTGCCCTGGGCCTCCCTTCCTTCCCAACCTCCCTCTGCTCGGCCCTGGGGCACAGACAGGAGCAGCCCCTCTCCCCTGCCCTTTCGCCTCACTTCCTCAAGGGTGACAGGGTTATAGGTACTTTGAGAGGGTGCCATGGTGATGGCAGAGCCCAGAGGAGGGGCCAAGGAAAGCTTCAGGAAGAAGGGATCCTGGTGGCCAAGGAGACTTTGGACCCGGGTTTGGACTCCAACCTTCAGACAGCAGGTGCCCGGTCAAGGGGTTCAGGTCTGTCTCTCACCTTGGGGGCTTCTAGGCACTTGTGGAGGGGGCAGGGGATGCATGTCCAGCAGAGACTACATCCCTCCGTGGGACCCCTGCAGGGCAGCCGGCGGCCACTCCGGCCCCGTGCCCTCCCGGAAATGCTCTTGGCAGCATCAGTTGTTCCACCATCAGAACACACTTCCAGAATGAGGTTAAAATGCAAAAACCCAGCCAAACAGTCTAAGGAAGGGTGCACCACCCCTCCCTGAAATAGGATTGCGGCTGGGTTTTCAGAACCCATGGGAGAAAGTAAACTAATGATTGCATAGAACTTAGAATTATTTCAGTGTTGTGCCCTATAAAATGTTCATGAAACATACGTGGTCTGCAATGCAATAGAAAAGACATAATGTGCACTTTGCTGTCAGACAGGCAGGTCCTAAGTCTGGCTCTGCTGGGATCAGCTACTTCTAGCCGTGTGACTTTGAGGAAAGGAATTGCTTTCTCTGAGCCTCGGTGTCCCCATCTGTGTATGGGGCAGGAGTGGCTACTGGCACAGGAAGAAATGCCTCTAGATGGGAAACAGGCTGGGGAGTGACAGATGCAGGGGAGGAGGCAGGCGGCGGTGCCTGGGGAGGCAGCCACACTTAGCCCCTGTCTCCTATCAGGCACCCAGGGCTTGGAGTGCTCCTCAAGGACACCCTCTCCCTGAGGTCTCCCCAGGCCCACAGTGTCATGCCTGCCTCCTGGTTTCTGTGCCAGGGAAGTGCCCCAGAGCTGAACCTGTGGCACCATGGCCTGGGGCCCCAGCTACCCCTGGAGGGACACTGGGCCAGGCTTGGAGCATAGGACCTGGGAGGCAGCAGCCATGGGAGTGGCCCTCCCTGAGCCCATCCCACACATTCCCCAGCCTTGCTCTGTGCCGGGTATGTCCCATCCCTCACATCTGGGTGGCAGATGGGATCCAGGCTGTGACGGAGATCACTCTAGGGGTTGGGGAGCCCCCCTATTGCACTGGGGTGTCAGGGAAGGCTCCAGGAGGTCTGGTGGAGCCTAGATGGAGAAGCAGTCATCCCCTGGGCCTGTAGGAAGGGGAGGGCCTTCCAGGTGGAGGGCATCAAGTGGGCGGAGCCCTGGGAACAGGAGCCAGGGTAGTCAGCAGCTATGTGCGGGGCCCTCAGCCCTGGGGAGGATCACGCCCTCAGGCCCCTCTCTGTCCAAGGGGGCCCGGGCTCTGGCTTCCATGCTGACCTCCAATCGCTGTGTCAAGTGGCTGGAGCTTTCGGACACTGGGCTGTGCGGGGCTGGTGCACAGGTCCTGGCAGGTGTCCTGAGCAGAAGCAGCAGCATCTGTAGTAGGTGCCCAGCCTGGGACAGGTAGGCAGACTTGAGTCCTCCCTTTCCTGCGGGGTGTGGGACCCCCACAGCCAGGCCTTCTCCCCCTGGACCTGCTGGGGTTGCTGAGGGAGGGGCCTCAGCACAGGATTGGGGGGGTGGAGTTAGACCCTCTGTGCTGCAACCAATGCTGGATGACACTCCCTCCTTCACCCGCCCCACTCCTCCAGCCCCCTCCTCTGCTGGCCAGTGCCTCCTGCATGTGGTGGCCTCCCAGTGCCTGAATGCAGGGTGGGAAGGTCCTTCCACACAGAGAGATGGGGCTGGCAGTGTGAGAGGAGGGAGGGCTGGGTGGGAGTTGGTGGGACTGGATCCAAATGCCATCTCTGCCACAGAAGAGCAGTGTGACCCTGGGCAAGCAGCTCAACCTTGCCGAGCCTCAGTCTCCAATCTGTGAAACGGACCCAACAATGCCACTTAGCCCTTGGGGTTGTGATGAGCATTAAATGCTCAGCAGAGTGTCTGCCCGTGTACGTGCTCCATGCATGGCCCCTTGCGCTATCATTGCCAGTCCCCAGAGATGTGGCAGTGAGGGCTCTGGTGGGGGTTATATTGCTGCCAGGCACGAGCCATCAACAGGGTGGCTGCACCTCCATCCCAGCATCCTCCACGGCACCACAAAGGAGGTGGCCTTAACCCCTTGACAAAGAAGCTCGTGGACACACGGGGTGGGGTGAGGTATCCAGCCGATGGGTAGCAGAATGGCCATGCAACCCCAGGACAGTCCCCCTGCAAAGCCCCTCCCACTGCCTCAGGCCTGCAGTTTGGGGGCTGGAGGAAGGTGGAGGAGGGCAGTGTCTGACTTGGGTCCCACTGACTGGGGAGTGGTGCCAGCCCCCAGATGTGGACCTGTCAGAGAACCAGCCGGGAGTGGTGGGTGCCCAGGCTGTGTGTGCTGCCCTCACAGTGACCCCGGCCATGCAGAGGGTACAGCTGGCAGGGAACAGCCTGGAGGAGCAGGCGGCCCAGTACCTTGCTGAACTCCTGCTGGCCCACATGGGCCTGAAACCCCTGGACCTGAGCTACAGCCAGCTGAGTGACCAATCAGGTTCCATCTGGCCTGGGCCACAGTGGGGCCCGTCTTCCTGGGGCAGGAGTGGGTGGAGGTTGGCAGGACCACTCTGAGCATCCGTGCTCTGGCCCCTCTCCCCACGTCCCACCTCAGCCTGCCCCTTGCCCACTCCTTCCACACAGAACTCTTACTCCTCCCTGGATGTGTCATTGCCCACCGCTGCCTGTGCTGGGGGCTGACTTAGCCACTAGGCACCCAGCATGAACAAAACAGAGGCCCTGGCCTCAGGGAACACACACTAACAAGGTCATTCTCCATAATTATTGGTGCTACAAGGGACAAACAGGATGTGATTCCAGAGAAGAATGGGGATCCCTGCTTAGAGGGGTGGCCAGGGTGGCCTCTGTGAGGAGGTGACATTGAAGCTGAAATGTGCAGGTTGGGGAGGAATCAGCCATAGGAGGGCCAGAGGGAGTGCATTTCAAGCAGAGGAACAGTGAACACACAGGCCTGTTTCTTAGACTGACGGACACCAGTGTGACTGGGCTATCGGGCCAGGGGAGAGTGGCCAGGCTGTGGGGTGGAGAGGCCACAGGGGGCTGAAGGGCCACAAATCATGGCAAAAGGAATGAAGATTTTATTCTGAGTCTGTGGAAGACATCAGTAGGATTCCTTGATTTCACCAGTTTCATGCCCCAGGGCCTTTGCATGGGCTGTCTGCTTTGCAAGGTACATACTGTCTACCTGCCTGTCCTCAACAACTCCAGTCAAATATAAAAATCACCTGGGACCATGGGTTAGGAGTATAGACTTGGGGGGATGCCCATGCACCCGCATTTTAGCAGGTATCCCAGGAGATTTGTCTGATTGAGAAAGTCTGGGAGTCTCTGCTCTGTCTCAAAATGCTTAGAGCGTGTAGGGTGGCACCAGCTTTGGCCTGTGGGAATCAGCCCTAGGATTTGACTGCCAGAGAGCCAGTTTACCTTCTAAGAAAGTTGCCGTGGGAAGTCAGTGAAATTACGAGAGAAGCTCATTTCAGACTTTCCACAAACCAAGTCCAGGTGTCCCTCTGTGCTGCGTGGTCAGAGGGCAGGCACCAGAGAGGCGGCCAGGAGGGAGGGGCTGGAGGCTGAGGCCTGTGAAGCCTGCACAAATACGGGAGGGGCAGTCTTCAGGCTGGAGAAGGACAGACTCCGCAGGGCCATTTTGTTTCCCCAGGTGGGGCTCTGTGGGTGGGCCCGACTCCTGGAGGTAAAAGAGCTTGTGTCCAGTCTCCCCACCTGACTCCATCGCGATTGTGGCACCTGCCACATAAGGTGGCTGCAGGGGTCACCAAGACCAAGCCTGGGAACCACAGAAGGCCGACTACTGCCTGTAGAAGAATCTTCTCACCCTCCAGCTGCTCAGCAAGGAAGGGGCTTCCCTACACAGTGGGAGACCACTGTCCTCTCCTCCCAGCCTGGAAGGGTCTGAGGAAGGGGAAGTCAGCGCATCTGGGAGCCTGGGGCTCAGACCCGGCGGTGTGCCTGGAGTCTGCGCGCTGTTCTCAGGGAGGCCACGCAGGGGCCGCGCCTCCTGCAGGGAGCTCTCCGCGGTGCTGAAAGTGCCCGCCCAGGCGCGTCAGGCCCCGCGGGCTGGCTGAGCGCTCTGCCCAGTCAGCGCATCTCTTTTCCTCTGTGCGTTTCTTCAGACCAGCCTTCCCAGACCTGTGCTGGGTGCGGGAACCATGGAATGGAGGGGGTGAAATTCAGGTCCCTGAGGGCCCCTGGGCTGATGGGAGAGACTGGCCAGGCAGAGAGGTCTGATGGCCAGAGACTGGGAAGAGGGAAGCACAGTGGGCATGGGACCCGACGCTGCCCAGACCAGCCAGGCGGGCAAGGCTTCCTGACACTGTGACCCCAGGTGAGAAGCATGATGAGCTGTTAGCCAGGTGAAGAAAGGGGTCAACAGTTCCACACACGGAAACAACCTGGGGGCATGTTGTTTCCGGCACTTTTGAGAACTGGATGCAGGGCAGACTGGTTGAGTGCTGACAGAGTGGGGAGCAGTGTGGGTGGGTGGGTGGGGCTTCTGCCCATTTTACATGCTGGATATCTCCCAGGGTTTCTTAACCCCACATGGCCCCCACTTTCCTTTCTCTACCACCCCTGCCTCCTCTCCACCACAGCTGCACTGGCCTTGTCACTTCTTGACTATAGGCTAGAGCAAAAGCCTCCCAACAGTCCCCTGGCCTCTTGTTTCTGTTCCTGCCCATCCTACTCCATCCTCTACTCCCACCGCTAAGGAGTCCAGTCTTGTCATTTCTTAAAGCCCTCTCTGTCTCCTCACCACTGATAGGGTGCTGCCCAAGGCCCTTATCCTAGCATTCAATGTTATCAGCATCTTTCAAGTGCCTAACTCCACCTGGGACAGTCACCAGCAGATCAGTGTCTGTTGGTCCACAACCTTCTGCTGCTCCCCTGTTGTCTTATGTGAGTGTGACCAGCTGCTGTGAGTCTCCACTGTCTTATCCCCAGCCCACCACCAACAGGTTAAAGACACTTTCCTGGATCCCAATTTAAAGGATCCTGTTGGTCACAGTCTAGAGCCTGGTGACTGGGTGTTCTGGAAGCATCATCAGAGGACAGCCCTCGAGTTCCATGGAAAGGACCTTACCAGTGGTCCTTGTGGACCTGCTCCACCCTCCATTGCACCCTCCCTTCTCTGTCTCCTGCTCAGTCCTGCTCAGCCGCTCCTCCCCCAGTGGAAACCCTGGAGGAAGGAACCCCTGCTCTGCACGCAAGGGCTCAGGTAGGACCACTGTGCCAACAGCATGTGCTCAGAGGACACTACAACCAGCTCCAGGGCATCCAGCCCTGTCTGGTTCTCAGCTCCCTCAACAGGCAGAGGCGCCCCCTGCAGCACCCCGTCCCCAGCCTGAGGCTCACCCCTCTGCTGCCGTTCGCTGGAACCCAGGCCTCTCTCTTAAGCTCTGGATCCCCATTTCTAGCAACCTGCTAGACGGCCCCCGACATGGCCCACAGGGACATGGGATTCTGAGAGTCTGACCTGGAGGCATCATCTCCCTCTAAGGGCTGCCTCATGGCAGGGGGGCCTCTTTCCCATCAGAAGCTGGGCCCAGCGCTTGTCCCCCTCTTTCCCACATCTCCCTCCTCCATCGCAACTCCTGCAGAGAGCTCAGGCTGCCTGCTCCTCCTTCTCACTCCCCTCCTCTAGGCCTGTGCTCCTGCTACCTCCTCCTCTCTGGCGCTTCCTGCCCACCTGCTCCCAGGTGATCTTTCTACCCCAGAAACGTGCCCATGTCCCTCCTACTTTAAACCCGTCAGCAGCGCCCCTCTGGATGAATCCAGGCTTAGCAGTGTGTCATTCACAGCATGCCCTCAGGATCTGGGCTCTGCCAGCCCCCCTCTTCCCTCCCGCTCTGAAATCCATCCTCTCCCTCCAAGCTGCCTGGAAGTCTCCGTGCACACGGGGCAGTTTCTCCCTCTGCATTGCTCCTGCTGCTCTTCTTGCTGAAATGCCCAGCTCTGCTCACCTCACCTGAGAGGCTCAGCTCAGGGGCTCTATCCCCATGTGACCTTTACCCCCAGGAGATCTGATGCACACTCTCTCCTTGCACGCATCACACTGCATTTTTGTGATGTTACTTTTCCTCTCCTCCCCACAATGGGTGATCCCTTTATGGGCAGGAGTGTGTCTTGTGTGTCTCGGTCTCTGTTCCCTGTACAGAACCAGGCATTGGGTGGGCCTCAGCCAGCATCCACCCCCTTCCTCTCTCCTGGCCCTCCAGCCTCACCCAGGGCATTCTGTCCCATGGAGACACTTCTGAGTGGAGGCGGTGGGGCCGTCCTCGGCCATGTCAGCAGAGATGAGGAATCCCTGCTTCCCTCTCACGCTGCTCTCTCGGCCTCCCTGGGCTCAGCTGCTCTCAGCATCATGCATGTGTTTCTCAGGTGTCCGCTTTGGTGTCCTCCAGTCTGTGCAGGGGGACCCAGTGTCTGCCCAGGAACTGCTGTGAGAGCTTTTCCTAAACCCCACCTCGGTCCTCCCAGCAGCCCTGTGAGGCGTCATTTAAGGGAGAGAGTGGGGATTGGACACCTAGAGTGTGCTGCCCAGATGCGTGGTGTGGCCGAGTCCGCGTTCCAGCCCAGGCCTGAATGTGGGTCCTGACGCCCCTCCGGCCCCACTCCTGCTCTGACTGGGGTGCCGCTCTGGCCTCTCCTCAGACCCCTGCCTGGGTTCTTCGCTGGCTGAGAGAGAATAGCTGGCTCAGGGGCACGATGCTCTCTGTTCACTGATGTTTGGATTTGCAGGTCCAGCACTCGCAAGGCGGCCCCTCCTCTGCCAGTACTGCCTGCAGGGGGATCCTGGTCCTTGAAGAGTCACTGTGTGGCTATGAGGGAGATCAGGACCCCTGTCACTCAACTTTGCCTTTTTAATGTAGAAAAAATGTCATTCTTTTCCAAGGCAGTTAAACACTGAGGAGAGAATCTCCAAATACGAATTATTAAAAGAAAGTCTAGTCCCAAATCACTGCTTATTCCAACCCTGATTCACTTCAATCCAGACCTGAGTCAAAGCCTCTCCAGAGACCTGTCTTCACAGCTCCAACCCTCAGGCTCGGGACACCTGGTATCGAACGTCCTCATTTCCTTCTCCCTTCTCCCTGCCTCGTCTCTGCGGCTCCACAGCCAGAGATGAGCTTGCCTTGACCACGTCCCTCTGCTCTGAGAGGGCCGCTCAGCACTGGACTCCATCATTCTAACACAAATGGAATACGTGAAATTGTCCTGCAACAGTACATGCTTGTTCAACACGATGTACGGTTCATGTAAAACCCTTCCCAGGACTCAGCCTTGTATCTGTGTGAAACGGGGCTAGTACCTTCCAGCCAGGGTCACTGTGAGACAGGATGAGATGACAGACCCACGGAAAGGGCCTGTGCAGAGATAGACTCAGTGCTGGTTCTCTTTCCCCACCCTCTCTGGTTTTCATTTCCTGTTGAGGAACAACATTTATGCTGCAAAGTGCACATGGATTAAGGGCAGAGCCTGGTGAATTTTCACAAAGTGCACAGACATATGTAACCAGTCTCCAGAAGCCCCCTGAGCCCCTGCCCTTCTCTCTTTTAATAGTTTGCGGAGTAATGACATTGTCATCCAGAGGAGAGAAGCTGTCCTAAGGAGCTTCTTCGACACCCTGTGTTAGTAAAAGAAGTCAAGTTCTCAGAAATTGACAATGTGCCGCCTGGTCCTGAGTCTCTCCTGAGGATGTCCAGGTGAGCAGAGAGTTTGATGACCTCGCCAGCTCAGTGAAGGTCACTCTTCCAGGGCTTTGCAGAAAGACTGCTGCCCACAGAGTAGAGGACAGAACAGAGTTGCTGCCAGCCTTCAGCCCGTCCCCACCAGCGTCTGTCCCTAAATGACTGTGGAGTGTGGCTTCCTCATCTTCCATCGGCCACTTCAACTTCCACATGGAAGGTTCTGGACCTCACTGTGCCTTGTTACCACCTGAGTGTGCACTGAGTCCCCGTGTCAACTGGGGTGTAGTCCTAGGGAGCTGGCCTTCATGATGACACAGACACCTGTACCCTCCTCAGCCCCCACGGTCCCTGCACTAACCTGGGCCATCCTCTGCTCTCTCTCATTTGGTGAATCCACTCATGGGTGAATTGTATGGTATGTGAATTATATCTAAAGCTGTTACCAAAAAGAACCCATATTTTTTAATCCAAATTCAGTCAAAAAAGTATATGAATGTATATACACAGAAAAAAGACCAAAAATCCCCCAGTGTATTAATATTTATCTCTAGATTGTGTTTATATATTTTATTTTCTTCCTATTTTTCTGCATTTTCCACACTTTCTACATTAAGTATGTATTATTTTAGAATCAGAAAAATAAATAGTACTTAACAACACAACATGATACAGGCTACAATTCAGTCACGTGTATGGCGTGGTTGGAGCCCTGAGGAAGGAGGGTGCTACAGACTGAATTTTATCCCCAGAAAATTCATATCTTGAAGCCCTACCCCAATGTGACTCTATTTGGAGACAGGAAGTAATTAAGGTTAAATGAAGTCATGAGGGTGGGCCCTGACCCAAGAAGATGAGTATCCTTATCAGAAGAAACACCAGAAAGCTTGCTCTCTCCCCCTCGCCCATGTGAGCACAGCAATAAGGCAGCCCTCTGTGGGCCAGGAGGAGAGGCCTTACCAGAAATCAGTCTTCCTGGACCTGGATCTGGGACTCCTGGCCTCCAGAAGTATGAGATATCAACTGAGGAAAAATCCACATTTCAAATAGCAGATATTTACTTGGGCAGTTAGAATTGCAACTCAGGAGACACAGATCCAGGCAGAAACCCAAAATGTGTTCTGAGGAAAACAAGGACATAAGGGTTTATAAAGGCAAAAAGAGAAAAATTACACAGGTCATTTTGCAAAATTTGTGATTGGCGCTGGCAACAACTATTACTTCTTGGCTATATGTGATCACTTGCTAAGGCCGTCTCTAAGGCAGGAAGATCTTATCTTTGAGAGTGAGGGTATTTCTTGAAAGAAGGTCAAGATGACAACAGAGAAGCACAGCTCAAAAGTTACCTTCCCTCTGGTAGAGATGTGGCGTGCCTGCATGAGCCCCATTTCCTTAATGGCCTCCCAGCTCCATTTTAGAATCCTTGGCATATGTTACTCCATTTTGTTCTCACTGTCCACATTTCCCCTTCTGATCAAGATCTTGCAGCAGAAAGCATCTCGGACCAACTGTTTGATATAATGATATTGCCCTCATTGCTAGAAATGTTCTTTTCTGGGAAGTCATGTCACTTGTTGGGGGAAGCCACGTGCTCAATCATCATAGGAGTAACACAGTCAGAGGCTCTGGCCACATCTGAGCAACAAGGAGGTGGTGAGGAATGAGTCTTAGGCACGGTCTCTATCTGGAAAAGCATCAAGTCCTTCGGAGTTGGAAGATTGGTTGATCATTTCAAATTGCTGAGCAATCATTATTCTGGAGGTAGAGACAGACAGACAGCATTGAGAAATGCAAGTCATTCATAGCATGAAGGTGACAAAGATCATACAAATCAGGATGATAATCATTAGTATAACTTGGAGCAGATCTGAGGCAGTAGTAGCATAAGAAGCTTAAATACAAGCACACATAGCACAATTCCAATAATCATCATAAACAATATCTGAAGTCCCTATCTCATCCAAGCACCTACACCAAGAGGCCAGATGAAAACATCGACAGGGAACAAGTGGGTGTCATTAAAAGACATTGAACTGGAGACACCCTGTGCTATTTTTATTATTTTTCCAAGTTCTAACTCAATGTCACCAGAAGAGTTGATGCAGGTACAAAAGGGGGTGTTGGCTACAACACAGATGCCACTCTGTTCTGCAAGGAGATAACTGAATGCCATTCAATTACCTAATATGACCCTGACTAGGGGATCGGGAATTGTTGTTGTTGAACTAAGGCTCAAGTGGTAGAATATGCCAGTGTAGCTATGGTTTTAGGGATAAACTTTTTATCAACTTGTCACCATGGACAACATCAACGCAAGGGACAAAGCCTTTGGCAATGGTAATCAATGGAGAGTAGATGGGGTGTAAAATGTGGTCTCTAAGTCTCACCTAGACATACAAGATTATGGTTGGGTTTCTCCTTTAACAAGAACTTGAAAAGGAATATTATGATATCCTAAAGGAATTATCCTGCCGTATGCCAGCTGTCTAGACATTCAAAAGCCCATGGTTCCCTGTAGGTGGAAGGTGTGCCCAAAAGGGGACACCTAGAATACAATGTCTTCTAGTTCTGTGGCAATGTCAGTGGTCAGGGGCACTTGGTAAGGTCCTTTCCAATGGGGCTGAGGGCTGTCCTCTGATGATGCTTCCAGAATACCCAGTCACCAGGCTCGAGACTGTGACCAACAGGATCCTTTAAATTGGGATCCAGGAAAGCATCTTTAACCTGTTGATGATGGGCTGAGAATAAGACAGTGGAGACTCACAGCAGCTGGTCACACTCACATAAGACAACAGGGGAGCAGCAGAAGGTTGTACAGCAACAGACACTGATCTGCTGGTGACTGTCGCATGTGGAGTTATTCCATGTTTTCCAAAGAGGGGACTGCCAACAGTCAGCAAGGCCGAAGGCAATACCTTAGGCCAGGGGAGTCCAGTCCACAGTATATACTGAACCTCAAGATAATTAACAAGACCAGAATCTAATGTTTACAAGGATGCAAACAGAATTTTCCTCTCTACAAATATCCTCAAATTTTTTTTGGTCAAAGATAATCACAGTAAAACTAACTTGTTTATATTAAAACTTGGCCTGATTATTTATACTAGTGAAAATAAGAATACTCACTGAGGGTTTCTGAATTCTGGAGGGATCAGACAGGGAGAAAAGATAAATGTTTCATCTTTGTTCACAAAGGCATGTCCTACCAAACTGTCGATGGCTTAAGAGAAAAGATTTCTTTAAATCTGGAAAAATAAAACATTAGACCATCTTTCTCAGCTCATGTAGTCCCAGGTAATTTACTATTTCTTCTGCTTAAATCCAGTTTTTCCATTAGTTTTCTCGACTTTGCCTGATGACTGAGGATGATCAGAACAGTGAAATTCCAAGTTTGAAAGGTTTGCATTAAGGTTCGTATGATTTGCCCAGTGAAGCAGGTGCCGCGATCACTGGGGATTGTGGAAGGTACCTCCCAAGTGGGAAGCATGTGTTCTAGCAGTTTGTCTGCCATTGTGAGGGCATCAGCTTTGTGGCAAGGGAAAGGCTTTAACCCATCCTGAAACCACAGACAGCAACAAGAACATATTGATGAGCCACAGGAAGTGGCAGCTCAGTGAAGTCCAGCTGCAGGTGCTCAAAGGACCCCGAGGAAGAAGTTCTGAGGCCTCTGGGACAGAATAGTTTTTCCTAATGTTGGTTAAGGAACGTAAACACTGAAAAGTGGGTTTTTCCAGAGAGCTGGCAAGAGCCAGCAGCCGTCTTGGGTTTTCCATTGTCCTGACTGTTTGTTGAATTTACAGCCATTGTTCACCCTCCTTAATTTCCCTGAGTCAGGAGCAGACTGTTGCTGTGTTACAAGGACATCAGGATGGCAAAAGTCTGGCAGTGAGAGGCCAATTTTTTTTTTGCAAAAGAAGGAGAATGGACTTCATCCACATGTGTCACAACCTTTATAGACTCTGTTGTTGCTGCCTTTGCAGGAAAGTCAGCTACGGTGCTTTCCTGATATTTACTGTGAGCCTCAATTTTCATGACAGACAGCATTTTATTCCAGGACACAGTAGACTTCCAGGAATTTCACATAATTTCTGGAACACTTATAACTTGTACTTATAAAGACATAACATAAAAAAGGCTGTTATTCCTTTTTTGACAATGCTTCCCATGTAATTTAACATGTCAAATAAGTCTAATTAGTTTACTATCTCTCAGGTCAAAAAAAGACTTTATTTAGAATTTGATTTGGGGGAACTTTGTCGAAAAATATCAAAAACATTTTAAAACATTTGATCAAAAAAATCACAGATTTTTATGAAACAATACTTCATTATCTATTTAACCAAAGTGACAAAGAGATTTTAAAGGGCAACAGAGAAAGTTACATAGTTCTGAGCCAATCCCAGCTTTTCTATGTAATGAAAGACTTGATAAAGATAAAACACAGAATTTCTGTTACCTAGGCAGATTACATTAAAGATAAAGAAACGTTGTTTACAATTTCTTATTAAGAGCAGACCAATAATCTGAGAAGACTTTGTCCCTTAATAAAGAGAAAAACCAAATTTTAATTTTGTACCAGTGTACTTTTGATATAAAAATTCATTTTTAAATAAATTCTTTTTAATCTTACCCAGCTTGACCACACAACACAATTTCTTCTTAAAGATTCCTTTTTCATAAACCTTCTGCAGCTTTCTATGTCTATGCAGGTTTTGTTCTTTTTCTTTCTTATTTTTGAACAATCATTTATTTTAGGAAAAAATCACTTTCTAATTTTCCTTTAACAAAAATGCATCTTCATTCTTCATACCTTCTCTTACTGAAAACACATACCCTACTTTCCTTGTCTACTCTTCATATATAGTAATTTTCTTAATTTCAAAAACTTACAAAGTTTATCTTAAAAAAAATGATGCAAGGCAGTTGTTAGAGAAAAATTACAGATCTTACTCTTAGAGGATAGCATAATTGCCTACGCACCACATTAAGTGAGTATAAACTCCTTCCACATGATATAAACCATACCCTTCCTGGAAATTACAGGGTGAGACTCACTCGTGGCCACAGGTTCATGCTGACATTGCTCTGCTAGACTGGGAATGACAGAAAAGGCAGAGGCCACAAGATCCCGACATTCCTGCTGAAAAGGGTTGCTCTAGGTTGAGCAGGCAGAAGAAAGATTTGAAAGATGGAACAACTTCTAAGCTGATGGCAGAGCTATAAATATCTCGGAAGCCACCACCCGAATTCTCAGTCTCACATGCAGTTCTAAGAAATGGGGGAAGTTCTTTTAAATACAGATGCTGCCTGGCTGTCAATCTAAAAAGACAAGGCAACAAGGTGGGAGGCTGTCAGAGAGAGATTCCAGCCTGTCATTGAGGAGTCATCGCTGTGCGTGTGCAGGACAGAAAGGGTGGGTGATCTCGTGTGGGCCTCTCCATCTGGCACATGGACCCTTCTGTTGCTCAGTTTACTGTGGTTTAAGAGCAGTGGCTTTCAGAGCATCCCATAGCAAGAAGGACAGTGTATATCATGGTCCAGCACACACTTACATAAATAAAGCCATATATGTAACTGAAATAATTTAATAACTGACATGTATTTCCTATTTTCGGTATATGCCATACATGTATTCTATTTTTCATTTTATGAAACTATTTTCTTTTATTTATATAGAATAAATACATTGGTCTATGTATTATTGATATTGAAATATATATAACACATAAAATATGTATAATACATAAAAATTGAAGATAAACGTTATCCATTTATCTATTTTGGTAAATGTAGACATCATGCAAATTTTTTAAGTAAATGTTAATTTACCAATGGTCTGTGACCACAGTTTGAAAGATGAGAAGTGACAGTGAATCCTTGCACAGTAGGAGAAAGTTCCACTGCTTCTCATCCGACTAAGGGGCACCCGCTGCTCTGCCCGCATTCTCTCAGCATCAACGCGCACAGTGTACAGAGAGTTAATTTACACTCATTACTCTAAGTTTTCTGGCCTTTTCTCTGGTTCATTTGTATTCCCAGCTCTTCCTCCAAATTGTTTTAAAACTATTTATAATTTTTGCTTTCCATCAAAAACTAGGAGGCAGGCAACTGTGACCTGTCTATCACATAGTAGCATCAGTAGTAGATTAGCAAACCCACAGACACGTTTCATAATTTCCAGGAGCATATGTCTCATTACAGCAAACTTTTCAATGTGGCACAAAACATGTCTATTGATAACCCAAATAGACAGAGAGGCAATTGTGTCTCTAAAGAAAAGTTAGAAAGCCAAAACTAGACAAACTTATGTTTGGCAATCAGTCTCAGCATACCGTCCTACCCGAAATGGTTTAGACACTCAATGAATATCTATTTCATTTAACTTACTATAAACTTTTCTCTTATTTACATTTCTTTTAATGCTTGTTTTTAATATATGTTTGGATTAGGCAGTAAATAGTTAACCATCACCCCAAGTCATTCCTCCTGGAGACAAATTCTGCAGCAGAAACAACAAGAGTCCACTCAGCCAGTGGACCCAGGGAGAAAAGTTGTACATTTGCTTTACATTCAATACTGATGACTCTGAGGACATGTCTGTTTCTACGAAACCAACAAACTTGAACAATTTTTCATCATGGATTATCTCAGACCACTTGAACTTGAAAAACATTTGGGTTAGTTTCTATATTTCTGAGAGTTTTAGGAATGCTTAATTTATATAAATGTTTAATTTTGGCAATACCATCCAGAGGTAGAAAACTCTCATATATAGAGAGAGACAGACAGACATACATAGACACACACATAGACACACAGAGATCTTTAAAGATGTTAGCCACGTCTCAGATACAAAACTGAAAAGAAGACTTGGATCCAAATTGTGTTTCTGGCAGAGGGACTAAATTAAGGTTACCTGCCCACGTAGCCAAAGGTTTTTACTAAAGATTTCTCCTTTTTTTGCATGTTGTGAGGATACTTTTGAGAGCTGTGTTGAAGTCCTTTTGTCTTTTGGAAGCTCCTGCATAGCAACTGAAGTGCACATTCCATTCTCTCTGAGGGGTTGGAATCCTCTCTTTTAAGGGGGACCCTTAAGGTGGACGGATCTGAAACAAAGCTTCCCCAGAGCAGCCATTACCATTCCAAATTATCCCAGAAGTTCACCCATTTCCACTTGCTTAGTTTTAGATCTCTTATTTTCTAACCGTGCATGCAAATGAACTAATTCAAGTATTTCAAATGAGCCTCATTAGGGCAAAGAAAGTTTTAAATCATCCTTGGGCAAAATGGGTCCATTGAGGTAAAAATTTACAAGAAGAGGGACCATATTCTTTAAACATAAATCCAGCTGGGGTTCCCAAAGGAAGTTGACTATTTATGGCTGTTCTAGAACAATTGTTCCCCATAATTTAGAGAGGGCTATTCTCAGATGACCAAGGCAGGAGGGTCTATGTCATGGGTCAGGTGTGTGCTGCCTGTGAGGACCACTTCCCAGGGTGTCACCAATGGGCTGTTGGTCTCTCTTTTACGTGTCTCAGAGATTCCTGAGCAGCAAGTGGTGGCAGGTTGCTCAAGGTCCTAGGATGACCAATCCTTCATCTGTGCCTTCAGGATAAGCTTATCAAGTTCCTCTGACCCGAAACAGGGTGTGTTCTTCATTGCAAGGCCCTGTGAGATCACTGCACATCATGGACAGAGTCCCAACACTTCTGCTGGATTTCCAGTTACTGAGAAACAACCCAAAAAGGGTCAGAAGGAGCAATGTGTCTTACCTTCGGAGTAGAAGGACCCCCATTTGGACAAGAGGAGAAACTACGAGGTCTGCGTTGGTTATGAAGAACAGCTGAATTTTGAATTGTAAGAGAATGTGGCCGCTTGAATAAATGAAAACCTACTAGACCTCCAATAACACTCACCAAGAAATGTCCTTACACCTGAATTCTCCGCCTAGTTAAGGTGAGGACGGAATCCTCCCTCCAAAGGACAGAACCAGTTAGTCCTCCCAAATAAAATCTGCTCTGAACATCAACCGAAAATAGGAGCTTCGGATCCCGGAGAACTTACTGCTGGAGCTCTGAGGCTCACCAACGGAAACACGAGAGAACAAGCCTGTCTTGGAGGTGCCTTCCAAGTGTCCATGCCAGCACCAGGGTCCGCGCTCAGTTGCTCTGGATCTGCCGACTACACCAAGAAATATCAACTGAGGAAAAATTCACTACATTCAAATAGCAGATATTTATTTGGGCAATTAGAATTACAATTTGGGAGACACAGATTCAGGCAGAAACCCAAAATGTGTTCCAAGGAAGACAAAGGAGGCAAGGGTTTGTAAAGGCAAAAAGAGAAAAATTACACAGGTCGTTTTGAAAATCTGTGATTGGAGCTGGCAACAACTGTTACTTCCTGGCCATACGTGATCAGTTGCCAAGGCCATTTCTAAGGCAGAAAGTTCTTATCTATAGGAGTCAGCACATTTCTAGGAACAAGGTCAAGATGACAACAGTGAAACACAGTGCAAAAGTTATATTCCTGGGGCTGGTCAGGTGGTATAGTGGTTAAGTTCATGCACTCTGCTTTGCTGCCCAGGTTCACCACACCGGATCTTGGACATGAACCCACACACGGCTCATCAAGGCACACTGTGGCGGTGCCCACAAACAAAATAGAGGAAGATCGGCAACAGATGTTAGCTCAGGGCCAATCTATCTCACCAAAAAAAAATAAAAAAGTGACATTCCCTCTGGTAGAGAGTGGCGTGCCTGCATGAGCCCCGTTTCCTTAATGGCCTCCCAACTCCACATTAGCAGCCTTGACAGATGTAACTCCATTTTGTCCACAGAGAAAATAAACTTCTGGTGTTTAGGCCACCGGGTCCGTGTCATTTCATCATGGCAGCCAAGCTGACTGAGAGGAAGGACCCACTCTCCCTGCACATGGGCAGGGAGGGTTTCTCCCCTGTCCCCGGCTCTCTGCTGACCTCCTCCGTCCCCTGCTTCCCGCCGCCAAAGCCGTCTATCTACGGCAGACCTGGCGGCACCGTCCAGAGGCTCCCCAAGGCCCGCCTGCTGTGTCCCCGTGCAGGGGTCGGTCCCCACTGTCCTTAGGGCGGAGGAGAAGTTAAGGGTCCGCGCGAACACCCACTGCGGAGTCGCAGCACCGCGCGCTGCGCTCAGGCGCTGAGCGGGCTCCGCCTGGATCCCCTCCCCCGCTTTTTCCGGAAGGATCCACACACTGGATCCTGAGGCAACTTCAGTCCATCTCGACGGAACGGAGGCATTGGGGATTGTTCCAAAGTCCTCCAACAGGGACACCCAGCTCTTGGGGGTGGCACGGTTGCGGGGCACCCTCTCCCCGTCCCTGGAATCCCAGCCCTCCTTCAAAAAGCAATCAGATCGCGCCGGTTCCGGGCGCTGGGTGGGAAAGGCTCTCCTGCACCAGGAAAGAGCAGCACAAGGTCGGGGCTTAGGTGCTCGGTAACGTCCTGTGCGCCACCCAGGGGGCGCTGCGGCCGCTCCAACCAAAGCTTCCAGAACGCACGGAACGCCCAAGGCCCCCCTCACCTTGCGCGACCCCCAGCCATCCCGCCAAACCCGCATCCAATCAGAAAGCGCCACACTCCGCGGGTCGAGCAACAGCCAATGGAAAGCGGGATTCCGCGCTCTGGACCAATGGCCGCGGGGCAGCAGGCGCATATCTCCGAGCGCGCCCGGCGGTTGAGGTCGAGGAGCAGCGGCGGCGGGGAGCTCGCCTTGTGGGGCTGGTGCGATGGCGACCCAGGGCCCTGTTCCCTGGGGACGCCCAGGCGGGAGGGGACGGAGCCGCTTCGTGGGGCGGAGGGGACAGGCCTGGGAGTGTCGGGCCGGGGCCGCAGGGCGTAGGCGGGGAGCGGGGCCGGAGAGCGCGGGAGGCCCGGTCCGCGACGGAACGTTCTCGAAGCTCCGGGAGCTGTGTGGGGTCACGTCTAAGGGGATTGGTCACGTAGAAATTCAGACTGAGACGCTTCACAGACGCGCACTTTCGAGCGACACGTGAACATAAATAGCGCGTGGAGTCTGAATCCTCCGCCGGCGGTTCCTTCAAGTGAACGCGCGTCCCACGGAAAAGCAGCGGGTCCAGCGGCGACTCCACACCCGCCCCGCGCTTCCCGACAGCGGCTTCCAGCTGTGCACGGGGCTCCGTCTGCGCCTCCGTCTGTCCGGCTCTGTCTCCAGGGAGGGACGGAACACGCTGACCATCTTTCCTGCCTCATCAAGGACATGCGTAAGTGAAACTGGCCTTTTCTTTCTTTTGTTCACTCTGAGCGCTGAGGATGAGGAGTCGGGTGACCACAGGTACAGTCTGGTGCCACTACTGTGATCTGGGCTCAGGCGCCAGCAGTCGTGTCCACCTTTGATTGTGCACCGTCAGTGCGAACGTCAGCGCGGTGAAGGGACTAGGAACCGCCCAGTCCTGCTATGAAACGCTTGTCCCTCCACGCGCCCTGGAGAGGTCTGTGGACCCCCAGTGCCTGGGGACTCCACTGTGGTCACTCTGAGGACCGGGGCTGGGTAGGGGCTCAGGAGAAACAGGGGGTCGTTCCCAGGAGGGAGCTCAGCTTCACTGTAAAGGAAGGAAGGAGGAGAGCGAGGGTCTGCTTGCAGGTTTGGGGGCAGGAAGGTGAATCTTCCGGGTAGGAAGGGAGCAAGGTCATCTTCCAAGAATGTGAAGAGAGGAGTTGGTCTGGAGTTGAACAGAGAAGTTTCAAGTAATTTTTTCAGAGAGCAGATACAGCTGACTAAAGAAATGTAAATGTGAATGATCCAGGTGAGGCTGGCGGTGAATTTATAATTAAGGCTTTCTGTTGAAAGCTAGGAATGATTTTCCCGATATCTCTGGTTAGCATCCTGGTTAGATCATGAGATGGCAGTGGCCTTGCAGACCACCTGGCTCCCAGGCCCCCATTTTGTAAATGCAGAAATTGGGGGATTTCCCAGGTCACAGAGCTGATGCTGATCCTACGGGGGTGACAGAGTCGAAGGCCACATCAGGCCTCCTGGGAAACACATTCTGTGAACTACAGGGTGTCTGGATTTAAGTAAGGCAAAACGAATAATATGCATTTGAAAATGTGTGGTTGGCTGGATCCCAAAGCTCTTCCCAGGGTGTTGATGAACCTTTCCTCTGGAGGAGTGAGCTCCTTGTCATTGGAGAAGTTCTTTCTGGAACTGAATGCTTCCTTCTGGGATGCTGTGGGGGGATTGCTGCATTGTGTCCATCTTTGATGCCCTGATGACTCTGAGATTTGCTGCTTGTATAACAGACCACAGGACTTCAAGTTCTGGGGACTGTGCATTAGAATTTAGGGTGGGCAGCACACCTCCAGTTTCATTTGATTTCCTCTCTGTATTTGTAAGGATGCTGTGTCTACAAGTGAACAAGTGGTTCGTGTCTGTACACTTAGGTTCCCGGCGGGAACGAGATGGTACATTCAGAATAGGTACATTGAGGAGAACCTTTAAAAGGTACCATTTACAAAGGAATGGGCAGAATTTCAGGAAACCACCAAAGGGCAGCGCAGTATCCCAGCATTTGAGACGTCTGGGAGACATCGCCTCCTAGGCGTGAAGGGGTGAGGGGAGAGAGTGGTCACTGGAAGTGGACAGGGTTGCTTTAGGAGGAGCGCTGCCTGCTGAAAGTTGCTCCTTGATAAGCGGTCCCCAGCAACCCATGGCAGGCGGGCAGGGAGGCAGCCCAGGAGGGGGCACCCTGCCCGCACTTTCTCTGGCCCTGGCTAAAGCACCCGGACGTCGGAGGGCAAGGAAGCCCTTTGAGGCAGTCCACTTGGGGCAGCCCCCGGGGCCCAGACTGGATGGAGAAGCACCGAGGGGAAACCTAGAGGGAGCTGGGAGACACACACACAGGAGCCGCCGGCACCTGGGCCACAGTGAACTGTGTCCTAGTCCACTTTCCTTCCCCGACTCCATCACCGTTTACCTTGTTCCCTGGTCAGGACACAATCAAAACTGCTGTAGTCTTCAGAGAATTATGTGACTAGCCATAATGTGAAGTTTAGTTGACATGACATGGCTTCCAAGTTACAAAATAACCTAACTTTCCTATAGTGGCAAACACTTAGGTTCTGGGCTGACTCTGGTGCTTAGTAGCCGGGTGGGTTAGAGCATGTCAGTTTAACATAAAATGGTCACATAAGCCTTGTGGGAAATAAGGTTTGAGAAAACCGTAGACATTCTGAAGCACATATGTATGTTCTGCATGCCATAGAGGGACGACTGCCTTGAAGACGAGGGTCTCACATTTATGTTCTGGTTCGAAGTGTGAGTGCATCTCTATCCACGTGGGGCAGGCAGGGGTCCAGATCGGAGATGCCTGCTGGGAATGGTACTGCCTTGATCTTGGAATTCATCTGATGGTCAGATGCCAAGTGACAAAACCATCAGCAGTGGGGATGACTCGTTCAACACGTTCTCCAGCGAGACTGGAACTGGCAAGCGTGTGCCCAGAGCAGTTTTTGTGGACCTGGACCCCACCGTGTCAGTAGGTACATGGACACTCGAGGTGGCTGTCATGGGAGTGTGGGAGAGCCTTGCTAAAGCCTCCCATGTTTTCCATTGGATCCCCCTGCAGAAGGGACGGATGTACAAGTGTATGCCCATGGTCATGTTAGGTGACACACTGGAAGGTTAGTGCCTGAAATGTCCGTGGGACTCAGGCACCTAATTGAGAAAAACCTGCTGTGAGGTTGGCCACCACTGAGATGGGCTGGGGGTGGAGTCACTTGTGGCCTCCTTGGCCCGGTCAGGTGGTTGTGTAGACCCTGTCTCTAGGGCACCCGGGCACCGGTCCCTCCTTAGTGCTGTGCGCTCCCTCAGGCTGGAGCACGAGTCTTGACCTGAATCTTAGACATAGAAAGCTCAGTGTAGAATATTCGTTGGGTTCCTCCAGATTAGAAGTCTGAGGTAGTTTCCAAGGAGAGCTGTAAAGAAAGCACCTTTCGGTGGCCACCAGGGGATGACAAAATGTCACCCTGAAGCCTGTGAGACCCAGGCCACATAGGGTGGCTGATGGGACTGCCCAGCAACAGTCATGCTGGGGACTGTCTAGCCTGTAAGGGATCTTTAAATTCCTCCCTTGGCTGTAGCTACGGGGATGGAAGAAACACACACATGTAGAGTTGCCTGTGTGCGGGTGTGAGAGCTCTCCTCCCTTCTTGGGGAACCAGTCACACTGGCATTTGTCCTGCAAGTTGACTCCTCTCTCCCAGAGCCATCGGGTGCAGTTGTGGTCTGTGTATTACACAGAGACGTTTCCTGTGAGACACCGATGCTGCTGACCTACAAGGAACAACATGTGCTTGGTAGAAGGGGACGGTCCCGATCTGTTCACCCTGGTGAGTTAACAACAGGCCTTAAAGACTCACGACACCTGTGTCCTCTTTGTACATGAAGTGTGCACAGGGACCCACAGGCAGCTCTTCCACCCGGAGCAGCTGATCACTGGGAAGGAAGACACAGCCAATAATTACCCCTGAGGCCATTGCCCCATCAGCAAGGAGATCATCGACCTGGTCCTGGACTGGGTCTACAAACTGGTGAGAGTGCCAAGAAGGCCTCCTCTGGACGCTGTCCTGGACAGGAGTGTAGGCCTTAGATGGTGACGAGGAGGATATTTTGGCAAAATGGAGGTCTTAATCACGAGTCTACAGTCTTACCCTCCAGTGTGGCTGTGGTGCATGCATACATCTTTACCGTCTGTCTGCTTTGCCTCTAAGTGCCATGCATGTTCACTGTGGAGGGTGTGAATCTCGTGATCTTGCAGAGGAAGAGAAGTGACCGGGGCTGGTTGGAGGTTGCGCTGTGTCTTCTGCCCACGTTGGCCCTGTTCTCTGCTTTCTCTAGGTGGGTCTGTGCGGGGCTGCAGGGCTTCCTCATCTTCCACAGCTCCGTGGGCAGTCCCGGCTCTGGGTTTGCATCTCTGCTCACACAGCACCTCTCGGTGGACTATGGCAAGAGGTCCAAGCTCAGACTTGCCATTTACCCAGCCCCCTGGGTTTCCATGGCCGTGGTGGAGCCCTCCAACTCCATGCTGGCCACCTGCACGACCCTGGAAGATGTTGATTGTGCCTTCATGGTGGACAACGAGGTCATCTACAACGTATGTCATCACAACCTGGATATCAAGCTGCTGCTGTACACCAGCCTCAGTCATCTGATCAGGCAGATCGGGTCCTCCATCACAGCTTCCTTGTAATTTGACAGGGCCCTGAACAGGCACTTGACAGAATTCCAGACCAAGCTGCTCCTGTACCCCCTCATCACTTCCCCTGGCCACCTGCACCCCGGTCATCTCAGCTGAGAGGGTCTACTATGAGCAGCTGTCCGTGGCCAAGATCACCAATGCCTGCTTCAAGCCAGCCAACCAGAGGGTCAAGTGTGACACTCACCATGGCAAGTACATATGACCTGCCGCATGTTTTACAGGGGGGGACGTGGTCCCAAAAGGCGTCAACATGGCCATCACCACCATTAAGACCAAGCGCACCATCCAGTTTGTAGATTGAGGCCCAATTGGAGCTAAGGTAGGAGTGGGTGATGGGGAGTGGGCCGACCCGTTAGCAAGCAGCAGACCCTGCCATGGAATGCGTCCCCTTTCAGAGAATCCCCTGTTCCTTGCAGCTCGGCTCTTGGCCGTTACTTAGGGACCCAGCGTGATCGTCTATTCAGGGGCATCTTTAACTTCCCTCCTGAGTCGTCACACTAGAGATCTGTGGGGAGAGTATTCTTAGTTAACAGAATAGAAAAATTTTAGAGGACTTTTGTTCCTTTTTTGGGTGGTAGAATTAGTGTGGGAAATGTAGGTTGGACTGAGAAATGGAGGCATTTTCCTGCCATTTTGGTAATTCGTGCAGATATCTGAAATGGGGGAATTACTATGAACCGACTACTGTCCCTAAATCTTACTTCATTCCATAACTGTGTAGAAACTACATCCAACTTAAATGTTCTCTGCAGTCTTGGATTTAAAGAAAAATTATCATGGATCTTTCTGTGAGGAAAATGGCAACATCTTTATTTCCGTCTTGGTAAGCCTAGAAATTCTGGCCCGAGTTTGCCTCAGACCACAGTTTCCCCCTTCCGTTGGACATGGGATGGAAACCCTGCCGTCGCTTTCCAGCTTTGTCCACCCTCAGTCACCAAACCCTGGGGATCCTCTCCCTCAGGACTGTGCCTCCCTGAGCCTTTTCATGCCTGCTCAGACCCTCCCTGCTTCTGCTGGGCCCGCTGCAGGGGTTCTGCACTGGGCCTTCCTCCTCTGGGCCTCCTCTGGTTCAGGGTCAGCGTGGTGGGTGGCCCAGACACCTGGTTCTGTAAACGCGTTTTCTGTGGACACAGCAGAGCTGCTCATGGGAGGATTGCTGTGGCTGCTTTTGCTGCAAAGACAGAACTGAGGGGCTGCAACAGAGACCGCGGGGCCCACCCAGCCTAGACCATGTAGTGTCTCGCCCTCTCCAGACAGTGTTTGCTGACCCGGGCCCCAGCTGACCCCGTGTGCTGCTGCCAAAACCTCTGGTCACATTATCCCTTGGTCTGAAACTTGGAATGCCTCCCCTTTGTCCCAGCTCTGGAATGTCACCTCCTTCCTCCTACTTGGCACACACATAGGCCACCTCCTGGTGCAGTGGGAGCAGCAGTCCTAGGACCTCTGACAGTGTCCTGTGCCCCTGCTCTGCACAGGCTGGCTCGTTGGTGGGAAAGCAGTTGGTGGGAAACAATCTTCCCTCGTGATATAGCCACAGTTGTGTGCTCTAAGTCTGTCGGGGTGGAAGAGGTTTCAGCCACGGAAAATAATCGCCATCCTGTTGACGCCTGTGGAGATAATAGCGTATGAAGAATCCGGGGCAGTGTACTTTTCAGAAAGAAGACAGTCCTGTCACCTGGGCTCCTGTCACATGTCTCAGTTGCTGGGACACAGCCCTTCAGGCAGCTTGGGACCCAGTCAGGGTGGCTGACTCCAGGGCTCCTCTGTCCCTGTTTTCCTTGTCTGGGGACCATCACCCTGCTCTCCTGGCTCCTTGCCTGGTACCAAGAAGGCTCAGGGACTGCAGGGTGAACCGAGTCTTCTCCCGGGTCGCCAGAGGGGACCTATGTCTTCTGTTCCCATGATGCCGCCACCATTTCTGGGTTTGACAGAAGCTTCACAGAGCACTTTCTTCCCCTTCTCTGGCAGGTGGGCATCAACTACCAGCCCCTCACCGTCGTCCCAGGGGAGACCTGGCCACGGTGCAGCAGGCCATGTGCATGTGGAGCAACTCTGCCACCATCACCAAGGCCTGGGCCCGCCTGGACCCTAAGTTCAGTCTCATGTATGCACAGTGAGCCTTTGTGCACTGGGACGTGGGGAAGGCATGGAGGAAGGAGAGCTCTCTGAGGCCCGGGAGGACCTGGCAGCTCTGGAGAAAGACTACAAAGAGGTGGGTATGGACTCCATGGAAGCTGAGGCCAAAGCAGGGGAAGAGCACTGAGTGGGAGCGCGGCTGGCAGCCCTCCCTGTGTCCTCCCCCCACTGTAGCATTACAGGACATGCTTCCCTATTAAAGTGGCTGTGTTCAACCTCTGTCTGTCGTGGTGCTCGGCTGGGACACACTTGTCTGTGCAAAGGAGCGGGTGGGACCCCAGAGCTGGATGGGCCACATGGAAGGCTGGTCCGGGCTGCACAGGGCTGCGCAGCTGGAGTGGGCACACCGCCACCCACTTCTGTGAGGAGCCACTGCCACATGACACGACCCGGGGCAAAATAGTGTTTCCAATGCAAGGTTTCAAAGAACAAAGATTTACTAAATTCTAGGAAAACTGAGTTACACTTTTCAATTGAATTTGCATTTCTCAGGCTCCTCCATTGATGGGACATGTGGACTAAAGCATAAAAGCTTAGAACTAGAACTTTAAAACCTGAGGTCTGTGGAAGGAGGGGTATCCACAAAAATCCCTGAAACTGTCAGTCAAATATGTAAGGTCAGGACCTTTTGGGGGGGAAAAGAGTTTTATTGGATTCTCCACAGCATCTACGACCCACAGGTTAGAAGCTGTAGGTGACAACGCAATTCATCCTTGTCCTCACTGTCTGCAGTCTCAGTAAAAGCATTATAAGTTTCACTTTAAGCAAAACGTGCTGACGTGTTTATAAAAGACCCAGTAACATGGGTATTTTGTCTCAGACCCGAACCTGAGGTCGCGGAGGGTGAGGTCACTGGTCTCAGTCACTTGGTTAGTTCAGCTGTATCATAACCAGGACCAGCACACGGAACGAATTCTAAATCTTTGTGCCTTAACATCTTCAGAAGGCGATAGAGAACATCATGAACGGACCCTCAGGTTTTCACAAAGCTTTGTTACCAACTGGAGGAAGGCACACAGAGCCCCTGCGAGGGGCTGGGGAGCCCACAGCAGGGCGGTGGGAGGCATCTCTGCCCCTCTCAGGGGCCCCTCCCAGGGGGGCTCTTCCCCATCCCCGCCACCAGCAGCCTGGCAGCAATGGGCTGGCAGGACATCCTCTGGCCGGATCCTTCCCGGCTGCCGCATTCTGCCACTGCCTGGCCTCCACCGAGAGCACTGCTGCCTTTGTTTCTCTCTGAGCAGACAAGGGACACTGTCATCAGGAACCAGGGCAAGCTGCACAGTCACCGCGCACCTGCTGTGTTTGTGTTCTCATGAGCAACATTTACGTCAAGTACATTTCTGTCACGGTCCTTTCAGTGGGGACCCTATGGCAGCCCTGAGTCCTGAGGCTGAGCCTGGCCTGTCTCTTGGACAGACGGCACCTCCAAGAGGAGTCCTTGGCTGAGTGCAGGAGGCCCTCCTAGGACAGAGGCCATGCCAGGAGCCATGGGGAAAGTTCTGGAGGTCAATTTTGGGGAAGGGAAGCTCGGCCTGTTGACTCCTGCCCTGGGGAGCGCACGCAGTCCGGCCCTGGCCGCCAGCAGCACAGGAGGGCTCATGCGTAATTTTAAATTTTTTAGTAGCCACATCAAAAAGTAACAAGAAACAGGAAATTAATTTAAATAATCTGTTTTAATTAACCCCAAATATCCAACATATTATCACTTCAACATGGGATCAGTATAAGAATCACGCGTGAGGTGTGATGTTCCCTCTGCGCCCAGCCCTCTGCACCCAGGCACATGGCGGGTGCCCACATGCCCAGTGCCTCTCACCATACCAGCCTGGGGCCTGTGGCTCCCGCATCGCACAGCGAAGCTGCATGAGAAGCCCATGGCTTCCGCGCACCACGTTCATCCCCCACGTCCTGGAGGGACATCTTTTAAGACGTAGTTTCCTGAACTTCAACAGGGAGCACTCCACTGAATTTCTTTCCTCAGTGACCCACGTCCCCCCATGACAAGCATTCCCCCTCGGTGCTTCCGGGGTCTTCTGCTTCCCCCTCTTCTGCGGGAAAATGCAGAAATGAGTGAGCTAGTCGGTGACATTCCCCACGGGCCACCTCGATGGCCAGGGATCAGGAACCCAGACAGAGTCAAGCTCCTCAGTGGGCTCCAGCCCACGGCCTGGAGCAGGTGCACACCCTGATTCTGTGGGAAACCTAAGGCCAGTGAGTGCCTACAGCCCCAAACCCCTTGTCCTCCTAGGCCACCACAGTCCCCACAGTTGGGCCACTCTGACAACTCTTTATTTTCTCCACCTCAGATCCTGCCATCAATGAGACAGCTGGAAGGTCTCTGTGCATAGACGCTGCGACAGGGGCCTCAGAGATCTGTCTTGTCTGCTGGCCTCGGCCTGTTGGCCACAGTGCATTCCTGGCATGGCCCCTCATCTGATACTCCCTTCCCCCTCCTCCCCATCAAACCCCTCCCCAGGCTGCCCTCTACCCGACCAGGCATCTCCCCAGGGCCCCTGTGTCCTGGTATCCTGGCCACTGGCCACCCAGTCCAGCAGGACCCAAGGCCTGAGCACTTGAGGAGAAAATGACCCTGTGGAGCCCAGCGCTCCACTCTTGTGCCCCTGATCGGGGTTTCCTCCCTACCTCTCTCAGAGCCCCCTCTGACCTCCCAACCCCTCTATGCCAGTGCTCCCAGCGCCATTCCCATGGCACCCCTCCTGACTCTCCACTCTCTCCCTCTTCCCGCACCCCCAGCTCAGGCCCCACTGCCACCAATGGCCTGGATCCACTGGATCCATGCTCTGCACTGCCTCCCCGCCTGCCCTTCCTCTCACAGCCACCTCCCCACCTCCCACCTGCAGGGCTGCAGGGCAAGGACACTGCAGCTGGCACCCAGGGCCCCCCAGCCTGCTCAACCCTTACTGCTCCAGCAAGGCCAGCTGCACTGGCCTCCTCCCATCTGTTACTGTCGGTTTGTCTAGCCATCTCCCTCCCTGGACCAAGAGCATGTCCACCTCACAGTCCCACTGTGCCCCCAGTGCTAGAGCTGGCCTGGCACCCAGAGTCCTCAGTGAGTGAGTGCCAGCACCCCTCCGGGGAGGAGGGCTCTGTTCCCAGTTTCTCCTTCCTTCTGGAAACTCACCCATCAATTCCTCAGCTCAGCCGCTAGTCCACCCACCCCTCCCCTGACCTGCCCCCTGGCCCTGCCCCACTCCTCCCTGGCCCGAGCTCCAGATGGCACCTGGAAGTTCCAGGTGGGTGACATGGGGAGGGGCGGGAAGGAGGGTGAAGCCAGAGCACAGGTGGGATCTCAGCCCTCCCTCACACATCCCTGGAAACACCTGGAACGTACTCTCAGCTCAGGAACCAGGCAGAAAAGAAGAGTCACGGTTTGTGCTCAGGCTGCCCACCCAAATGGCCAACAACATCTCAGAGGTCGAGGTGTTTCTCACACCCAGGGCTTTGCTCTGCACAGCACACCATGCTGCCCCTTCCCTGCCCCTCGGTCAGCTGTCCTCCTCTGGGCTGGGGACACCTCTACAGAGCCGAGTCTCACCCAGCTGAGTTAGCCTCCAGGGGGTGCGGGTGTTGATCCTGTTCCAGAAGGACTGCAGGTTGTCTCTAATAAAGCGAGCCCTGAAATCCTGTCCTTGGTCTCTAAGCTGATGGCAGGGATGACCCACAGGGTCCTGCCCTTGCTGCTCGAAGCTGCTCTGGTTTTCTGGGGACCACGGCAGTTTCCATGGAAACAAGAGAGGGCACCAACCCCCAGAGATAAACCAATAAACACAACCTGTAAAAGGAGAGAATGGGCAGCAAGAGAACTGGAGGGACCCAGGGGCCCAGGAGAGAGGCAAGTGCAGGGCAGTGGGGCAGTGGAGCAGAACCGCAGAGGCTGCAGGCCCGGGGCCCAGGAAAAGGAGGGGCCTGCAGAGGCTCCAGTTCTTGGCAGAAAGAGGCCCTGGAGGTCAGAGAGACACAGAGAGAGCAGACAGAGCATGGGTCAGTGAGGAGGCCTGCACTCGAGTACCCAGGGCCGCACAGGACAGGGGACGTGGGGACCCAGGGCCCTGGCTCTCCCACCCACAGTGGCCCAGCCTGTCCTCCACCCACAGGTCAGCCCTTCTCCGGGTGTCTGAGAGAGCCCCATGCTTCTGGCCAAGCAGCCAGCCAGGGGGTTCGGCTGCAAGTCAGAGGGTTTCTGATAGCACCTGGGAGCAGAAGGGACACATGGGGAGGAGGCAGTTGGAGCTGCACCATGACACCTTGTCACCAGCACCTGTTCATGCCCCAGTCATGGCCCTCGAGAGTGAGGAGGCCCCTCACACCTGAGCCCAGTGCTCTGCCACTCCGGCCTCTGCACCCTGAGTGTCCAAGGCAGCCAGGGGCTGCCACGCTCACTCCCATCCCACACCCCACCACCCGAGGAGGGAAGCTCATCTGGCCAGACTCCAGAGCAGGACTTGGGGCCAGTGGAGTACAGGTGAGGGGGTGGCAGGAAGGCCTCTGCCTGCCCAGCTCCCTGAGGCCAGATAAACTATGAGCACAGGCACCAAAGCAGTCTTATTCCCGGGTTTGTGGAACGAAGGCAGGAGTGCAGAGGGGAGGAGAGGCTGGGGCAGCAAATGTCCCAGATGAGGCCCAGCCTACTCGGCCTCCCGGGGGCACCCGCTCTGCGTCCACCCGATCCGCAGGTTCTCTCTGCAGGGCGCAGCCAGGCCGAAGCTGGCAACTGGAGCCCAAGGGGCCAGCCCTTGGATGGCCCAGCGGGCCCTGGGACAAGACGGACGGAAAGGCCTGTCCACTGAGGGCCAAGGCCACCCCGTGCCCGGCGCTGCCCCCTCCCTACCCCTGCCACCTAGCTGCCCGGGCCACAGGGGCGGGCGGGGAGCACCGGGCCCAACTCTGACCTCTTGACTCAGGCAGGCTCGATGGGGGCAGACACAGCCGCAGGGGCCTGGGGCACGCTCGGCAGCCTCTGCTCGGCACACGGACGGAGCATCTGGAGGACGGCGAGGGGCGCCACGTGCAGCATCAGCAGGGCCACTGGGATCCTGCAGAGACAGACCCGTGCGCAGGGAGCCCTCCTCGCCCAGGCCAGGCGGCTCAGCGACAGCGGGCGGGCGTGGTCGCCTCCCTCAAGACCCAACTCTGCCCTGGGCCTCCGGGACTCCAACAAGGGCAGGGGGAGGAAAGCAAAGTGTTTGGGGTCATCGAGCTCGCAGCCCCGCCCACGCCGGATCTTTGAACACGGCGGGGTCGATGGCGCCGCCCGCCGTCTGCGCAGCCAGTCCGGCGCCATCTCCTGGGCGTTCAGCGCCTTCTTCCGGCGCAGCGCGAGCTTCTGCAGGGTCCCCTCCACCCCCAGGCGCCACCATCTGAGCGGCCGTGGGAAGGTGCGCGCCCCGCCCGGCCCCTGGCCCCCAGCCCATGGCCACAGCCCTGGCGCCGCCGACCCCGCCCCACCGGGGGCGTCCAGAGCGCGGTCTACCGGCCCCGCCGTCGGTTCCCTTCCCGGCAGCGCTGCCGCCTGGTCTCCCCGCAGTCCGATCCCGGAGGGCAGGGACGGCGCGTCTCCCCTCGGCCGTTCGGTCCGCAGACATCTCCGTGCCGGCCGGTGTGTTAGGTGCGGGGGGAAAGGTGGAGACCTCAGAGACCCGCTCCTTGGCGATCTGGCCTTCCCTGCTGGGCTGCTTCGGTCATTCTCGCTTAGGTAGCAGCACCCAGTGCAGTGTCTGGCATACAGTGGACGCTCAATAAATAGTTGCCGGAGAAAGGACCATCAATGTAATTGCTCTCCGCGGGCTCCCCACTAGGGCACAAGCCTCCATGGCCGCAATAAATGGCCTCGCATCGCACACACGCAGTCCTTGCCGTGGATACAGCGCGTGAGCTCAGGCCCAAGAGGCGCAGCTACCCCCACTACGCACGCGTATTCACAGGTGGAATCCACACACCCGGCCAACATCGTTCTGCGCAAGGTCTTTTTGAGTTAGCGCGCAAAGCTTGGGGAGCCTTTCTAGCTCGGCCAGGGGGCGTGGCTCCTGGCGCATGTTGATAGCAACATCTCGGCGCCCGGAAGCCCAGTGGCGGCCTCAGTGCTTGAGGCGTGCGACGCTGTGGACCCCACAGGTGAGTGGCGGGAGCCGCGCGCGGGACGGTCCCGCGTCCTAGCGGCCTCCCCGAACCTCCGCCGGAGCCGTCTCCGCTCCTCCGCGAGTCCCGGGCCGGCCCGGCGGCGCCCTCGTGCCACCTTCCTGTCGCCTCCCGCGCCCGCCCAGGCGGTGCTCGGTTACCGCGCGGTGAACGGGCCGGAGGAAGGGAGCTCCGTTTAAAGTGGAGCCTCGGGTCAGCCAGCGGTGTGGCCCCCGAGCCCTCCTCCCCGCGTGGCTCGAGTTCTCCGAGCCTCAGTTTCCCCATCTGTAGGAGGGGCCCCCATGCTCACCTCACAGGACGCCGGTGAGCCGGAGCGGGAGCAGAGCGGCCGCGGGGACGCTTGGAGCGATCCTGGCCTGCATATCCACGTGTTTCTCTGTGTCTATGAATGTGATAGTTACGGTGCAGGTCAGGCCTGCACGTGATAGTTACGTGCAGGTCAGTGCTCAGAGGTGGGGATCAGTAAAACATTTCGCAAGGAGTGTATGAGACACGCCCCAGAGACGCTAGCAGAGCTGTACCTTTGCGGGAAACTCCTCAGTGACTTTAACCAAGTCTTGGCAGCGCTGAGCAAAGGGCGCGTTTACAGAGTCAGCTTTCAAGCTAAGCCTAGAAGACAGAACAAATCGAAAAGATCAGGAGCATATTCGCTTTGCAGCTTTTGCTGATATTGTGGCTCGAGTCAAAACAGAAACCCAAGTGCTGGGCAGGAGTCAGACACGCACCACTGGCCTGATTAACCTACAAGTGAAGAAGGAAAATGAGAGGCAGAGAGGCATTTATTGTGCGATCAGAGAATTGCTATTCAGGGAACACAGATTCAGTTACAAACCCGAATAGTGTACCCTAGGGAGTAAAAGTCAGAGGCTTTTAAAGGTACCAGAAAGGAAGTATGCATACTAAGAATGTTAATTGGTTTGGGGGCAGAAAGGTAATCTTGGCTACAAATAATTGGTTACTAAGGCTAGCCAGAGGGAGGCAAAAGCCCATCACTGTGAGGGGCTGCAGGTTTCTTGCAGGTTACTCAGTTCAGAAGGTCATGTTCTGCTCCCTGAGGATGTGTATAGGAACCACATTTCCTTCATGGCTTCTCAGCTCCATTTTAAAGCCCTTAGACATGAGTGACTGTTTCACATTCCACAACCTCAATCAGATAACACACAAGGGGCCAGCTTAGGAGAAGCACCTGTCTCCCCACTTCTTACTCTGCTCCTCTGTTTACCAGGCTCCATCTCTGTCTGGCACCCAGCCCTTCCTGCCCCTGGAGTTCTTGGAAACAGTTTGGTGTTTTAGCTTTGATTTTGATAATTTTATTCACATACCATAATACCAACTGAAAATGTGCACTTCGGTGGTTTTCAGTAAATCCACAGAATTGTGCAACCATCACCACTATCTAATTTCAGAACATTTCCAGCACCCCAAAAGGAAACTCTGTCCCAATAGCAGTCACTTCCCATTCCCCTCTCCCCCATCTCGTGGCCACCACTAATCTACTCCCTGTCTTTATGAATTTGGCTATTCTGGACATTTCATAGCAATGAAATCATACTATATATGGTCTTTGTAGCTGACTTCTTTCACTTAGCATGATGTTCTCAAGATTCATCCATGTTGTATCACTACTTTTTTCATTCTTATAGACAAATATTATTCCATTGTATAGATATTTCACATTTTATTTTTCTGTCATGAGTTGATGGACAATTGGATTCCTTCTGCCTTTCGGCCACTATGAGTAATGCTGCTATGAAAGTCCATGTACAAGTTTTTGTGTCAACACATGTTTTCATGTCTTGGGTACGTAGCTAGGGCTGGAATTTCTGGATCATACAGTAACCTCATGTTTGGCCTTTTAAGGAACTGCCAAATGGTTTTCCAAATCAGCTGCGCCATCTTGCATTCCCACCAGCAGTGTGTGAGGGTTCCACTCGCTGCACATCATCTTCAGCATTTGTTCTTCTGTGACTTTTGACTGTAGCCATCCTGGGGGAGCATCACACTGTGGTTTTGATTTGCATTTCCCTAATGACTAATGATGTCAAGAGTCTTTCCATGTGCTTATTGGACATTTGTGTACCTTTGGAGAAATGTCTATTCAGATCCTTTGTCCATTTTTAAATTGGGCTACTTATCTTTTTATTGTTGAGTTGTAAGAGTTCTTTCTCTGTGCTGGATATAATCCCCTTATCAGATAGATGATTTCAAATATTTTCTGCCATTCTGTGGCATCACTTTCTTGAAGTATCCTTTGAAGCACACGGGTTTTTAATTTTGATGAAGCCCAATTTATTTTTTTTTTCTTAGGTTGCTTGAACTTTTGCTGTCATGGTTAAAGAAACCATTGGGAGAAGGAAAAATGGGTAAAGGGGGTCAATTATATGGTGATGGGTGGAACCTACACCTCTGGTGGTGAGCACGTTGTAGTGTATACAGATGTCCAATTCTAATGTTGTACACCTGAAACCTATACAATGTTATAAACCAATGTTACCTCAATAAAAATAAAAACTAAAAGAAAGAAAGAAGTCGTTGGGTGACCCACAGTCATGAAGATTTACTCCTATGTTTTCTTCTAAGAATTTGTTGGGAGTTTAGCTAACCTACTTCATAGCATTGCTGCCTCAGCATCCATTTTGTGTGGACAAGCAGCCTGCAGGGGCCTTGAAGTGACAGTAGCCCCTCCCGGGAGTACATGCCCTAGATAACCACTGGCAAAGTTGTTACCAGTTTCACTTCCGTGGGACTTGAATCCCCAACTGGATGCCAATTCTGTTACCAATTTAGCCTCCCTCTGCTGGTCCTCGAACCCACGATCAGAGGGGACCCGAGGAAGAATCCACGGGTGGGACTCGAGCCCACAGTGCCCAGCTCTTCCTTGGAGGGTTCTTTCCTGTTCAGTCTTGTAGAGTTAAAACGAGACTGAAGCTGAGCATTCACTAGCACATGCTTTATTTAATGGCCAAAGAATAGAAAAGCCTGAGCAAATTTCACAAATCAGCTTCTCAGCTCTGGGAGGATTAAGCAGCTGTTACAAGGGGTCAAGATAATGAAGGGGAGGAATATTCATAGCAATACAGGCGACGGGCAGGGTTTTCTGGGGAATGGCCTGCCACCCCTTTTCTTCCCTTATTTGGCCTGAATTTCCTGCCATGGCTGCAGGTAGGTGTGTTATGTAACGTGATGATGTTTTCCAATGAGCATATAATGAACTGCAGGGTCTGTGTTAGGTCAAGTCAGACTGTCATGTTGCCTTTAACCGGTTTTAACTGTTTTTGACCATGTGTCTCAGCCATCTTCTTCTTCCTCTCTCTGTGGTTTCCTGTATGCTCAACATAATATGTTAGGCTTGTTCTGAGCAGGGTTGTGGTTAATGTCCTGTGGAGTTGGGGGGCCAGGTAACTGAGTCACCAGTAAATATCAGTTCTTAATATGACTCCTGCAACTTCCCCTGTGAGAGGCATTCTCCCTGTCTCCCAGGGCCTTCCCCCTGTGCACTCCTTGGATAAGACCCCTGCGAACCTTACCAAAACCTCCTTTGGTTTGAATTGACCAATCCATACCTAGCCTGGGAACCCCAAAGCACTCTGCCTGTGGACCCCAATAAAGGCATATGCCCCAGGTTCCGCCCTGCCCTCTGCCTGCACCTCCAGGTGTGTCCCCTCTAGCTGTGCTATGGACCTTCTCCAGGACCTGTGAGTCACAAACTTCTCTATTTCAATTCTTTTGCAGTCTGTTGTTGAACCCAGGCTCACCATCCAATGCTGCCAGGGCTCTACTCAACAAATGTTAATTTGACAAAGTCACAACACGTGTCATGGGCATACCTCATTTTATTGTGCTTTGCAGATATTGTGTTTTTTACCAAGACAGTCAGGCAAAATGAGGTATGTATATCCTTCTGGACTAAGGAGAGGGAGACAGAGAACGGAGACTTCAAAGGGGGAGAAGACAATTTACAGGAAGATGAAAAGAGTTCATATCTGGTAAACAAATGTTTGTGTTGTTCCATCTATAGACAATGGGACCCGAAAGAGATCTTTTGATAAAATGGCCCTCGCTAGATGCCTTCCTGCCCCTCACACCTAGAATTATCCATGGTAAGAGCTCCTCCTGGGACAGGCCCTTCCAGCTTAAATTCTTTTAGGCAGTTTGGAGGAAGGTCAGATGTTCCTCCAGAGTCTTCTGAGCCTTGATTGTCTTCAGCTCAAAATACTCTGCATACCGATGCAGGCTCACTGAGCCAAGGAGTTGAAAGAAATTTCTTGAACTCTCAGGGTCTGGTAGTAGTGCTCCTTTATTCAGAGAATAGCATGGGGACAGGACCCATGGGCAGTGAAGAGCTGCAATGGATTGAAATTTATAAAGCATAGGTATGTGAGTTATTTCTTTACAAGACAAAGGAAAGATCATGCAAAAAAATGTTATCAGTGCAGGTGGGGTCTGGTTAGCAGGTGGTCCTATAACTTTGGATAGAATCAGGTCAGGACGTCCTGTATTTCCAAGAGGAGGATATAGATCTGCATGTAGGGCCAGAACGCCTTGTGCTTTTCTCCCTGGGGCAACGTTGATCCTCATCACATGCCACAGTGGCACATTTTGGGGTGTCCTTGATGTGGGCTCAGTGAGCTGAGGAGTCCAAAGAAAGATTTCTTGGACTCTCAAGGTCTGGCAGTAGTGCTCTTTTATTTAGAGAATAGTGTGGAATAGCATGGGGACAGGACCCATGGGCAGAAGGAACTGCTGCAAACATGGGTTGAGGGTAGGGCTAAATTTAAGGCATAGGCATGTGAGTTATCTCTTTACAAGACAAAGGAAAGAATAGGTAAAAAAAAGTTGTTAAAATGGTATCCGTGCAGGTGGGGTCTGGTTATTGGGTGGTCCTGTAACTTTTAGATAAGAATCAAACTGGATTAAGTAAATGGCAAAAACCACCACCTTAAATATTATCTTCAGCTAAAGACAAAGGAAGATGTTGCGGGGGGGGGGGGCGGTCAGTCACATGAGGTTACCAGACAGTAAACAACTTAAGTCCTTGCCTTCTCCATTAAGAGTTTCCAGAGATAAGGCCATCCCCCCTTCCTCCTGGTGCAGAGAGGGAGACACCCCCCACAGATGGAGACTTCCTTCACAAATGCAAATATCTCTCATCAAAGGGCAAGCAAATTCCACTCCTCAGAGCCTCCTTCTCATCTGCAGTTTTTAAAAGTAACCAGCCTAAAATAATCCTCATCAGCCTGCCCTGAGCCCCATCTGTTCCCTTCTCTGAAACTTCCCTGGAAGTTTTCTTACCACCCAAGGTGGGGTGGTGGGTTCCTCTGCCCCCCGCAAGGCATGCCAATAGTCAGGAGGCAAAGAGGTAGGAGAGAGAGGACTTTTTATTACAGTTTGCTAGCAAGAGGGAAGATGGCCAACTCATGTCCCAAAGAACGGTCTTACAGAACAAAGACTGCAGGCCAGTTATACAGGGGGTGGGTCTCTGGTGGGGCCTTCATCTGATCTGTGGGTGGGGCAGGCATCTGGTCTCGGTTTCTCATAGTCTTTTATTTTACTGGATATGCGTCAGAAAATGGAGCAATGTCCCATACCCTGATCTTTCAGTTGCCATTGATGATGGCTATCAGCATAGGCTCTCTGCTCCAGGGTTGTCACATTCCTAAGGAACTCAGAAAAACAAAGTTATCAACTTACAGCAGCTGGAAGGGGCCATAAAATCTACAGAGCATTTCTGGGCTAATCAAAGGTCATTCCAAGTTACAATATGGTTTCTTTTGTACAATATGGCTTCCCTTATGTCAACCTTGTGTTGAGCTGGTATTGGTTTCACATATTGAATGCTGAGCTGGTGACTGTGAAGAGAGAAAATGAGTTAGTAGCTGAGTGGTCAGGAATCTGCAAAGGGAGAAAAGAACATAGATTAGAATGAGGATGAACAAGCAGATAGGAAGGGATGGGAGCCCATCTGCTCCACGCCATTAAACCAGTTCCCGATCCTGGGAATGAGTCAGTCCAATGAAATGGGTGAGCTTCATTTGTCTGATGGAAAATGCGAATCTTCTCTTTATAGATGGAAGTTAGATACTACTTGCCCTATTTGGTTCAAATAAAAGCAACATTTTTCACCAATGATTGCACAAGCTCCTCACTGCTGAGCCATCAGTGTGTCCAGAGCAGGTCAATTGTGGGGGACCACAGAGGCTAGGCTGTTAATCTCTGACTGGAGTATTTTCTCCATCACCATGGAGAGATTGAAGATCGCCTTTTCTAACTCATAATTTCCAAAGCTGGGGAATAAGATTTTTATTACTGAAAATAACTCAAGAGTTGTGATAGACAAGTAGGTTCCCTATGATTTCTCAACTGGCACGTTCATGTGGCACAATTTTATGAACAAAGGAGCCCAAGTTTCCAATGTGGCTGGCATTTAGGGTGGAGTATCTGGTGACAGAAGGGGGCAGGTATCCAAGTCCACATCGTCCTGACCAATTAGCTGGGAACCCTTTCTATACTTTGTTGTCACATAAAATAAAAAGACCAGTGTGTTTTACAGACAAGGTTAGAGC
This sequence comes from Equus caballus, assembly GCF_041296265.1. NCBI lineage: Eukaryota > Metazoa > Chordata > Mammalia > Perissodactyla > Equidae > Equus > Equus caballus. The sequence continues at coordinate 3,314,926 of NC_091691.1, read as the reverse complement.
TGAGCCTGTAGTTTCCAGGGTCCAGAGTGTTCCATGACCTTTGCCACTGGTACTGTTGGTACATAAACGTCTCCATTTTCCATGCCCTCCTGTCAATCTGGGAGAGAAGAACAGATGCAGAATAGCTGGTACAGGAGGCCTGCAGCCTGATTTGGGCAGCTGTAAAGCTTGGTCCTGTCACCTGACCAAATGAGTCCAGAGTTTGGATCCACCCATATATTGTTTGTGGTATTGGGCACCTTAACCATGTGGGCCACTGCAATACCCCAAGTTATACAAAGGAGGCTCATAAGCCATCCAGACCCTTTGGTGATTTGGCAAATATTTGTCCAAAGGGAATAGTGTTAGAGTCACTTACAGTTTCCTTGAGAAGTTTGAAGACGCCACCTGTGGACTCAAACCACAGAATTCAATTGTAATACTGTCCTGATATGTCACCAAGGAAGAGTCCATTGTCATGTTTACTTTAAATGCAAAGAGAGAACTTTTCACCAATTATCTTTATCTTGGCAAGGGACAGTCCTGTATAGGCTTTCTGGGGCCCAGATGACTCACCAGGAGAAGAGGCAGAGTGACGTCTTCCTTGTCGTGGACACCATGCCCTGTCGTTCATCCATCTTCTGTGCTTAGTCCACCAGGTGTTCACATCAGCAGGAACAGAGACCAGTTCAGGTTCTTCTGTGCTCTCTAGCTGTTGACATAGCCAACAGTCAGATTAGTTAGCATGACCAGGGTTTGGTAAACTGGCATAGGTGTGTGTTTGGTCTGTGCTCAACCTGGTGAGAAAAAGAGAGTTAGTAAGAGCAAGACACAGATTGGGAAAGAGCCCAGAGTGGAAACTTAGAGACGGGGAGTGGACAGATAGAGACCAGCGCTCTCCAGTCGGCTTTCTAAATAAATGACTAAAAGGAATATATATACTCGTTAATAGGAAAAGGTGTGTGTGCATTGGGAGTTTAAAAAGCAAAACGGGGGCTGGCCTAGTGGTGTAGTGGTTAAATTCATGCACTCCGCTTTGGCTACCCAGGGTTCACAGATTTGGATTCCAGGCACAGACCTAGCACTGCTCGTCAAGCCACGCTGTGGTGGCATCCCACATACAATAGAGGAATATTAGCACATATGTTAGCTCAACAACAATCTTCCTCAAGCAAAAAGAGGATTGGCAGCAGGTGTTAGCTCAGGGCCAATCTTCCTCACAAATAAATAAATAAAAATAAAAGCAACGAGGACATGTAGGTGAAAGCTAGGTTTCTTGATCCATGATCTTGGGAAAAGCTGTCTACTCCATGAGGCCAGCTGCTTCTGGGATCCTGGAATTGGCCCTGGAAATCCTTAGTTTAAGTTCACCTGTGGGGACTGTCTCCCAGTTGTCTTGAGAGTGATGTTCTGGGTCTATTTTGGCGTGGCTTGCAAGGGTCCAGGAAGATTTTTCCTTTATTTTGAAGGCAGTGTAGGTGGTCAGTAGGACTTCAAAATGTTTTTCCCAGTAAGGTGACAGCACATTTTTTTTCTTCTAAAGTCCTGGATAGACACACGATCTCCTGGTCTAAAGGGATGGCAAGGCTTATCAGCAGGTGGAGGCCACACCTCTTTTACCTGTTGATCATATGCTTCAAGTAGACTACTGAATTTTTGTCTATAGCTAGTCATAGCATCAAATTGTTTACTGAAATTCTTATAATCATTTAACCCAGGAATGGAAGGTTTAGAGATGCCAGTAGTCATTGGGCATACAAAAATTATTTCAAAAGGAATCAATCCATGTCTCCTATTTGGAGTTTTCTGGGTCTTTATAAGAACCAAGGGCAGAGCTTCTCTGCATTTAAGCCCGGTTTCTTGCCAGACTTTTCTTAAAGTCCTTTTGATGTCTATAATTTTGCATTCTGCTTGCCCTGATGACTGAGAATGATACAGGAAATGAAATTTCAATGAGCACCCCAGAGTTTCTTCAAGCAAGTGGTTTACTTCTGCTGTAAATGAGCTCCGTGGTCTGATTCAATCTGTAGAGGAAGCCAGAACAGGGAACAACTGCAGTTGTTAATTTCTGTCCCACTGTTGTGGCCTCTGCACGTCTAGTCAGATAGCATTCGGTACATCCACTAACCATGCAGATGATAACTGTAGGGGAGGAAGACACTTCCTCTACCCACTCTGGGTCCTTCTGGCCAGGCAATGAATTAAATTCACGTGAGACAGAATAACAGGAGAAAATTGAACAAAGCCTTGTAACGTGTATATGTGGGAGAGATTCAGGCAAACTGAGCAACTCGCCAAAATGGCAGAGGTTCTCATCTTAAATACCCTCCTCAGCTAAAGGCAAAGGCGGATGTTGGGGGTGGGGGAGTCAGTTAGGGGAGATTACCAGAAAAGCACAGTAAACAAGAGTAAGGTTATTATGCAGATTTAAGCCCTCTCTTTCTACATTGATAAGAGTTTCTAGAGATAAGGTCACCCTCCCTTCTTCCTGGTACAGAGAAGGAGACACCTTTACAGATGGAGATTTCCTTTACAAATGTAAATGTCTCTTAACAAAGGGTAACTCCTGCTTTACAGAGTTTCTTTCATGTCTGCAGTTTTTAAAAGTAACCAGCTCAAAATAATCCTCCTGCCAAAGAGATGTATTTGGGGTGGCCAATTCCAGTCCCCCACATAACCAAAAGGTGAGAATGGCCTACAGCTGGGGCAAGTCTGTAAAGTCCATTTGGAGTGCTGCACAGGGCAGTGCGGGCCTGGGAGGACTTCCTGGGGCACCATGTCATCTCCTAGAATCTTGATAAGGTTGGCAAGTGGTGCACTGAGAAATAATTGGGTCAGAAATTTTGTGGATGCCAGGGAATACCAATTGTCTTTTGGTTCCTTAACTATCCCCTATCTGCACATATGTCCCATTTGGAGGGAGGTAAGTGCAACCTAAAAACTCAAAGGAAAAGGAGCTACAGGAAGTCCCTTGGGCCCAGTGTCTAACCCATGTGATCACTGTTTGAAATAGGCAGGAATTAAGTGACCGTGAGCAATGGCAGTTCCTGCGGAAGTTGAGAATCTGGGGGATTTCCAACACAGCATGGCAGACTCCAAAAGCATATGTGGAGTCCATGTACAGAGTGGCAGTTTTCCCTTTTTCTCATGTGCAGGCTCTAGTGACAGCCATGATCCAGCAGCTTGGGTGATTTTACAGTGGGCAAGCAACAAGCTTCAAGCATTTCATGTGGGGAAACTAAGGCATAACCAGTTATGTTTCCCTGGAAATTCCAGTTACAGGAGCCATCACAAAACAGACGTAAGTCTGGGTTGTCTAAAAGGGTGTCTGAGAGATCCTCTCATGGCTTTGAGACCATTTCTATGTTGCAGGGCAATCATGTGGGATGGAGTGGGGCTCTCCATCATCAGAGAGGGGTAATAATGAAGCTGGACTCAAAGTGTCACGACAATGTAAGATGATGGAAGGGTTAGTGAAGAGCACACTTACAGGTGGTGTATGGATCTGTAGAGAGGTGTTGTTTCCTGTGAACTTGGAAAAGAGCAGACACAGCCTGGGGAACATAGAGATGACTGGGAGAGCCTAATGTTAGAGTACTGGCTTTGTCAATCTGCGTAGCAGCTGTGGCCACCACACATAAGCATGAGGCATACATGATGCCACAGGGTCTAGCTGGCATAAAAATATGCTATAGGACGTGTCTGAGAGGCAAAAGACTGTCCTAGAATGCGGGCAGAAGTTCCATTATTTTCATGGCAGTATAGATGAAAAGGTTTGTCAAAATTTGGTAAGCCAAGAGCCGGGGCTGTGGACAAAGCTGATTTTAAGGCTTCACAGGAGTTTCATGGCTCTGAAGGCCAGGAAATAGGCTGTGGGGTGATGTCTGGGAGAAGAGCACATGGAGGGTTAGCAAAGGCTGCAGAATCAGGAATCCACTGGGGCAGTGACCAGCTGCCCCTAGATGGTTACGTAGCTGTTTCTTCATTTTGGGGAGAAGGGTGGAAAAAATGGACTCAAGGCATTTGGGATGAGCTGTTGAATGCCTTGACATGGCTCCTGTCCCGAGTAGGTCCCAGTCGTCTGCACCCGCTGAGGTTCAGATCTGGAGGCTTTATGGCCTCGAGCAGCTCATGCCTTCAGGAGAGTGAGGGGTCTGTAAGGGCTCCCTGTTTACTCTGATTACAGAGTAGAAGGTCGTCCACATACTGAACAGGAGTGGAGCCTTGAGTGAAGGCTACAGAATCCACGTGGGCTGTAGGATTGGGGAAAATATGAGGGGGACTCACAATATCCCTGAGGAAGGCAAGTCCATGTTAATTCCCTCCGTTTAAGCATAAATGCAAAAAGAACTTGTGAGTCGGGGTGCAAAGGAATTGAAAAGAATGCTGAGCAGAGGTCAACTCCTGTCACCCAGGCTGTACCAGCAGGAATTGAGGTCAGGATGACAGGAATTACAAGACTTTATGTCTGAAGCCTAGAACAAATCTATAGACTTGGTTCCCATCTGAGTGAAACTTGCCTTCTTTTTTCACTGGCAATTCTCGACGCAAATAATCCATAACCAATCTAGATATGAAAATTGGAGTGGGTTTATTATGAGCCAGCCCTGAGGACCATATAGCTCAGAAGAGCCCTTTCACAAAGGAAGGGAACACTCCGAAGAAGTGGGGGTGTACAGAGTGGTTATATACTGTCCAAGAGTGTGCAGCACACGTGAATGGAACGTGCCTTTTCCAATAGCCATGAGATTGCTTTGCTGGCACAGCAATTAGGTGAACACAGCAGGTCTGTGGTTGCAAAGTGGGTGGTCACACGGTGAGCGCAGCAGGTCAGCGATCAATCCTAGGTGTAGGGAGAGATGCTTATACTTAAGGAAATGCTGATGGGCAAGTTACATCCTTATCTTTAAGGGCATTGTTCTTTTCTTTGGGACGTAGTAAATACTTAAAGCAGATTTATAGTCCATGCTCAACAGGCCACATCAGACCCTATTAGGAAAAAAAGGCCAGGCTGAGTTAGTTTTAACCAAAATGGCTTCCTCATGTACTCCATATATCTTATTGTTTGTCATTTGTTTGTCACAAGATTGGAGTGTTACAGGGGAAGGAAGTAAGAACTAGTCCACCCTGTTGCACAAGGGGGTCTGTTATAGGTTCAGTTCCTCACTCTGTGTCTCTGCAGAGCACGTATTGGACTTCTGATATACACAGTTCATTGTTTGTCTTAGTAATGTGCATGGTAACAATCCTACTTCATTTGCATCTGTGGCACAGAGACTAATGGGGACATCATTTAAAGACTCATTCTCTGGGGCTGGCAGGGTGGTGCAGCAGTTAAGTTTGCACATTCTGCTTCTCAGCGACCCAGGGTTCGCTGGTTCAGATCCCAGGTGCAGACATGGCACCGCTTGTCAAGCCATGCTGTGGTAGGCGTCCCATATATAAGGTAGAGGAAGATGGGCACAGATGTTAGCTCAGGGCCAGTCTTCCTAAGCAAAAAGAGGAGGATTAGCAGCAATTAGCTCAGGGCTAATCTTCCTCAAAAAAAAAAAAAAAGGAGCAGGACAATCTCTCTCCAATGCCCTGGTTTCCTGCAAGACCTGCAAGTGTCTGGAGGTGAATAGGGAGCCCTCTGAGTGGGCTTCAGTTTCCTCTCACAGTTACATTTCTCCTTCTCTAAAGATTCAAGTTGTAAAGCTAGAAGAGTTGCTGTTAATTCTTTTTTTTCTTCTGCTTTCCTGCTGACTATTTTCAAAGAACTGTGTAGCAGCCTCCATTATTATGCATAATGGCTGCCCTGACCCACCAACCACACTATTGAGTTTCTTTTTTTATATCAGGAAGAAAATTTCCTACTAAAGCAGAAATTGGGCAATTCCTGTGTTTGGGGCTTCCGGGTTCAATGCACTGCGGCTTTGAAAAGTTTGTATGAAATGTTCCACAAAGGCCTTTGGATGTTCCTCATTCTGAGTGCATGATTCCATTTTTGCCCAATTAACTTTAGGAGGAAACAGCTCTAAAATGGCTCCTATTCACCCTTGAGTGTCATCCTCGAGCAGAGCCACTTCCTGGTCACTTGCAGGAGGGCCTGGGAGAGGGTCTGGCCCTCTATTTCCCCTGTGAGGGGGTTTCCTCCAGGGGGCCCCCTGGCCTGTGTGATAACTACAGTGTAATCCTGGGCTGGAAGAACCCCCTTAGCAGCCAGCCACGATCTCCGTGGGTGGGATTATGAACAGCCACTGACCTTTCTATGTCCTCTCTAAATTTAGTGGGATCTTCTGACCATGGAGGCAGGAGAGGTTTATAATTTCATAGATGGGCTGTGTCCAGGGGACATGAACTGTCTGCAGTGGAGGTCCAGGGCACATCCACAGGGGACCCTGCATGGACTGCCTGACGCCGGCAGAGCCTGATGACAGAGCCCTGGAAAGCAGGAGAACTTAGAAGGGGCAGCAAATCAGCCTTCCTGCCTTTCCTGGCTGCTTCCACTGAATTCACTTCCTGGCTTCAGCATTTACACCAGTGACCTGTGTGCCCCTAGCTTGGGGGTCAGGCCTGAGGGCCCCCTGTGAGTCTCCTAAAGAGAGGGGAGTGAAGATGGGCAGCTGGATGCTGTCTGGAGGAGTTGGGGTTTTAGGATCTATGGGAACTGACTGAGGAGCTAAGTCTTGAGAAGGGGAGTTGAAACCAGGGACCCAGAGACCCCCCCAGATCTTCCAGGGGCTCAGGGACAGGGAGCTGGGGGTACAGGGGAGCATAGGAGGGAGGAGAAGGGGAATTTCCCTTAAATTTGCTTTTTAATCTTTGTTCTAAGTGTGACTTCTGGTCTTTCATTTTATTAAGGGATTCCCTAAGGCTAGCCGTTATATTTTGGGGGGTTTTCTTTTCAATTTGATCTTCCCATAAATATCAATGTCAGCTGCTTGTGAGGAGAGTGCTCTCAAATAGTTTTCAAATATAGACTTTTTTCCAATTCAAAGCATCCATCATCGGACCATTGATGAGGATGATCTCCATTTGTATATTTATTCCAATAGCAACTCGATGCAATGAGCCTTTTTTTAAAATTTTTTATTGAGTTAATGATCGGTTACAATCTTGTGAAATTTCAGTTGTACATTAGTGTCTGTCAGTCGTGTTGTAAGTGCAACCCTTCACCCTTTGTGCTCACTCCCCCACCCCCCTTTCCCCTGGTAGCCACTAATCTGTTCTCTTTGTCCACATGTTTAAATTCCTCATATGAGTGGAGTCATACAGAGTTCGTCTTTCTCTATCTGGCTTATATCACTTAACATAATTCCCTCAAGGTCCATCCATGTTGTTGTGAATGGGATGATTTTATCCTTTTTTATGGCTGAGTAGTATTCCATTCTATATTCCATATATTTATCCAATCATCTGTTAATGGGCACTTAGGTTGCTTCCATGTCTTGGCTATTGTAAATAATGCTGCAATGAGCATAGGGGTGCATGGGACTTTTGGAATTGCTGACTTCAAGTCCTTTGGATAGATACCCAGTAGTGGGATGGCTGGGTCATAAGGTATTTCTAGTTTTAATTTTTTGAGAAATCTCCGTACTGTTTTCCATAGTGGCTGCACCAGTTTGCATTCCCACCAACAGTGTATGAGGGTTCCTTTTTCTCCACAACCTCTCCAACATTTGTCACTTTTTGTTTTGGATATTTTTGTCATTCTAATGGGTGTAAGGTGATATCTTAGTGTAGTTTTGATTTGCATTTCCCTGATGATTAGTGACAATGAGCATCTTTTCACATGTCTACTGGCCATCCGTATATCTTCTTTGGAGAAATGTCTGTTCATGTCCCCAGCCCATTTTTTGATCGGATTTGATTTTTTGTTGTTGAGGTGTGTGAATTCTTTATATATTATGGAGATTAACCCTTTGTCGGATAAGTAATTTGTAAATATTTTTTCCCAACTAGTGTGTTATTTTTCTGTTTCAATCCTGTTTTCCCTTGCCTTGAAGAAGCTCTTTAGTCTGATGAAGTCCCATTTGTTTATTCTTTCTATTGTTTCCCTCGTCTGAGGAGTTATGGTGTCCGAAAAGATCCTTTTGATACTGATGTCAAAGAGTGTAGCACCTATATTCTCTTCTAGAAGACTTATTGTTTCAGGTCTAATCTTTAGATCTTTGTGCCGGAGTCCAGCTCCAGCAGAGTCCAGGTTCCTGAGGGATGAATGGCGTTGGCAAAGGGAATGAGACTGCACACCAAGTTGGTGAAAGCAAGTCTGAAGTCTTTATTGTCAAGTGTACGTTTATATATATTTTGAGGATTAAATAAGCGTGTGGGGTACATCTATTTTCTCTCCTGAAGTAGCTTGGTTTTTCCCCATGATATCATTTTACTTCCCTAATTTATTTGGGTCATCAGCAATTTCTAAAGGTTACTTCCCTTATTCAGTCTTGGGAAAGAACTGTTCTTTTCATTTTCTGGGTAAGTACAGTTAATATTTATAGATCTCTACAGTATTCTTTGCAGGGGACGAGACTCGGGTTATGCTGGAGGACGGAACAAGCCCTGGGGCAAAGGTGAGCCAAGGTACGTCTAGACCAGGCACATACAGGTCCCCACATCCTCCTATATAACTTCCACACTGAGACATCTGACCCTTTAACCCTCTTTCCTCAGCAGGGCCCTGGGGATGTTGAAGGAGTGTTAGTCAGAAGAGGGTCTTTCTTGTCTATTACAGTGGTAGTGACAGCAGTTTGAGCAAGGAGGGCCCTCGGCCGTTCCTGCTGGGGTTGCTTTGTAACTCCCGTGCTTTGTGTGCCCAGACTGTGTCACTGGGCTGCAGTGGTTGCAGGATGGCGTCCGGCATCTTTGATCCATTTTGAGTTTATTTTGGTGAGTGGTGAAAAAGAATGGTTAATTTTCATTCTTTTACATGTAGCTTTCCAGTTTTCCCAGCACCATTTGTTGAAGAGACTTTCTTTCCTCCATTGTATGCCCTCAGCTCCTTTGTTGAAGACAAGCTGTCCATAGATGTGTGGTTTTATTTCTGGGCTTTCAATTCTGTTCCATTGATCTGTGCACCTGTTTTTGTACCAGGACCATGCTGTTTTGATTACTGTAGCTTTGTAGTATGCTTTGAAGTCAGGGATTGTGATACCTGCAGCTTTGTTCTTCTTTCTCAGGATTGATTTGGCGATTGGGGGTTTTGTTGCCCCCGATGAATTTTAGGATTCTTTGTTCAATGTCTGTAAAGAATGTCATTGGGATTCTGATTGGGATAGCATTGAATCTGTAGATTGCTTTAGGTAGAATGGACATTTTAACTATGTTTATTCTTTCAATCCATGTGCATGGAATGTCTTTCCACCTCTTTCTGTCATCATCCATTTCTTTCAGGCAAGTCTTGTAGTTTTTGTTGTATAGGTCTTTCACTTCCTTGGTTAAATTTACCCCAAAGTATTCTATTCTTTTTGTTGAGATTGTGAATGGGATTGAGTTCTTGAGTTCTTTTTCTGTTAGCTCGTTGTTAGAGTATAGAAATGCTACTGATTTATGTATGTTGATTTTATACCCTGCAAATTTGCTGTAGCTGTTGATTAATTCTAATAGTTTTCCTATGGATTCTTAGGGATTTTCTATATATAAGATCATGTCATCTGCAAACAGCGAGAGTTTCACTTCTTCATTGCCTATTTGGATTCCTTTTATTTCTCTTTCCTGCCGCATTGCTCTGGCCAACACCTCCAGTACTATGTTGAATAAGAGTGGTGAAGGTGGGCACCCTTGTCTTGTTCCTGTTCTCAGAGGGATGGCTTTCAATTTTTGCCCATTGAGTATGATGTTGGCTGTGGGTTTTTCATATATGGCCTTTATTATGTTGAGGTACTTTCCTTTTATACCCATTTTATTGAGAGTTTTTATCATAAATGGATGTTGGATCTTGTCAAATGCTTTCTCTGCATCTATTGAGATGATCATGTGGTTTTTCTTTCTCATTTTGTTAATGTGGTGTATCACGTTGATTGACTTGCAGATATTGAACCATCCCTGTGTCCCTGGTATAAATCCCACTTGATCATGGTGTATAATCTTTTTAATGTATTGTTGTATTCGGTTTGCCAAAATTTTGTTGAGGATTTTTGCATCTATGTTCATCAGTGGTATCGGCCTGTAGTTCTCCTTCTTTGTGTTGTCCTTGTCAGGTTTTGGGATCAGGGTGATGTTGGCTTCATAGAATGTGTTAGGGAGTGCTCCATCTTCCTCAATTTTCTGGAATAGTTTGAGAAGGATAGGTATTAAATCTTCTTGGAATGTTTGGTAGAATTCTCCGGAGAAGCCGTCTGGTCCTGGACTTTTATTTTGGGGGAGGTTTTTTTTTTGTTTTTTTTTTTTTGGAGGAAGATTAGCCCTCAGCTAACTACTGCCAGTCCTCCTCATTTTGCTGAGGAAGCCTGGCTCTGAGCTAACATCAGTGCCCATCTTCCTCTAGTTTATACGTGGAATGCCTACCACAGCATGGCTGCCAAGCAGTGCCATGTCCACACCCGGGATCCGAACCAGCGCACCCCGGGCCGCCGAGAAGCGGAACGTGCGAACTTAACCGCTGCGCCACCGGGCCGGCCCCTTGGGGGGGGGTTTGATTCCTGTTTCAATTTCTTTACTTGCAATTGGTCTATTCAGATTCTCTATTTCTTCCTGCTTCAGTTTAGGGAGGTTGTAAGAGTCTAAGAATTTATCCATTCCTTCTAGGTTGTCCAATTTGTTGGCATATAGTTTTTCATAGTATTCTCTTATGATCCTTTGTATTTCTGCGGTATTTGTTGTGATTTCTCCTCTCTCATGTCTAATTTTATTTATTTGAGTCTTCTCTCTTTTTTCTTAGTGAGTCTGGCTAAGGGTTTGTCAATTGTGTTAATTTTTTCGAAGAACCAACTCTTTGTTTCATTGATCCTTTCTACTGTCTTTTTTGTTTCAATATCATTATTTCTGCTCTAATTTTTATTATTTCCCTCCTTCTACTGACTTTTGGCTTTGTTTGTTCTTCTTTTCCTAATTCTGTTAGGTGTCGTTTGAGATTGCTTATCTGAGATTTTTCTTGTTTATTGAGGTGAGCCTGTATTGCAATGTATTTCCCTCTTAGGACTGCTTTTGCTGCATCCCAAGTGAGTTGGCATGGTGTGTTTTCATTTTCATTTGTCTCCAGATAATATTTGATTTCTTCTTTAATTTCTTCAATAATCCATTGTTCAGTAGCGTGTTGTTTAGTCTCCACATTTTTGCCCCTTTCCCAGCTTTATTCTTGTAGTTGATTTCTAGTTTCATCACATTATGATCAGAAAAGATGCTTGATATTATTTCACCCCTCTTGAATTTATTGATGCTTTCTTTCTTTCTCAAGATATGGTCTATCCTTGAGAATGTTCCATGCACACTTGAGAAGAATGTGTAACCTGCTGTTTTTGGATGGAGAGTTCTATATATATCTATTAAGTCCATCTGGTCTAATTTTTCATTTTATTCTATAATTTCCTTGTTGACTTTCTGTCTGGATGATCTATCCATTGGTATTAATGCGGTGTTGAGGTCCCCTACTATTATTGTATTGTTGTTGATGTCTCCTTTTAGTTTGGTTAATAGTTGCTTTACAAATTTTGGTGCTCCTGTGTTGGGTGCGTATATATTTATAAGTGTTATGTCATCTTGGTGGAGTGTCCCTTTTATCATTATATACTGTCCCTCTTTGTCTTTCTTTATCTGTTTTGCTTTGAAATCTATTTTTTCTGATATAAGTATGGCAACACCTGCTTTCTTATGTTCATTATTAGCTTGGAGTATTGTCTTCCATCCCTTCACTCTGAGTCTGTGTTTGTCTTTGGGGCTGAGGTGTGTTTTTGGAGGCAGTATATTGCTGGGTCTTGTTCTTTAATCCATCCTGCCACTCTGTGTCTTTTGATTGAAGAGTTCAATGCATTTACATTTAGAGTGATTATTGAAATGTGGCAGCCTAACACTGCCATTTTATCACTTGTTTTCCAGTTCTCTTGCATTTCCTTTGTTTCTCGTCCCATGATTTTTGGACTGCTAATTCAGGTAGGCAGATTTCTATATTGGCTTTCTTGTTTGTAATTTGTGTCTTTATTCTTGTTATTTGTTTAGTGGTTACCAAGTGGTTTGTATAAAACATCTCATAGATGAGTTAGTCCATTTTCTGATAGCTTCTTATTTCCTTAGATTAAGACGTTCCATCCCTTTTCTCTTCCCCTTCTAGGTTGTTATTGTCACTTTATTTTCCTCTTCTTTCTTCTGTTGTGAGTTTGTGGTTAAAATGACAAGATTATATTTATTCTTGGTGTTTCCCTTCCTTTTATCTTTAATGTTGTACTTAGGCTTTGCTAACCTATTCTGATGGAGAGCTGCAATTTTATCACTTTGCCTTTCTACTTATCTCCTTTGCTCTGGGTTTTGTAACCCCATTCCTTTTTTTGATTTTTCAGGTATGAGGGTCTTCCTGAGCATTTCTTGTAGGGGAGGTCTTGTGGCAATAAACTCCCTTAACTTTTGTTTATCTGGGAAAGTTTTTTATTTCTTCATCATATTTGAAGGATATTTTTGCTGGATGGAGTATTCTTGGCTGCAAGGTTTTGTCCTTCAGAGTTTTGAATATATCATTCCATTCTCTTCTAGCCTGTAAGGTATCTGCTGAGAAATCTGCTGACAGCCTTATGGGGGTTCCTTCGTAGGTTATTTTCTTCTGCCTTGCTGCCATTAGTATTTTCTCTTCATCATTGACTTTTACAAGCTTCACTACTATATGCCTTGGGGTTGGTCTTTTTACATTGATAAAGTTTGGAGATCTATTGGCTTCTGTCACATGGAGTCCCATCTCTCTCCCCAGGTTTGGAAAGTTCTCAGCCATTATTTCTTTGAACAGGCTTTCTGCCCTCTTCTCCTTCTCTTCTCCCTCTGGGATACCGATAATCCTTATGTTGCATTTCCTAATTGAGTCAGATAATTCTCGGAGAGTTTCTTCATTTCTTTTTATTCTTAGTTCTCTCTCCTCCACTATCTGCAGCATTTCTATATTTCTATCCTCCAAATTGCTAATTCTGTCCTCCATATTATCAACCCCACTGTTCAGAGAGTCCAGATTTTTCTTAATCTCCTCCATTGTGTTCTTCATCTCCAATATTTCTGATTGTTCTACTTTATAGTATCAAGCTTTTTTGTAACTAGCTCCTAAACTTGTTGAGTTGTCTATCTGTATTCTTTTTTAACTCATTGAGTTTTTCAATGATGGCTGTTTTGAATTCATTGTCATTCAGGTTGTAGGTTTCATTGTCTTTGGGATTGTTTTCTGGGTACTTGTCATTTTCCTTCTGTTCTGGAGATTTAATATATTTTTTAATACTGCTTGATGGCATGGATTTGTGCCTCTGCATAGAGATAGAGTTTAGTTACTGCTTCCACTTGCTTCTACTGGAGTGTGTGGGGGGGGAGAAGCTGTTTAATCTGTACCAACCAGGATCCCTGTCACCTGTTGCTGACCAGACCTTGGCCCCTCCTCATAGTCACAGTGGTCCTGTGGGGTCTCTCATCAGTTGTGGGGACAATCCCAAAGGGGCCTCAGGTTGCTCATGCCTACTGTCACAGACCACCTATACGTGCTCCCTCCTTAGGGTCTGCAGTAGTGTTATGGACTTTCATAATGGCCAGGAGCAGGTTCACCTAGATTCACAGCTCTGTCACTGTCAGGGCCTGCAAGATCTCACTTGTCCACTATGGGCCACAGCAGAGCTATGGGTATCTACTGCAGTCTGTGGTTAGCTCGCCCAGCTGTGCTTCTTTTGCCTCAGGGCCTTCCAGCCTTATGATTGCCGGGTGGGGCCTCTCCACTAACGCTGTGCAGAGGCTTTCACTGTAGCTGCTGTGGGACCATGGATGTTCCCCCTGGACTGTGGAGGAGGGCCACTGGGGCTCCAGCCTGCCCCCACCCACTCACACAGGCTAACTGGTTGTCCCTTGACCCCCCTGGGACACTGCCAGAGTCTGTGAGTCAGAGGCGGCAGGCGTGCTGCTGCCCTGCCTGGGATCCTCCTGTCCCAGAGCCTCGCAGCATTCTGAATGCTGGGTGGGGCCTCTCTGCTAATGCCAAGTACAGGCTTTCCCTACAGCTGCTATCAGACCATGGATTTTCCCACTGGGCTTAGGGGCAATTTCAAGGGCTTAGGTAGGGCTGTAGTCACCTGTTTCCACCATCGCTCTGCCAGTGCATGCACACACCTGCCCTTGGTGCCTGGCAATGCTATGGGCGTGTCCGCTGGAAGCAAGTCACTTACAGGTACTAGGCTGTCCAGGGGTTAGGGGTCAGAGAGTTTTCACCTATCTCCACCTCCTTCCGGGGGGAAGTCCATCCACCTTCCGATGTATAGCAGCACGGGTCTCTCAGGCGTCCTGAGATGCTGTGTGGATATCCTTTGTTGACTGATGAATGTCCAATTAGTTGTAGGTTCGAAGGGGGAGAGACAAAGAAGACTACTCACTCCGCCATGTTGCTGATGTCACTCTTCCTCTATTTTCTGTGGGACGCCACCACAGTGTGGCTTGATGAGTGGTGCTGTGTCCGCACCTAGGATCCGAACCTGTGAACCTTGGGCCATCAAAGTGGAGTAAACGAACTTAACCACTATGCCTCCAGGCTGGCCCCTGCAATGATTTTTGTATACTGATTTTGTATCCTGCACCTTTGCTAAAACTGTTTATTAGTTCTAATACTTTTTCTGTGGATTCCTTAGGTTTTTCTCTACATAAGATCATGTCATCTGAGGCTAGAGATAGTTTTGCATCTTCTTTTCCAATCTGGATTCCTTTTATTTCATGTTCTCACCTAATTGCCATGACCAGAGCCCCCAGTAAAATGTTGGGTACAAGTGGTGAGAGGACCTCCTGATGCTGTTCCTGAGCAAAGGGAAAGCTTTCAGTCTCTCACCACTGAGCACAGCAGCCAAGGGATTTTTGTGGATGGTTTTCATCAGTTTGAGGGCGGTCCCTTCTATTCCAGGTTTGTTCACTGATTTTTTTGTGTGTCTTTTGAGACACTCATGTGGTTTTTGTCGTTTATTGTATTAGACTGGCATACTACATTGACTGATTTTCATATGTTAATTAATCTTGCATTCCTGCGATAAATCCCCCCTTGGTCCTTTTTATATGTTGCTGGATTCAATTTGCTAATATTTACTTGAGCAATTCTGCATCTGTATCCACGCTGGTCTCTAGTTTTCTTTCCTTGTGACGTCTTTGTTGGCTTTTGTGTCACGGTGCTCCTGGCTGTGTAGGACGAGGTGGGAAGTGTTCTCTCTTCTTCTGGTATTTTTGGTGCTTTCTCTTCACTGCATCTCCATGTGTTGCTCTGTGTGACTGCCTTGCTCAGTGGGGTCCAGCACTTGGCCCAGCTGTGTCCCTGGAAGCTTACCGTTTACTGCATCTACCATGTTTGACCACGAGTATCCATTGGATGTTGGCCCCTGTGAAGGGTGGTGTGGTGAGAACCCCTCTCTGGGGAGATGAAAAGTCAGTTTTCTGAAACCTTGCACACCAGCTCTCAGGTGGCCATCAGTCAGGCCTTGGGGGAGCTCCAGTTACACAACTGCCCAGGCCTCTTGGTTGGAAATGGACTTTTCTGGGTTTCTGTGAAGGCGTTTCAGAACAAGGAACATCTGCTTGCAGGGCTGACTCCTCCCGCACCTCGCTCCTGTGTGACCTAAACATAACAGCAGACATTCCTTGTTCTGAAACGCCTTCACAGAAACCCAGAAAAATGCATTTCCAACCAAGAGGGCTGGGCAGTTTTGTAATTGAAGTGGGAGCCCATCTGAGAAGTTCCTCAAGACAATGTCAGCCAAATACCAGAATGGAGCAAGGGGCTGGCTAAGGCAGAGTGCTCCAAAGGGCATCATCTTGTCTGGGAGTCCACCCCTGTCACCAGCCCACTGAGCCAGACAGCCTGCAGGTGCCCCTAACGTCCTATTCCACAAACCGCATAGAAACCTGATGACATGGAGAGAGTTCTGGGGAAGAGGATGACTGTTTTGGTTTTGCTTTGCTTGGATGGATTATCCTCATTTTGCTGTGAACAAGTTCACACCCTGTGACACCAACCTTTCCACTTTCACAGGAGTGGGAAGAGCAGAAGGACACTGACCCCTCAGTCCCAGAAATACATAAGCCTGAGGGGTTTGTGTTGGTCACGTGATGAGATACGTGATGTGTCCCCATTTTGCAGGGACTGGCATGGAGCAGATGCTTAGTCCACGACACCTCTCAAGGGTATCCACAAGTGGGGAGCGATCATTCAGTTCCCCCAGGCTTGACAGTTACTCCTGGGCTAGGAGGAGCTGCCATTGGTGTCTGAGGGGCCCTAGGGGTACCCCAAGCTGGAGGGCTGGAGGTCATCCCCAGGGGTCTGCTTGCCACCTTTCAGGACACTGTCTGTAGCTGGAAGCTCAGAACAGCCAGCAAGAGCTCTGCCAATTCACAGAACACTCCCCACAGCCGGGCACTCCCTCGTCAGTGGGTGAGGGTGGCTTACTGCCATCCCATTGTGCCAGAGGTCAGGGACTGCCCAGGGCCTCTCAGCTACATTCAGACCCTCATCTTACCAGTGTCTTGCCTGACTCCCGCAGCCCCCACACCTCCCAGGGTCGAGGCGCCTGGATGGTGCCCAGCTGGTGGGGTTTGTGTGTTGGGATGAGGAATCATGTAGGGTATCAGCAGCAGTGTTAACTGGGTGGGCTCCAGATCCCTCCCAGATCTGGACCTTAGCCTCCACCCACCTCCTGAGGCCACCCCGGTGACCTGGGCTAGTCAGTTTCCTGGAGGCCTGAGCTTCCTCATCTGTGAACTGGGCATAGTCATAGGGCTTCTCCAGAACCTGGGGAGCTCTGGCCTTGACCGTGTGAGTTGTGCGTAGGGTGGTCTGAGTGCATGTGGGATCATGAGGCAGGGTCCAGTGCTGGATCTGGCGCCCAGGGGTGGGGTGGGGACTGAGCACTGAGGGGCAGCAATGGGGACATCAGGGCAGTCAGAGCAAGTCCTGTGTGGTTGAACTCAGCCAGAGAGGTCATGAAGCCTAGGGCACCTAGGGACAGGGGTGTGGCAAAAGTGACTCTGGCACTGATGAGGCAGCAGTGTGTCAAGGTGCAGGGGAGGGAAGCAGGGCCTTGGCATTGGGCACAGGGCCCAGGGTGCCCCCTGCTCCCGGTGGGGTGAAATGGTAGACCAAACTGGCATGAACATCGTCAGGTGGCCACCTGGGCAAAGCCCAGGGCCACAGAGTCACTCCAATCCTGGGTTCTGGGGGCCTGGCCCTGTTCTTGGGAAGCCTTGGATTTCCAGCGTGCTCTGGGATCCCAGACCATGGGAGGGGTTTCTAGGCGGGCTCCCTGGGGCTGCCCCCTCCCCACTCTCAGGGCCCCTCCAAAACACACCCTCTATGCCTACAGGCAGGCTGAAGGGATCCCCACGCTTCCCTGTGGCCTCCTGCCCACCCTGCTGCCAGTCCCTGAGCCTGCCTCATCCACCCCTGCAGCTGCCAGTGGTTCCAGGCTTGGGTCCTCAGGGCAGGGTCAGAGCAAGGACTGAAGGCTGGTCAGGACCTGGCTGGGCAACCTGTCACTCCTCTCTCACCCTCATAGGTGCCAGCAGCTGACTTGGTGCTCATCTCAGCTGCCCACCATGGCCTGGGGGCTGCCCAGCACCGCCAGCCTGGCGCGCTTCTGCCAGAAACTGAACCGGCTGAAGACACTGGAGGAGCCCACCACGGAGACGTCGCTGAGGCGCCACCTGACTACACTGGACCTTACCCTTCAAGGTGTGGGTGGAATGGTTGGCTTAGGCCTCTACATCCTCACAGGCACTGTGGCCAAGTGGATGGCTGGCCCTGCAGTGCTTGTGTCCTTCAGCGTGGCTGCCGTGGCCTCCCTGCTCACAGCCCTATGCTATGCAGAGTTTGTAGTGCGTGTGCCCTGCAGGGGCTCTTCCTACCTGTTCACCTATGTGTTCACGGGCGAGCTGTGGGCCTTCCTCGTTGGCTGGATCGTGCTCATCCAGTGGCTCATTGGTGTAGCTGCCATGGCCCGCGTCTGGAGCAGCTACCTGGACGTCATCTTTAGCTACCGCATCCGCAGCTTCACCGAGGCCCATGTGGGCATCTGGCAGGTGCCCTTTCTGGCCCGGTACCCAGACTTCTTGGCTGCTGGCATCATACTTTTGTTCTTGGCTTTCGTCTCCTGTGGAGGTCGTGTCTCTTCCTGGGTCAACCACATCTTCTCCGCCATCAGTCTCATTGTCATCCTCTTCATCATCATCCTGGGGTTTGTCCTGGCCCACCCACACAACTGGAGTGCTGAGGAGGGCGGCTTTGCACCCTTCGGCTTCTCCGGCATCATGACTGGCGCCGCCACCTGCTTCTATGCCTTTGCAGGCTTTGGTGCCATTGCTGCCTCCAGTGTTGAGGCCCAGAACCCAAAGCGAACAGTGCCTATGGCCCTTGCCATCTCAGTTGGTGTAGTGGCTGGCGCCTACATCCTCGTCTCCACAGTCCTCACACTCATGGTGCCCTGGCACAACCTGGACCCTGACTCAGCACTCGCTGATGCCTTCCATCAGCAGGGCCATAGCTGGGCAGCCTTCATCGTGGTGGCTGGTGCAATCTGTGGTAAGGGGCCCATCTGGACAAGGTGGGAGGGAACAGGGTGGAGGGGCCTCCAGGGGACACATCTCCCCATCTGGGCCTGTGCTCCCAATTGCATCCTGGGCCCAGAAGGTGCTAATGATTAGACTATCCACCCGGGCTTGTTGGGATGGACCTACTCACCACCCCTCCCAGTTGTACACAGCACGTTAGTTCTGGGGATGTGCTTCCAGATCCTTCCAGGCGGAAGGACTCAGCCCTCATCAGATTCTCCAGTGGGCCTGTCACCTAAACTGGGATGTCCCATTCCTGGGTGGTGAGGGGGAGCAATCCTGCACCCCACATACACTCACACTTGTTCTCAGAGCCCAGAGAAACTCATGCCCATGTGCCCAAGGGACCACCCATGCCTGGCCCCCAGCAGCAGCCCCTGTGGGCCTGTGCATCATGCTGACCAGTCTCCCACCCTCTGTCACAGCCATAATCACTCTCCTGCTCAACATCCTCTTGTTCGTGCCACGCATGGTCTGTGCCATGTCTGCCGACGGGCTCTTCTTCCAGGTGTTTGCCTGCGTGCACCCCCGGACTCAAGTGCCTGTGGCGGGCATCCTGGTATTTGGGGTCCTCATGGCTTTCCTGGCACTGCTGCTGGACCTCGAGGCACTGGTCCAGTTCCTGTCCATCGGAATAATGCTGGAACTCACTGTCCTGACCACCAGCATTATCATTCTACGCTTCCGAAAGTCCCCTCCATCCAGTTCTCAGGGCCCAGGCAGCCCTGTGGGCACTGAGCAGGCCTCAGCCCCTGAGCCCGGGCAGCTGCGACCAGCCCTGAGGCCCTACCTCCGCTTCCTGGGTGGGTGCAGACCTGGAGCCGCTGTGGCTTGGTCCCTCAGTGTCCTGGTGGCCTCGGCCATCACCCTGGACTGCGTGCTGGTCTTTGGGGACTCGGCCCTGCACCTCCCACCGTGGGGCTACACCCTGCTGCTCCTGCTCAGCTCCGCCACGTTTCTGCTCAGTCTCCTCGTCCTGGGGGCCCACCAGCAGCAGCACCGGCAGGACACCTTTCAGGTACTTCCTCCAGCCAGCGCCTACCACTCTCAGCCCAGCCAGCTCCCTTCACCTCTTCCTCCTCTGCCGTGGCAGGATGCACCAGGGCCGCAGGGCAGGGGAGGCCAGTGCCCCACACCCCTCTCTCTGCATGGCGGGTGGGCCCTTGTCTCCGGAATCTCCAGAGGCAGAGAAAGGCTCTGTGGACTCCCAAGAAATCAGGCCCTGCGCCAGCAGCCCTTCCCTGCAGCCCAGCCCAGCCCTGCCCTTGTCCCCTCAGGTTCCCATGGTGCCCCTGACTCCCGCCCTGAGCATCCTCCTCAACGTCTTCCTCATGCTGCACCTGAGCTATGTGACCTGGCTGGGCTTCTCCATCTGGTTGTTGATCGGTGAGTGGGGACCAGGCTGGGACCCTGGGGGGCCGCAGGAGGAAGGAAAGCAGGTAAGCAGGGCTGCGACTTGCCCCTCACACTTGTGCCACCCTTGCAGGACTCGTGGTGTATTTTGGCTACGGCATCAGGCACAGCAAGGAGAACCAGCAGGAGCGGCCCAGGTTGATGGCCACACACAGCAGCCTGAAGATGGTGCCAGCCCTGCAGCCCCCCAGCCAGGCACCGGCCCAAGAGCCTGGCCACATGGAGGAGCCAACCAGTCCATGAGGACCACTGGGGCTTCTCTGCCCTCCCCCACCTTCTCAGGAGGCCAAAAGAACTGGCAGTCCCTCTATCTGGGGCAGCTTGGGTTTTCACACCTTGCCATGCCGGGGGGTCCTCAGAACATCAGCCCAGGTGCTGAGCTTCGAGTCTGTGGGAGTGGGCCATGGCCACTGCTCGTGTGGTGAACTCTGCCCAGCGCCATCCAGTTTATGACCAAGTCCAGCTACCTGGGCATGTGGAGTAGGGTGGGCAGGGAAGAGGCCTGAGCCCCAGGGACCCATAATAATAACAGGTCGGCCAGCCATGTGGCCTGCTGCTGTGTCCACTGTGGGGGTCTTTGTGATCCTGAGTCCTTACCTGTCCCCAGGAAGTAGATGATTATCTCCAACCTATAGCACATTTGCCGAGGTTCTGTAAGGTGAGGGTGCCAGCCCTGGGACGGCCCTGAGTCAGGGACATGGCCAGACCTGGGTCCCAGGATTCCGCCCTCAGGCCAGTGCCCTCTGCCCAGCACAGGGGGGAGCTACACACACCAGGCACAGGGTGGGGCCAGGCTCCCTCCAAGGCTCCCCACATGTCCCTTGGGGGCAGATATAGAAAGCAGAGCCTGGACCCCAAGGAGGCCACTTAGAAAGGGCAGGGCAGTTCTGGGCTCCCTCGGTTTCCCAGGGCTCCCAGAAAGCAGGGCATGTCCTGATCCCTGCCCCGGATGGAGAGACCCCCTGCCCGGGCACATGCATCTCTCAGGCACAGGCCCACATGGTGCACACAGTCCCCTACATGGGCGTGCAGACTAAGACAGCAGCTGTTTCCCAGCCCAGGGCTGCCCGCAGCTTCCAGCGGCCTCTCTCCCTGCTGCCCCCTCAGGGCTTTGTGACAAAGGCTCGGGATGGGACACACACGGGGAGGTGGGTGCACAAGCACCTGGACCTGCTCCAGGGACCTTCAGCCCACCTGGTGGTGATGGAGCCCCATCTTTGGGGGTCCCCAGGCCCCTGAGAGGGCTTGGCTCCTGCAGTCCCATCCCTCCCCACTCCTGACCATAGGCCCAGGACACAGGGAAATTCTCCAGCAGGCAGGACTCAGGTCCCTGGAGGATTCCAGAGCCAGAACCAGGCCAGCCTACTGGGGTTTCCATGTCCTCTGTTACGAACATTCCCTCCAGCCCCTGGGCTGCAGCTGGGGTTTGGTCAGAGCGTGGTCCTCGGGCAGTTGCCTCAGGCTGGGGTGGCAGCTGTTCAGGCGTATTCTCAGGTGTGACCTTGGGCAGCAGTGACATGTGTGCAGATATACAGCCTCCCCACCCTATGAATCCCAGGAAGCCTGGTGAGCAGGTTCCAGGGCATTGGGCTGGTGTCACCAAGGAGACAGACAGAGGGTCCCAAAGGACCCCATGCCCACCAACAACCCCTCTACCCAGCTCCCCATCCCAGCCATCCACAGCCAAAGGGCTGCCACCAGGAAGGTGCTGGTGCTCATCAGCTGAGAAGGTATGGGCCCAAGAGGTGCCTGTACCTTTGCCTGGGGTACTAGGGGGTCAGAGCATCTGCCACCACACTCCTCACTCCATGGATGAGGCCCAGAGCTGGGAGAGGCCATGCCCTGGGAACCCAGCACAGAGCAGATGCCACAGCTCCTCCTGCCAGGCTGCCTTCTCCCTGGCCTTGGACTCTGGCTGCACAGACACCACTGCGGGGCAGCTGAGAGGGCAGGGCCTCTCCCTGTGAGGGGGGTGCCGGCAGGGGGAGGAGGGCTGGGAGCCAGGCAGGGCCAAAGTGACCACAGCCAGTGTGGTGGACAGCTGGAGAGCGGGGAACTGCTGGGAACACTGGAGACGGAGCCTGGGAGAGCGTCTCCAGCCCCAGCCCCAGCCGGAGCCCCACTGGACCAGGGCCCTGCATCTGTTCCCTGCAGTCTGTACACGAAACTGGCTTCTGTGGGCCCCTGCCGGGGCTGGAGCTGGGGGAGGGACAGGCTGCCTGGAAGCTGAAGAGTGGAATTCTCCCCCACCCCTGCCCTGGTCCTGCCAGGGCTTCAGCTGTGAGTCCCCAAGGTGGGGCACTGACCCTTCCCAGCCCCCAACACCCAATGAGCAGAGAAAGGCTACAGGCCTCAGGAATGGGCCAGCAAGTGGGTGCCAGGCCCCCGGTGACAGTGTCCAGCTCCCAGCAGCAGTAGTGGGGGCAGGTGCTGGGCCCCCTCTAAGGCACCTGGGCAGCCGGATGTTGGGGAAGCCACCTGTCTGCTCAGGGTTGTCAGTTCCCTTCGGGGCCTTTGCCTGCAGATGAGGACAGCAGGACGGGGCTCCATCCACCACCCGCCAAAGTGTAGCCCAGGGTCAGGCAGGCCCGCAGTGCCCTCCTCATGCTTGGTCCTGCAGTAGAAATGGGCTTCTCCATCCACATACAACAGCAACAGGTCACAGAAGAAGGTGATCTGGGAGAGGCAGGGCAGACCCACGGCCTGACCCCAACCTACCATCCCACCACCTACACAGCCCTCATCCCGAGACTCAATGTCAGCACAGGGGGCTCTGGGGGGCTTTCGGGGGGCACATGCTTACCAGCAGCCAGAGGGACCCACAATGGCCAGACTCACCACACCCAGCCGGGCTGCTCCAGACCCCAGAGTGAGGGTTGTGGGGATGAGCCCGAACTTCCCTGCCTGAGAGAGACCTGGGCTGAGCCTCTCTGCCTGTGGCTGTCACTCCCTCCCAACACTCACCCCTGCCTGCCCACACCTGTCCTGGCCTGACCCTTACCTGTCT
Organism: Equus caballus; assembly: GCF_041296265.1. NCBI lineage: Eukaryota > Metazoa > Chordata > Mammalia > Perissodactyla > Equidae > Equus > Equus caballus. Next base: position 3,291,807 of record NC_091691.1, on the reverse strand, counting down.
ACTGATGAGGATGTTGAGCAGATCCCGTAGAGCTGAGCAGGCTCCGGGCCTCCACGCCTGAGGCCTCCCCCTGGTGAGTGGCTGTCCTGGGGCAGGAGAGAGTCCAGTGGCTGCTCTGCCCACTCCTGGGTGGCCTGGCACTCACAGGCCTCATCTTACTCATCCACTGACTCCATCCACCCCAGCCCAAGTCCTGGGTCTCAGCCCTGTGTCATTGCTGAGGACACAGGGGACAAGCAAGCTGGGACCTGCCTCTCAGAAGCTCCCTGCCTGCTGAGGGGATGGGGACAGAAGGCTCCCTAAACAGACACAGGCAGTGGGGGTGGGGAAGGTGGGGAAGCCTGGGGCTGTGGGGTCCAGAGAGGAGCATGTGCTCTCCCCTGGGAGCCTGGGAAGACTTCCTGCCGGGAGCCCCTCAGGCTGGATTCCCAGGGCTCAGGGAGGAGCTCTAAGGAGATACAAGGGTGGGGAGAGCCCAGAGGGAGGGGAACAGGGCATGGGCAGGTCCAGCCCCACATGGTTGCATAGAGCTGGGAGGCCAGTGAAGCCAGGCCAGGAGGGCCCAGAGGGCAGTGTCATGGGCATCACCTCCAGGCCTGGTGGCTGTGTGCATGTCTGCATGAGGATGATGAGGGGGCAGAAGGATGGGACAGGTCTGCTTAGGAGACTTAAAGACACGACAATTCATGCAACGCAAGAGCCTTGAGTGCACCTTGGGTTGGAAAATAAAAGATTTAGGATTATTGGCACAGCTGGGGAAATTTAAATATTAGATTTATCTGCCAATGTTAAATTTCCTGAGTGTGACAAGAGGACAGCGGTCACCTGGGGAAGGTCCTCATTCTCAGGACAGCGTTGAGAGGGGTGTGTCCAGATATCTGCCACTTACTTTCCAACGGTTTTCTTTGAAATCCATCTAAATATATCCAGCTCTCTCTAGAGAGGGAGAGAGAAAACAAATGGGACAGAATGGTGAAAAAAATAAATAAAAATAATCATGATGAACCCAGATGAAGGCTATATGAGTTTTCATGGCACTAATCTTTGAGGTTTTCTAGAGATTCTTGTACATTTTCAGATAAAACCATAAGGGAAAAGTAAAAAGAAAGCCCCTGTGCCATGGAGGGAGGTGCTCGAGGCAGGGTGGAGTGGAGGAGGGGCTGGGATGAGGGGCCCCAGCTGCAGCAGGGTGTGGGACAGATGGGGTGGTGGCCAAAGGGCTCAGGAGGGAGGCTGGACGGAGCCTGTGCTGGGGGACCTGGAGCTCAGAGACCCCCTCCTGCCCTGGGACCCCCTCACACACACAGAAGAGCATCCAGAGGGATGGACCAGGCTGTGGTCTGTCCAGGGCACCACAGGAGGACAGGTCTGGGAGGACCTGGCTGAGGAGCAGCAGGCGGGCAGTGGGGCCACACCTGAAGTTGGAGCTCCACTCCTGCAGCTGGAGGGAGTCGTGAGATTGGCAGTCGGGGCCCCCCGTATCCAGGTCACCATCTCAGCAGACGTGGATGCCACAGCACCGCCCTGCACACAGCACATCACTGCTCCCCCAGCACATGGGCCCAGGAGCCTCTCCCCCGGTCCCCCAAGAAACCTGCCCCCATGGACCCACTGCAATGCCAGGTCCTCAAAGACCCCACCAGCCATGGCCACAAGGTCCCCGATGTGGAACACAGGGCAGTAGGGGCTGAAGCATGGGTCGTAGAGGCAGTGCTTGAAATAGGTGGCATCCCAGGTCTCCAAGGCACTGGACCTGAAGGGTTGGGGATGGGGGAGGATCATGAATAGCAGGGGACAAGGAGGATCTGGGGCCAGCCAGGACCCACTATGTTCACTTGGTGAGTTGAACTTGCTGAAGGTGACAGTGATTTTGATGAACAGGGTGAAGTTCTCAGCCTGGACCAGCACGGGCTTCCTGCAGGTGTGGGGAGGTAAGGGGCAGGCTGTGCTGGTCCTGGGACCCTGCCCTGGGTGTCGGGGACACTTACACAGGCACAGTGTCATTCTCCACCTGGCACCAGTCCCAGATCTCACAGGTCCTGTGGGTCCCATTGAATATCACACATTGGCCCGTTTTGATGCCTTGAAAACACAAGACAAACTCCAGGCCTCCAATCCCCACAGGGCCTGGGAAGAGAGTGGGCAGGGGGCTGATGGCAGAAAGAAGAGACACAGAGCCACCACCGGGCCTGCTGGGGGGAGCCACCCAGGGTCCCAGCCCAGCCCCCTGAACCCCATCCCAGTGGAGGCGCTGGAAGACAGGGCCCACAGTGACCATGGCTGTGCATCCCCGTCTCCCCTTCAGGACAGTCCTCGTCAGCCCAGCAGGTCTCCAGTGGATGGAGAGGGCTGAGGTGGTGAGAGAACAGAGCTGTCCAGGCCCAGGAGGTGTCTCCCCTGCGTGACCCAGCCCTGCAGTCCCCAGTGACATGCCCCTCCGCTGCTTAGCCCCCAGGTTCCCTGAGTTTGGGGCACATGGGAAAGCTGGAGGGTGCAGATAAAAGGAGGTGGTCAGAGGGGGAGGGTGAACAGCCCCCCAGCCAGATAGGGGTGCAGCGCTGTCTCCCAAGACAGAGCGATACCTTCCCTCCTGACAGCTCTGTCCCCAGGGGAGCAGAAGTGAGTCCTCAAGGCCCAGCTTCTCTGGTCCAATTCAGATGACAGAATAGGGAAGGTGGAGGGACTCTGGGAGGGTGAGTTCATGCCAGGGTGGAGGTGCTGGGTGTGGCACTCAAAGGGTGGGACCCTCCTCAGAGGAGCCTCTAGGGAAGTGGGACTCCACACACTGGCCAAGGGACCACAGTCCAGTGCCTTCTCGCCTGTTCTGCTGCAAACAGGGACATCAGTGCCTGCACAGGGTCACAGAGTTCTGGGCATCAGCCAGGAGGGAGCAGGGGCGAGGTCTCTGGGAGTCCCAGACCCCAGAGAGGAAGCACCCTCAAGCATCGGGCACTGAGTCAGACATGGCTCTGCCAGGCGGAGGGTGGATGCCGCTGTCCCTGGCCCCTGGCTCAGGGGCAGCAGGAGGAACACAGCACCAGGGTGGCAGGAAGGGTTGGGGACTCGGAGAAGCCAAATGAAACGGTCAGACTTTGTGGGGGTGGAACTGTGAGAAGTGGAATGGGACAGAGTGGGGTCACCTGCTCTGCCTCACTGTCCCTACCTATGTCCTGAGTCTGCCCCTCCTCTCCACCTGGACTGGGCCACCATCTCCTCTGACCAGACCCCAAGGTCATCAGCATGGGCCCCGCCTCTGCCCTCATCCACCTCCCTCCAGCAGCCCACGTGGTCCATCCCAATGCACAGATGGTCATGCCCCTTCCCTGAGCCTCTCTCTGGCTCTGCTGCTGCTGGATCCACTTCAGCTCCTGAGAGGGGCTCACAGGCCCTGTGATCCAGGGCGACCCGTTCCTGGCCCAGTCCAAAACTAGGGACAACCCCACTCAGTGCAGGGAGCCCTGGAAGGGTCCCAATTCACACAGCTCAGGGCCTCTGCCCACACAGCCCCCTCTGCCTGGACATCCTCAAGATCCCCCTCCAGCCTCACACCCTGCAGGAACCCCTCTCGAGGCCCCGGGTTGGCTGACGTGCCTCTGGGTCTCCCAGCTGTAGCTTCTGCCCCCATCGTGGGACCAGTCACCTTGGCTGTGCTGTCTGTGCAGGAGCTCCGTGAGGTGGTGACGGTGGAGTTTTGCAAGCCCGGTCTAGGGGAGGCTCGGCATGTGTTCGCTGGAGGCTGTGACACCACAAGGACACAGTGCATGTGCTGGGAGGGACCAGATGACCAGGCCCCTGAGAGGAGCTGGCAGGAACTCCGCTATTCTCAGGAAGCCGGCTTGTGGGATCTGATGGATTACCCAGCCCTGGCAGTTTCGAGGAAAGGGCCAGAAGCCAAGACATGGACAAAGAGGATCACACGGATTCCAGAAAACACAGACCCGTGGCCCCAGCACAATTTCAGGACAGTCTACAAACCAAACATCAACTAGACGTCTCTGAGCATTTAGAAAGGGAAGGACGTCATGTGTGTTTCTGAAAGTCAGCACATGCTCTGTGCACGTGCCTCACCTTGTTGTGGACAGACCAACTGGAACATGTGGCACCCCAGCCACTGTGGTGGGACCAACGACAAGGACTCAGGGCACAGAGGCCACACAGTTACCCTCCAGCCCAGCAAGCGATTCAGTGTGGGGCGCAATTAATGAAAGATGTCACTATGGAAAATAGAAAGCAAATAAAGTATGTTCTCAGACCAAAAAGTACATTAAAGTAGGAAACAAAAACAGAAAGGTAGCTGGAAAATCCCAAAATATTTGCAGATTAAACAACACATGGATGAAGAAAAGACGTCTCAAGAGAAAACGCAAATATTTTTCACTAAATGAAAATGAATATACAACTAATCAAAATGTGCAGAATGCAGTGAAAGCAGAACCTGCAGGGGAATTTATGGCAGTAAATGCACATATTAGGAAAAAAGGGGCCAGCCTGGTGGCCGAGTGGGTAAGTTCACAAACTCCACTTCGGCAGCCCAGAATTTCACTGATTCGGATCCTGGGCGCGGACATGGCACCACTCATCAGGCCATGCTGAGGTGGTGACCCACATGCCACAAGTGAAAACACTCACAACTAGGATCTACAACTATGAACTGGAGGGCTTTGGAGAGAAGAAGGAAAAATCGAAAAAGAAGAAGATTGGCAATAGATGTTAGCTCAAGGTGTCAATCTTTAAAAAAACAAAAAGATCTGACACAATAAGCTGGAGAAAGAAGAACAAAGGAAGCCTAAAGCAAACAGAAGAGAGGAAATAATAAAAATTACAACAGAAATTAATGACACTTAGGGGCCAGCCCAGTGACCTAGTGGTGAAGTTTCCACATTCTGCTTCTGCAGGGGGTCACCAGTTCAGATCCCTGGTGTGGACATGGCACCACTCATCAAGCCATGCTGTGGTAGGCATCCCACATATAAAGTAGAGGGAGATGGGCACGGATGTTAGCTCAGGGCCAGTCTTCCTCGGCAAAGAGGAGGATTGGCAGCCGATGTTAGCGCAGGGTAATCTTCCTCAAAAAGAAGAAAGAAATTAATGACACTGGAACAGGGAAATCAATAGAGAAATCAATAAAACAAAAACTAGCTCTTATAAAAGATTTAAAAAATGGATAAACCTCAAGCCAGGCTAGCTCAGAAAAACACAGAGAAACACAAATTCCTAATCTCAGAAATGAGAGAGGGGCTATGATTACTGATCCCATGAGCAGTAAAAGGATAATAAAGAATGTTTGACATTTGATATGTTCCCCAACGAGTTCTTTTGGATCTATAGCGAATCTTGAAATGAACTAATTCAAATCTCTCCCGGACCCTTTGACAGCTGGCTTCTAACTTAGATAACCAAAATATTGATGAGGATGTGAGTTAATGTCTGAATCATTTCCATCTAGTAAGACTCTATCGTGCATAAATTAGACATCAGCAAAATGCAAAAGTTGTGGGATTCAAAGGACATTTAGAATGAGAAAGACAATCCACAATATAGAGAAAATTTTGCAAATCGTATATCTGATAACAAACATACCTAGAATATATAAAGGACAGTAGCAACTCAGTTATAAAAAGACAAATAACCCAATTTTAAAATGGGTCAATGAGCTGAACAGACATTTCTCCAAAGACACACAAATGGCCCTTGAGCACATGAAGAGATGCCCAATATCATCAGCCGTCAGAGAAATACCGATCAAGCCCACAGTGAGAAGCCGTTTCACACCCACAGCGTGGCTAGAATCAAAGACAGACGGTGAGTGTGGGTGAGGACGTGGAGGAACTGGGACCCTCACACGCTGCTGCAGGAACGGGAAACGGTGCAGGCGCTTTGGAGAAGGTCCTCAGGGCATCCAAACAGGGACACAGAGAGTGACCATCTGACCCAGCAGTTCCGCTCCCAGGTGTGTGCCCAAAAGAAATGAAAGCAGATGTCCATGCAGAAACTCGTGCAGGAATGTTCACTGCAACCATAGTCATAAGAGACACAAAGTGGGCACAACCCAAATGTCCATCACCTGAGGAAAGGAGAAATACATCGTGCTACAGCCACACAATGGATATTATTCAGCAGTCAAAGCAATGAGGGGTCACACACGCCACGACACGGATGGACCCTGAAACCACTACGCTGAGGGAAAGAAGCCAGACACAGAAGGTCACACACTGTGTGATTCCATTTATACAGAATGTTCAAAACGGGCCGATCCATAGAAGCAGAAAGTGGATTTGTGTTTGCCTAGGCCCTAGGGGCTGGGGGCAATGGGACTGTCTCCTAACGAGGAAGGTGTTTCTTTAGAGGGATGACGGAAAGCTTCCAGAATCGACTATGCTGATGTTGCACAGTTCTGTGAATATACTAAAAAAACATGAATTGCACACCTTCAAGTGTGACTTGTATGTGAACCATATCTCACTAAAGCTGTTCCCGTGATTAAAAGACAGAATTGTGCATCGTCAACACAGAACCTAACCCCCAGAAGGGAGTACGGAATCTCGTTCACTCACCTTAAAGGATATGAACTAGGGCAACGAAACCCAGCGGAATTCTATTAGCTAACAATCTGGGTAGCAGGAAATCCTGAAATATTCACGAAGATTTCCATGTTTTAATTTTCAGAAAAAGGCATCAAAGGTTTAAAAACTCATATTCATAAATCTCTGGAAAGAATCATCATCACTCAGGGGGAGGGGCACGGGGCAGTCGTCAAATGGAAAGAAGTGTCAGTATTTGGGTCACACAGATCTGCACCCTGAATGTGAAGGTGGACCCACACCCATCACTGCTCCGCCCCCAGAGATGACCTCAGAAGTCAAAGAGGACAATTAACTATCTCTTTCGAAAGCATCAGTTTGTGAAAAAACAACATATTAAGAAATAAACATTTTAGACTCATGAAGAATTGAGTCTTCCAGATTCCCAGTTTTAAAACTATAAACTTGTGAAGAGTCCATTTCACAGGCGCTGAAGGGACTCTCCTCCTCGTGCTTGGAGTGGATTCCAGACGTGACAGATGCCTCAGGATACAACTGAAAAGAATCCATAGTGTTTGCAAAGGGCTCTTTGTTGACCCTGAATCCAACCCTAAACGCTCTATCAGACAACAGACACAAATGCGGGTCAGCACTGCCAGCAGGCAGAGAAACGAGGATCATGGGAAATTCAGTACTTTGCAGTGATGGTGCAGGGTGCGTGTCTCTTAAAATCTATCAGGGTTTAATGTACCTTCCACGAGTGAGCAAATACAAAGTGGTTCTGGATGTGTCACAAAGCTGTGCACCTGTTCATGATGCCGATCTTTGTCCCCCCTCAGTTCATGTGACCATCACCAGCCATAATACACTCCCCTGGATGCACACCACTCACCAGGGCCAAGGTGCCTGAGGTGCTGATGCCACAGAAGTCCCGGCTACTTAGCCAATGACACCTCCAACCTCCACCTCCCCCGTTGTATCCTGGCAGGTCAGGAGGACCCCCCCACCCACCCCAGCCCAGGGGCTCTCCAATGACTGTCATGACACAGTCAAGGTTTAATGACTTTGGAGGCCTGGGGTCACTAAGCACGAATGTGTAAAGAAGCTGCCTTTTATGTGCACAATGATCACATCAAGGAGTGTTCTTGACACTGAAAAGGAAGGATGTCATTTCCAGAATAAAGGACAGACCATCCCAGGAAACAGCAGTTGCCAAGCTTCCCCTGACATGTGTGTGCACATAATATACAAATCGCAATCACCCCACCTTTCTAAGGGGTTCCCTCCTCCCTAAATGGAGATATGAGAAACCTGCCCCCAGGGGTGTGGTGAGAAATGAGCACAGGGAAAGTGTGAATCCAGCCCCAGCCCAGAGCAAGAGGGAAGACGTGTCAGCTGCTTGATTCTCACACACACGTCTCCTCCTGGCCTTGATCTGCTCACTGCCCTCCATCAGGGAAGACTGTCACAGGCCAGCCTGGGGCAAAGCCTGGCTGTGGGGACCAAGCCTTGGAGAGGCCCAGGTGGGGACACCAGGTCACGATGCAGGGGCCCCATGGCGTCATTAGTACAAACAGCTCAGGTCCACTCTGCACACCCACCTGCGTCCTGACCTGCTTTGTACCAAGCACAGCGCTGGGTGGCCACGGTCGAGAGCAAGACAGCTCCTGCCCCCCAGGAACGCCAGACCCACGTGAGGACCAATGACGGCCTCGGGTAACCAGTGGTCACTGACCTAGTGCTTCTTGTAGAGATTTACATAGAAACATAGAGAAGCAAGGCATTTGACACACAGTCAACAGAAACTGGAAAAAAAAACATGAAATGAACCATCTAGCTAAATGAGTGTGGGGAAATTGCTTGAGGAAGTTTGACAGGATGCTCAGGACGTGTGATGGCTGCTGGCTGAGTGTGCAGCAGAGGCAGCAGAACAGAACCACTCAGCGAGGGAGCCAAGCACACTGGGGGGAGACTCCACCCAGAGCGGGGCTGTCATCACCGGTCCCCAAGTGACCTGTGGTAGAATCTGACCCTCCCCCAAAGTCTCCCTCAAGGTGTCATTTTATTCACGGAGACCCACATGAGCACCGTGTGCTTCGAGCTCTGGAACGGCAGGACATCAATTGGCCCTCACATACCAGGCGGCCTTGGTCCTCTACCCAGCAGGTGCCCTGGTGCCAACAGCGAGCCCACCCTGATCTGCCCGAAGCCGATGGTGACGGTAGCAGCGGAGGTGAAAACTTTAATGAGTGACGGGGCAGGAGATGACCTCCAGCAGGAACCCCAGCCGGCCAGGAGGAAATACTGAGTGGTCACAGGTCTGCCTGGTCTCAGAGGACATGGGCAGACACGGGCTGGGAGATGGGGTATGGGTGGGACTGGGGCTAAGGGCCAGTGGTGACACACCCTGTTTGGGCTGGTTTGGAGAGCAGGAGAGGGAGGCTGGGGTCTGAGGCTCTGGGCACATCTCCAAGTGTCCTGACCTCTCACCAGAATGGGGGAGGGCTGAGGGCCGAGGGCACCTCCACCCCCTCGTCCACCCCACCACCGCCACACACACACACACACAGGGACAGCCCTCAGAATGCAAAGAAGGACATGCTGAGGGCAAGGGCAGCCCCAGGAGGCAGGGGCCTTGGGGCCCCAGGAAGAGCAGAACCACAGCCCCCACCATGACAGGAAGGCCCGAGGGTCTTAGCCAAGGCCAGGAGCCCCATGGGAAGGCCAGCAGCGCAGCACTGGCGGGCTCATGGAAGGCATAGAAGCAGACCAGGAGGGACATGATGGCCATGGGGCCCAGAGTCACATCCCAGGAAGTGCCAGGAAGACCTACAGGAAGCACCCATGAAGGCAGAGTAGAGGCCAGACTGTTGGGGAGAGAGAGTGATGAGCCCCCAGGAGGCAGGTGGCCCGCCCACAGCGTCCCTGGTGTAGTCAGGGGTCTGTGTATCCATTGGGTATGTTGGGCACACCAGCGCACACAGGCAGGGTAAACGCTCACCCTCTATCACCCACGAGTGTGACCTGCAGTGACCAGGGGACCTCTTTTCTCCCCGTACCAATCTGGTACCACCTGGGTGCCACCTGCGGGAGCACAAAGGCCTGGGTGCCTCTGTGTGAGTGTGTGAGTCTGAGAAAGCATTCTTAAGGCCACGGTGAGCCATCCCGCTGGCCCCATCACACAATCTAGAAGTAGCTCGGTGCCTATGTGTGACAAGGGTGACAAGAGCAGGTACAGGGACATGTGTCTGCCCAAAGGCAGTCACATGCTCTAGATTGTAAACCAAGGATTCTTGGGTCCCATGGGGTTGGAGCCCTGGGTGCCCCACTGTCTGGAGGGGATACTGTGCATTTCTCCTCAGCTTCTGGGTGGGCGTTGAGACCTGGAGTGGCGTCAGGCCGTGGGCGTGGCATGCAGTGTGCAGCAAGGGCAGACATGTCATCTGGGGCAGGAGTCAGGCCCCTCAGCACAGGTGGGTGACTGGGGAGTGACCTTGAGCCCCACCTAGAACCTGGCCATTAAGTCCATCTTCAGCCACAGCACAGAGTCCTGGGACAGCCAGGCCAGGATGCGCAGCCTCCTCTGCACGGCCACAGGGGGGCAGCAGAGGGATGGTTGGGTTATACAGGCTCCTGAGGGCCTGGCCTGAGCCAGCACCTTCACAGAAGAGGGCACGCTGGGCAAGAGGCAACACAGAGCAGCAGTCAGGGTCCCAGCTTCAGAGAACCCAGCAATAGGGCAGGGGTCCAGGGCATCAGCAGAGGCACAATCTGTCTCCCCTCCAGGGCGTCTGACCCAGATGGGTTAAATGCCCCCTTGCTGGTCTGAAGGAAGCCAACAAGAAGAGGGGCCTCCACCAAGGTGGGCCGTCCCCTACCCTGCTCACTGCTTTCCCCGAATCCCCCTGCCGAAACCCTGGGTGCCTTCTCTCCCTCCATCAGCGCTGGCCTGGAAGAATGCAGTAAAGTTTTTCTCAGTGAGAAGCTGAAACGTTCATTAGACTCAGGGTTTCTCCTCCAGAGAATTTGTTTCCTTTTTTTTCCTCCCCAGGGAATTTAACGGGGAGCAGCACAGAGACAAGCAGGGTCCAGGGGGCACCCTCACCTGGCTGGGTGAGTGGGTGGGGCACTGTCTCCCTGAGGCCTGGAGACTTCCCAAGTGCGCACCAGTCCACCCACTGAGGGGGACGGCAGCATGGGAGGGGGGTCTCCCATGCTGAGGCCACGTCTTACCCAACTCCCACCTGTGACATCGCAACCCTAAAGAGGCCCCAAGGATTCTAGTCGTTTCTGGGAGAAGGCCAGATTCTCCTGCATCAATTCAGGGTGCACAGCATCCTCTAGGATCCAGGATGTAGAGCCGGCCCCAGACCACCCCTCACCCGGGCCCCTGGAGCCTGCTCCAGGCAGAAAACAGCCCCCAGCTCCGAAGCTGCTTGCTCTGAACCCTGGGGTCAAAGGGTGGGGACCCCACACCAGTTAATGGTCCATGGCCTGCTGGGCCAACAAGGCTGAGGGCAGTGGGCACCCAAGTGGGGATGCAGTGGGTGTGGAATGGGGGTCCCCAACGGAGATGCCTGCACCCTCGGATCCCACACTGCCCCTCACGTCCACCACGCCCCGGTGACCCTGGTTATTCCCAGCAGCTCATCCACCCAGTCCAGGAGGCCGGAGGAGGGCATGGGAGAGGGAGAGCCCCCAATGCCTCTGCTGCAGGGGACCCCTCTCTGGTCTCCCCGGGGGTGCCCCCACCTCCCCCCACCCCCACCCAAGTGGTCCAAGTGTGGGCTGGGGCTCTGCCCATCCACCCATGAGCCCTGCTCCACCGCTGTGTGACAGAGAGCAGGTCACTTACCTCTGTGCACCATGGTCTCCTCCTCTGTCACATGGGGTCACAGTAATACCTCATCGTGGGATTGTCACGGGATTAGCCAAGTTAACGCTCTCTACATATGGCACACAGCAGGGTGCCTGGAACTCGCCCTCCCACTGTTAACTCCTGTTATGATGTCCCAGGAGCTCGAGTCACCATAAGAGCTGCCATTGAAGGCACTTACTCTGGTTTTATTGTGCTAAGAGATATATAACATAAAATGTACCATTTTAAGCATTTACTTATTTATTTACTTATTTATTGATGTGACATTGGTTTATAACATTATATAAATTTCAGGTGTACATCATTATATTTCGATTTCTGTGTAGATTACATCATGTTCACCACGCAAAGACTAATTACCATCCACCCATCTCCACACACATGTGCGTAATCACCCCTTTCACCCTCCCCCCTCCCCCTCCCCTCCGAGAACCAGCAATCCAATCTCTGTTTCTATGTGTTTATTGTTTTTATTTTCTACTTATGAGTGAGATCATACAGTATTTCACTTTCTCCCTCTGACTAATTTCACTTAGTATAGTACCCTCAAGGTCCATCCACGTTGTCACAAATGGCCGGATTTCATCCTTTCTTATGGCTGGGTAGTATTGCAGTGTGTACATATACCACATCTTTATCCATTCATCCCTTGATGGGCACCTAGGTTGCTACCAAGTCTTGGCTATTGTGAATAATGCTACAATGAACATAGGCATGTATGTATCTTTATGCATTTGTGTTTTCAAGTTCTTTGGATAAATACCCAGCAGTGGGATAGCTGGATCATATGGTAGATATATTCTCAATTTTTTGAGGATACTCCATACTGCTTTCCATAGTGGCTGCGCCAGTTTGCACTCCCACCAGCAGTGTATGAAGGTGCCCTTCTCTCCACATCCTCTCCAACACTTGTTTCCTGTCTTCTTAATTATAGCCATTCTGACCAGAGGGAGGTGATGCCTCACTAGAGTTTTGATTTGCATTTCCCTGATAGTTAATGATGTTGAGCATCCTTCCATGTGCCTATTGGCCATCTGTCTATCTTCTTTTGGAGAAACGTCTGTTCAGATCTTTTGCCCATTTTTTAATTGGGTTGTTAGGTTTTTTGTTATTGAGATGTATGAGTTCTTTGTATATTTTGGATATTAACCCCTTATCTGATATATGGTTTGCAAATATCTTCTCCCAATTGTTAGGTCATCTTTTCATTTAGTTGATGGTTTCCTTTGCTGTGCAGAAGCTTTTTAGTTTGATGAAGTCCTATTTGCTTATTTTTTCTATTGTTGCCCTTGCCTGGCTGGACATGGTACTTGAAAATATCCTAAGACTGATGTCAAAGAGTACTGCCTATGTTTTCTTCTAGAAGTTTCATGATTTCACGTCTTACATTCAAGTCTTTAATCCATTTAGAGTTAATTTTTGTGTCTGGTGTAAGATAATGGTCCACTTTCATTCTTCTGCATGCATCTGTCCAGTTTTCCCACACAATCTATTGAGGAGGCTTTCCTTTCTCCATTGTGTGTTCTTGGTTCCTTTGTTGAAGGTTAGCTGTCCAGAGATGTGTGGGTTTATTTCTGGGTATTTTAAGCATTTTTAAGAGTATGGTTCAGTGGCATTAGGTACATTCACCTTGTTGTGCAGCCATCACCACCATCCATCTCCAGAACGTGCTCATCATCCAAGAGTGAAGCTCTGTCCCCATTAGACACTAACCCACGTGCCCCCTCCCCAGCACCCCGGACCCTCCATTCTACTTTCTGTGTGTGAGTCTCACTACTCTAGGTCCCTCGCAGAAGCAGAATCATACAGTATTTGTCCCTTTGTGACTGTGATTTCAGTCAGCATAATGTCCTCACAGTTCGTCCATGTTGTAGCCCGTGACAGTACTCCATTCTTTCTCGGGCTGAATGGTACTCCAGCGTGTGCATACAGCACATTTGTTTATCCTTTCATCCATCGGTGGACACTGGGATGCGTCCACCTCTTGGCTGCTGGACTCATGCTGCCGTGAACCTGGATGTACCCGGGCCCTTCCAGTGATGTGTTCTCTCACGACATCACCTTATGGTGAGCAGGTGCTGTGTCCCCATCTGAGAGACCGAGGCCGGGTAGGAGGCCTATGTGCAGAGGGGACTGAGGCCTGTGCACAGACGCTTCCTGAAAGGTCCATCAGGCAGCTGTGGACGCACTTCTCTCTGGGCGGGGCTGCAAGGACACAGAAGGGCTTTTCCTTCTCACCTGACGTCTTTCTGGTCTATCTGAGTGTGTGCCACGATCCCTCACACACTAGAGAAAAGAGGAGCTGGTGAATAAAAGGAGGCTGCTGCTGTCCTTTTCAGTCTGTGATGTGTGCTTCTTACAGAAATGTTGGGAAGAGCAGAGAAGCAGAAATAAGAAAATAAAAGCCCCCAGAGTCGGTGTGCATACTCCCAGTCTACTGTGTTTCCTGCCGATGTCCCACGGGAGGAACCTGTGGGCCTGCGGGGCGAGGAGGGAGAAGCAGGGCATATCTCCGTGGGTGCCCGCCACCTGAGGTCCACACCAGGGCCCAGATGAGCACCCCCAGCTGTCTGCCGGGGGCCCACCTCCCCACCTCCCTGCCTGAGGCATCAGAGCGGAGCGGAGGGCCAGAACCAGGAGCTCCAGCACCTCTCCTCCTCGGGCAGGTGCAGAGCCTGCTGCTGCATTTCGGCTGGGCCGGCGGTCCCACAGTGGGGGCTTCGTGCCACCATGGGGACAGACCGGCACCTTCCCTCCCTGCCCCAGAGGGACAAGGCCTTGTCCGGAGCCAACCTCAGCCCCATGCCACCTGCTCTGAGCACTCGTCCCCAGGCCCTGGGCCTCCTGGCTGGGCCATGGGTCCATGAGGACAAGGGCATGGGCTGCCCTCTCAGAAGCCACAGCCAGATGCAGGGCTTGGGCAATGGAGAAGGGAGTCAAGGGCAGTGGGAGATGGCAGGAGCTCTACACAGGCCCGTCTCCCACCTCCAAGCTTCCCCAGGAGGAAGCACGTGGGGCAGGAGACGGTGTCCCCAATGGACTTGGCGTCAGGAGGACGGCTCTGTCCTCCAGGTGGGGCGGACTCACTGGAATTAAGCTGCTGTTCAGGAACTCCTGCAGACTCGGGATGACGGGGCAATGAGTGGTGCGTCTCCTCCCCTCCCTCACACGGCCGGACCTCTGGGCAGTTAACACGGGACACGCTGCCCAGAGTCTTTAGTTGGGATTCTTGGAGTCTCCAGATGATGGGGTGGGTGTGGGGGAGAAGGTTCCAGATTCTCTTAATCTGGTCAGAGGAAGAGGGGACCCAGGGAAACTGAGGCAGTGGGGTCACGGGAGACTTTCAGTTCTGGGGAAGGAGGCCAAGCCCAGAGGGCTATTCCTTCCTGGGGACTGGGGCTCCCCAGGGTCGAAACGCAGGTGGTATGTGAGTCAGCTGACTTCAGCACTCCAGCCCCTGCTCGCTGTGCGGGCCTGTCATCCTCTGTGTCACCTTCCATGGCCCCCAGCACTACAGACACCCAGCCCAGTACAGGACCTTCTGTGAGAAGTGTCGCCACGGGGAACGTGGCCTGGGTGGATCCAGACCGGACCCCAGACCTACGACCTGTGGGACATGCTGCGGGGATATATCTTTTGGGGGGTCCCCATTCAATCTCCTACAGGAGGTGGCTGCCTTCCTCATTTCCCTGTTGGTGCCACTAGTTCACAGTGACCTGGGAAGGAGGTGGGGTGAGGGATCCTATCTTCCAGCCCCTGCCTAAGGCTGTCCCTGGTAGCTCCATGGCCAGACATGGGATTCCAGAAAAGACAGAATCCAGAGGATGGCAGGTAGCAGCTGCACAGGGGTGGCACAGAAGAGCCGAGGGAGGGCCGGAGTCCCTGGAGGGGAGGGCTCAGGTGGAGCTGTACAAGGCCTCCCAGGATGGGGTGCTGGTGGAGCAACCAGCTCCAGCCTGGGCTCTGAGCCCCCATCCACAGCGTCTTCCTCCCTCCTGAGACGTGAGTCCCTTCCACCTCCGCCCCTTTGCTCAAGCCATTCTCCCCGCCTAGCGTGCCCTCCCCTCTCCATCCCACCACTGTCTTTGTCAAGAGTCCTCCTGCTTGGTGGCCCCTCCTCAGAGGGCCCATGACTCTTTGTCCCTGGACCACTGAGCAGTCAAGCTTCCCTCCCAACTTAGAGTGGGTGTCCCAGTCTCCTCTGGCCAGAGGACAAGCTCCTGTAGTACAGGGATGGCCCTACTGCCTCCCTCCCATGCCCTTCAGGCCTCCATGGATCTTCCTGACAAAGGCACCTGAGAACCCAGGTCAGGAGGAAGCGGGTGGAAACACAGGCCTGGGAGAGAGTCCTTCCTGAGCACATTCTCACTCCTGGGCATGCACTCACTCAACAGAGACTGGCCTTGGAGGGGGGTCAGCCACGGCCATCACAGGATGGGGCCCCTGCCCAGAAGCTCTGACATCCTCACAGAACAGAGTGCAGCCTTCGAGCTGGAGGAGACCCTACAGGTAGACACTTCTGGCTGGCCCATCCCACAGACAGGGACACTGAGGTCCAGCAGGAGGGGTCGGGGAGGGGCCAGGTCCACTGCCAGCCCTGAGGTGGCAGAGCCAGCCCCGGAGTTCAGGTCCAAGGCCTGCCCATGCCCAGCTCACAGCATATCCCAGGGACAGAGAGAGCCTGGGGCAGCCCTTCTCTGGGCGGGACCAGAGTCACAGAGGACAAGGAGCATGGAGGGCTGAGCTGGGGGAACAAAGGAGGGCTTCCCTGAGGTGGTCATATCCCCACTGCACCCCAAACTCGACTTGTCTCAAAGCAACAGGTGGGCTCCCCCTCAAACCCTGCCCTCCCCAGGTCTCAGAACTAAGGCCTGTGTCTTCCGTCTCCTGGCCATTCGCTCCCTCTCTGTCACACGCCCGCCTCTGCAGGCCACAGCCTCCCCTGCCCACTGATCCTTTGGCTGCCTACTGTCCTCACAGCAGCCACAGGGATCTTATAAAAGGGGCAGTTGAGCATCACCTCTTCACAGAGTCTTCCCAGATCAGCCCATCTAGCATGGGGCCCACTACCAGATCCTGCACCCCAACATGGCTGTTAATTCCATCAGCACACAGTCCTGTCTACACCAGCTCTCATGTTAGCACAGGCCTCTGACTGCCTGTATCCTCGGCTCCACCATGAGGGACAGCGTCTCTGTTGGCTGCTGTGTCTCCAGCATCCAGAACGTGCTGCACACAGTCGGTGCCCAATAAATGCTGGGCTTTCTTCCTTACAGTTGGATGGAGGCTCTGATGGAGGACAGAATCTGCCTGATGAGATGACTGAGGTTGGTGCACGTGGGCAGCTCGATATCCAGCTTGTGCCAACATATGTCATAGATAGCTTCTTTGTCCACCATGAAGGCACAGTCAGCATGTTCTGGGGTCATGTGGGTGGTCAGGATGGAGTTGGAGGCCTCCACCACGACCGTGGAAACCTGGGGGACTGGGGAAATGGCAGGTTCGAGCTTGGACCTCTTGCCATAGTCCACCGAGAGGCGCTTCGTGAGCAGAGATGCAAACCCAGAGCTGGGGCCACCCCTGGAGCTGTGGAACATGAGGAAGCCCTGCAGCCCCATGCACAGACCCGCCTGAGAGAAAGCAGAGGACAGGAGGCAACGCGGGCAGAAGGCACAGTGCAACCTCCAACCAGCCCCGGTCACTTCTCTTCCTCTGCAAGATCACGAGATTCACACCCTCCACAGTGAACATGCATGGCACTGAGAGGCAAAGCAGACAGATGGTAAAGACGTATGGATGCACCACAGCCATGTTGGAGGGTAACACTGTGGACTCATGATTAAGGCCTCAGTTTTGCCAAAACATCACCTGGGTCGCAATCCAAGCCCTCCCCTTCTGTCCAGGACAGTGTCCACATGAAGCCTTCTCAGTTCTCTCCTTACCAGTTTCTGGTCCAGGACAGGTCGACGATCTCCTTGCTGATGGTGTAATGGCCTCTGGCGTAATTACTGGCTGCGTCTTCCTTCCCAGTGATCAGCTGCTCCGGGTGGAAGGGCTGCCTGTGGGTCCCTATGCACTTCATCTACAAAGAGGACACAGGGGCCACGAGTCTCTAAGGCCTGTTGTTAACTCACCAGGACCATCCCCTTCTACCAAGAACACACTGTTCCTTGTAGGTCAGCATCATCGGTGTCTCACAGGAAACGTCTCTGTGTAATACACAGACCACAACTGCACCCGATGGCTCTAGGAGAGAGGAGTCAACTCACGGGACAAATGCCAGTGTGACCAGTTTCCCGAGAAGGGAGGAGAGCTCTCACACCTGCAGCACACAGGCAACTCTACACATGCGTGTTTCTTCCATCCCCGTAGCTACAGCCAAGGGTGGAATTTAAAACTCCCTTACAGGCTAGACAGTCCCCAGCATGACTGTCACTGGGCAGTCCCATCAGGCCACCCTATGTGGCCTGGGTCTCACAGGCTTCAGGGTGACATTCTGTCATCTCCTGGTGGCCACTGAAAGGTGCTCTCTTTGCAGCTCTCCTCAGAAACTACCTCAGACTTCTAATCTGGAGGAACCAAATGAATATTCTATAGTGAGCTTTCTATGTCTAAGATGCAGGTCAAGACTCTTGCCCCAGCCTGAAGGAGCACACAGCACTAAGGAGGGACCAGTGCCCGGATGCCCTGCAGACAGGATCTACACAACAACCTGACCAGGCTGAGGAGGCCACAAGTGACTCCACCCCCAGCCCATCTCAGTGCCGGCCAACCTCACAGCAGGTTTTTCTCAATTAGGAGCCTGAGTCCCATAGACATTTCAGGCACTAACCTTCCAGTGTGTCACCTAACGTGACCACGGGCATATACTTGTACGTCCGTCCCTTCTGCAAGGGGATCCAAGGAGCCTGTGGGGGGCTTTAGCAAGGGTCTCCCACCCTCCCAGGACAGCCACCCTGAGTGTCCATGTACCTACCAACACGGTGGGCTCCAGGTCCACAAACACTGCTCTGGGAACACGCTTGCCAGCCCCATTCTCGCTGAAGAATGTGTTGAACGAGTCATCCCCACCGCCAATGGTTTTGTCACTTGGCACCTGACCATCAGGTGAATTCCACGTTTAAGGCAGCACCATTCCCAGCAGGCATAGCCCGTCTGGACCCCCACCTGCCCCACGTGGATAGAGACGCCCTCGCTTCCAACCAGAATGTAAAGGTGAGACCCTCATCTTCATGGCAGTCATCCCTCTATGACATGCAAATGGGACCTGACATCATAAATTAATATTTGTAAAACATTTTGGTGTCTGGAGGTTTCCTCAGACATCACATCCCATGACCTGCCATGATCATTTCATATCTGAACACCTGCCATACAACATGGATAGAGACACACTTGAACTATGAACAGGAATACTGCCATTATGAACTCATCTTCCAAGCAATCAGTAAGTAATATAAAAATTAATATAGAATAAGCAGTCAAGCAATTTTGCTTCCACCTAAGGGTGGATTTCCTACCCTGTTTTAAGCAATGGCTTAAAATATCAGACAAATTATATGAAATAACAGTTTTTGGTCACTGGACAACAGGCAGCAGAGGCAGTGATGGCTCAGAGCAGAGCAACAAAGTCAGCGTGTTTGTGCCCCAGAAGCCTGCTGGGCAGTTTCCCGGCTGCAGCAGAGGGAGGGAGACCCGAAGCCCAGGGATCCCCCAAGTTGTGAAGAGAGGATTTGGGGTTCGGGAAGGCCAAGGCAGCTGGAAACCATGGTGCCGAGACTGGGGGGAAAGAGCTGCAGGGAAGAGCTCTCTGCAGACCAGCGTGGGATCCCACAGAGCCCACAGCTGCAGCCATCTCAGCATACATGTGTGGGGGACTCCTGAGCTCACAGCTGCCACGCTGGAAAGACCTCTCCCTCACAGACACTGCACGGGGTCCTCAGAAGCAGGACCCAGTGAGGCCTCCACTCCAGGCTGTTCAGAACCCACCTAAGCAAGCTGAAAAGCAAGCTTCAAAGGGTCACACTGTTCCCAGGTGTATTGATAGCATCCCCCCAAAAAGCCTACACATAGCTAAAGGAACACCAAGAAGATCTAGCACCCAAGAATGCGAAATTCATAATGTCTGGTGTCCAATCTAAACTTACCAGGTATATGAAAAAAGTCCAAAAAATATGACCCTATGAAGAGAAAAAGAAATCAATAAAAACAGAGCCAGAGATGACACAGATGATAGAATTAGTAGACAAGGACATTAACATAACTGTTATATATCCACATGCTCAGGAAGGTAGAGGAAAGATTAGCATAATAAGGGGAACATGTTTGATATTTAAAAAACCTAAATGAAATGGCTAATGATAAAAAAAGATAATGCTTGAAATGAAAAACACGCTGGAGGTATTAACAGCAGATTATATACCACAGAAGACAAGATTTGACGATGATGAAAATGTCTGGAAATAGACAGTAGTGCTGGTTATACCACATGTGAATGTACTTAATGCTACTGAATTGTACACTGAAAAATGGTTAAATGGTAAATTTCGTGTCATGTATTTTGTCACAAAAAAAGGTGATTCTCAGCAATAAAAGGAGGCACGTCGACACGGGCAATCACATGGATGAATCTCAGTCATAGTGAAAGAATCCAAACCACAACAAAATTGAACTCAGTGATCCCATTGACATAAAACTATAGGAAATACAGAAAGCAGATTGGTGGGAGGGCCAAGGGGCACAGGGGGGCTCACAAAAGGGCACGAGGGTACTTGGGGGTGATGGACATGTTGATTATCTCGATGGAGGTGATGGCTTCATGGGTTATCAATATGTTAATCACTGTTAACCCTTGTCAAATTATGCATTTTAAATGAGTACTCTATTTTTATGTCAATTATACCTCAAAAAAACTGTAGAAAAAAAAAAAAGGCAGGATAAAGCTTTTTCAGACTTTGAAACACTGAGAGAATTAATCATCAGCAGAGCACGATACAAGTGATGTGAAAGGAACCCCTCCAGCAGAGGGGAACAATCCTAGATGGACAGCTGGGACCACGCAAGGAACACAGACACCACGACTGCTACATATGGCGCAAATATCAAAGACTTTCACCATATTTTAGAAACACAGTTGAATGTTAAAGCAAAAATAATGATTGTGGGGTTAATAACTCACATAAAAGTAAAATATGACAATCAATAGCAGACGGCCCAGAAGGGGACACGGAAGTGGACTGTCGTGTAGTGGACAGTGTCACCTGAAGGCAGACTGGCACAAACAGGAGATGGAGACAGGAATCCTCAAAGCAACCACAAAACATGAAATGAAGGGGCTGAGCCAGGAAGCTAATACAGGAGATAAGATGGAATCATAGCAATAATTAACCAAAAAGAAGGTAGAAAAAGAGGGAAGTGGGGACAAAAAAACCAGGATAAATAGCAAACAAACAGCAACCTGGTGGATCTAAACCCAACCACGCCCATAGTCACATCAGCATCCTTACAAATTCCATGTAATTACCTAATAAAGGCGGGTTGTCAGAGGGAGAAAAAAGCAGACCTGACTTTGTACTAAGTGCAGGAAGCCCAGAGACAGGGAAAAGGAGAGAGGAGAGAGACCCGGCAGGCTGAGGCTCCACCACAGGAAAGGAGGGCGGCTGCAGGGGCAGCTCGGTGTGCATTCTGTGCCGTCTGCTTTCTCCTGACAGCAGCACATGCTGAGCACAGATGGGCCTTGGTCTGGGAGATGGGAGGCTGGCATGGACGGACTGCCCCACCAGGCATGCTCCAAGCAAGGGTAGAGGACACTCCGCTCTGGTTGTGGTGGGACAGCAGGGGGCAGGGGGGTGCATGGGCACACAGAAGGGCAGCAAGGACATTGCTCCAGCACACGGGGACCAGGTGGTGACGCTGTGGCCTCCCACTCCACCACTCATCTCATGCTTCTCCAACAGCACCACAGTGGGCTCGAACCTGCAGCTGGCTGGGCAGACTAGCAGGAACTCAGGGTCTCTCAGTTCTCTGATGCCCCCAATGGCCTCGGGTCAGGTGTGGGGGACAGGCCCCGCCAGAAAGCACCTGGCCTGCAGGGAGCTCCCAGGGAGCAGCACACTCATGTGGGGTCCAGCGGGGAGAGCACAGGCCAGGACCAACAGTGCTGCTTTCAAAGCAAAGAATTTCCCAGAGAAAGAGGGTCATTTCCTAATAGTAGAGGGGCCATTCACCAGGAAGGCATCACAGTCCTCGATGGCTGTGTATCAGGAGAGTCACAGCTTCTAGACCCAGAGCTTCAAATATACAAAGAAAACCCACAGAACTGAAAGGAGAAACAGACAGCCCACAGTCCAAAATTTCAACACTCGCTCGATCACTGATGGAGCAGCTAGACAGAGACGAGGATGGATGCAGAAGCCCTGGACGGCACTGTCACCACTCTGCATAAACTGACGTTACAGAACACGCCCCCAACACAGCAGAGGACACACTCTTCTCACGTGCACAGGGGACATTTGCCAAGAGACCGCATTCCCCACCAACCAGAGACAAGTCTCAATAAACCCAAATAATCCAAAGAAGAGTTTGCTCAGTAGCGGGAGGAAGAGCGGAGCCCAGAGAACCCTGAGCAGCCCAGCCTCCAGCTCCAGTCTCTGTCACTGCACCCTTGAGGGTTGAGCTGGCCCAGCCACTGTCACCACACCCTGAGCAGCCCTGCCTCCAGCTCCAGTCTCTGTCACTGCACCCTTGAGGGTTGAGCTGGCCCAGCCACTGTCACCACACCCTGAACAGCAAGGCCAAAACCCTCAGCTGCCCCTACCCCCTATGCTGCCGACACCAAGCCCAGCACCACGGGCGGAGTGCAGGCACAAGAGGGTAATTTTGACACAGGCTTGGGAACAGTAAAATGGTTCAGTGTAACAAGTGGATATGGTTTCATCCACAGGAAGGACCAGGGAAGATGTACTGGTACCCAGACCACCACAGAGGAGGAAGCCCAGCGAAGACCTTCACGGTGCAGGAGATGGGGAGACTGTGCAGTCTGATGCTGCTGAGGGAGAAGCGGGCAGAGGAGCAAATGTGACAGGGCTGGCGGAGCTGCAGTGCACACAGTAAACGTACAGCAGCCCAGGGCCAGCACAGCCGCTGTTCACGTAGCAGGGGCCTCCACACACCCCCAGCAGATCCACCAGAATAGTGCAAGCAGGAAAGAATGCAGATCAGAGAGAGCTCCCGAAGGTCAGGCCCCACAGCGCTGGCCCAACTGCACACAGGCCACGGTCCCCACCTCACTACCTGCGGAGACCCCTGGGTGACAACCACAGTGTTCCAGCCCTCCTGTGCAGGAGGATGTGATGGAGGGGACTGACACCCAGGTGCAGGAGAACAAGGCAGACCAGTAGACAGAAGCTGTATCAGGGCATAGACCACAGTGCTGTAGGGGTCCTCACCAAAGACAGCCAGAGAGGACGGCCACGCAGATCAGGAAGATCAGGGAATGGAGACCTACTGTAAGCAGCCACCTCAACGTCAGCACCGCCGCACCTTCAACGACCAACACAGAGGCCAAGAAATCCCTAGACCACAAGATGGCCAGGAGACGAAAGCAGCTGCCCCCCAACTGAGAACCCCCCTCCCGGGGCTGAGCAGGGCAGGTGAGTAGACGCAGGCTTCCCACCTCCACCACCGTCTGTGGTCATCCAACACGAAAGATGAAGACGACATTCCAGCACCGATAAATGAACAGAAGATTGGAGCGGAAGACCTTAAGGGCTTGCTTTTTCCTCTTGACCAGATAACTGGAACCATCTGCATTATCTACGCAGCATGGGACATTCATTATTTTATCTACAGATGTCTCTTTTTGGCAATGACTAAGGTATTTTTTTGGTATGAAGACTAATTTTTCTCAATATACTCTTAAAGGTTTGAAAATTCTTTCATATCTGGTCAAGTTAAATTTTTAAGAACCTCATTTTTAATTTGTGATGAAAGTTTACAACTTGATATTTTCAAAAAACTCAACAAACTGCAAGCACCTGTTAATAAAGATCTTAATAAAAAATTCAAATAATACAAAATATGTTTTCTGAATGTTGGGAGTAAATTAGAAATCAGTAACACAAAGCCATCTGAAAAATCCCCCAAGTGGTTGGAAACTAATAACAAGAGAGGACAGAAGGTATTTTGACTGGAATGAAAGGAAAATATGACATACCAACATTTGTGGGATGCAGTTAAAACAGTGCTTAGCGGGAAATTTATATACAAAACATTCATATCAGGAAAAGCTAGAAAGATCTCAAGTCAATGACCTATAAACCTCTCCAGAAAACAGAAGAGAAAGGAACACTTCCCAACTCACCCTATGAGGCCAGCACCACCCTGGTACCAAAACCAACCACAGTGTAAGGAAACACAGACCAGTAACCCTCATGAACACAGACACAGAAAGTCACGCAAAAGTTTCAAAATTGATGACCTAAGCTTTCACCTTAAGAAACTGGAAAAAGAGCAAATATCAAAATCATGCATGAAAAAAGGAAATACTAAAGAGCAGAAATAAACACAACACAGAGAGAAGGAAAAAAAAGAAAAATCTATGAAACCAAAATCCGGTTGATTGGTTGGTTTGTTTGTTTGGTGAGGAAGATTGGCCCTGAACTAACTTCTGTTGCCAATCTTCCTCTTTTTCTTTGAGGAAGGCTGTTGCCGAGCTAACATCTGTGCCAATCTTCCCTATCTCATGTGGGATGCCTCCACCTCATGGCTTGATGACTGGTGCTAGGTCCACACCCAGGATCAGAACCTGTGAACCCTGGGCCTCCAATGTGGAGTATACGAACTTAGCCATTACACCAGCAGGTCAGCTCCATAAAAACCTGGTTCTTGGAGCTGAAGAATCACATTGATAAACCACTAGCCAAACTGATTCACATCACCACTATCAGGATGAAAAAGAGGATGGCACTACTGATACTAAGATATTGACAGAGTAAAGGAACATTATGAATGACTCTGCACTAAGAAATTCAACAACACAGATGAAACGGACAAATTCCTTACACCTACCACTGGAGCTTGCTCAAGGAGAGAGAACCAGAATAAAAATGAAACAGGCAGTCAAAATGGTCACATCAGGACCCAGATCATTTTAAGCATGGGTATTATTGCCCCATCATTCAATTATGATCACATTGTTACCTGCTACAAACATAGGTTCCTTACCCGCCACCCAAGAGGGGCCAAATGAAAACTGGAACACAAGGCTTATGGCAAGGAAAGGGTTTTTATTTTGAGTGACATCAGCTGGCAGATGAGAGTGAGCCCTCAAATTCATGTCATTTTGTCTTGTCTCCCTGAAAGTTGGGAGGTGAGGGGTTGTAAAGGTTGCAAGAAATGTGTC
The DNA here is from genome assembly GCF_041296265.1 of Equus caballus. Classification (NCBI taxonomy): domain Eukaryota; kingdom Metazoa; phylum Chordata; class Mammalia; order Perissodactyla; family Equidae; genus Equus; species Equus caballus. Next base: position 3,267,005 of record NC_091691.1, on the reverse strand, counting down.
TGCTTGGGGTGGGGACAGTCTGTAACCTTACTGGTCGGAGCTTTCCCACCAGCCTGCATTTGGCCTTGGGAGGCTGCTTACAGGAAGGAGGATCATAAGGGAATTTGCAGGAGGGTGTCCTTGGCCATTTGTCTCCACGCTGGATAGTGGATTCTGGAGCCAGGAAGCCAGGGAGTAAGCAGGGGATGAGTGCTGTGGTTTTAACCGATATATGATGGGTTCAATGCAGGGAACTGATATTAGGGCTGGTACCAACATTACAATTCAGAAACCTCAAACCACTTCAAGTTCTTTCTGGTTCCCTAACCCAGCACTGTAATCTCCTAGCTCATGAGAGTGATGGTCTGAAAGCCTAGAAATTCTGCTTCTGGCCTCCTACTTAGTCAGTGAAAGACAGGGGGCTAATTCACAGCCAATAGGCTAATTCTGGTTCCAATCAAACTGCAATACTGAGCCAGAAGAAAAATCGCCCTTAGAGGCGGGACAAATTCTCCAGAAGGTTCTCAACTTTGTGAGGAGGCTCTGGGATGCATAATGCAGGATTTCAACCAAAATTTCTGCAGCTGGGATTTCCATTCAATTCATCTTGAGACAAAAACCCTTCTAACACAAAGGGAAAGTACCTGGAATGGGCAACACTGTCTCAGAGAAGGTCAGTGTAAGTTCTTTTAGGTTAAATTCACATCAACTCATCACCACCTCCCCCTCACCTGAAGTTTCTCAATTTAGTTGGTTCAAGTCAGTACTATGAACTCTCAAAATCATACTTAGGCATTTCAACTTGAGAAGACCCTATTATACCAAAAAAGGCTGGATAGCTCTCCTGAAAGTATTAATTACAGTATTTTTCTTCTTTCTTGTTCTTTCCTTTCTTTCTTTCTCTTTCTCTCTTTCTTTCTTTCTTTTTGAGGAAGATTAGCCCTGAGCTAACATCAGCTGCCAATCCTCCTCTGTTTTTTTGCTGAGGAAGATTGACCATAACCTAATATCTATGCCCATATTCCTCTATTTTATATGTGAGACACCTGCCACAGCATGGCTTGACAAGCAGTGTGTAGATCTGCACCCAGGATCTGAACTGCCGAACCCCAGGCCACCGAAGCCGAGCACCCACACTTAACTGCTATGCCACCTGGCTGGCCCAGTATTTTTCTTTTTTAAGACAAAGGTTTTGCTAAAAATAACAGCTCCTAAAAATGATGAAATAGACAAATTTCTTCTAATCCAGAAGCTTCATTTCACCTGTCAGGTAACAGAAGACACTTTTCCTTTATGCTTGGAATACTTCACCTCTATAAAATATTTTTGTGAGCAGCTTGATTTCATGCTGTGCAGTGACCAATAACAGAAGCCTCAACGCCAACTTCTACAAAAGGAGAACACAGAGGTTGGTGTGAGTTATTGTATAATTACATGCTTTTCATAAAGTTTGGAATCTACCACAGTGGTCAGGAGGGGAAACTGAGGCTGAGATGATTAGCCGTCAGCCTCAGCTCCCTGGGAACAAGTTAAACCTGACCTGGACCATGTGACGTCTGGTCCCAGGGTCATTCCGGCCTCTCTCCACATCAGGCTGTCTCTGGGCACTGCTTGTTCTAGAAGCGCACGATGACAGAGGTGATGGTTGGGTTCCAACGACATGTAAACTATTAACATATTACTCCAACAACTACCCGGGAGACACCTATTAGCTGAGGATACAAAAATGAGCAAGTTAAAGGCAGAAGCCCACCCTGTGTGGGAAAACAGGAATCCTCACATGTCGCCGACGGAAAGGGATCTGCCCACGTCTACAGACTCTCAGCCCTCCGCCCCTGGCAGCCCCTGCACACCCACACGGCAGGAAGCGGCACACGCGGACGCTCGCGGCAGCATTCTGGGTCAAGGCTGGAAACACCCGAGTCTCCGCGACACAGAACAGGCCGACTGACCCACAGCCACGCTCTGGACACTGTGCGGGACAAACGACGTGCAGATCCTTGTAGCTGAGATGGAGGGAGCTAGACTTTCCGTACAATGAAACCACAGGCGCCAGAGCGCATACTGGGTGCTACCTTTGATACAAGAAAGAGGGAATGTCGGCACATCTATTCCTGTTTGCTTGGTTTGCTTTAAAAAAATTATCAGTATAAACAACCAAGAAAAACCATCTAATGGAGGAAGCAAGATTTTTCTGCATATGTCGGTTTCTATCGTTCTTATTACAAGAGCTTGTAAACACTGCCCATCGTTTAAGCGCCCTGGCGAGCTCCCAGCACAGCAGAGACGTGCAGGAGAGAGCTCGAGCACAACACTCGGTGCTGCTTCCGAAGGAAGAGTCTGGAACGGCGAGGGCAGAGGGCGACCACACCCGTGCAGTGTGCCCGGTGCCCACCCCCGGCCCACAAGCTGTGGGGACACGGCCCTGGATGGCGCCCGGTCCCGGCGCTGCCGGTCAGGGACAAGGCCCTGGAGCCCAGCGGTCCCCGAGCCAGGGTGACCCTCGCCGGCCGCACGCGCGCTCCCACCCGCTCCCATCCAACGCCACGTCCCCGACTGCAGCCCACCGCGTCCAGATTGGCTCGCCGCCCGCGCGACGGCCATTGGTTCCAATTGCTTCGGGGGGCAGGCCCTAGACGGGCCCCCAATGGCCATCGGCCATTTTCCCGACGGGCCAAATCGCTCTTTTGATTGGTCTTCCCTTTGGGCGGGAAGCTGCGGGGCTGGCGGCCGTGGGTCGTGGGGAGCCCTGATGGGGAGGCCGATCTGCCAGCTCTCGGTGCCCGAGCCCCGTCCATCCGTGAAAGGCGGGCTCCCCGCGAGGGAGGGACAGGGCCGGGCCTGTGAGAGGCTCTGCAGCCGGCAGCGCAGCCACTGCGGAGGGCTGTCAGCGTGCCCTCTCACCGCCGAGGCCGGCGTCCTGGGCTGGGACGAAGCTTCAAGCCTGGGCCTGTCAGGGGCAGACGTGTCACCGGACTCCTGCAAGCGCACGCGGGGCGGACCAGTGCTGGGTCCCGGGAGAAAGTGGCTGGGAAGCTCGAGGAGGGAGGGAGTCAGCTCATCACGGACAACATCAATGCGAGGACAGAATCTTTGGCAATGGTGATCAATGGAGAGTAGATGGGGTGTAAAAAGGGGTCATCAAGCTTCGCATCGACTTCTGAGATGGTGGTTGGCTTTCTCCTTTAACAAGGACTTGAAATGGAATACTGTGAAGGCATTGTCCTGCCGTATGCCAGCTATCTAGACATCCATCAGCCCACGGTTCCCTTAGGTGGAAGGTGTACCCAGAAGGGGCACATAGTCTGCAGTACCTTCTAGTTCTGTAGCAGTGTCAGTGGTCAGGCGCACTTGATAAGGTCCTTTCCATGGAACTCGAGGGCTGTCTTCTGATGATGCTTCCAGAACACCCAGTCACCAGGCTCTAGACTGTGACCAACAGGATCCTTTAAATTGGGATCCAGGAAAGTGTCTTTAACCTGTTGGTGATGGGCTGGGGATAAGACAGTGGAAACTCACAGCAGCCGGTCACACTCAGGTAAGACAACAGGGGAGCCGCAGAAGGTTGTGGACCAACAGACACTGATCTGCTGGTGACTGTCCATGTGGAGTTAGTCCATGTTCTCCAAAGAGGGCACTGACAACAGTCAGCAAGGCCAAAGGCAATACCTTAGGCCAGGGGAGTCCAGTCCACATTATGTAACGAACCTCATAGGCATTTAGCAGGATTAGAATCTAATGTCTAGAAGGTGCAAACAGAATTTTTCTCTCTACAATTACCTTCTTTTTTTTTCTTTTGCCAAAAATAATCATGGTAAAACTAATTTGTTTAAATTAAAAACTTGGCCTGATTATTTATACAAGTGAAAATAAGAATACTCATTGAGAGTTTCTCAATTCTGGAGGGATCAGGTAGGGAGAAAAAGTTAGTCTTTCATCTTTGTTCACAACATTATGTCTTACCAAATTGTTGATAGTTTAAGAGAAAAGTTTTCTTTAAATTTGGAAAAACAAAACATCAGAACATCCTCCTCAGTTCACATAGTCCCAGGAAATTAATACTCATTCTGCTTGAATCCAATTTTTCCATTAGTTTTCCTGATTTTGCCTGATGATTGGCGGTGATACAGACAGCGATAATCCCTTAAGAAGTTTGGAAGTTTTCATTAAGGTTCCTATGATTTGCCCAGTGAAGTTGGTGCCTCGATCACTGGAGATTATGGAAGGTACATCCCAAGTGGGAGCACGTGTTCTAGCAGTTTCTCTGCTATTGTGAGGGCATCAGCTTTGTGGCAAGGGAAAGGCTTTAACGCATCCAGGAAACACAGACAGCAACAAGAACATATTGATGAGCCATAGGAAGTGGCAGCTGAATGAAGTCCAGCTGCAGGTGCTCAAAGGACCCCAAGGGAGGAGTTCTGAGGCCTCTGGGACAGAATAGTCTTGCCTATAGTGGATAAAGGAATGTAACAACTGAAAAATAGAGGCCAGACAGTGGTGTAGTGGTTAAGTTCAGCACACTCTGCTTTGGGGGACCGGGATTCATGGGTTCAGGTCCCTGGCATGGACCTACACCACTCATCAAGCCATGTTGTGGCAGGGACCCACATGCAAAAGAGAGGAGGATTGGCACAGATTTATCTCAGGGCAAATCTTCCTCAAGCAAAAGGAGAACAATTGGCAACAAGTGTTAGCTCAGGGTCAATCTTCTTCACCAAAAAAAAAAACACACCAAAAAGAAAAACCTGAGGATTGGGATTTGCCAGAGAGCTGGGAAGAGCCCAGTGACCATCTTGGGGTTTCCATAGCCCTGACTGTTTGGTGAATTTACAGCCATTGTTCACCCACCTTAATTTCCCTGCTTCAGGAGCAGACTGTTGCCCTGTGATAAGGACATCAGGATGGCAGAACTCTGGCAGTGAGGGACTGTTCTTTTCAGAGGCAGAATGGACTTCATCCACATATGACCATCTCTGTAGATTCTGTGGTTGCTGTCTTCACATGAAAATCACTTAAGGAGCTTTCCTGTTGTTCCAGGACATGTTAGACTCCCAGGATTTTCGCATAATTTCTGGAACTCTCATAACATATACATATAAAGACATAACATAAAGAAGGCATAATGTTATTTTTTATTTGACAAGGCTTCCCATGTTATTTAACATATCAGATAAGCCTAATTAGTTTAATATCTCTCTTTTTATAAGGAGAATAAAATCTCTTGAGATATTTCAAGGATCCTCTGAAAAATCCCAATGTTGGCTAGAGGTCAAAAAAAGACATCATTTAGAATCAGATTTTGGTAACTTTGTCAAAAATATCAAAGAAAGTCTTAAAATACTTGCCTACATAGGATCACAGGTCATCATGAAACTTAATATTTAACTATCTATTTAACTAAGGTGACAAAAAGATTTCAAAGACAAATATAGAAGGTTACAGAGCTGCAAAACCTTAGCTCTTTGTAATAGGAAAGACTCAGCTTTTAACATAAAGCACAGGAAATTATTTTGATAAAACATAAAATCTCTGCCTTTTATGAAGATTACTCAAACATAAAAACAATCTTTGCATAATCTCTTTATCAGGAGTAGATTAAAAGCCTGAGAAACCTTGTCCTTATAACAAACACAGAAAGAAAACCAAATTCTACTTTTGCACCAGCTTATTTTTGATATTAAAACTCATTTACTTAATTAAATTCATTCTGATCTTAGCCAGCTCGACCAGGAGCAAGAGTCTTTTCTCAGGGCTCCTCTTCTAAAAACTTTCTTGTTTACATTCAGAATTTCACCTTCCTTCCCATAATCAACTTTCCTTTGGACAAATTTAGTTCCTGAACAAAAATATCTCCATTTCATACATCTTCTTTTACTGAAAACATACATTTCCTCATAGCATAATCTTTTAAATGTGGCACAAGATGTGTTTGCTGATAGACCCAAACGTCTTTTAGGTTTTCTGCAATAAGAAGCCAAAATAGATAACACCTGTACAATAATTAACATTTCTCTGTTGTATCTTATCTGGAGATCTGTTTTATTCTATCTAGATATTCAGTGACTTTTCCATCACTTACTTTCAATTAGCAAAACTCTGAGGTTTCAAATGACCAAAAGATTTGGGGAAGCTATTATAAAGTACATAGACAATGAAACATAGTTATTACACTTAAAAATCCTTACTTCATTAACATCTATGTAATTCGCTTGTTCTTAAACACATACTTAGATTGTTCATGAAAACTTCATGAGACAAAGCAGTTACCTATCATTTTAAGTTAATTTTTCTTGCTGAGAAATAAGTGATAACAGGAACTTACTTGATTAGTAACCCAGTTAGAAAAAAAGTTGTATGTGTCCATTATATACAATGCTGATAACTCTGAAGATGTGCCTATTTTAATTAAACCAACAAACTTAAGCAAGCTTTTATTGACCAAAGATTATTTTATAACATAGTAGCTTGAAGAACATTTGGGTTAGTTCCTGTTACATTTGGAAATAATTCATGTAAGCTCTTACTTTAAGTTCATTAAATGGAACCCTTTTTAGAAATCAACTTTGTTAATACTATCTGGAAGGAGAAAAATATCACACATACATAATGTACATATATGTGTAAATGTAACAACACAGAGATCTTACAGCATTTATTTTAAAAATTTTAGCTATGAAACAGGTAGAATACAAAACTCACTAGTTTATAAATAACTGTGCAGATGGAACAAGTTAAGGTCACCTGCTTAAGAGGTCTTTTTTTTTTATTGTTAGTATTTGTGGAGAAGCCTTTGAAGATTTATCTGTGCTCTAGATAAGGAGGCTATGAAGTAGATTTGGGGAGAGAGCCCCTCTAGCAGCCTGCATTTAAAAGGAAACTTTTCCCCTTTTTTTCTCTAACCTCAGGCTTCACTGATTGAGGAGCCAGGTTGAGTCTCAGGTGACTGCGGGCTGTTATATCCTGGGCTGTTTACATGCTAAAGACAGGGAAACATTTACAACTTCAAAGGACACTGAGGAAAAAAATGCAAGTTTTTTCCAAGGACTTTCAGGGTAATTGGGGTTTAAACTTTTCCCTCAGTCTCAGGAATTGGGGACAGTCTAAATAAGGATGCTCCTGGCGAGGGTCCAGGCTTTGAGTCAGATGGGGAGGTGTCAGGATCAGTGACGGGGATGGTGGGACCTGAGCTGCCTGTGGAGCTGCATTTTCAGTTTTGCAGAGATTTGTGAGATGACGACAGTTGCTCTCAGTGCCTCAGAAACTGGGTTGTAACTTAAGTGACAACAGAGGTGGGTTTACCCATCCAATTACAGTATCCCTAATTTGCTTCTTTCTCTCTGGGTACATGGTTTTATTTTAACTTACACAAGAAAGCCTATTTTCAAAAAAATCCTTCTCTATATCTTATTAGTTTTCAGCTGGGAGAAAGAGTAAATATTTCTGCCAGTGTTAAACAACCCCATTACTCCTGGGCTGTTTAAGGGAATGACGTAGCAGTTTACCAGGAAAACCCTCAGAGTCTGGTCAACTCTGGAGGAGCCTGTCAGGGCTCTGCTACGAGAGTGGATGTGAGGGCATCAGTAAGGCCTCCTGTGTATGGCTGTGTGGTCTTTCCTTTTAGGTATCTCTTACAGCTTTAATTTTTCATTAGCTTTTTGCATGAAAACTTCCAATGAAGCCATTTTAGAATTTTGAAGCCTTTCATTTTAAGTGCACCTTTTAAATGATCTTATCTCATTAGAATGTCCCCTTTCCTGGCCACTCTGGTTTTAAATCATCCTTAGTAATTTTGGTTCATTGAGATAGAAATTTACAAGACAAAGGACCTTAGTTCTTAAACAGAAAACCAGCTGGAGTGCCTGAGGGAGAAAGTTCTTGGGAAATTTTGCAAAATGAAAGTCTCATGTGAAAAAAAAGCTAACAGACAGGAATGACAGTAGAGAAAGCCCTCAATTCAGTGAGAGTTCTCACTAACCAGAGAAAACCCTGCTGAGAGAATCCCCACCTGTGGCAATGGCCACCACACTGGCACAGACAGTCATCTCCAGGGCAGTCACCCTGATCCCAAAAAAAGGCACTGACCTCGACCAATGGAGGGAGGTCAGAACCTGAGACGACCCACAATCAGGAGAGTCAGTGATCCATGGAAATGGAGAGCACAAGGAGGGCCCCATAGGTGAAGCCGGGCACCTGAGGGTTACTGTAAACATTCAAGAAGAACATGCTTCCCTTCCACCCTGTTCCTATCACAGACACAAATCAAAAGAGGTTAATCTTGTGAATTTACTGTTTTCTTGTTTAATTTGAAGGGTGATTCAAGGGTCACTGGATTTATGAGCTGGTTTTGGAGAAGAAAAAGAACCCCTTCAAGGAAGTTGGATGACAGGATAACCAGCCCTGGGCTGCAGTTGATGCCCAGAAGTCTGACTGCCCAAGGACTTACCTGGACTGGAAGAAACCCGAATTTCCCTTTGTTTCTCTGAAACTCCTCCTCCCAAGTCTCTTAGCTCTATGAAACCCCCTGCTTTCTTCTTTTGTTAAGGTGGATTTGAGAGAAACTCTCCTCCTGCCTGCTAGTTTCTTCTAGTCACCCATCTTTGGTGACTCAAAAAAAGCTTTGTCCATGTCCAAGCACCAATGGCTCAGTGACAGGTTTATTGCACACATCAGGCGCACCTTCCGATTAAGAGGTTCGGTATCATAGGAACCACGCCCGCTTCCAGGGGAGGCCGGTCCATGCAAGTAAGGTCACTTCAGGCCCTGCTTTCTGACCCCATGACAGTTAGCCTAAAACCAAAGAGCTATAATGAGAGGCAGAGAGGGGTTTACTTGGGGATAGGACACTGCAATTCTGGGAGCACAGGTTCAGGTCGAAACCCAAATAGTGTCCCACTAGAGAGAAAAATCAGAGGCTTTTAAAGGCACAGAAGGGGGGTTTACATTACAAAGAATGTTCATTGGGGTTGGGGGCAGAAAACTGATCTTGGTGAAAATTAATTGATTGCTAAGTCCAGCTAGAGAGGGGCAAAAGTCCACATTGAGGGGCTGCAGGCTTCTTGCAGCGTTGCTCAGTCCAAATGTTCATGTCCTGGTGGACGAGGATGTTGACAAATTGAAATGGCAAGCAATAGGATATATTGGAGTCTATGAGGAAGCCATTTGGTGTAAACCCAATTCGGTCTGACTTTGTTTTTTCCAAAAGGGCCTGACGTGGCCATCAAGCATGCATTGTTTATCTGCTTTAAACATTTCCTATGGCAAGAACAAATGGCCTTAAGATAAAGGGGCAACTTCCCCCCACATTGGCATTTCCTTAAGGATAAGCATCTCTCCTTAGGCTAGGAACTGATTGCTGTGCTCACCTGTGACCACCCAGCTCACCTGTGACCACCCAGCTCGAGACAACAGACCTGCTTCCTGCTGTGTCCATCAATCACTGTGCTGAGAGAGCAGTCTCGCGGCTATTGTAAAAGGGAGATTTCAAACATATGCGAAACATCCTCTTTGGGGTTACATAACCACTCTGTACACCCCACTTCTTTGGTGCCATTCCTTCCTTCAGAAAGAAAGGCCCCAGGCTGTGGTCCTCACATTTTAGCTCAGAATGAACTGACCCAAATTTTCATTTATAGATTGGTTATGGATTATTTTCGTCAACAACGTGTGTGAGACCCATTTCCTTCATGGCTTCCCAGCTCCATTTTAAAGCCCTTAGACACGAGTGACTGTTTCACATTCCACAACCTCAATCAGGTAACACACAAGGGGCCAGCTTGGGGGAAGCTCTGGTCTCCCCACTTCTTACTCTGCTCCTCTGTTTACCAGGCTCCATCTCTCTCTGACATCCTGCCCTTCCTGCCCCTGGAGTTCTTTCTTGGAAACAGTTTTGTCCTTTATCTTTTATTGTGATAACAACTTTATTCACATACATAATACTCACCAACTGAAAACCTACACTTCAGTGGGTTGTAGCATAGCCACAGAATTATGCAGCCATCACCTCTATCTAATTTCAGAATGTTTTCATCGCCCCAAAAGGAAACTCTGTCCCCATTAGCAGTCACTTCCCATTCGCCTCTCCCCCATCCCCTGGCCACCACTGATCTACTCCCTGCCTCTATGTATTTGCCTGTTCTGGACATTGCATATCAATGAAATCACACAATATATGGTCTTTGTAACTGGCTTCTTTCACTTAGCATAATGATCTCAAGATTCATCCATGTTGTGTCACCACTTTATTTGTTCTTATGGATGAATAATATTCCATTGTCTGGATATTTCACCTTTTATTTATGTATCAGGAGTGGGTGGACATTGGGATTGCTCCTATGAGTAGCTATGAAATTCAAGTACAAGCTTTTGTATGGACACCTGTTCTCATGTCTGTGGTATATACCTGGGGGCAGAATGGCTGGGTCATATGGTAACTTCATATTTAGCATTTAGGAACTGTCCCATAGTTTTCCAAATCAGCTGCTGCATCTTGCATTCCCACCAGCAGTGTCTGAGGGTTCCAGTCACTCCACATCATCCTCACCACTTGCTCTTCTTTGACTTGACTGTAGCCATCCTGAGGGTGCATCACACTGCGGTTTTGATTTGCATTTCCCTAATGAGTAATGATTGATGAGGATTTTTAGGCTGCTTAATTTTAAAATGGTTTATGATGAGGATTTTTAGGCTGGTTGCTTTTAAAACTACAGGTAAGAACCAGGCTCTGAGGAGTGGAATTTGCTTGCCCTTTGATCAGAGACAATTGCATTTGTGATGGAAATCTCCATGCCTCCCTCTCTGTGCCAGGAGGAAGGGGGGATGGCCTCATTTCTGGAAACTCTTAATGGGGAAGGCAAGAACTTAAGTTGTTTACTGTCTGGCAACCTCATGTAACTGACCCCCCACCCCAAAATCCTCCTTTGTCTTTAGTTGAAGATAATATTTGACCGGTGACTTCTGCCATTTACTCAATCCGGTTTGATTCTTATCTAAAAGTTGTGGGACCGCCCAATGGCCGGACCCTACCGGCAATGGTACCATTTTAACTTTTTTTTTCCCTTTGTCTTGTAAAGAGATGACTCACATACCCATGCCTTAAATTTAGCCCTAACCCTCAACTCAGGGCAGCAGCAGGAGCTCTGACTGCCCGTGGGTCTTGTCCCCACGCACCAGCTCTGCCTGCCCATGGGTCCTGTCCCCATTCTATTCTATACTATTCTCTAAATAAAAGAGCACTACTGCCAGATCTTGAGAGTCTAAGAAATCTTTCTTTTGACTCCTCGGCTCACCGACCCCGCATCAATGATGTCAAGAGTCTTTCCATGTGGGGGCCGGCCCAGTGGCACAGTGGTTAAGTTTGCACATTCCACTTCTCAGCAGCCCGGGGTTCACCGGTTCAGATCCTGGGTGTGGACATGGCACTGCTTGGCAAGCCATGCTGTGGTAGGCATCCCACATATAAAGTAGAGGAAGATGGGCACGGATGTTAGCTCAGGGCCAGTCATCTTCAGCAAAAAGAGGAGGATTGGCAGCAGATGTTAGCTCAGGGCTAATCTTCTTTTTCAAAAAAAATTTAAAAAAAAAGAATCTTTCCATATGCTTGATACTGAGCAATGGGCTCACTGTGCTCACCGTCATCTGAGCCAATTAATCACAATGAGTTAAGAGATCAAGAAAGGAAGTTTAATTAGATTAGCTGGATAATTGGAAGATGGGTGTCTAATGTCTCAAAAACCCACCTTCAAGGATTATAGAATGTTGAGGCAATTATACAGGGAAAATGGGTGGTGAGGAGGGGGTCCAGGGATGTTGGTCTCCAGCTATGATGGGCTCCAGGCATCACATTGTTCTATTCTTCTGTCGGCTGTGATGGATACCTTGCAGGTGTGTTTCCCAACTGTCGTCAGCCTGTTCCTTGAGAGAAACTCATAGAACAAAGCTTTAATTTATCAAGATATCAGGGAGGACATACATAAGTGGAGGCCATAAATCAGGAGAGCATGTGAATTTTTTAAAGCGTGTGCAGAGCAGCGAGTAGCCACACAGAGGAGGGGCTGGGGCCATTTAGCAAAACAAGATGGCTTCACTTTTGCCCACTTACATGTTTATTGAACATTTGTGTGTTTTCTTTGGAGAAATGTCTATTCAGATCCTTTGCCCTTTTTTAAATTGGGCTATATATCTTTTCATTGTTGAGTTGTAAGAGTTCTTTATATATTCTGGATACAATCTCCTTATCAGATATATGATTTGCAAATATTTTTTCCCATTCTGTGGATTATTTTCTTTTCTCTTCCCTGATGGTATCCCCGGAAGCACACAAGTTTTTAATTTTGATGAAGCCCAATTTATATTTTTCTTAGATTGCTTGAACTTTCGGTGTCATATTTAAAGAAACCATTGGGGGAAGGGCAAGTGGGTAAAAGGGGTCAATTATATGGTGATGGATGGAAGCTACACTTTTGGTGGTAGTGTATAGAGATGCTGAATTATAATGTTGTACATCTGAACCCTATACCATGTTATAAACCAATGTTACCTCAATAAAAATAAGAAATAAAAGAAAGAAGCCATTGCCTAATCCACGGTCATGAAGACTTCATCCTGTTTTCTTCTAAGAGTTTTTTGGGAGTTTAGCTAAACTTCTCCATAGCATTGCTGCCTTGGCATCCATTTTGTGTGGCCAAGTGGCCTGCAGCAGCCTTGAAGTGACACTAGCCCCTCCTGAGAGTGTATGTCCTAGATAACCATAGGGAGAGTCAAAGTAAATGTCAGTTCCTGATCTGACTCCTGCCACTGCCCTTGTGAGAGGCGTTCTCCCCTCTCCCAGGACCTTCCCCCTGTGTGCACTCCTTAGGTAAGACCTCTGTGAAGCTTACCAAAACCTCATTTGGTTTGAATTGACCAATATTGACTTAGCCCGGGAACCCCAAAGCCTCTGAATGCGAACCCCAATAAAGGCATATGCCCCAGGTTCCACCCTGCTCTCTGCCTGCCCTCTGCCTTAACCTCCTGGTGTGGCCCCTCAAGGTGTCCCGTGGACCTTCTCCAGGACCTGTGAGTGAGAAACTCCTCTCTTTAAATTCCTTTGTGGTCTTTTATTGGACCAAGGCTGCCATCCATTACCCCTGGGCTCTACTTAACAAATGTTCATTTGACAAAGTCACAACACATATTACAGGCATACCTTATTTTATTTTACTTTGCAGATATTGCATTTTTTTACAAATTGGAGAGGGAGGAAGAGGGAGAGTTCTCCCCCTTTTTCCCCTTCTGGTTCTTAAGGCAGGTCAAAGAATTAAAATGACATAAGACAGGTTAGTTGGAGAAAATCAAAGTTTACTTTGCGTACATGGGGAATTCATGTAAGCATGAAGAACTCCAAGGAAAGTCAGAAAAATTAAGTATACATGTCTTTCTGGACTAAGGAGAGGGAGATAAAGGTCTGAGTCTTCAAAGGGGCAGAAGGCCATTTACAGAAAGATGAAAAGAGTTCATATTTGGTAAATTTGGTAAACAAATGTTTGCTGGGCCATGTTTTGAAAAGGGGACCTGAAAGAGATATTATATAAAAATGGCCCTTGCCAGATGCCTTCCTGTCCCCCACACCTAGGAGTATCTGTGTAAGAGCTCCTCCTGGGACCGGCCCTTCCAGTTTAAATTCTTTTAGGCAATTTAGGGGAAGGTCAAGTGTTCTTCCAGAGTCTTCTGAGTCTTGATTGTCTTCAGCTTGAAATAACCCACATAGCAGAGTGGCACATCTTGGAGTGGCCTGGCCTGAACCCCATCAGTTCCCCTCTCTGAAACATCCCTGGAAGTTTCACATATTGAAAGCTCAGCTGGTGGCTGTGGAGAGAGAAAATGAGTTAGTAGCTGAGTGGTAAGAAATCAGCAAAGGGAGAAAAGAACATGGATTAGAATGAGGATGAACAAGCAGATAGGAAGGGATGGGAGCCCATCTCCTCACACGCCATTAAACCAGTTCCCAATCCTGGGAATGAGTCAGTCCAATGAATGGGTGAGCTTCATTCATCTGATGGAAAGAGTGAATCTTCTCTTTATAGATGGAAGTTAGATACTGCTTGCCCTGTTTGGTTCACATAAAAGCAACGTTTTTCACCAATGATTGCACAAGCGCCTCCTTGCTGGGTAGTTAGTGTGTCCAGAACAGGGTGATTTTGGAGGCTAGGCTGTTAATCGCTGACTGGAGTATTTCCAATGTTTGCATGATGGGGTTGAACACTTGTTCCATCACCATGGAGAGATTTAAGTTCGCCTTTTCCAACTGATAATTTCCAAAGCTGAGGAATAAGACTCTCGATGCTGAAAAGAACTTGGAGTTGTGACACATAAGCAGATTCTCTGTGATTTCTCAACTGGCACATTCACGTGGTACAATCTTATGAACAAAGGAGCCCAAGTTTGCAATGTGGCTGGCATTTAGGGTGGAGTATCTGGAGACAGAAGGGGCCAGGTGTCCAAGTCCACATCGTCCTGACCAATTAGCTGGGAGCCCTTTCTATACTTTGTTGTCACATAAAATAAAAAGACCAGTGTGGTTTACAGACAAGGTTAGAGCTGAACCTGTAGTTTCCAGGGTCCAGAGTGTTCCATGACCTTTGCCACTGGTACTGTTGGTACGTAAACATCTCCATTTTCCATGCCCTCTTGTCAATCTGGGAGAGCAGAACAGATGCAGAATAGCTGGTACAGGAGGCCTGCAGCCTGATTCGGGCAGCTGTAAAGCTTGGTCCTGTCACCTGACCAAGTGAGTCCAGAGTTTGGATCCACCCACATATAGTTTGTGGTATTGGCAGCTAACCATGCGGGCAGCTGCAATACCCCATGTTGAACAAGGATAACTGATAAACCATCCAGAACATTTGGTGATTTGGCAAATGTTTGTGCCAAAAGGAGTAGTGTTAGAGTCAATTACAGTTTCCTTGAGAGGTTTGAGGATGCCACCTGTGGACTCAAACCGCAGAGTTTGATTGCAATATTGACTTCCTATGTCACCCAGGAAGGGTACAGTGTCCAGTGTACTTTTGATGCAAAGAGAGCAATTTTCACTTATTGTCTTTATCTGGGCAAGGGACAGTCCTGGAGCTTCTATAGAGGTTTTCTTGGGTCCACATGACTCACCAGGAGAAGAGGCAGAGTGATGTCTTCCTTGTCATGGACACCATGCCCTGTCGTTCATCCATCTTCCATACTTAGTCCACCACCAGATGTTCACATCAGCAGGAAAAGGCCAGTTCAGGTTCTTCTGTGCTCTCTAGCTGTTGACATAGCCAACAGTCAGGTTGATTAGTTAGCATGGCCAGGGTTTGGTAAACTGGCATATGGGGGTGTTTGGTCTGTGCTCGACCTGGTGAGAAAGAGAGAGTTAGTGAGAGCAAGACACAGATTGAAAAATACTCAGAGTGGAAACTTAGAGAGGGGGAGTGGACAGATAGAGACTAATGCTCTCCAGCCAGGTTTCTGATAAGTGATTAAAAGAAATATATATACTCATTAACAGGAAAATGGTTGTTGTGTGTGTGCATGTGTGTGTGTATTTAGGGAGTTTTAAAAGCAAGGTGGGAAAATAGGTAAAAGTGAGGTTCTTTGATCCATGATCTTGGGAAAAGCTGTCTACCTGGTGAGGCCAGCTGCTTCTGGGACCTGATATTGGCCCTGGAAATCCTTAGTTTAAGGTCACTTGTGGGGACTATCTCCCAGCTGTCCTGAGAGTGACGTTTTTGGTCTATCTTGGTGTGGCATGCAAGGATCCTGGAGGATTTTTCCTTTATTTTGAAGGCAGTGTAGGTGGTCAGCAGGACTTCATAATGTCTTTCCCAGTGATGTGATAGCATATTTTTTATTCTAAAGGCTGGATCTACACCCGGTCTCCTTGTCCAAAGGGAGGGCAAGGCTTGTCAGCAGGTGGAGGCCATGCCTCTTTTACCTGTTGACCATATGCTTCAAGTAGACTAGTTAATTTTTGTCTATAGCTAGTCATAGCATCAAGTTGTTCACTTAAGTACCCATAATATTCTCTTAACACAAGAATGGAAAGTTTAGAGGTGCCAGCAGCCATCAGGCATTCAAAAACTATTTCAAAAGGAGTCACTTTGTGTCTCCTATTTGGAGTATTCCATATCTTTCTAAGGGCCAAGGGCAGAGGTTCTGGCCATTTAAGCCCAATTCTTTGATGGACCTTTCCTAAGTCCTTTTGATGTCTGGATTTTTATGTTCCACTTGCCCTGATGATTGAGGATGATGTGGGGTATGAAATTTGAATGAGTGCCCCAGAGTTTCTGCAGGCAAGTGGCTTATCTCTTCTGTAAAATGAGCTCCTCATTCTGATTCAATCCGTAAAGGAAGCCGGAACAAGGGACAACTGCAGTTGTTAATTTCTGTCCCACTGTTGTGACATCTGCACGTCTAGTCGGATAGCACTCAGTGCATCCACTAACCACGCAGACGATCACCAAACAGTGAGAACAGCCTAAAGCTGGGGCAAGTCTGTAAAGTCCATTTGGAGTGCCGCACAGGGCAGTGTGGGCCTGGGAGGACTTCCTGGGGTACATGGATTTCTCTAGAAACTTGGTGAGATTGGCAAGTGGTGCAATGGGAAGCAATTGGGTCAGAGATTTTGTGGATGCCAGGGCAAAACCAATTGTCTTTTAGTTCCTTAACTATCCCCCATCTACACATATGTCCCACTTGGAGGAAAATAAGTTCTAGCCAAAAAGTCAAAGAAAAAAGATACAGGACGTGCCTTTGGCCCAGTGTCTACTCCATCTGATCATTGTTTGGCACCCTTTTGTATCCAATTGTCTTTTTAGCCTGATAGTTAATAATGTCAGTCAGGGATTACAGGTAGGTATAAAAATTGGGTGGAGAAGGCACAAGGGGGTCCATGGTGAGCTGCACATTTAGCAGCTCTGTCAGCCTGTTGTTTCCTGAAGATTTGACATCAGTCTCCTGAGTGTGGGCTGAACAGGGAAAAATGGCATGTTGAGAAGGGAGGTGAATAGCTTGTAATAGGGCAGGAATTAAGTTTCTGTTAGCAATGGGAGTTCCTGTGGAAGTTAAGACTCCAGGGGATTTCCAAACTGTGCCCACAGTATGGCAGACTCCAAAAACGGATATGGAGTCCGTGTACAGAGTGGCAGTTTTCCCTTTTGCTCATGTGCAGGCTCTAGTGAGAGCTATGATCCAGCAGCTTGGGTGATTTTACAGTGGGCAAGGAACAAGCTTCGAGCATTTCATGTGGGGAAACTGTGGCATAATCAGTTATTATGTTTCCCCAGAAACTCTATGTACAGGAGCCATCACAAAACAGAAGTAAGTCTGGGATTTCTAAAGGGATGTCCGAGAGACCCTCTCGTGGCTTTGAGACCATTTCTATGGGTGTAAGGGAAGACTGTGGGATGCAGTGGGGCTCTACAGCTTCAGGGAGGGCGATGAGGCCGCTGGATTCACAGTGTTACAAGGATGTAAGATGATGGAAGGGTTATTTAGAAGAGCCTGCTCTGTCTGGCCTTGTAGAGAGGTGTTGTGTCCTGTGAACTTACAAAAGAGCAGACACAGCCCGGGGAACATAGAGATGACTGGCAGAGCCTAATGTTAGAGTACTGGCTTTGTCAGTCAGGGTGGCAGCTGCAGCCACTGCACATAAGCATGGGAGCATACCTGATGTCATGGGGTCTAGTTGGCATGAGAAACATGCCATAGGACTTATCTGTCCTAGAATGCGTGCAGCAGTTCCATTATTTTCATGACAGTATAGATGAAAGCTTTGTCAAAATTAGGTAAGCAGAGAACCAGGGGCGGGGGAAAAGGTAATTTTAAGGCTTCACAGGAGTTTAATGGGTCTGAAGGGCAGGAAATAGGCTGTGGGGTGATGTCTGGGAGAAGAGCACACAAGGGCTGCAGCATCAGGAATCCACTGGGGCAGTAACCAGCTGTCCCTAGATGTTTATGGAGCTGTTTCTTCATTTTGGGGAGAGGGGTGGACAAAATGGACTCAAGGCATTTGGGGTGAGCTGTTGAAAGCCTTGACATGGCTCCTGTCCCGAGTAGGTCCCAGTCGTCTGCGCCCACTGAGGTTTAGATCTTTATGGCCTCCAGCAGCTCGTGCCTTTAGGAGAGTGAGGGGTCTGTAAGGGCTCCCTGTTTACTCTGAGTACAGAGTAGAAGGTCATCCACATACTGAACAGGAGTGGAGCCTTGAGTGAAGGCTACAGAATTCAAGTCCACTGCAAGGATTTGGGAAAATATTGAGGGAGACTCAATATCCCTGAGGTAGGCGAGTCCATGTGAATGGCCTCCCTTTAAAGGTAAATGCAGAAGTAACTTGTGAGGCTGCAGTGGGATGGAAAAGAGAGTGGGGGAAGGTCCAACTCTTGTCACTCAGGCTGCACCATCAGGAACTGAATCAGGATGACGGCTGGATCAGGGGCCAGGGCTGCCAAGGAATACAGAAGACTTTATGGCTCTGAGGTCTGTACAAATCTATAGATTTGGTTCCATGTGAGTCAAACTTGTCTTCTTTTTTCACTGTCAAGATTGCAGTATTGTTTGCTCCTGTAGACATAGGTTCCCTACCTGCCACACAAGATGGGCCAAATAAACACTGGAACACCAGGCAAGGAAAAGGTTTTTATTTCAGATGATATCAGCTGGGAGGTGAGAGTGAGCTCTCAAATTTGTCTCATTTCATCTTATCTCCCTGAAAGATGGGGAGCCAGGGGCTTTAAAGGTTTGTGAGAAATGTGGCTGCTTGTGGCAGGGGGGAGTCAGTGGCCTTGCTGGTCAGAGCTTTCCCACCAGCCTGCCTTCAGCCTTGGGACACTGCTTGCAGGAAGGAGGAGGAGATGATATGGAATCCAGGTGGCTGTCCTTGGCTGTTTGTCTCCATGGCAGATAGTGGATTCTGCAGCCAGGGAGCCAGGGAGTGAGCAGGGCAAGAGTGCTTTGGGTTTAACCACATATATGCTGGTTTTAATGTAGGGGAACTGACATCAGGGCAGGCATCAGTATTACAGGGTGAGGAAGTAAGTTGAGTACATCCTGATGTGAAAGAGAGTGTACTATAGGTTCAATTCCTCACTCTGAATCTATGGAGAGGGTAATGGGCAACTGACGGACATGGTTCATCATTTTTCCAGGTAACGTGCGTGGTAACAATCCTACTTCATTGGCATGTGTAGCCCAGAGACTCTTGGGGACATATTTAAAGACTCATCCTCTTCAGAAGAATTTAAATCAGGATGAGTTTCTAACAAGGAAAGTAGGAGACTTGGGGTTTGGTCCCAGGGCAGGGAGGTGAAAATGCCTTTGTCATTACAATTCTAGTGGCATTAAATTTACATAACAAACCTCTGCCAAAAAGGTGGGAACAGTGCAAGACTAGAGAGGCAGGGTGAGTGTTAAGGGGCTCAAGCTGTGGGAGTGGCTGGGACCTGGGCCATGAAATAGGCTGCCCAGAGACTGTAACAGCTTGAACAGAATCAGAGGAGATGGGTAGAGATAAACCCTCTGAAGGGAGATTAGAGAAAGTCACACCAGAGTCACTTAAGAAATCCGGTTCCCGATCCTCTATTTTAAGTTTAGTGATGGCTCAGGGCAGTGACTGAGGATCAGCTGACCCCATCGTTTAAGGGGGAAATGCCCCTCAGGAGGAGAAATACAAGACTTCTGGGGGAACTGGGGCCAAGGCCGGGGAGGTATTTTTAAGCTTCCCCTTCTCTTCAGAGCAGGACAATCTCTCTCCAATGCCCTGGTTTCCTGCGAGACCTGCAAGTGTCTGGAGGCAAATAGGGAGCCCTCTGAGTGGGCTTCAGTGACTCTCACAGTCACAGTTTCGCTTCTCTAGACATTCAAGTTGAAAAGCAAGAAGAGTTGCTCATAATTCTTTTATTCTTTTACTTTCATGCCGACTATTTTCAAAGAACTGTGTAGCAGCCTCCATTATTACACTTAATGGCTGCCCTGACCCACCAACCACACTATTTGGAATTTGCTTTTGATATCAGGAAGAAAATTTCCTACTAAGCAGGAATTAGGAGATTCTTCTGCTCTGGGGCTTCCGGGTTTAATGCACTGCGCCTTTGAAAAGTTTATATAAGTGTTCAACAAAGGCTTATGGATGTTCCCCTCATTCTGAGTGCATAATTCCATTTTTGGCCATTTACCTTTAGGAGGAAACACCTCTAAAATTGCTCTTATTAACCCTTGAGTGTCAGCCTCGAGCAGAGCCACTTCCTGGTCATTTGCAGGAGGGCCTGGGAGAGGGTCTGGCCCTCTATTTCCCCTGTGAGGGCGTTTCCTCCAGGGGTCCCCTGGTCAGTCTGATAACTACAGTGTAATCCTGGGCTGGAAGAACCCCCTTAGCAGCCAGCCACGATCTCCGTGGGTGGGGTTATGAATAGCCACTGACCTTTCTGAGTCCTCTCTAAATTTAGTGGGTCTTCTGACCATGGAGGCAGGAGAGGTTTATAATTTCATAGATGGGCTGTGTCCAGGGGACATGAACTCTCTGCAGTGGAGGTCCAGGGCACATCCACAGTAGATCCCGCATGGACTGCCTGATGCTGGATCATATGGTAATTCTGTTTTTAGTTTTTTGAGGAATCTCCATACTGTTTTCCATAGTGGCTGCACCAGTTTGAATTCCCACTAGTAGTGTAAGAGGGTTCCCTTTTCTCTACATCCTCTGCAACATTTGCTGTTTTTGGTCTTGGTAATTACAGACATTCTCACTGGTGTAGGGTGATATCTCATTGTAGTTTTGATTTGCGTTTCCCTAATGATTAGTGATGTTGAGCATCTTTTCATGTGCCTGTTGGCCATCCATATATCTTCCTTTGAGAAATTTCTGTTCATATCCTTTGCCCATTTTTTAATCGGGCTGTTTGTTTTGTTGTTGTTGTTGCTGAGTTGTGTGGGTTCTTTATATACTTTGGATATCAACCCCTTGTCTGATAAATGATTTGCAAATATCTTCTCCCATATTGGTGGGTTGTATTTCCATTTTGTTGATGGTTTCCTTTGCTCTGTAGAAGGTTTTTAGTCTGATGTAATCCCTTTTGTTAACTTTTTCTTTTGTTTCCCTTACCCAAGTAGACATGGTATTCACAAAGATGTGGCTAAGACCAATGCCAAAGAGTATATTGCCTATATTTTCTTCTAGGAGTTTTATGGCTTCAGTTCTTACATTCAAGTCTTTAATCCATTTGGAGTTAATTTTTGTGTATGGTGCAAGATAGTGTTCTACTTTCATTCTTATGCATGTGTCTGTCCAGTTTTCCCAACATCACTTATTGGAGAGACTTTCTTTTCTCTGTTGTATGTTCTTGGCTCGTTTGTCAAAGATAGACTGTCCATAGATGTGTGGTTCTATTTCTGGCCTTTCACTTCTGGTCCATTGATCTGTTTGTCTGTTTTTGTGCCAAAACCATGCTGTTTTGATTGCTATAGCTTTGTAGTCAAGGAGTGTGATGCCTCCAGCTTTGTTCTTTTTTCTAAGAATTGCTTTGGCTATTTGGGGTCTTTTTTTGTTCCATGTAAATTTTAGGATTCTTTGTTCTAGTTCTGTGAAGAACGCCATTGGGCTTATGATTGGGATTGCATTGAATCCATAGATTGTTTTAGGTAGTATGGACATTTTGACTATGTTTATTTTTCCAATCCATGAGCATGAAATATCTTTCCATCTCTTTCTGTCTTCCTCAATTTCTTTCAATAATGACATATAGTTTTCAGTGTACAGGTCTTTCACTGCATTTGTTAAATTTATTCCTAGGTATTTTATTCTTTCTGTTGTGATTGTAAGTGGGATTGTATTCTTGGTTTCTTTGTCTGCTAGTTCATTGTTAGTGTATAGGAATGCAACTGATTTTTTAAAAGCGATTTTTGTACCCTGCAACTTTGCTATAGTTGTTGATTATTTCTAGTAGTTTTTTGGTGGATTCTTCAGGGTTTTCTACATAGAGAATCATATCAAATAGCAAATAGCAAAAGTTTTGCTTCTTCCTTTCCAATTTGGATTCCTTCTATTTCTTTTTCTTGCCTTATTGCTCTGGCCAATACCTCCAGTACTATGTTGAATAGGAGGGGCGATAGCGGGCACAGTTGTCCTGTTCCTGTTCTCAGAGGGATTCAGTTTTTTGCCATTAAATATGATGTTGGCTGTGTTTTTGTCATATATGGCCTTTATTATGTTGAGGCACTTTCCTTCAATACCCATTTTATTGAGAGTTTTTATCATAAATGGATGTTGGATCTTGTCAAATGCTTTCTCTGCATCTATTGAGATGATCATGTGATTTTTGTTCCTCATTTTGTTAATGTGGTGTATCACATTGGTTGATTTGCAGATCTTGAATCATCCTTGCACCCCTGGAATGAATCCCACTTTATTGTGGTGTACAACTCTTTTAAAGTATTGCTGTATTCAGTTTGCCAATATTTTGTGGAGGGTTTTTGCATCTAAGTTCATCAGTGATCTTGGCCTGTAGTTTTCCTGCTTTGTGTTTTCCTTGTCTGGTTTTGGTATCAGGGTGATGTTGGCCTCATAGAATGTGTTACGAAGTGCTCTATCCTCTTCAATTTTTCAGAATAGTTTGAGAAGGATAGGTACTAAATCTTCTTTGAATGTTTAGTAGAATTCCCCAGAGAAGCCATCTGGTCCTGGACTTTTGTTTTTTGAGAGGTTTTTGATTACTGTTTCAATATCTGTCCTCATGATTGGTCTGTTCAGATTCTCTGTTTCTAATTGATTCAGTTGTGGGAGGTTGTATGAGTCTAGAAATTCATCCATTTTTTCTAGGTTACTGAATTTGTGGGCATTAGCTTTTCATAGTATTCTCTTATAATCCTTTGTATTTCTGCAGTAGCTGTTGTTATTTCTCCCCTTTCATTTCTAATTTCATTTATTTGAGACTTCTCTTTTTTTTCTTGGTAAGTCTGGCTAAGAATTTGTCAATTTTGTTTATCTTCTCAATGAACCAGCTCTTAGTTTCATTGATCCTTTTTACCGTTTTTTCAGTCTCTATTCCATGTATTTCTGCTTTGATTTTTATTATTTCCCTCCTTCTGCTGACTTTGGGCTTTGTTTATTCTTCTTTTTCTAGCTGTGTTAGGTGCATTTTAAGATTACGTATTTGAGGTTTCTCTTGCTTGTTGAGGTGGGCCTGTGTTGCTATGAATTTCCCTCTTATGATCGCTTTTGCAGCATCCCCTAAGAGTTGTTATGTTGTTTTTTCATTTTCATTTGTCTCCAAGTATTTTTAAATTTCCTCTTTGATTTCTTCCATTTGTTGCTCAATAGCAAGTTGTTTAATCTCTATATATTTCTGACTTTCCCAGTTTTATTCTTGTGGTTGATTTCTAGCTTCAGAGTATTGTGATCAGAAAAGACAGTTGGGATGATCTCAATCTTCTTGAATTTGTTGAGGCTTACCTTGTTACCCAACATATGGTCTATCTTTGAGAATGTGCCATGGGCACTTGAGAAGAATGTTATTCTGCTGTTTTTGGATGGAATGCTCTATATATGTCTATTAAATCCATCAGGTCAAGTGTTTCATTTAAATCTATTTCCTTGTTGACTTTTTGTCTGGATGATCTGTCCATTGAAGTAAGTGGGGTGTTGAGGTCCCCTACTATTATTGTGTTGCTGTTGATTTCTCCCTTTAGGTCTGTTAATAATTGCTTTATGTACTTTGGTGCCCCAGTATTAGGTGCATATCTATTAATAAGTGTTATGTCCTCTTGGTGGAATGTCCCTTGTATCATTATATACTGCCCCTCTTTGTTTCTCATTGTCTTTTTTAAAACAAAGTCTGCTTTGTCTGTTAAAAGTATGGCAACATCTACTTTCTTTCATTGGCCATTAGCTTGAAGTATTGTCTTCCATCCCTTCACTCTAAGCCTATGTTTGCCTTTGAAGCTGAGATGCATTTCCTGGAGACAGAATATTGTTTGGTCTTTTTTTATTTTTTTGAGGAAGATTAGCCCTGAGCTAACATCTGCCACCAATCCTCCTCTTTTTGCTGAGGAAGACTGGCCCTGAGCTAACATCCAGACCC
Organism: Equus caballus; assembly: GCF_041296265.1. Lineage (NCBI taxonomy): Eukaryota > Metazoa > Chordata > Mammalia > Perissodactyla > Equidae > Equus > Equus caballus. The sequence continues at coordinate 3,242,949 of NC_091691.1, read as the reverse complement.
ATCTTCCTCTACTTTATATGTGGGATGCCTACCACAGCATAGCTTGCCAAACAGTGCCATGTCTGCACCCAGGATCTGAAGTGGCAAACCCCAGGCCACCAAAGCAGAACATGGGAACTTAACCACTGTGCCACCAGGCCAGCCCCTGTTGGGTCTTGTTTTTTAATCCATCCAGCTACTCTGTGTCTTTTGAGTAGAGAGTTCAATCCACTTACATTTCAAGAGATTATTGTTGTATGAGGGCTTAATGCTACCATTTTATCTCTTGTGTTCTGGTTGTTCTATGTTTCCATTCTTTCTCTTCCTTTGTATTTCCTTTTTTAAAAATATTGACAGCTGAGCTAACAACTGTTGTCAATCGTTTTTTTTTTTTTTCTGCTTTTGCTCCCCAAATACCCCCAGCACGTAGTTGTATATTTTAGTTGTGGGTCATTCTGGTTGTGCTATGTGGGATGAGGCCTCAGCGTGGCCTGATGAGTGGTGCCATGTCTGCACCCAGGATCTGAGTGAGTGAAACCCTGGGCCACAGAAGTGGAGCACGTGAATTTAACCACATGGACATGGGGCTGCTCCCCCTTTGTATTTCTGACTGCCATTTCATTTTGTTGGTTTTCTGAGAGGGGTTTCTCAGTTCTCTCTCTTTTTTTTGAATTGTGGCTCTGCTCTGATTTTTTGTTTAGTGTTTACAATGTGCATTGTATGAAAGATATTGCAGATGAGATGGTCCATTTTCTTATAGCCTCTTATCTCCATTAGCCTAACCAGGTTCCTTCCCTTTCCTCTCCCCTCTGAGTCATTGCTGTTACACCTTGTTCTGTTTGAAATTTCCTGAGTGTGTGGCTGAGTTGAAGTGTGATTTACTTTTGATGCTTTCTTTCTCTTTCTCTTTAAGTTGTAATTGAGCCTTTGCCTCCCTATTCTGGTGGAGAGCTGCAGGTTTCTCATCACGTCCGTTTATTTATCTCCTTGCTCAGAGCTTTGTAGACCTTTCCCTTTTTGTTGCCAGTATGAGGGCATCTTTAATTATTTCTTGTAGGAAAGGACTGTGGTGATATCCTCCCTCAGCTTTTGTTTATCTGAGAAAGCTTCTATTGCTCCATTGTATCTGAAGGAAAGCTTCGCTGGATAGAGTATTCTTGGCTGAAAGTTTTTGTCTTTCAGTATTTTGAATACATCATTCCATTCTCTTGTAGCCTGTAGGGTTCCAGCAGAGAAATCTGCTGAAAGCCTGATAGGGTTTCCTTTATAGGTTATTTTCTGCTGCCTTGCTGTTCCTGATATTCTTTCCTTATCCCAAAATTTTGCCATTTTTACTATTATATGCCTTGGAGAGGATCTTTTAGCATTGATGAAGTTGGGCATTCGATTAGTGTCATTTATCTGTAAATCAGAAACCATCCTCATATTTGGGGAGTTCTCAGCAATTATTTCTTTGAACAGGCTCTCTGCTCCTTTCTCCCTCTCTTCTTCCTCTGGAATACATATAATCCTTATGTTGCTCTTCCTAATTGAGCTGAATATTTCTCAGAGAATTCCTTCATTTTTGTAAAATCTTAGTTCTGTCTCCTCCACCTGTAGAATTTTTACATTTTTATCCTCAAGAAGACTATTTCTTCCATAAGATCAATTCTATTTCTTAATGATTCTAGACTATTATTTATTTCATTAATTGTGTTTTTCATATCCAGAATTTCTGCTTGATTTTTTTTATAGTTTCAATCTCTTTGGTGAAGAGATTCATTTTATTGCTGGGCTCCTTGAATTGTCTTTCTGTGTTTTCTTGTGAGTCATTGAGTTTCCTTTTGATGGCTATTTTGAATTCTGTCGTTTAGGTTGTGTATTTCTGTGTCTTCAGTGTCAGTTTCTGGTGAGTTGTCATTTTCCTTCTGGTCTGAACTGTTGCTGAAGTTTCTCATGCTGTTTGCTAAACTAATCTTTTGTTGGGGCATTTGTGGTAGTCTTAGGATGCAGATTCCCCCTGCTATAGCTAGGAGGGAGCAGGAGCAGGGTTTCTGGCCCCACCCCCACTGCTGGAAGCCGTAGGGGTATTATGAGCGCTTATCCCAGCCTCGGGTGTCTTCAGGCACTTGTGTGGACCGTCCTTGTCGAGTGGGGCTTCCTCACTAGGCTAAGGTCACTCTTTGGCACCTCAGGGGTTCTCTGAGCTCCCCCTCCCTGTCAGAAAGAGATCACCAGTGGATTCAAAGCTGCCACACCTATTCCTGGATCCACCCCTCCTGGGGAGTGCAGCTGCCCTGTGAGCGCTCACACATGCCAGGGCTGTGTTTGCCCCACCACAGAAATCTGCTGAGGTCCTTGTTCACCATCTGAAGTCCGCAGTCCGCTGTGCTTGTGGGTGAGTCTTCCTCGCTGGGACCTGAGCCATGGCTGCTCTTTGATGGCCCTGGGGCACAGTGGGCCCCCCTCCCCACTGGGAAAGTGAACGCACATGTGTTCGAAGCTGCCGTGCCTTTTACCACAGCCGCCCAGACCTGTCGCCTCTTTGGGAGCACAGCTGCACTGCCAGCTCTGGTGCACGCCTGGGAAGTGTGTGCCTCAGCGCGGAAATCTGCTGAGGCCCCTGCTTACACTCCAGTCACAGGCGGGGCTTCCTTGTTGTGACCTGGGACCGGAGCTATGGCTGCTCTTTTACAGCACAGGGGTTTGGTGGGCTCCCTCTCTGTGCAGGGAGAGTGACCACGATCACGGGCTGAGAGTTACCGCCTCCTCCTCTTACCGTCACTCCGCTGCATATCCCCACTTTCTGGGAGTTTGCAGCGGGTTGCAAATTGTTCATGTGCCTGCACCTCACTACTGAGGGAGAGCAGGGCATGCTCACCTATCTCTGGCACTTCCCGGGTGGCCAGTCCATCCACCCGCAGATGTATAGCTGTGTCTCTCAGGCATCCTTTGTGCTGTGTGGGCTTCCGCCTGTGGTCAGTGAATGTCCCTTTCATTGTAGTTCAAAATGTGGAGAGACAAAGGGAACAACTCACTCGGTCATGTTGCTGATGTCACCAAGTGGAAATTTTCTTGAGGTTGGCAGCTGACCTGTTGTCATCTACTCTGTTCCTTGGCCAACTTATCCTATCATGGGCATCCTCTTGAGGCAGCAAGTACCCTGATGTCTCATCTGTTCAGCCCGTATCCACCACTATTGTGGTCATTTGGCTTCCAAGACGTCCCTCAGCAACAGCTTTTACCTCATGTGCCTGTGAACCCACAGCAAACTTTGTGTAAATAGATGCTGGTCTGCTGAGACCACAAACTCACCAGCCTGTGGGGCTGGCCCGGACGGCAGGCTTATAAGGCCTATGCCTGCATCCTGCCCTATGTTATTTCTTTCTTGTGACGTTTGACTCCAAACACAGAGAGAAAAAGAAAAAATACAGTGACCATCTCTGGGAGGGAAAGGACCAACAAAGCCAGCAGTACTGCACCAAATTTACCAGTGTCACTAAAAAGCACAAGAAACTAGTTTCCAAAATATTTTCTCCTGCCAATCCAAATTTAGAAAGAGAGAAAGATGTTCTCACCACCTGCTTCCACCAGACCCAGCAGACAGAGATTCCAGGAGGCTGACATGGTCAGAATCTTTCCTCTTGCAAGCCTTCATCAGGTGACCCAGAATCTCCTCCTATGCCACCGTCCTAGGGAGGAAGGAGTCCTTCCAGCCAGAGAGGGCAGCTTGCCAGCCCATGGGGATCCTGCCAGCTGTGCCAAAGCTGCAGGGGAAGAGGGAGAATCCCCCCCTTTTCCCCTTCTGGTTCTCATGGCTGGTCAAAGAATTAAAACGACATGAGGCAGGTTAGCAGGAGAAAATCAAGCTAAGTTTAGCACATGTACACAGGAATTCACATAAGCAGGAAGAATTCCAAAGACAGGCAAAATGAAGTGCATATGCCTTTCTGGACTAAGGAGAGGGAGGTTGAGGTCTGAGACTTCAAAGGGGGAGAAGGAAATGTACCGGAAGATGAAAAGAGTTCACATGTGGTAAACGAATGTTTGCATTGTCCCATCGACAGACCATGGGACCCAAAAGAGATCTTTTGAAGCAGTGCCCCCAGCTAGACGTCTACCATCCCCAGAATTATCGATGGTCAGAGCTTCTTCCTAGGGCAGGCCCTATTATCTTAAATTCTTTTAGGCAATTTGGGGGAAGGGTAAATGTTCTTCCAGAGTCTTCTGACCCTTGATTGTCTTCAGCTTAAAATAGTTCACACACCAGAGTGGCATATCTTGGGCAGTCTGTCCTGAACAGTGTCAAAAGTTTGTGGTAACCCTGCATCAACAAGTCTATGGGCACCCTTATTCTAACAGCAATTGCTCACTTTGTGTCTTTGTGTCATATTTTAATAATTTTCAAGATGTTTCAAACTTTTTCATTATTATTAATTTGTTATGTGATCTATCACTGATCTTTGATGTTAGTATTGTAATTGTTTGGGATTGCCACGAACTGTGCCCATGTAAGACAGTAAACTTAATAAATGTCATGTGTTCTGACTGCTCCACCGATGAGCCATTCCCCCGTCTCTCTCCCTCTGCTCAGGCCTCCCTATTCCCTGAGACACAGCAGTATTGAAATAAGGCCGATTAGTAGCCCTATGTTGGCCTCATAGTGTTCAAGTGAAAGGAAGAGTCACATGTTTCTCATCTTCCATCAAAAGCTAGAAATGACTAAGCTTTGTGAGGAAGGCATGTCAAAAGCCTGGATTAGCCAAAAGCCAGGCGTCTTACAGCAAACAGCTAAGATCTGAACACAAAGGAAAAGTTCTGGAGGGAAATTAAAAGTGCTACTCCAATGAACACATAAAAGGTAAAAGCAAAATTCTTATTGCTGATATGGAGAAAGTGTTAGCGGTCTGGATAGAAGTGCAAACCAGCCACAACATTCCCCTAAGCCAAGGCCTAATCCAGTGCAAGGTCTTAACTCTCTTCAACTCTACGAAGGCTGAGAGAGATGACGAAGCTGCAGAAGAAAAGGTTGAAGCCAGGAGAAGTTGATTAAGGTTTAAGGAAAGAAATGGTCTCCATAACATAAAAGTACACGGTGAAGCAGCAAGTGCTGATGTAGAAGCTGCAGCAAGTTCTCCAGAAGATCTAGCTGAGATCGTTAATGAAGGTGGCCACTCTAAACAACAGATTTTCAATGCAGCTGAAACAGCCTTGTACTGGAAGAAGATGCCATCTAGGACTTTCCTAGTTAGAGAAGAAAAGTCAATGCCTGCCTTCAAATCTTCAAAACAGACTGTTTATCTTGTTACAGGCTAATCCAGGTAGTGACTTGAAGTTGAAGCCAATGCTCATTTACCATTCTGAAAACCCTAGGACTGTTAAAAATTATGCTAATTACTGTGACTGAGCTTTATAAGTGGAACAACAAAGCCTAGATGACAGCACATCTGTTCACAACATGGTTTACGGAATATTTTAGACCTTTGAGACATACTGCTCAGAAAAAAAGATTTCTCTCAAAATGTTACTGCTCTTTGACAATGCATCTGGTCACCCAAGTTCTGATGAGGATGTACAATGAGATTGACGTTGTTGTTATGCCTGCTAATGCAACATCCACTCTGCAGGATCTGGGCAGTCATTTTTATCACGGATCAAGGAGTTACTTTGACTTTCAAGTCTTAATATTTAAGAAATACAATTCATAAGCCTATAGCTGCCATAGATAGTGATTCCTCTGATGGATCTGGGCAAAGTAAATTGAGACCTTCTGGAAAGGATTCATCATGCTACATGCTATGAAGAATACTCATGAACCATGGGAAGAAGTTGAAATATAACCGTTAATACGAGTTTGGAAGAAGTTGATTTCAACCCTCAAGGATGTCTTTGAGGGGTTCAAGACTTCAGTGGAGGAAGTAACTACAGATGTAGTGAAAATAGTAAGAGAACTAGAATTAGAAGTGGAGCCTGAAGATGTGACTGAATTGCTACAATCTCATGATAAAACTTTAATGGATGAGGAGTTGCTTCTTACGAATGAGAAAATAAATGGTTTCTTGAGATGTAATCGACTCCTGGTGAAGATGCTGTGAAGATTGTGGAAATGACAACAAAGGATTTAATTATTAGAAAATCTAGTTGATAAAGCAGTGGCAGGTTTTGAGAGGATGGACTACAATTTTGAAAGAAGCTCTAGTGTGGCTAAATGCTATCAAACAGCACTGCATGCTACAGAGACATTGTTTGCGAAAGGAAGAGTCACTCCGAATGTCAAATTTCATTGTTGGCTTATTGTAAGGAAGTTCCGCAGCCACTCCAACATTCCGGAAACACCACCCTGACCAGTCAGCAGCCATCAACATCCAGCAAGACCCTCCACCAGTGAAAAGATTACAACTCACCAAAGGTTCAGGAGATAGTTAGCATTGTTTGAGCAATAAAGTATTTTTAATTAATGTATGTACTTTCTTTTTTTAGACATAATGCTTTTCACACTTAATAGACTACAGTATAGTGTAAACATAACTTGCATATGCACTGGGAAACCAAAAATTCATGTGACTCACCTTATTGTGATATTCATTCTATTCCCGTGGTCTGGAACCAAACCTGCAATATCTCCAAGGTATGCCTGTATGGTTTCAGTTCTTAGGTTTAGGTCTCTGATCCATTTTGACTTAATTTTTCTGTGTGGTGTGAGGTAGGAGTCTGACTTCATTCATTTGCATGTGGAGATCCAGTGTTACAGCACAGTGTGTTGAGAAGACTGCTGGTCCCCCTGGTGAATGTTAAGGCACTTTGTCAAAAATCAATTGGCCATCAAGAGAATGAGAAGACAAGGCATAAACTAGGAAAAAATATTTGTAAAACAAATAGGTGATAAAGGATCGTTATCCAAAATACAGAAAGTACTCTTAAAAATCAACAATAAGAAAACCAATACCCCAATTAAAAATGGGCAAAGTTCTGAACAAACAACTCATCAAAGAAGATATTCATCTGGCAAATAAGCCTATGAAAGATGCCCCACATCCTATGTCATTTGGGAATTGCAAATTAAAACAACAGTGAGATACCACTAAATACCTTTTAGAATGCAAAAACCCAATTCACTGACAACAGTAAATGTTGCTGAGGATGGGGAGCAACAGGAATGCTGGTGGGAATGCAACGTGGCACGGCCATTTTGGAAGAAGTTTTGCGGTTCTTACAAAAGTAAACATACTTTTACCATATGATTCAGCAACAAAACTCTTTGGTATTTCCCTATATGGCTTGAAAACTTATGTCCACACAAAAACCAGCACATGGATGTTACAGCAGTTTTATTCATAATTGGCAAACCTGGAAGCAACCAAGCTGTCTTTCAATAGGTGAATGGATAAATAACTGTGGTTCATCCAGACAAGAAATATTTCTCAGTGCTAAAAAGAAAAGTGCTATTGATACCGAACCTGAAGTGAGTTTGCTCACCCGTTGTGCAGCAAGCCAATCTCTGACACTGGGTGTAGTGGCAGAAAGTAGGAATTTTATTATTGCACAGTGCTGAGCAAGGAGAGAGGGCAGCTAACACTGAAATCTCAAACTTCCCAAAAAGCTAAAAGGAAGGGTTTTTATTTGGGGTTTTAGGGAGGGGAGGCGGAGCTTATGGCCTTGCTGGACGGAGCTTCCCCACCAGCCTGTGTTTGGTCTTGAGATGACTTGCAGAGAGGAGAGAGCTCATGACCTTGCTGGTCAGCAGCTTTCCCACCAGCCTGTATCTTTTTGCAGGGAGAAAAGAATCCAAGTTCTTGTCCTTGGTGATGCCTGTCTCCATGGAGGAGGGTGGATTCTGGAGCCAGGAAGCCAGGGAGTAGGCAGGGCATGAGCGTTTTGGTTTTAACCCCATATATGCTGGGTTTGATGTGGGGAAAATGGTATCAGGGTCGATGTCACTATTAAGCCATGAGAAGACATAAAACAACCTTAAATGAATATTTCTAAGTGAAAAACGCCAATTTGAAAAGGCTACATAGTGTACAGTATGATTCCAAATATATGACCTTCTGGAAACTGAAAACTGTGGAGAGAGTGAAAAGATCACTGGTTGCCAGCGGTTAGTGGGGAAGGAGAGATGAATAGGGGAAGCACAGAGGATTTTTAGGGCTTACTGTAATAGTGTGTACATGTCCTTATACATTTGTCAAAACCATGGAATGTCCAACACCAAGTGTGAGCCCTAATGTAAACCATGGACTGTAGGTGATAATGATGTGTCAGTGTAGGTTCATCAGTTATAACAGATGTGCCAATCTGCTGGGGGATGTTGATAGTGGGGGAGGCTGTGCATGTGGAGGGGTTGGGGGTGTATGAGAACTCCACCTTATTTTATTCTCAATAATAAATGGAAAGTCTATCTTTAAAAAATTAATTGGCCGTAAATATAAATTGGCCATGAATTTTTAAAAATTAACTGACCTTATTTTGGATTCTTAATTCTATTCCATTGATCTATATATGTCTATCCTTATGTCAGTGAGACACTATCTTGATTCCTGTAGCTTTGTTTAGAAATCAGAAAGTCTAAGTCCACCAACTTTGTTCTTTGTCAAAATTGTTTTGGCTACTCTGGGTCCCTTGCATCTGCATTTGAATTTTATAATCAACTTGACAATTTTTGCAAAATAGACAGTTGGGATTTTGATAGGGATTGCACTGAATCTGCAGACCAATTTGGGGAGTATTGTCATCTTGACAATATGAAGCTTTCCAGTCCATGAACATGGGATATCTTTCCAGTTATTTAGGTCTTAAATTTTTACAATGATGTGTAGGAGGTTTCAGTGTACAAGTTTTGCATTTCTTTTGTTAAATTTATTATAATTATGCTTATACATAAATTTATTCTTTTTCATGCTATGCAGGCAGAATTATTTTCTTAATTTCATTTCTGGGTATAGAAATTTCATTGCTAGTGTATAGAAATACAATTGATTTTTCCTGCAACTTTACTGAACCTGTTTATCAGTTCTAATATTTTTTGTGTGGATTTCTTAGTATTTTCTCTACATAAGATCATGTCATCTGAGGCTAGAGATAGTCTTAGTTCTTCCTTTCCAATCTGGATTCCTTTTATTTCATGTTCTCACCTAATTGCCTTGGCCAGAGCCTCCAGTAAAATGTTGGATACAAGTGGTGAGAGGACCTCCCAATGCTGTTCCTGAGCAAAGGGAAAGCTTTCAGTCTCTGACCACTGAGCAGAGCAGCTGAGGTTTTCTCGTAGATGGTCGTTGTCAGTTTGAGGGCGGTCCCTTCTTTTCCACATTTGTTGACTGTTTTTTTTTTTTTATCTCTGTTGAGAAAATAGTGTTGTTTTTGTCCTTTATTCTACTAGTCCAGCATACTATATTGATTGATTTTCACATTTGAAATCAATTTTGCATTCCTGGGACAAATACCGCTGGGTCCTTTTTATATGTTTCTGGATTCAATTTGTGGCTATTCAGTTGAGTAATTCTGCATCCATGCTGATAAGAGTAGTTGGTCTGTAGTTTTCTTGTGATGTCTTTGTTGGTTTGGTGTCAGGGTGCTCCTGGCTGTGTAGGATGAGGTGGGAAGTGTTCTCTCTTCTTCTCTTTGTATTTTTGGTGCTTTCTCTTCACTGCATCTCCATGTGTTGCTCAGTGTAACTGCCTTGCTAGCTGGGGTCCAGCACTTGGCCCAGCCATGTCCATGGAAGTTTAATTTACTGCGTTGACCACACTTGGCCACGAGTATCCATTGGATGTTGGTGGCTGTGAAAGGGGGTGTAGTGAGAGCCCCTCTCTGGGTAGATGAAAAGTCAGTGCTCTGAAACCCTGCATACCAGCTCTCAGGTGGCCGCCGGTCAGGCCTTGGGGGAGCTCCTGTTACACAACTGCCCAGGCCTCTTGGTGGAAAATGCACTTTTCTAGGTTTCTGTGAAGGCGTTTCAGAACAAGGATCTCTGCTCAGTTATGTTTAGGCCACACAGGAGTGAGGTGTGGGAGGGGTCACCCCTGCAGGAAGTGGGAGCCCATCTGAGAAGCTCCTCAAGACAATGTCAGCCAAATACCAGAAGGGAGCAAGGGGCTGGCTAAGGCAGAGTGCTCCAAGTGGCACCATCTCGCCTGGGAGTCCACCACCCTGTCATCATCCCACTGAGCCAGACAGCCTGCAGGTGCCCCTAACGTCCTATCCCACAAACCGCATAGAAACCTGACAACATGGAGAGAGTTCTGGGGGAAGAGGATGACTGTTTGGGTTTTGCTTTGCTTGGATGGATTGTCCTCACTTTGCTGTAAAGCAGTTCACACCCTGTCACACCAGCCTTTCCACTTTCAAAGGAGTGGGAAGAGCGGAAGGACAAAGAGCCCTCAGCCCCACGAATAAATAAGACTGAGGGGCTTTGTGATGGTCATGTGACAAGACACATGATGTGTCCCCATGATGAAGGGACTGGCATGGAGCAGATGTTCAGTCCAAGACGCCTCTCATGGATATCCACAGGTGGGGAACTGTGGTGAGGGTCCCCCAGGGCCCCCCAGTCTTGACAGGTGCTCCTGGGCTGGGATGGGCTGCCATTGGGATCTGAGGGGCCCTAAGGTGCCCCAAGCTGGAGGGCTGGAGGTCAGCCTCAGGGGTCTGCTTGCCTCCTTTCAGGACACTGTCTGTAGCTAGAAGCTCAGAACAGCCAGCATGAGTTTTGCCAATTCACAGACCACTCCCCAAAGCCGGGCACTCCCTTGTCAGTGGATGAGGGTAGCCTACTGTCATCCCATTGTGCCAGAGGTCAGGGACTGCCCAGGGCCTCTCAGCCACATTCAGACCCTCATCTTACCAGTGTCTTGCCTGACTCCCACAGCCCCCACATCTTCCAGGGTCGAGGGGCCTGGGTGGTGCCCAGCTGGTAGAGTCTGTGTGTTGGGATGAGGGATCAAGGAGGGTGTCTGCAGCAGTGGAAAGTGGGTGGGCTCCAGACCCCACGCCAGACCCGGACATTAACCTCCACCTGCCTCCCAAGGCCACCCTGGTGGCCTGGGCTAGTCACTTACCTGGTGGCCAAGGCATCCTCATCTGTGAATTGAGCACAGTCATAGGGCTTCCCTAGAACCTGGGAGTCTTGTCTTGACTGTGTTAGGTGTGAGCAGGGTGGGCTGAGTGAGTGTGTGATGATGAGGCAGGGCCCAGGGCTGGAGCTTGTGCCCAGGGGTGGAGGCCACCGCAGCGCACGTAGCAGTGGCAGCAATAGCAGGTGAGTCACAGCAATTCCTGCAGGGCTGCCTCAGGCAGGAGAGGAGTTGAAGGCTCCTAACTGGGGACAGGGGTATGAAGGAGGTGACTTTGGCAGGGGTGTGGTGGTGGCATATCATGTTGAGAGGTGGGGACTTGGCTTCAGGCAGAGGTGCAAGGATGACCCCCATTCCCAGCAGGGTGAGCTGATGCACCAGTCTGGGGGGGCTGGGGGTGGGGGGTGAAATTCACTGTCCCAGGCCAGGTGGCCACTTGGGCTATGACCAAGGCCACAGAGTCGCTCCTGTTCTGGGTCCTAGAGGCCTGGACCAGCTGCAGGGAGACCTCAGGTTTCCACCCTGCTGGGATCCCAGACCACTGGAGGGGTTCCTACCCTGGCTCCCTGGGGATGTCCCCTCCCCACTCTAAGGGCACCTCTAAAACACCTAGTCCCTTGCCCAGGAGGCAGGCTGAAGGGGTCCCCACGCTTCCCTGTGGCCTCCTGCCCTCCCTGCTGCCAGGCCCTGAGCCTGCCTCATCCAGCCCTGCAGCTGCCAGTGGTTCCAGGCTTGGGTCCCCAGGGCAGGGTCAGAGCAAGGACTGAAGGCTGGTCAGGACCTGTCTGGGCAACATGTCACTCCTCTCTGACTTTTATAGGTGCTGGCAGCTGGCTTGGTGCTCCTCTCAGCTGCCTACCATGGCCCGGGGGCTGCCCAGCACCGGCAGCCTAGCGTGCTTCTGCCAGAAGCTGAACCGGCTGAAGCCACTGGAGGAGCCCACCACGGAGACGTTGCCGCAGCGCCGCCTGACTACACTGCAGCTGACCCTGCTGAGTGTGGGTGGCATGGTAGGCATGGGTATCTATCTAATCACTGGCTCTATGGCCAAGGAGATGGCCAGCCCTGCGTTGCTCATGTCCTTTGGCGTGGCTGCCATGGCCTCCCTGCTGGCAACCTTATGCTACGTGGAGCTTGCAGTGCATGTGCCCTGTGCTGGAATATTCTACCTGTTCACCTACATGTCCATGGGTGAGCTGTGGGCCTTCCTCATCAGCTGGAATGTGCTCTTTCAGTGCCTAATTGGTGGCGCTGCCATGGCCCGCATCTGCAGCGCCTACCTGAATGCCATCTTTAGCCATCGCATCCAAAGCTTCACTGTCACCCACGTGGGCATCTGGCAGGTGCCCTTCCTGGCCCAGTACCCAGACTTCTTGGCTGCTGGCTTTGCACTTTTGGCCTCCTTATTCATCTCCTGTGGAGGTTGTATCTCTTCCTGGCTCAACCAGGTGATGACATCTTCTCTGCCATCAACCTGGTCATCATCCTCTTCATCATCATCCTGGGGTTTGTCCTGGCCCGCCCGCACAACTGGAGCACTGAGGAGGGTGGCTTTGCACCCTTTGGTTTCCCCAGCATCATGGCTGGTGCCGCCACCTGTTTCTATGCCTTTGAGGGTTTTGGTGTCATTGCTGCCTCCAGCAAGGAGGCCCAGACACCAAAGCGAGCTGTACCTATGGCCATCACTATCTCAGTTGGTGTAGTGGCTGGTGCCTACATCCTTGTCTGCACTGTGCTCACCCTCATGGTGCCCTGGCACAGCCTGGACCCTGACTCAGCATTCACAGATGCCTTCCACCAGCGAGGCTATAGCTGGTCAGGCTTCTTCATTTCTGCTGGCTCCATCTGCGGTAAGGTGCTCTTCCTGGCAAGGTGTGAGGGGATAGGGCAGTCGGCCCTGCCCTAAGCCTCCAGGGCACACATCTCCCGATCTGGGCCTGTGCTCCCAGTCACATCCTGGGCCCAGGAAGGTGCTAATGATTAGACTCTCCACCCAGGCTTGTGGGGAGGGACTTACTCATCACCCCTCCCAGTTGTACGTAGAATGTCAGTTATAGGCATGTGCTTCCAGATCTTTCCAGGCAGAGGGACTCAGCCCTCATCAGATTCTCCAGTGGGCCTGTCACCTAAACTGGGCTGTCCCATTCCTGGGTGGTGAGGGGGAACAATCCAGCAGTCACATACATTCAGGCTCACTCTCAAAGCCTAAACTCATGCACATTTTCCCAAGGGGCCATCCATGTCCTGGCCCCCAGCAGCAGAGCCTGTGGGCCTGTGCACTATGCTGACCAGTCTCCCACCCTCTGCCACAGCCATGACCAGTGTCCTGCTCAGAATTCTCCATTTCCTGCCACAAACAACGTATGCCATGGCCATCGACGGGCTCATCTTCCAGGTGTTTGCCCACGTGCACCCCCGGACCCAGGTGCCTATGGTGGGCATCCTGGTGTTCAGGGTACTCATGGCTTTCCTGGCACTACTGCTAGACCTCCAGGCACTTGTCCGGTTCCTGTCCATTGGTGCACTGCTGGCCTATACATTTGTGGCCACCAGAGTTATCGTGCTACGCTTCCGAAAGCCTCCTCCATCCAGTTCTCAGGACCCAGGCAGCTGTGTGGGCACAGAGCAGGCCTCAGCCCCTGAGCCCAGGCAGGTGCGACCAGCCCTGAGGCCCTACCTTGGCTTCCTGGGTGGGTGCAGGCCTGGAGCCGCTGTGACTTGGGTGCTCAGTGTCCTGGTGGTCTCAGCCACCACCCTGGACTGCGTGCTGGTCTTCAGGAACTGGGCCCTGCACCTCCCGCCCTGGGGATACACCCTGCTGCTCCTATTCAGCTCCACCATGTTTCTGCTCAGTCTCCTCGTCCTGGGGGCCCACCAGCAACAGCGTCGCCAGTACACCTTTCAGGTACTTCCTCCAGCCAGCACCCACCACGCTCAGCCCAGCCAGCTCCCTTCGCCCCTTCCTCCTCTGCTGTGGCAGTATGCACCAGGGCCGCAGGGCGGGGGAGACCAGTACCGCACACCCCTCTCTCTGCGTGGTGGGGGGACCCTTGTCTCTGGAATCTCCAGAGGCAGAGAAAGGCTCTGTGGACTCCCGAGAAATCAGGCCCTGGGCCAGCAGCCCTTCCCAGCAGCCCAGCCCAGCCCTGTCCTTGTCCCTTCAGGTTTCCCTGGTGCCCTTGACGCCCACCCTGAGCATCTTCCTCAATGTCTTCCTCATGCTGCAGATGAGCTACCTGACCTGGCTGGGCTTCTCCATCTGGCTGCTGATCGGTGAGTGGGGGCCAAGCTAGGACCCCGGGGGGCTGTAGGAGGAGGGCAAGCAGGGAAGCAGGGCTAAGACCTGCCCCTCAGCCTTGTGCCACCCTTGCAGGACTCGCGGTGTATTTTGGGTATGGCATCTGGCACAGCAAGGAGAACCAGTGGGAGCAGCCGGGGTTGATGGCCACATGCTACGTGCTGTTCCCCAGCAGCAGCTTGGAGGTGACGGTGCAGGCCGTGCAGCCCCCGAGTCAGGCACCAGCCCACGATCCTGGTCACACAGGGAAGCCCCCCAGTCCATGAGGACCACTGGGGTCCTGCCCTCCCCCACCTCTTCAGGAGGCCAGAGGGGCTGGCAGCCCCTCTATCCAAGGCAGCTCTGGTGTGCAGACCTGACCATGCCAGGCAATCCTCAGGACCTTAGCACAGGTGCTGTTTTTCAAGTCACTGGGAGTGGGCCGTGGCCAGTGCTGGTGTGGTGGACTCTGCCCAGCACCTTCCAGTTTATGACCAAGTCCAGCTACCTGGGCAGGTGGAGTAGGGTGGGCAGGGAAGAGGCCCGAGCCCCAGAGATCCACAATAATCACTGCTCAGAAAGCCACATAGCCTGTTGCCATGTCCATGTGGCCTCTTTGTGGCACTAAGTCCTTAACACCCCTGGGAACCAGACGATTGTTCAGGGAACAAATCAAAGATGCTGGGGTTCTATAAGGGGGATGTGCCAGCTCTGGGACAACCCTGAGTCAGGGACACGGCCAGGCCTGTGACCCAGGGTATGGCTCTCAGCCCAGTGTACTTTGGCCAGCTTATAAGAGAGTATTGCACACCAGGCACAGAGGGATCCAAGACAGGGCAGGGCCAGGCTCCCTCTCAGGCTCCCCACATGTCCCCTCAGGGGCACGACCAGAGAGCAGAGCCTGGACCCCAAGGAGGCCGCCTAGAAGGGGCAGTGCAGTTCCAGGATTCCCTGGGTTTCCCAGGGCTCCCAGAGAGCAGGGCATTTCCTGAGGCCTGCCCTGGAAGGAGAGGCCCCCTGACTGGGCACACGCATCTCTCAGGCTCATGCCCACATGGTGCACATGGTCCCCTGGGAGTGCACCCACGTGCAGACTGAGGCAGCAGCTGTTTCCCAGCTCAGGGCTGCCTGCAGCTTCCAGCTACCTCTCTCCCTGCCACCCCCTCAGGGCTTTGTGACAAAGGCTCAGGGTGGGACACACACAGGCAGGTTGGTGCACAAACACCTGGTCCTGCTCCAGGGACCTTCAGCCCACCTGCTGGTGGTGCGGCGCCATGCTTGGGGCTCCCCAGGCCCACCCTGCACCCGCCATGGTCTCCCCAAGGCCATGCTCCAACTACCATAGACACCTCCCCCTCCCGGTTCCTGCCTGTGAGGACCACACAGGAAGCCACTGGGTTTGGCAGCTTTACTCCTCGACTCTCTGCAGCCTCGACATCACTTTCTCTGGGCCCTAAGGACAACCAGGGACACATGACTCTGCTCCAATAACCAGGTCTCAGGGCCATGATCTCTCACCCCGGCCTGTCTGACCCGGCCTCCATGGACACTGCCCTGGTGGTGAGAGGCAGCAGGGACCCCTGGGCTTTGCTGAGGCTCCAGGCACCAGATAATTCCAGATGCTGCCCAGCCTGAGCCCCAGGCCTCCCCTCCCCAGCCTGGCCCATGTCACTCCACCAGCAAGCTGCCAGCACGGCCCTGCTCATCAGGAACCCAAGAGAAGGCAGCCGCTTGTCTCCCTGGGGTGGGTACCCAACCCTGCCCCTCCTTGAGACCCAGAGAGGGCTTGATTCCTGCAGCCCCGTCCCTCCCCTCCTGACCATAGGCCCAGGACATGGGGAAGTTCTCCAGCAGGCAGGATACAGGGCCCTTAGAGCTTGAGCAGTCTCCAGGCCTCCCCACCTGAGGCCTCCCCTCAGTGAGCAGCTGTCCTGGGGCAGGAGAGAGTCCAGTGGCTGCTCTGCCCACTCCTGGGGGGCCTGGCCCTCACAGGCCTCATCTTACTCATCCACTGACTCCATCCACTCCCAGCCTGAGTCCTGGGTCTCAGCCCTGTGTCATTGCTGAGGACACAGGGGACAAGCAAGCTGGGACCTGCCTCTGAGAAACTCCCTGCCTGCTGAGGGGGCAGGGACAGAAGGGTCCCTAAACAGACACAGGCAGTAGGGGTGGGGGAGGTGAGGCGGGCCCGGGTCTGTGGGGTCCAGAGAGTGACACTGGCTCTCCCCTGGGAACCAGGGAAGACTTCCTGCCTGGAGCCCCTCAGTCTGGATTCCCAGGGCTCAGGAAGGAGCTCCAGGCAGAGATGGAGGGCGGGGAGAGCACAGAGGGGAGGGCTGGTCCGGCCCCAGGTGGTTGCACAGCGTTGGAGGGCCAGTGAAGCCAGGCCAGGAGTGCACAGTGGGCAGTGTCACAGGGCATCACGTCCAAGCCTGGTGGCTGTGTGCACGTCTACATGAGGGTGACGAGGTGACATGAGGGGGCAGAAGGATGAGACAGGTCTGCATAGGAGATTCAAAGACATGACAATACATGCAATGCGAGAGCCTTGAGTGCATCTTGGATTGGAAAATAAAAAGATTTAGGACAATTAATGGTGCAGCTAGGGAAATTTAAACAGTAGATTTATCTGCCTAAGTTAAATTTCCTGAGTGTGATAAGAGGACAGTGGGAAGGTCCTCATTCTCAGGACAGTGTTGAGAGGGGTGAGTGTCTGGATATCTGCCAATTACTTTCCAACAGTTTCCTGTGAAATCTCTAAATATATCCAGCTCTCTCTAAAGAGGGAGAGAGAAAGTAAATCTGGAAAAATGGTTAAAATAAAAACCATGGTGAACCCAGATGGAGGCTATATGGGTTTTCATGGTACTAATCTTTGAATTTTTCCATAGAGTCTTGCAACTTTTTAGATAAAACCTTAAGGGGAAAGTAAAAAGAAAGCCCCTGTGCTGTGGAGGGAGGTGCTGGAGGCAGGGTGGAGTGGAGGAGGGGCTGGGGTGAGGGGTCCCAGCTGCAGCAGGGTGTGGGGAGAGATGGGGTGGAGACCAAAGGGCTCAGGAGGGAAGCTGGATGGAGGCTGTGCTGGGGGACCTGGAGCTGAGACCCCTCCTGCGCTGGGACCCCCTCACACACACAACAGAGCGTCCAGAGGGCCTGGCCAGGCTGTGGTCTGTCCCGGCCACCACAGGAGGACAGGTGGGGGAGGACCTGGCTGAGGAGCAGCAGGCTGGCAGTGGGGCCACACCTGAAGTCAGAGCTCCTCTCCTGCAGCTGGAAGGAGTCCTGGGGCCGGCAGTCTGGGCCCCTGGCATCCAGGTCACAATCCCAGTGGACGTGGATGCCACAGCACCGCCCTGCACACATCACATCACTGCTCCACCAGCACACAGGCCCGGGATCCTTGATTAATAACCCACATAGAATAAAAGTTGTCTGTTTCCATTATATCTGATAAGTGTGAAGACGCATCTATTTTCATTAAACCAACAAACTTAAGCAAGCTTTTATTGACTAAAGATTATTTTATAACATGTTAACTTGAGAAACATTTGGGCTAGTTTCTATTATATTTAGAAATCATTTATATGATAGAGGAGTCAGGCTGAGTCTCAGGTGACTGTGGGCTGTTCTCTCCTGGGCTGTTTACATGCTAAAGACAGGGAAACATTTACAACTTCAAAGGACAGAGAGGAAAAATGCAAGTTTGTCCCTAGGGCTTTCAGGGTAATTGGGGTTTAAACTTTTCCTTCAGTCTCAGGAATTGGGGACAGTCTAAATAAGGGTGCTCCTGGCGAGGGTCCAGGCTTTGATTCAGATGGGGAGGTGTCAGGATCAGTGACAGGGATGGTGGAACCTGAGCTGCCTGTGGAGCTGCATTTTCAGTTTTGCAGAGATTTGTGAGATGAGGACAGTTGCTCTCAGTGCCTCAGAAATTGGGTTGCAACTTTGTACATTATCCATAATTTGCTTCTTTCTATCTGTGTTCATAGATTTATTGTCTATTATTCATAGACATGAAATGACCTTGGAATCAAAGATTCTCCTCCCCATGGAACCCAAAGGGCTGGGACACAACTGGACCTTGAAAGTTAGGCTCTTCTCAGAAGTGAGGAGTCCCTCCTTCAGGAAGATCCAGTGTTAGATTCCTTCCCCACCTCATCATAAATGTTTAGAGCCCTATCATAAAAGTTTAGAAATTTGTCATAAATGTTTAAAGCCATACCATAAATGCTTGAAGCCTACCAATCAAAACCAGCGCCACCAGTGTTTCCAGGTGCCACCCTGTCCTCCCTAATGTCTTAAATTTCACCCCAAGTCCTGAATCAGGGAGATCAGTGTGAGGGCACACGCCCCTTGCCTCCCTGCAGATCCATCTCTCAGAATAAAGCTGATTTCTCCTCCGAAGTCTGATGCCATAATTAATGGCTCATTAAGCTCATCAGGCAAGAGTACTCCAATATTCTGAAGTAACAGTTGGTGACCATGAAGGGACAAGGTGTTGTCACCGCCTGCCTGAGACTTTGGAACCCCCAGCAGGATGTGTGGTCTTTTCATTGACCCTAAGCAGCCGCCTAGACAATTTTGTCTAGTGACGTGACTGATTGGATTCCTGTTTCCCCCTTTGGTGCTCCCAGTACCAAGGTGTTTTGTTTTCCCATTAGGAGAAGAAATACTTTCTGGATCAAGACATCTCTGAGCTCTGGGTGAGTAACTTTAAGAAAATGACTGTCCTTCACCTTGTCTCTCTGGTTTGATTTCCTGGAAATAGAAGTTTGGCTTTCACTCTGGGGAATCCTGGTGGGCTGATACCCAAACCTTGAGCCTGAACCACCCAAAGTAATTAGAGGCAGGATAAGAGTTGCTTCTGGATCTGGGCAACTCTTGGCGCTGGCTGTGACCTGTCCCTGGCAATCTGGTTTTGAGTAGCTCCTGGCACTGCTTCTGAGCTACTCCTGGAAAACTAGCTAGTGTTCTGGTCTGGGTTATACACAGAATTGTACTGTGTGTTAATGTTTGTCTGAATAGCATTCAGGCTAACCCGGGATAATTTAAAATTGCAGTGGCTATTTTGGGGCTTCTTTTTAAGAGCCAGGCAGTAGAGAAATTTCTTTAAAGAGTCAAGCTCACCACTTTCTGGCACCTAAAGTTTCCAGAAGCTGCAAATGTTTACAAATAACTGTAGAATCTGACCCAGCTTGCTTAGTGTCCTGAGGGTTTGGCTTAATAATCATCAGGGTGGAGGTCACAAAATACAGTTGGGCAAAAATGTGGTTGCACTCCATTTTGTGGCCAAGGGTCCTACCAAACTGCCATCAGCCTCAGAAATTACATTGGCCATTGGAAGGAAGCTGTGGTTTGACATCATTGTCAGGGCCTTGGTTTCAGGGATCCCGAAAATTTTCCCTACCTGATTCTATCTGCAGCATAAATACACTTTTGACCAGCTGTGTCTAAATTCTGAAACAATGGGAAATGCTAATTTGATTCCCATCTTTAGCCCCTTAGGCTACATTCTCCCAAAATGGGCAACTTTTAGCTATGAGCCCATGAAACACGACAAGGCGATATTTCTTTATAACACAGCCTAGCTATCGTGTTCTTTAAACTCTGGAGAAAATAGTCAGATGATGGGTCACTCAGTGACTCTGAGAAATTTGGTTTGAGTACTCACTGGTTGATTGATCCTTCTCCTCCCAGAGATGGTCACTATTTTTTCTTGTCTCTGTCATTTATGTCAATTGTCATAAAAAGGAAGGAACCATAGGGCAAGACACAGGTATCTCTATAAGCTGTTGTCTGGGCCCTCAGTAAACTTTGCTGTAGGTTAAGTATGCACATGAGGTGAAAGCTATTGCTAAGGGGCCTCTTGGAAGCCAAAAAGGGCCACAACATTGGTGGGCACAGGTCAAGCAGTTAAGAGCCATTAGGGCACTTGCCTCCGCAAGAAGACTCCTGTGATAGGAAAAGTTGGTCACAGAATGGGGTACATGATGACAGGTCTCCCACCAATCTCAAGAACACTTCTGTGTACAAGGTACTCTGTAAAACAACACACAATCCGCAACCCCAAGGTACTTCCCTCCTAGGTATTACTTTGGCTCCAAGAGACCCAAGGCTTAGCTAAAGCTATTAATGGGCTTATAAGATGAAGGTTTTTCTTTTGTCTTGTTCCATGTTTGAGAGCTTGGCTTTGTGACCTCTTTGGTCTCTGCCATCTGCAGGATGCACGTACCAGCATGCATCTTGGCGGCCAGTTGAATAGACTGGGTTTCTGAGGTGCACTCTCTTTGTCCTGCTGTATCAAATCTCAGGGGAGTTTGTCATGAGGGTCCCAGTCCATCAGGGACCTTTGTTGTCTCAACCTTCACTGCTTCTTAGTGCACTACCATCTGTGCAGTGGAAACCTTTTCTTTCTTGGACTTTTTTTTGACAGTGAACTTTCTGGATCTTGTGAGGGCTGCTTCTTTTGCATTCTCTTTTGGGGGCGCGTCTTGTGTCCATAGTTAAGCCATAAATGCTTATTGGTTTGAGTCGCTATTAAGATCCTACTCATCAATGGTCAGACAATGGATCCCTAAATTGGAAAAGCTTCTAAATTGGAAAAGTTTTTTAGAGAAGTCTCATAGACTAGTCTTAAGAATTAAACTTGGTGTCTCAGCCTCCTCTCCTGCTCTTCCAGAAGTTAGTGGAGTAAATTGGTCTAGAGCTGAATTGTGCACTTGGCAAAGGGCCTTTATTAAACACTTTGTGCAGCCTTTTTAAAGGTGTGATTCATTATCCTGAAGTTTTAGAAGATAACAACCTTTGGACTTACCTCTTAAAGTAAATATCTCCCTGATATAAAGAAGCAATTGGAAAAATGTAGCTGAAAGGGTAGGCCAACCTCTCTTATCATTCAGACTGTAATCAGTTCTTTGGGGAACTGGAAACAACCATCTTTGCCTTGCAAATCCCTGCAGGGCCAGAGGTGTGGCTCTGGAAGGCCGTTCAAAGTTTGCTTGTCCTTCTCCAGTCCCAAAGCCTCCCCTGTTCCTCTCAAGATGCTCATAGATATTGGGACATTGGAGACAGATAAACAAAATATGCCCAAGAAACTCCATCTTGGAGAAAATGTGAATGGTTTTTCTGTGCCTTTGTGATGTAGCTGGACAGGCTGATCAACCTATAATGTCATTTAAGTTACAACCCAATTTCTGAGGAATTAAGAGCAACTGTGCTTAAAAAAATCCTTGCAAGACTGGAAATTCAGGTCTAGAGGCAGTTCAGAGTCCACCCATTTCCCTTATCTCAAAGAACATGCAAACTTTCCAAGAAATATCTAGCCTACCAGCAATTCTTAAGACTGAAGAAAAAAAGGGTAAAGGCAAGAAAAATGGCCGTAAGAGCACCCTCACCAAAAATCTAGCATCTTGAGTGTCCTCTCCACAAATATTAGTAAAAAACCTAAAACAAAACGTGGAATCATAACTAGGGAGCCTTTTATTACTGTACCTGATTCACGGCAGTAATTTTAAAACAATAACTGTGGTGTCGATGAAAATAATCCATAACCAATCTATAAATGAAAATTTGGGAGAGTTTATTCTGAGCTGAAATCTGAGGACCATGGCCCAGGGCCTTTCTTCCCTAAGGAAGAAAGGGCACCGAAGAAGTGAGGTATACAGAGTGGTTATATACCCCCCAAACAGGCTGTTTCACATATGATTGAAATGTCCCTCCCACAATAGTCACAAGATTGACCTGTCAGCACAACGCTTGATGGACACAGGTCTGCTGTCTCGGAGGGTGTAGCAGGAGGTAAGTCTATTGTCTCGAGCTGGGTGGTCACAGATGAGTGCAGCAATCAGTTCCTAGACTAAGGAAAGATGCTTAATCCTTAGGGGAATGCCAACGTTGGGAGGGGGAGGGAAGTTGCACCTTTATCTCAAGGGCCTTTGTTCTTGCCATAGGGAATATCTAAAGCAGATATACAATGCATGCTCAACGGCCACGGTCAGGCCCTTTTGGAAAGACAAGGTCAGACCAAATTAGGTTTACAACAAATGGCTTCCTCATATTCTCCAATATATCCTATTACTTGCCATTTTTATTTGTCAGTGTGATGCGATGTCAGTGAGCCGAGGAGTCGAAAGAAAGATTTCTTGTACTCTCAAGATCTGGCGGTAGTGCTCTTTTATTTAGAGAATAGTGTGGAAGAGCATGGGGACAGGACCCATGGGCAGGAGGAGGTGCTGCCCCCGCTTCTGCTGCCAACGTGGGTGGAGAGTAAGGCTAAATTTAAGGCATAGGTATGTGAGCCATCTCTTTACAAGACAAAGGAAAGAACATGGAAAAAAGTTAAAATGGTATCAGTGCAGGTGGGGTCTGGCCATTGGGTGGTCCCACATCTTTTAGATAAGAATCAAATCAGATTAAGTAAAGGCCAGAAGCCACCACCCTAAATCAGTTACATGAGGTTGCCAGAAAGTAACCAACTTAAGTTCTTGCCTTCCCCATTAAAAGTTTCCAGAGACAAGGCCATCCCTCTTCCCCCTGGCACAGAGAGGGAGACATCTCCACAGATGGAGGTTCCCCCCACAAATGCAAATGCCTCCCAACAAAGAGCAAGCAAATTCCACCCCTTGGAGCCTGCTTCTCATCTGTAGTTTTAAAATTAACCAGCCTAAAATCCTCATCAAGTGGAGTCTCGATGTGGCACGTTTATATATGTGTTTATGTGACATCTTACCTCTGGGTGGTCTAGTTTCTAAAGAGCTCTACTCAACTGGATTAACATAAGTATTTGCATAAATTACTTCTAAATGTAATAGCAACTAACCCAAATGTCTTTCAAGTTAACATGATAAAAATTAATCTTTGGTAAATGAAAGCTTATTTAAGATTGTTGGTGGGGCAAGCCCCATGGCCGAGTGGTTAAGTTCACTCGCTCCACTTCAGTGGCTCACGTTGTTGCTGGTTCGGATCCTGGGCATGGACATGGCACTGCTCATTAGGCCACATTGAGGCAGCGTCCCACATGCCACCACTAGAAGGACCCACAACTAACATACACAACTATGTACTGGGGGTATTTGGGAAGAAAAAGCAGGAAAAAAAAAAAGAAGATTGGCAACAGTTGTTAGCTCAGGTGCCAATCTTTAAGAAAAAAAGATTGTTGCTTTGATTAAAATGGATGTGTCCTCATAGATTGGAAGAATAAACATAGTTAAAATGGCCATACTACCTAAAGCAATCTACAGATTCAACGCCATCCCCATCAGAATCCCAATGACATTCTTTACAGAAATAGAACAGAGAATCCTAAAATTCATATGGGGCAAGAAAAGACCCTGAATTGCTAAAGCAATCCTGAGAAAGAAGAACAAAGCTGGAGGCATCACAATCCCTGACTTCAAACATACTACAAAGCCGTAGTGATCAAAATAGCATGGTACTGGTACAAAAACAGGTGCATAGATCAATGGAATAGAACTGAAAGCCCAGAAATAAAACCACACATCTATGGACAGCTAATCTTCAACAAAGGAGCTGAGGGCATACAATGGAGAAAAGAAAGTCTTTTCAACAAGTGGTGCTGGGAAAACTGGAAAGCCACATGCAAAAGAGTGAAAATTGACCATTCTTTTTCACCATTCACAAAAATAAACTCAAAATGGATCAAAGACCTAAAGATTAGGCCTGAAACAATAAGTATTCTAGAAGAGAATATAGGCAGTACACTCTTCGACATCAGTTTCAAAAGAATCTTTTCGGACATCATAACTCCTGAGACGAGGGAAACAATAGAAAGAATAAACAAATGGGACTTCATCAGACTAAAGAGCTTCTTCAAGAAAGGGGAAAACAGGATTGAAACAAAAAACAACCCACTAACTGGGAAAAAATATTTGCAAGTCATATATCTGACAAATGCTTAATATCCATAATATATAAAGAACTCTCGCAAGTCAACAACAAAACATCAAAAACCCAATCAAAAAATGGGCTGGAGACATGAACAGACATTTCTCCAAAGAAGGTATACTGATGGCCAATAGGCACATGAAAAGATGCTCATCATCGCTGATCATCAGGGAAATGCAAATCAAAACTACACTAAGATATCGCCTTACACCTGTTAGAATGGCAAAAATAACCAAAACAAAAAGTAACAAATGTTGGAGAGGTTGTGGAGAAAAAGGAACCCTCATACACTGTTGGTGGGAATGCAAACTGGTGCAGCCACTATGGAAAACAATATGGAGATTTCTCAAAAAATTAAAACTAGAAATACCTTACGACCCAGCCATCCCACTTCTGGGTATCTATCCCAAGAACTTGAAATCAGCAATTCCAAAAGTCCCATGCGCCCCAATGTTCACTGTAGTATTATTTACAATAGCCAAGATGTGGAAGCAACCTAAATGCCCATCCACTGATGATTGGATAAAGAAGATGTGGTATATATATATACAATGGAATACTACTCAGCCATAAAAAAGACAAAATCGTCCCATTCGCAAAAACAAGGATGGACCTTGAGGGTATTATGTTGAGTGAAATAAGCCAGACAGAGAAAGACGAACTCTGCATGACTCCACTCATAGGTGGAAGTTAACATATAGACAAAGAGAACTCATCAGTGGTTACTAGAGGAAAGGGGGGATGAGGCGGGGCACAAAGGGTGAAGTGGTGCACCTACAACAGGACTAACAATAATGTACAACTGAAATTTCACAAGGTTGTAAACTATCATAATCTTAATAAAAAGTTAAAAAAAATGGACGTGTCCTCAATGTTATCAACATTGGATAATATGGAGACATGCAGGCTTTATTTTATGTTTGTTGGTCAAATAAGCTGATATTATAGCTATTATAAAACTGGTTAGCAAAAATAATAACTTAAAATGATGGCTAATTTTGCCTAATGTCTCATAAAGTTTTGTAGGCAATCTAAGGAATTATTGGGATTGAGTAAACTAAACAGATGAGAAAGATAAAAGTGTTGGGTGAGCTTTTTAACAATAATTATGTGTTATGGCATGAGTATTTAAGACAACTTCCAAAATTTCTCTGGTAACTTGAAACTTTAACATTTCTCTAGGTGAAATTAAATGAGGAAAATCCCATTGAAGGGGCCGGCCCAGTGGTGCAGTGGTTCAGTTTGCACATTCTGCTTTGGTGGCCCACGGTTCAGCAGTTCAGATCCTGGGTGCAGACATGGCATCTCTTGGCAAGCCATGCTGTGGTAGGCGTCATACATATAAAGGAGAGGAAGATGGGCACGGATTTTAGCTCAGGGCCAGTCTTCCTCAAAAAAAAAAAACTCATTGAATATTTGGGTCATTTTCAAATAAAATAAAATACTGAAACATTATTGCTGAACATGGATAAATTTATCTACTTTTGACTTCTCATTACAGAGAAACTAAAAGATGTTTTGGCCTATTAGTAAACATGTCATATTTTATAAAAATTGTATTATTAAGTAGCATGTATCTAGAAATTGTAAAAACTGTTTATTAACTTGCCAAGCCACAGAATGCTAATGTAAAAAAGCAGTTCATAATAAGTTACTCTTTAGTTTACATGAAAAATGAACATCCATAAGGGCAAAATTTTCAGTTAATATATGTAATTAAAGCTACTAAAAACTAATAAGGAAAACACCGTTGTGCTCAAGGAAAGTAAGATGTATGTTTTCATTAAAGAAGCTACAAGGAGTGGAAATGTTTTTGTTTGTTTTGTTAAGAAAAATTTGTCCTAAAATAGTAGAAAGGAAGAAAGAAGCCATGGGGCAAATTCTGAATGTGAAATAGGAGGTTATAGGAGGTTTGTGGACGAGGAACCATAAGGAAAGAATTTTGTGTCCTAACACTTAGGGAAGAAAACCTACTATAAAAATTCTTTCAGGCTCTGAATATCAGCTTTTCATTTGGCCAATGGTTGACCACAGAGCTACTGAAGAAATTTAAAAAGCTTTAAAATATCTGCTTAGTTTTCAGCCAGAACAAATGGTAAATATTTCTGGCAGTATTAAATAACCTCAATTTTTCTAATTTAGATTCCCCTGGGCTGTTTAAGGGAATGACGTAGCAGTTTACCAGGAAAACCCTCAGAGTCTCATCATCTCTGGAGTTGCCCATCAGGACCCTCCTATGAGAGTGGATGTGAGGGCGTCAGTAAGGCCACTAACCTGGTGGCCTCCTGTGTATGGCTGTGTGGTCTTTCCTTTTAGGTCCCTCTTGCAGGTTTAATTTTCCATTAGTTTTTTGCCACAAAACCTTCAATGAAACTATTTCAGGATTTGCTTTGGAGTGCACCTGTTAAGTGATCTTATCTAATTAGAATATTCCCTCTACTGGCCATTGTGATCTTAAATCATCCTTAGTAATTTTGGTCCATTGAGATAGAAATTTGCAAGAGAAGGGACCTTAGTTCTTAAACAAAACCAGCCAGAGTTCCTCAGGGAGAAACTTCTTGGGAAGCTTTAGAAAGTTAAAGTCCCAAGTGAAAGAGAAGCTCACAGACAGGAATGACAGTATTGTAACCGAAAGTTCGGTCTCTGAACCCGATGACAATCCAAATAACGAGAACAGAGTCTTGAGTGGAAGAGCAAAGTTTTTTACTATGCCAGGCACAGGGAGCAAAGCAAGGGCTCATGTCTCAAAAATTGCTAGCTCCCCGATGAGGAACGGGTAGGGATTTTTATTTGGGGTTTTGGGTAGGGGATGGGGCCCATGTAGCTTGTGCAGGTCGGTGTTTGTCCACCAGCCTGCGTTTGGCCTTGAGAGGCTGCTTGCAGCAAGGCGGTGGGGTGGGGGGGTGAGATAGGAGGATGGCAGGTGGGCGTCCTTCGCCGTTGTCTCTCATCTTACTGTGTGAGGCGGGTTGGAGCGCCGGGAGTCGAGGAGTTGAGGTCTGGGAAGCCTCCGCTCCTTGATATTCTTGAGACAGTGGCTTTCCTGGCAAACTTCAAGGACACATGATTAGCTAAACTTTAGTGTGCCTCCAACACCAGGCCAACTGGGCTTTTAACAATTTGTAACTCCCATTTAGTTGTAAAGCTCAAAGAGTCAAAGTTTAAAGAAACAGGTATTTACATGTGAGTGGAGCTAGAGAAGCAGGAAAGGGGGTGGTGAGTTTTAGTTTTAACCCCATATACGCTGGGTTCAATGTGGGGGAACTGATATCGGGGCTGATGTTAAGAGCCTGTAACAGTATAGGTATCCCTCAATTCAGTGAGAGTGCTCATAGAGCAAAGTAAAACCCTGCGGAGGGAATCCAGTCCTTGGCAATGGCCGCCACACTGGACTGAGACAATCATCTCCTGGGCACTCATCCCCATCCCCAAAAAGAGGCTCTGACCTTGACCCACTGGAGGGAGGTCACAACCTGAGAGGACCCACAATCACCAGAGTCAGTGGTCCATGGAAACAGTGAACCCCAGGCGGCTCTGCAGGTACCATACCTGGTTCCAGGGGAGGGTGGTCCACAAAGATGAGATCACTTCAGGTCCCACTTTCTGACATCATGTGTGTTAACCTATAAATACAGAGCTAAAAGGAGAAGCAGAGAGGCATTTATTTGGGGATCAGAGAATTGTGATTCAGGGAGCACAGATTCAGGTAGAAACCAAAATAATGTCCAGCTAGGGAGTAAAAGCCAGGGGTTTTTAAAGGCACAGAAGGGAGGTTTGCATTACAAAGAATGTTAATTGGGGTTGGTGGCAAAATTTACTCTTGGCTAAAAATAATTGATTACTAAGGCTAGCTAGAGGGGGCCAAAAGTCCATCACTGTGAGGGGCTGCAGGTTCTTGCAGGTTACTCAATTCAGAAGTTCATGTTCTGCTGGATGAGGACATGCATGAGACCCATTTCCTTCATGGCTTCCCAGCTCCATTTTAAAGCCCTTAGACATGAGTGACTGTCTCACATTCCACAGCCTCAATCAGGTAACGCACAAGAGGTCAGCTTGGGAGAAGCACTGGTCTCCCCACTTCTTACTCTGCTCCTCTGTTGACCAGGCTCCATCTCTCTCTGGCACCCAGCCCTTCCTGCCCCTGGAGCTCTTTCTTGGCAACAGTTTGGTGCTTTATCTTTGATTTTGATAACAACTTTATTCACATACATAATACTCACCAACTGAAAATGTACACTTCAGTGGTTTTCACTAAATCCACAGAATTGTGCAACCATCACCACTATCTAATTCAGAACAGTTTCATCACCCCAAAAGGAAACTCTGTCCCCATTAGCAGTCACTTCCCATTCCCCTCTCCCCAATCCCCTGGCCACCTACTAATCTACTCCTTGTCTGTATGAATTTGACTATTCTGGACATTGCATATCAATGACATCAGACAATATGTGCTCTTTTATAACTGGCTTCTTTCACTTAGCATGATGTTCTCAAGATTCATCCATATTATGTCATGACTTAATTCATTCTTATGTACAAATAATATTCCATTGTCTGGATATTTCACATTTTATTTCTCCATCAGGAGTTGGTGGACATTTGAATTGCCTTACTTTGGGGCTCCTATGAGTAATGCTGCTATGAAAATTCATGTGCAAATTTTTGTGTGGACACATGTTTTCATGTCTTGGGTACATACCTGGGGCAGAATGGCTGGATCATACAGTAACTTCATGTTTCATATTTTAAGTAACTGCCCAGTGGTTTTTCAAATCAGCTTCTCCATCTTACAATTCCCACCAGCAGTGTGTGAGGGTTCCAGTCACTCCACATCATCTTCAGCATTTCTTCTTATCTGACTTTTTGACTGTAGTCATCCTAGGGGGTGCCTCATATTGTAGTTTTGATTTGCTTTTCTCTAATGACTAATGATGCCAAGACTCTTTCCAAGTGCTTATTGGGCATTTGTATATCTTCTTCCGAGAAATGTCTATTCAGATCCATTGCTTATTTTTAAATTGGGCTATTTATCTTTTTATTGTTAAGTTGCAAGTGTTCTTCATAGGGAATGATGTCAGTGTCACGGCAGAGTGAGCTGTTCCCTTTGTCTCTCCCCTCAAAGTTACAACTAAATGGACATTCATTAGCCAACAGAGGATTCCCACACAGCACAACAGGAATCCTGAGAGATCCACACAGATATACTCCTGAAGGTGGGTGGACTGAATCGTGGGAAGCAGTGGAACTAGATAAGCACATCCCACCTACTGCCCAGTAGCAGTGATCCAGGTTGCAGAGCCTCACACAGTAGCCATGCAACTGTAAGAGGAGGCAGGAACAGTCAGGCCCACACATGTGAATCTTTTTGGAGTGGGAGCCTGGCCTGCAGGAGTCCCCACTGTGCCATGGCAGCCCCACTTGAGAGATCACTCCCCACCAAGTGGCAAGTGGTGTCAGCTCAGCCCCCATGAAAGTACCCACACACCAAATGGAGCAGCTCAGCCAAACCATTCATGAGCACAGAATTGCCATGCATGTACACAACCCACCTGCTGAGCAAATGTCCCCACCCCCACAACAGTGACCCACCAAGTGGCTGCAGCCAGCCCACAAAAATGCAATTGTGCACACACAACTTCCAACAGAAAAGGCAGGATCAGAAACACAGCTCCTGACCCTCCCCAGTGTTGGCAGGTGGAATCTGCCACTTGCTACTACCACAAATGCACCAGTGAAGGATCAGTTCATCAAACCCCATGACACAGTAACACTTCAGGGCAGAAGGAAAATGACACGTCTCTGTAAAACAATCCTGAAGTCACAGAAACTTACAACCTAATGACAGAGTATTTACAATAGTTGACATAAAGAAACTCAATGAGTTACAAGAAAACTCAGAAAGATGGTTCAATGAGCTCAGGAATAAGATTAATGAACAGAAGGAATACTTCACCAGAGAGATTGAAGCCCTTAAAAAAAACTATACAGAAATTCTGGCTATGAAGGACACAATTAATGAGATAAAAATTAATCTAGAAATCATAAAAAATTGAGCTGACATTACATAGGATATTATTAGTGAATTAGGGGACAGGAATCTAGAAATGCTTCAGGTGGAGGAGGAGAGATAACTAAGATCTTTTAAAAATGAAGAAATTTGAGGCCAGCCCCATGGCCGAGTGGTTAAGTTCATGTGCTCTGCTTCAGCAGCCCAGGGTTTCACTGATTCCAATCCTGGGTGCAGAAATGGCACCACTCATCAAGCCATCCTGAGGCAACATCCCACATGCCACAACTAGATGGACCCACAACTAAAAAATTATGCAACTATGTACCAGGTTGCTTTGAAGAGAAAAAGAAAAAAAAAATGAAGAAATTCTTTGACAAATATCCAACTCAATTAGGAAAAGCGACACAAGGATTATAAGTATTCAAGAGGGAGAAGAGGGGGAGAAAGGAGCACAGCTTGTTCAAAGAAATAATAGCTGAGAACTTCCCAAACCTTGGGAAAGAACTAGACTTACAAGTACATGAAGCCAATAGAATTCATAATTACATCAATGCAAACAGACCTTCTCCAAGGCATATAATAGTAAAGCTGGCAAAAGTGAATGACAAAGAAAAAACATTAAGGACAGCAAGGCAGAATAAAATAACCTATAAAGGAACCCATATCAGGCTTTCAGCAGATTTCTCAGCAGAAACCTTACAGGCTAGGAAAGAATGGATGATATATTGAAATACTGAAAGACAAACACTTCCAGCAAAGAATACTCTATCCAGTGAAACTATACTTCAGATGTGATGGAGAAATAAAAGCTTTTCCAGATAAAAAATCTGAAGGAGTTCATCACCACTAGACCTCTCTTACAAAAAATGAGGAAGGAAGCCCTCACACCTATAACAAAAAGGCAAAGTTTACAAAGCTTTGAGCAGGGAGATAGACAAAATCAGAAAATTTCAGCTCTCTATCAGAACAGGTTAGCAAAAACTTAGCTATAATATTAAAGATAATAGGAAAGAAAACATCAAAAATAATTATAAACACTTCAATTTAGTCACAAACTCAGAACACAAAACAGAATAATTTGTGACAACAATACCTCAGAACTGGAAGAAGAAAGGGATGAAAGCTGCTTAGGCTAATGGAGATATGAGGTTATCAGAAAATGGACTATCTCATCTATGAGATCTTTTATACAAAGGTCATGGGAGTGACTAAACAAAAAACAGAGCAGAGATACAAGTCATAAATAAAGAGAAAACTCAGAAAACCACCAAATTGAAATGGCTGTCAGAAATGCAAGGGAAGAGAAACAATGGAAACATACAACAACCAGAAAACAAGAGATAAAGTGGCAGTATTAAGGCCTCACATATCAATAATCACTCTAAATGTCAATGGATTCAGTTCTCTAGTTAAAAGATACAGAGTGGCTGGACGGATTAAAAAACAAGAGCCAACAGTATGCTGCCTCCAGGAAACACATCTTAGCACTAAAGACAAACACAGTCTCAGAGTGAAGGGCTGGAAGATGACACACCAAGCTAATGACAAACAAAGAAAGCAAGCGTTGCCATACTTATATCAAAGTAGACGTCAAGATAAAAAAGGCAATGAGAGACAAAGAGGGACAATATATAATGATAAAAGGGACACTCCACCAAGAGGACATAACATGTAAATATATATGCACCTAACACAGGAGCACCAAAGTACATAAAGCAACTATTGACAGACATAAAATGAGAAATTAACAGCAACACAATAATAGTAGAGGACCTAAACACCCCACTTACATCAATGGATAGATCATCCAGAGAGAAAGTCAACAAGGGAACAGTGGCCTTATATGAAACACTAGACCAGATGGACTCAATAGATATATAGAGAACATTCCATCCAAAAACAGCAGAATACACATTCTTCTCAAGTGCATAGGGAACATTTTCAAAGATAGACCATATGTTGGGAAACAAGACAAACCTCAATAAATTTAAGGAGATTGAATTCATATCAAGCACCTTTTCCAACCACAATGCTATGAAAATAGAAATCAACTACAAGAAAAACCTGGGAAAGCCACAATATGTGGAGATGAAACACCACACTACTGCACAAGCAGGTAATCGATGAAGAAATCAAAGAAGAAATTTGAAAAATACCTGGAAACAAATGAAAATGAAAACACAACATACCAACTCTTATGGGATGCAGCAAAAGCAGTGTCAAGAGGGAAATTCATAGCAATACAGACCCACTTTAACAAACAAGAAAAATTCAAATAAGTAATCTTAAACTACACCCAACAGAACTAGAAAAAGAATAACAAAGCCCAAAGTCAACAGAAGGAGAGAAATAAAAAATCAGAGCAGAAATAAATGAAGTAGAAACCAAAAAAAAAAAAAAACAGTAGAAAGGATCAATGAAACTAAGAGCTGGTTCTTTGAGAAGATAAAGATAGTTGACTAACCCTTAGCCAGACTCATTAAGAGGAAAAGAGAGAAGGCTCAAATAAATAAAATCAGAAATGAAAGAGGAGAAATTACAATGGATACTGCAGAAATACAAAGGATTATAAGAGAATACCATGAAAAACTATATGCCCACAAATTGGAAAATCTAGAAGAAATGGATAAATTCTTAAACTCATACAACCTCCCCAAACTGAATCAAGAAGAAATAAAGAATCTGAATAGACCAAACACAAGTACAGAGATTGAAACAGTAATTGAAAACCTCCCCAAAAAGGAAAGTCCAGGGCCAGAGGGCCTCACTGGAGAATTCTACAAAACGTCCAAAGAAGATTTAATACCTGTCCTTCTCAAGCTATTCCAAAAAATTGAAGAAGATGGAGCACTTCCTAACTCATTCTACAAGGCCAACATCACCCTCATCCCAAAGCTGAACAAGGACAACACAAATAAGGAAAATTACAGGCAAGTATTAATGATGAACAAAGATGCAAAAGTCCTCAACAAAATATTGGCAAGCTGAAAACAGCAATACATTAAAAGGATCATACACCACGATCAAGTAGGATTTATACTGGGACAGAGGGATGGTTCAACATCTACAAGTCAATTAATGTGATACACCACATGAATAAAATGAGGAATAAAACAACCACATGATAATCTCAATAGATGCAGAGAAAGCATTTGACAAGACCCAACACCCATTTTTTATTAAAAACAATCTCAATAAAATGGGTATAGAAGAAAAGTACCTCAACATAAGAAAGGCCATATAAGCCAACGTCATACTCACTGGGGAAAAACTGAAAGCCATCCCTCTGAGAACAGGAACAAGACAAGGGTGCCCATTTCTGCCACTCTCATTCAACATAATACTGGAGGTTTTGGCCAGAGCTATTAGGCAAGGAAAAGAAATAGAAGTTATCCAGATTGGCAAGGAAGAAGTGAAACTCTCGCTGGTTGCATGTGACATGATTCTATATCCAGAAAACCCTAAAGAATCCATGAGAAAACTGCTAGAAATAACCAAAAACTACAGCAAAGTTGCAGGGTAGAAAATCATCTTACAAAAATCAGTTGCATATCTATACCCTAATAACATACTAGCTGAAAGAGAAGTCAACACTATAATCTCATTTACAATTGCAATAAAAAGAATAAAAATACCTAGGAATAAATTTAACCAAGGAGGTAAAAGACCTATACAACGAAAACTGTAAGACATTATTGAAAGAAATTGATGATGACATAAAGAAATAGAAAGATTTTCCATGCAGATGGATTGAAAGAATAAACAAGTTAAAATGTCCAAATTACTAAAGTAATCCACAGATTCAATGCAATCCCAATTGGAATACCTATGTCATTCTTCATGGTGGAAATAGAGCAAAGAATCCTAAAATTCATATGGGGCAAGAAAAGACCCTGAACAGCCAAAGCAACCCGGAGAAAAAAGAACAAAGCTGGAAGCATCACAATCCCTGACTTCAAAATGTACTACAAACTATAGTAATCAAAACAGCATGGTGCTGACACAAAAACAGACACACCAATCAATAGAACAAAATTGAGACCCCAGAAATAAACCACACATCTACAGAAACCTAATCTTCAAAAAGGAGCCAAGAACATACAATGGAGAAAGGAAAATCTCTTCAATGAACAGTGTTGGGAATACTGGACAGCCACATGCAAAAGGATGAATGTAGACCATCATCTTATGCCAAACATGAAAATTAACTCAAAATGGATTAAAGACTTGAAAGTAAGACATGAAATCGTAAAACTCCTAGAAGAAAATATAGACAGTACACTCTTTGATGTCAGTTTTAGAAGCATCTTTTTGAATACCGTGTCTACTCAGGCAAGTGAAACAAAAGAAAAAGTAAACAAATGGGACTACATCAGACTAAAGGGCTTCTGAAAGGCCAAAGAAATCAGGAACCAAAAGAAAAGACAACCCACCAACTAGGAGAAATATTTACAAACTGTATATCCAACAAGGGGTTAAGTTCCCAAGAACACAAACAAAAAAACAAAAAACCCAATCAAAAATAGGCAGAGGATATGAACAGACATTTTTCCAAAGAAGATATACAGATGGCCAACAGGCACATGAAAAGATGTTCAGCATCACTGATTATTAGGGAAATGCAAACCAAAACTACAAGGAGATATCACCTTGCAACTGTCGAAATGACTATAATTAGCAAGACAAAAAATAATAAATATTGGAGAGGATGTAGAGAAAAGGGAACACTCATACAATGCTGGTGGGAAGGCAAACTGATGCAGCCACTATGGAAAACAGTATGGAGGTTTCCCAAAAAGTTAAAAATAGAAATACTATATGATGAAGCTATCCCACTATTGGGTATTTATCCAAAGAACGTGAAATACAACAATACAAATACCATGTGCACCCCCATGTTCATTGCAGCGTTACTCACAATAGCCAAGATGTGGAAGCAACTGAAGTGCCCATCAGTGAATGAATGGATAAAGAAGATACAGTGGTATACTACTCAGCCATAAAAAAGGCAAAACCGTTCCATTTCCAACAACATGGGTGGATCTTGAGGGTATTATGTTAAGCAAAATAAGTCACACATAGAAAGACAAATACCTTATGATTTCACTTATATGTGGAAGATAAACAAACACATAGATAAAGAGAACAGCTTAGTGGCTACCAGAGGGGAAGGGGGTGGAAGGTTGGGCAAAAGGGGTAAAGGGGCGCATATGTATAGTGGGAGCTAAAAACTAGACTATCGGTAGTGAGCACGATGCAGTGTATACAGAAACTGATATATAATAATGTACACCTGAAATTACACAGCGTTATAAAGCAATATGACCTCAATAAAATAATTGAAAGAAAAGAGTTCTTTACATATTCTGGACACAATCCCATTATCAGATATATGATTGCATATATTTTCTTCCATTCTGTGGATTTTCTTTTCACTTTCTTGATGGTATACTTTGTGCATGCAAGTTTTTAATTTTGATGAAGTCCAACTTATCTACATTTTCTTAGATTGATTGAACTTTGCTGTCATTTTTAAAGAAAGGACTGGGGGAGGGTGAAATGGGAAAGGGGGTCAATTATATGGTGATGGATGGAAACTACACTTTTGGTGTGAGCACGCTGTTGTGTGTACAGATGTTGAACTATAATGTTGTACACCTGAAGCCTATACAATGTTATAAACCAATGTTACCTCAATAAAAGTAAAAACTAAAAGAAAGAAAGGAGCCATTGCCTAATCTGCAGTCATGAAGATTTACTCCTATGTTTCCTTCTAAGAGTTTGTTGGGAGTTTAGCTAAACTTCTCCACAGTGTTGCTGCCTCAGCATCCATTTCATGTGGACAAGCAGCCTGCAGGGGCCTTGAAGTGACACTAGCCCCTCCGGAGAGTGCACACCCTAGATAACCACCAGGAGAGTCACAAGTCAATGGAAGTTTCTGGTATGGCTTCCACCACTGCCCTTGTGAGAAGCATTCTCTCTGTCTCCCAGGGCCTTCCCCCTATGCACCCCTTAGATAACAGCCCTGTGAGACTTACCAAAACCTCTTCTCGGTTTGAATTGACCGATCCAGTCATAGCCTGAGAACCCCAAAGCACTCCACCTGTGCACCCCAATAGAGGCATATGCCCCAGGTTCTGCCCTGCTCTCTGCCTGCCCTCTGCCTGCCCTCTGCCTTAACTCCCTGGCATGGTCTCTCAAGGTTTGCTGTGGACCTTCTCCAGGATGTGTAACAAACGTCTCTATTTTGATACCTTTATGGTCTTTGATGAACCAAGACTTACCATCCAATACCCCCAGGGCTCTAACTAACAAACGTTAACTTGACATATCATAACAGCTGTTGCAGGCATACCTCATTCTGTTGTGCTTTGCAGATAGTGCATTTTTTACAAATTGAAGGTGCAGGGGAAGAGGGAGAATTCCTCCTTTTCCACTTCTGGTTCTCATGGCTGGTCAAAGGATTAAAAATTACATAAGGCAGGTTAGCAGGAGAAAAGCAAAGTTTAATACAGGCACATGGGGAACTCACATAAGCAGGAAGAATTCCAAAGACAGTCAGGCAAAATGAGGTGTTTGGGTCCTTCTGGATTAAGGAGAGGGAGACAGAGGCAAGGGGGAGAAGGCAATTTACAGGAAGATGAACAGAGTTCATATTTGGTAAACAAATGTGTGCATTGTCTTGTCTATACACAATGGGACCAGAAAGAGATCTTTTGATAAAATGGCCCTTGCTAGATGCCTTCCTGCCCCCCACACCTAGAATTGTCCATAGTAAGAGCTCCTACTGGGACAGGCCCTTCCAGCTTAAATTCTTTTAGGCAATTTGGGGGAAGGTCAAATGTTCTTCCAGTGTCTTCTGAGCTTTGTCTTCAGCTCAAAATAATCTGCATTAAAGAGTGGCACATCTTGGGGTGGCCTGCCCTGAACCCCATCAAAGGTTTGTGGCAACCTCACATCAAGCAAGTCTATTGGCATCATTTTTCCTACTGCATTTGCCCACTTTGGGGCTTTGGGTCACATTTCAGTAATACAGTGCTTGAAACTTTTTCATCAGTATTAATTTGTTATACTGATCTGTGATCAGTGATCTTTGATGTTACTATGGTAATCGTTTTGGTGTGCCACGAACTGTGCCCATCTGAGACAGCAAACTAAATTGGTACATGTCATGGGTGTACTGACTGCTGTACCCACCAGCCATTCTCCCATCTCTCTCCCTCTCCTCAGGCCTCCCTATTGCCTGAGACACAACACTGTGGAAATTAGGCCAATTAATAACCCTACAGTGGCCTCTAAGTGTTCAAGTGAAAGGAAGAGTTGCACGTCTCTCACTTTAAATCAAAAGCTAGAAAGGATTAAGCTTAGTGAGGAATGCATGTCACAAGCCTAGATAGGCCAAAAGCTAGGCCTCTTGTGCCAAACAGTTAGCTAAGCTATGAACACAAAGGAAAAGTTCTTGAAGGAAATTAAAAGTGCTGCTCCAGTGAACACACGAATGATAAGAAAGCAAAACAGCCTTATTATTGACATTGGGAAACTTTAGTGTTCCGGATAGAAGATCAAACCAGCCATGACATTCCCTTAAACCAAAGCCTAATCCAGAGCAAGGCCCTAACTTTCTTCAATTCTATGAAGGCTGAGCCAGTGAAGAATCTACAGAAGAACAGGTTGACTCTAGAAGAGGTTGGTTCATGAAATTTAAGGAAAGAAGCCATCTCCGTAACATAAAAGTGCAAAGTGAAGCAGCAAGTGCTGATGTAGAAGCTGCAGCAAGTTCTCCAGAAGATCTAGCTGAGATCATTAGTGAAGGTTGCTGCTCTAAATAA
The DNA here is from genome assembly GCF_041296265.1 of Equus caballus. Lineage (NCBI taxonomy): Eukaryota > Metazoa > Chordata > Mammalia > Perissodactyla > Equidae > Equus > Equus caballus. Next base: position 3,204,903 of record NC_091691.1, on the reverse strand, counting down.
CAGATGTTCAACATAGACAAAACAACCTTATGTTGTAAGAAGACACCATCTAGGAATTTCATCACTAGAGAGGAGAAGACAGTGCTTGGCTTCAAAGCTTCAAAGGACAGGCTGACTCTCTTGTTAGGGGCTAATGCAGCTGGTGACTTGAAGTTGAAGCCAATGCTCATTTACCATTCTGAAAATGCTAGGGTCCCTAACAATTATGCTAAATCTACTCAGCCCATGCTCTATAAATCGAAAAACAAAGCCTGGAGGACAGCACATCTGTTTACAATACAGTTTGTGGAATATTTTAAGCCCAATGTTGAGAACTACTGCTCAGAAAAAAGATTCCCCCTCAATATATTAATGCTCATTGACAATGCACCTTGTCACCCAAGAGCTCTGATGGAGATGGATAATTAGAATAATGTTGTTTTCATGCCTGCTGACACAACATCCATCCTGCAGGATCTGGGCAGTAATGTTGATCATGAATCAAAGAGTAATTTTCACTTTCAAGTCTTATTATTTCAGAAACACATTTCATAAGGTTATAGCTGTCATAGATAGTGATTCCTCTGATGGATCTGGGGAAAGGAAGTTGAAAACCTTCTGGAAAGGATTCACCATTCTACATGCCATTAAGAACATTTATGATTCATAGGAAGAGGTCAAAATACCAACATTGACAAGAGTTTGGAAGAAGTTAATTCTAACCCTCATGGATGACTTTGAGGGGTTCAAGACTCCAGTGGAGGACGTAACTCCAGAAGTGGTGGAAATAGCAGGAGAACTGGAATTAGAAGTAGAGGCTGAAGATGTGACTGAATTGCTGCAATCTCAAGACAAAACTTAATGGATGAGGAGCTGCTTTTTATGGATGAGCAAAGAAAGTGCTTTCTTGAGATGGAATCTAGCCTGGGGAAGATACTGTGAAGATTGTTGAAATGACAATATAGGATTTAGAATATTATGTAAACTTAGTTGATGAAGAAGTGACAAGGTTTGAGAGGAGTGAGTCCAACATTGAAAGAGGTTCTTCTGTGGGTAAAATGCTACCAAACAGCATCACAGGCTGTAGACAAACTGTGAAAGGATGAGTCTGTCGATGTTCCGGACTTCATTGTTGTCTTGAAAAAATCTCCACAGCCATCCTAATCTTCAGCAACAACCACCCTGATCAGTCAGCAGTCATCAACACCGAGGCAAGACTCTTCCCCAACAAAAAGATTACAACTCTCTGAAGGTTCAGATGATGGTTAGCAGATTTTAGCAAGAAAGTACTTTTTAATTAATGTATGTAATTCTTTTTTTAGTCATAATTCTATTGCACATCTAATAGACTACCGTACAGTGTAAATAAAACTTTTATATGCACTGGGAAACCAAAAAATTCATGTGACTCACTTTGCTGTGACATTCATCTTATTGTGGTGCTCTGGTACTGAAACCACAATATCTCCAAGGTCTGCTTGTACAGTTTCAGCTCATAGATTTAGGTCTCTGATCCATTTTGAGTTAATTTTTGCATGTGGTGTGAGGTAGCAGTCTGACTTCATTCATTTGCATGTGGAGATCCAGTTGTTGCAGTGTGTTGAGAAGACTATCGTTTCCCCCATTGAGTTGTTTTGGTTCTCTTGTAAAAAGGGAATTGGACATCAAGAGAATGAGAAGACAAGGCATAGACTAGGGGAAAATATTTCTAGAAGACATATTTGATAAAAGACTGTTATAAAAATAAACACAGAACTCTTAAAAATCAACAAGAAAACCAAAAGCCCAAGTAAAAATGGGAAAAACATTGGAACAGACACCTCACCAAAAAAGATGTACAGTTGGAAAATAAGCCTATAAAAGATGCTCCACATCCTATGTCACTAGGGAATTGCAAATTAAAACAACGAGATGCCAGTACACACATGTTAGAATGGCGGAAATCCAGTACACTGACAACACTTAATGTTGCTGAGGATGCAGAGCAACAGGAACGCTCATTCATTGCTGCTGGCAATGCAATATGGCACAGCAAGTTTGGAAGACAGTTTGGAAATTTCTTACAAAACTGAGCATAGTTTTATCGTATGAATCAGCATCCACACTCCTTGCATTTACCCAAATGAATTGAAAACTTATGTCCACACAAAAACCTGTACATGGATGTTTACAGCAGCTTTATTCATAATCGCCAAAGCTTGGAAGCAACCGGGATGTCCTTTAGTAGGTGAATGGATAAATAACTGTGGTTCATCCAGACAATGGAATATTATTTAGCGCTAAAAAGAAACGAGCTATTAAGGCATGAAAAGACATGGAGAAACTTAAGTGCATATTACTAATTGAAAGAAGCCAATCTGAAAAGGCTACACAGTACATGATTCAATTCCAACTCTATGACCTTCTGGAAAGGCCAAACTGTGGAGACAGTGAAAAGATCAGTGGTTTCCAGGGCTTAGTGGGGAGGGACGGACGAACAGGTGAAGCACAGAGGATTTTTAGGGCTTACTGTAATAGTGTGTACACGTCATTATACATTTGTCAAAACCCATGGGAAGTGCAACACCAAGAGTGAGCCCTAATGTAAACCATGGACTGTAGGTGATAACAATGTGTCAATGCAGATTCCTCAGTTATAACAAATGTACCAATCTGGTGGGGGATGTTGATAGCGGGGGAGGCTGTGCATGTGTTGGGGCTGAGGGAATATGAGAACTCCACCTTCTGCTCAATTTGGCTGTGAACCTAAAATTGCTGTAAAAAATAAAGTCTATTTTTTTAAAATCTATTGACCATAATTTCAATTGGTCATAAATTTTTAAAAATTATTTTCCCATATTTTTGGACTCTCAAATCTATTCCATTGATCTATGTCTCTCCTTATGTCAGTAACACACTGTCTTGATTCTTGTAGCTTTGTAGTCAGTTGAGAAATCAGAACATGTAAGTCCTCCAACTTTGCTCTTTGTCAAAATTGTTTGGGCTCTCCTGGTTCCCTTGCATCTCCACTTGAATTTTAGGAGCAACTTGATAATTTCTGCAAAATAGGCACTTGGGATTTTAATAGGGATTTAACTGAATCTGCAGACCAATTTGGGAAGTATTACCTTCTTGACAATATTAGGTATTCCAGTCCATGAACATGGGATGTCTTTCCACTTATTTAGATCTTTAATTTTTTGCAATGATGTTTAGTAGTTGTCAGTGTACGTCTTGCATTTTTTTGCCAAACTTACTCTAAATATGTTTATACATAAATTTTTTTGATGCTTTGTAGGCAGAATTGTTTTCTCAATTTCATTTCTGGATAGTTCATTGTAGGTATACAGAAATACAATTGGTTTTTGTATATTGATCTTGTGTCCTGCAGCTTTCCTGAATTGGTTTATTAATTCTGATATTTTTGTGTGGATCCCTTAGTATTTTGTCTATGTAAGATCATGTCATCTGAGGCTAGAGATAGTCTTAGTTCTTCCTTTCCAATCTGGATTCCTTTTATTTCATGTTCTCACCTAATTGCCATGGCCAGAGCCTCCAGTAAAATGTTGGGTACAAGTGGTAAGAGAGGACATCCTGGCATTGTTCCAAAGCAGAAGCAAAGGGAAAGCTTTGAGTCTCTCACCACTGAGCACAGCAGCAAAGGGATTTTCATGGATGGTCCTTATCAGTTTGGGGGGGTGGGCCCTTCTATTCCAGGTGTGTTGACTGTTTTTTTCTGTGTCTGTGTGAGACAATGGTGTGGTTTTTCTTCTTTATTCTATTAGTATGGCATATTCATTTGATTGATTTTCATATGTTAATTCAATCTTGTATTCCTGGGATAAATCCTGCCTGGTCCTTTTTACATGTTGCTCGATTCGATTTGCTGGTACTCAGTTGAGCAATTCTGCATCTATATTCATAAAAGATGTTGGTCTGTGGTTTCTTTCGTTGTAATGTCTCTGTTGGGTTTGGTGTCAGGGTGCTCCTGGCTATGTAGGATGAGGAAGGAAGCATTCTCTCATCTTCGTCTTGTATTTTTGGTGCATTGTGTTCACTGCATATCCATGTGTTGCTCTGTGTAACTGCCTTGCTCGCTGGGGTCCAGCACTTGGCCCAGCCATGTCCCTGGAAGTTTAGTTTACTGTGTCGACCATGCTTGACCATGAGTATCCACTGGATGTTGGTGCCTGTGAAGGGGGTGTGGTGAGAGTCTCTCTCTGGGTAGATGAAAAGTCAGTGCTCTGAAACCCTGCATACCAGCTCTCAGGTGGCCGTCGGTCAGGCCTTGGGGGAGCTCCTGTTACACAACTGCCCAGGCCTCTTGTTTGGAAATGAATTTTTCCGGGTTTCTGTGAAGGCGTTTCAGAACAAGGAGCATCTGCTCAGTTATGTTTAGGCCACACAGGAGTGAGGTGTGGGAGGGGTCACCCCTGCAGGAAGTGGGAGCCCATCTGAGAAGCTCCTCAAGACAACGTCAGCCACATACCAGAAGGGAGCAAGGGGCTGGCTAAGGCAGAGTGCTCCAAGTGGCACCATCTCGCCTGGGCGTCCACCACCCTGTCACCAGCCTGCTGAGCCAGACAGCCTGCAGGTGCCCCTAACATCCTATCCCACAAACCACATAGAAACCTGACAACGTGGAGAGAGTTCTGGGGGAAGAGGATGACTGTTTTGTTTTTCTTTTGCTTGAATAGATTGTCTTCATTTTGCTGTAGACAAGTTCACACCCTGTGACACCAACCTTTCCACTTTCAAAGGAGTGGGAAGAGCAGAAGGACACAGACCCCACAGTCCCAGAAATAAATAAGCCTGAGGGGAGTTTGTGTTGGTCACGTGATGAGACAAGTGATGTATCCTCATGATGCGGGGACTGGCATGGAGCAGATGCTCAGTCCATGACACCTCTCAGGGATATCCACAAGTGGGGAGCCATCATTCAGTTCCCCCAGGCTTGACAATTACTCCTGGGCTAGAAGGGGCTGCCATTGGGGTCTGAGGGGCCCTAGGGCTACCCCAAGTGGAGGGCTGGACGTCATCCCCAGGGGTCTGCTTGCCTCCTTTCAGGACACTGTCGGTAGCTGGAAGCTCAGAACAGCCAGCATGATTTCTGCCAGTTCACAGAACACTCCCCACAGCCGGGCACTCACTTGTCAGTGGGTGAGGGTGGCTTACTGCCATCCCATTGTGCCAGGAGGTCAGGGACTGCCCAGGGCCTCTCAGCCACATTCAGACCCTCATCTTACCAGCGTCTTGCCTGATTCCCGCAGCCCCCACACCTCCCAAGGTCGAGGGGCCTGGATGGTGCCCAGCTGGTGGAGTCTGTGTGTTGGGATGAGGGATCATGTAGGGTGTCAGCAGCAATGTTAAATGTGTGGGCTTAGTCCCCTCCCAGATCTGGACCTTAGCCTCCACCCACCTCCTGAGGCCACCCCAGTGACCTGGGCTAGTCAGTTGCCTGGAGGCCTGGGCTTCCTCATCTGTGAACTGGGCACAGCCACAGGGCTTCCCCAGAACCTGGGGAGGTGTGGGTAGGGTGGTCTGGGTGCATGTGGGATCATGAGGCAAGGTCCAGTGCTGGATCTGGTGCTAGGCATGGGGTGGGCCCTGCACACTGAGGGGCAGCGATGTGGACAGCAGGGGAGTCAGAGCAAGTCCTGTGTGGTTGAACTCAGCCAGAGAGGTCATGGAGCCTAGGGTACCTAGGGACAGGGGCGTGGCAAAAGGGACTCTGGCACTGATGAGGCAGCAGTGTGTCAAGGTGCAGGGGAGGGAAGCAGGGCCTTGGCATTCAGCGCAGGGCCCAGGGTGCCCCCCACTCCCAGTGGGGTGAAATGATAGACCAAACTGGCAAGGCAGTGGATGGGGCATGAACATCGCTGTCTGAGGTCAGGTGGCCACCTGGGTGAAGCCCAGGGCCACAGAGTCATTCCAATCCTGGGGCCTGGGGGCCTGGCCCCATTCTTGGGAAGCCTCAGGTTTCCAACATGCTCTGGGATCCCAGACCACGGGAGGGGTTCCTAGCCTGGCTCCCTGGGGCTGCCCCATCCCCACTCTCAGAGCCCCTCCCAAACACCCAGTCCCTTGCCCTGGAGGCAGGCTGAAGGGGTCCCCATGCTTCCCTGTGGCCTCCTGCCCACCCTGCTGCCAGGCCCTGAGCCTGCCTCATCCACCCCTGCAGCTGCCAGTGGTTCCAGGCTTGGGTCCTCAGGGCAGGGTCAGAGCAAGGACTGAGGGCTGGTCAGGACCCAGCTGGGTAGCCTCTCACTCCACTCTCACCCTCTTAGGTGCCAGCAGCTGACTTGGTGCTCATCTCAGCTGCCCACCATGGCCTGGGGAATACCCAGCACCGCCAGCCTGGCGCGCTTCTGCCAGAAACTGAACCGGCTGAAGACACTGGAGGAGCCCACGATGGAGACATCACTGAGGCGCAATCTGACTACACTGGACCTGACCCTGCAAGGTGTGGGTGGTATGGTTGGCTTAGGCCTCTATATCCTCACAGGCACTGTGGCCAAGTGGATGGCCGGCCCTGGAGTGCTTGTGTCCTTCAGCGTGGCTGCCGTGGCCTCCCTGCTCACAGCCCTATGCTATGCAGAATTTGTAGTGCATGTGCCCTGCAGGGGCTCTTCCTACCTGTTCACCTATGTGTTCACGGGCGAGCTGTGGGCCTTCCTCGTTGGCTGGATCGTGCTCATCCAGTGTCTCATTGGTGGAGCTGCCATGGCCCGCGTCTGGAGCAGCTACCTGGACGTCATCTTTAGCCACCGCATCCGCAGCTTCACCGAGGCCCATGTGGGCATCTGGCAGGTGCCCTTTCTGGCCCAGTACCCAGACTTCTTGGCTGCTGCCATCATACTTTTGTTCTTGGCTTTCGTCTCCTGTGGAGGTCGTGTCTCTTCCTGGGTCAACAACATCTTCTCCACCATCAGTCTGGTCGTCATCCTCTTCATCATCATCCTGGGGTTTGTCCTGGCCCGCCCACACAACTGGAGTGCTGAGGAGGGCGGCTTTGCACCCTTCGGCTTCTCCGGCATCATGACTGGCGCCGCCACCTGCTTCTACGCCTTTGCAGGCTTTGGTGACATTGCTGCCTCCAGTGTTGAGGTCCGGAACCCAAAGCGAACAGTGCCTATGGCCCTTGCCATCTCAGTTGGTGTAGTGGCTGGCGCCTACATCCTCGTCTCCACAGTCCTCACCCTCTTGGTGCCCTGGCACAGCCTGGACCCTGACTCAGCACTCGCTGATGCCTTCCTCCAGCAGGGCCATAGCTGGGCAGCCTTCATCGTGGTGGCTGGTGCAATCTGTGGTAAGGGGCCCATCTGGACAAGGTGGGAAGGAACAGGGTGGAGGGGCCTCCAGGGGACACATCTCCCCATCTGGGCCTATGCTCTCAATTGCATCCTGGACCCAGGAAGGTGCTAATGATTAGACTATCCACCCGGGCTTGTTGGGAGGGACCTACTTACCACCTCTCCCAGTTGTACACAGCATGTCAGTTCTGGGGATGTGCTTCCAGATCCTTCCAGGCGGAAGGACTCAGCCCTCATCAGATTCTCCAGTGGGCCTGTCACCTAAACTGGGATGTCCCATTCCTGGGTGGTGAGGGGGAGCAATCCTGCACCCCACATACACTCACACTCATTCTCAGAGCTCAGAGAAACTCATGGCCATGTTCCCAAGGGGCCACCCATGCCCTGGCCCACAGCAGCGGCCCCTGTGGGCCTTTGCACCATGCTGACCAGTCTCCCACCCTCTGTCACAGCCGTAATCACTCTCCTGCTCAACATCCTCCTGTTCCTGCCACGTATGGTCTGTGCCATGTCTGCCGATGGGCTCTTCTTCCAGGTATTTGCCCCCAAGCACCCCCGGAATCAAGTGCCTGTGGTGAGCACCCTGGTGTTTGGGTTCCTCATGGCTTTCCTGGCACTGCTGCTAGACCTCCAGGCACTAGTCCGGTTCCTGTCCATCGGAATAATGCTGGAACTCACTGTCCTGACCACCAGCATTATTGCTCTACGCTTCCGAGAGTCCCCTCCATCCAGTTCTCAGAGCTCAGGCAGCCCTGTGGGCACAGAGCAGGCCTCAGCCCCTGAGCCCGGGCAGCTGCGACCAGCCCTGAGGCCCTACCTCCGCTTCCTGAGTGGGTGCAGGCCTGGAGCCGCCGTGGCTTGGGCCCTCGGTGTCCTGGTGGCTTCAGCCGTCACTCTGGACTGCGTGCTGGTCTTCGGGGACACGGCCCTGCACCTCCCGCCCGGGGGCTACACCCTGCTGCTCCTGCTCAGCTCCGCCACGTTTCTGCTCAGTCTCCTCATCCTGGGGGCCCACCAGCAACAGCGCCGGCAGGACACCTTTCAGGTACTTCCTCCAGCCAGCACCCACTGCGCTCAGCCCAGCCAGCTCCCTTCGCCCCTTCCTCCTCTGCTGTGGCAGGATGCACCAGGGCCACAGGGCGGGGGAGGCCAGTGCCCCACACCCCTCTCTCTGCGTGGCAGGTGGGCCCTTATCTCCAGAATCTCCAGAGGCAGAGAAAGGCTCTGTGGACTCCTGAGAAGTCAGGCCCTGGGCCAGCAGCCCTTCCCAGCAGCCCAGCCCTGCACTTGTCCCCTCAGGTTCCCATGGTGCCCCTGACTCCAGCCCTGAGCATCCTCCTCAACATCTTCCTCATGCTGCACCTGAGCTACGTGGCCTGGCTGGGCTTGTCCATCTGGTTATTGATCGGTGAGTGGGGACCTGGCTGGGACCCCAGGGGGCCGCAGGAGGAGGTCAACCAGGGAAGCAGGGCTGCGACTTGCCCCTCATGCTTGTGCTGCCCTTACAGGACTTGTGGTGTATTTTGGCTATGGCATCAGGCACAGCAAGGAGAACCAGCAGGAGCGGCCCAGGTTGATGGCCACACACAGCAACCTGGAGGAGATGGTACCAGCCCTGCAGCCCTCCAGCCAGGCACTGGCCCAAGAGCCTGGTCGCAGGGAGGAGCCAACCAGTCCATGAGGACCACTGGCTCTTGTCTGCCCTACCCCACCTTCTCAGGAGGCCAGAGGAGCTGGCAGTCCCTCTATCTGGGGCAGCTCGGGTTTTCACACCTGCCCATGCCGGACCTCAGCCCCGGTGCTGAGCTTCGAGTCTTTGGGAGTGGGCCGTGGCCACTGCTGGTGTGGTGGACTCTGCTCAGCGCCATCCAGTTTATGACCAAGTCCAGCTACCTGGGCAGATGGAGTAGGGCAGGCAGGGAAGAGGTCCGAGCCCCAGGAACCCACAATAATAACAGGTCGGCCAGCCATGTGGCCTGCTGCTGTGTCCACTGTGGGGGTCTTTGTGATCCTGAGTCCTTACCTGTCCCCAGAAACCAGATGTTATCTCCAACCTACAGCACATTTGCCGAGGTTCTGTAAGGTGAATGTGCGAGCCCTGGGACAGCCCTGAGTCAGGGACATGGCCAGACCTGGGTCCCGGGATTCTAACCTCAGGCCAGTGCCCTCTGCCCAGCACAGAGGGGAGCTACACACACCAGGCACAGGGGGTCCATGACAGGGTGGGGCCAGGCTCCCTCCCAGGCTCCACACATGTCCCTTGGGGGCAGATATAGAAAGCAGAGCCTGGACCCCAAGGAGGCCACTTAGAAAGGGCAGGACAGTTCTGGGTTCCCTCGGTTTCCCAGGGCTCCCAGAAAGCAGGGCATGTCCTGATCCCTGCCCCAGATGGAGAGACCCCCTGCCCGGGCACACGCATCTCTCAGGCACAGGCCCACATGGCGCATACGGTCGCCGACATGGACGTGCAGGCTGAGGCAGCAGCTGTTTCCCAGCCCAGGGCTGCCCACAGCTTCCAGCAGCCTCTCTCCCTGCTGCCCCCTCAGGGCTTTGTGACAAAGGCTCAGGATGGGACACACACAGGCAGGTGGGTGCACAAGCACCTGGACCTGCTCCAGGAACCTTCAGCCCACCTGGTGACGATGGAGCCCCATCTTTGGGGGTCCCCAGGCCCCAGAGAGGGCTTGGCTCCTGCAGCCCTCTCCCTCCCCACTCCTGACCGTGGGCCCGGGACACAGGGAAATTCTCCAGCAGGCAGGACTCAGGCCCCTGGAGGATTCCAGAGCCAGAACCAGGCCAGCCTACTGGGGTTTCCATGTCCTCTGTTAAGAACATTCCCTCCAGCCCCTGGGCTGCAGCTGGGGTTTGGTCAGAGCGTGGTCCTCGGGCAGTTGCCTCAGGCTGGGGTGGCAGCTGTTCAGACGTATTCTCAGGTGTGACCTTGGACAGCAGTGACATGTGTGCAGATATGCAGCCTCCCCACCCTATGAATCCCAGGAAGCCTGGTGAGCAGATTCCAGGGCATTGGGCTGGTGTCACCAAGGAGACAAACAGAGGGTCCCAAAGGACCCCATGCCCACCAACAACCCCTCTATCCAGCTCCCCATCCCAGCCCTCCACAGCCAAAGGGCTGCCACCAGGAAGGTGCTGGTGCTCATCAGCTGAGAAGGTATGGGCCCAAGAGGTGCCTGTACCTTTGCCTGGTGTCCTAGGGGGTCAGAGCATCTGCCACCACACTCCTCACTCCATGAATGAGACCCAGAGCTGGGAGGGGCCCTGCCCTGGGAACACAGCACAGAGCAGCTGCCACAGCTCCTCTTGTCAGGCTGCCTTCTCCCTGGCTTGGGACTCTGGCTGCACAGACCCCAGTGTGGGGCAGCTGAGAGGGCAGGGGCTCTCCCTGTGAGGGGGGTGCAGGCAGGGGGAGGAGGGCTGGGAGCCAGGCAGGGCCAAGGCAACAACAGCCAGTGTGGTGGACAGCTGGAGAGTGGGGAGCTGCTGGGAACACTGGAGATGGAGCCTGGGAGAGCATCTGCAGCCCCAGCCCAAACCGGAGCCCCATTGGACCAGGGCCCTGCGTCTGTTCCCTGCAGTCTCTACACAAAACTGGCTTCTGTGGTCCCCAGGCAGCACCTGCCGAGGCTGGAGCTTGGGGAGGGACAGGCTGTCTGGCAGCTGAAGGGTGGAATTCTCCCCCTACCCCTGTCCTGGTCCTGCCAGGGCATCAGCCATCAGCCATGGGGACTGACCTTTCTCAGCCCCCAACCCCCAACCCTCAACCCCCAGCCAGCAGAGAAAGGCTACAGGCCTCAGGAATGGGCCAGCAAGTGGGTGCCAGGCCCCCGGTGACAGTGTCCTGCTCCCAGCAGCAGTAGTGGGGGCAGGTGCTGGGCCCCCTCTAAGGCACCTGGGCAGCCGGATGTTGGGGAAGCCGCCTCTCTGCTCCGGGCTGGCAGTTCTCTTCGGGTCCTTTGCCTACAGATGAGGACAGCAAGGTGGGGCTCCAGCCACCACCCTCCAAAGTGTAGCCAGCGTCAGGCCCGCAGCCCCCTCCTCATGCTTGGTCCTCAGTAGAAATGGGCTTCTCCATCCAAGTACAACAGCAGCAGGTCACAGAAAGGGGTGATCTGGGAGAGGCAGGGCAGACCCACAGCCTGGCCCCCAACCTACCCTCCCACCACCTCAACAGCCCTCATCCCGAGACTCAATGTCAGCACAGGTTCTCAGGGGGGCTCTCAGGGGGTACATGCTTACCAGCAGCCAGAAGGAGCCACGATGGCCAGACTCACCACACCCAGCCAGGCCACTCCAGTGCCCAGAGTGAGGGTTGTGGGGATGAGCCCGAACTTCCCTGCCTGAGACCTAGGCTGAACCTCTCTGCCTGTGGCTGTCACTCCCTCCCACCCCTCACCCCTGCCTGCCCCCACCTGTCCTGGCCTGACCCTTACCTGTCTACTGATGAGGATGTTGAAGCAGATCCCGTAGAGCTGAGCAGGCTCCGGGCCTCCCCGCCTGAGGACTCTCCCCAGTGAGTGGCTGTCCTAGGGCAGGAGAGAGTCCAGTGGCTGCTCTGCCCACTCCTGGGGGGCCTGGCCCTCACAGGCCTCATCTTACTCATCCACTGACTCCATCCACCCCAGCCTGAGTCCTGGGTCTCAGCCCTGTGTCATTGCTGAGAACACAGGGGACAAGCAAGCTGGGACCTGCCTCTCAGAAGCTCCCTGCCTGCTGAGGGGATGGGGACAGAAGGCTCCCTAAACAGACACCAGCAGTGGGGGTGGGGGAGGTGGGGAAGCCTGGGGCTGTGGGGTCCAGAGAGGAGCATGTGCTCTCCCCTGGGAGCCAGGGAAGACTTCCTGCCAGGAGACCCTCAGGCTGGATTCCCAGGGCTCAGGGAGGAGCTCTAGGGAGAGACAAGGGTAGGGAGAACACAGAGGGGAGGGGAAGAGGGCGTGGGCAGGTCCAGCCCCACATGGTTGCATAGAGCTGGAGGGCCAGTGAAGCCAGGCCAGGAGGGCTCAGAGGGCAGTGTCATGGGCATCACCTCCAGGCCTGGTGGCTGTGTGCATGTCTGCATGAGGGTGATGAGGGGGCAGACGGATGGGACAGGTCTGCTTAGGAGACTCAAAGACACGACAATTCATGCAACGCAAGAGCGTTGAGTGCACCTCGGGTTGGAAAATAAAATATTTAGGATTATTATTGGCACAGCTGGGGAAATTTAAATATTAGATTTATCTGCCAATGTTAAATTTCCTGAGTGTGACAAAAGGACATCGGTCACCTGGGGAAGGTCCTCATTCTCAGGACAGCGTTGAGAGGGGTGAGTGTCCAGATATCTGCCACTTACTTTCCAATGGTTTCCTGTGAAATCCATCTAAATATATCTGGCTCTCTAGAGAGGGAGAGAGAAAACAAATGGGGCAGAATGGTGAAAAAATAAATAAAAATAATCATGGTGAGCCCAGATGAAGGCTATATGAGTTTTCATGGCACTAATCTTTGAAGTTTTCTATAGATTCTTGTACTTTTTCATATAAAACCTTAAGGGAAAAGTAAAGAGAAAGCCCCTGTGTCATGGAGGCAGGTGCTAGAGGCAGGGTGGAGTGGAGGAGGGGCTGGGGTGAGGGGTCCCAGCTGCAGCAGGGTGTGGGGAGAGATGGGGTGGAGGCCAAAGTGCTCAGGAGGGAGGCTGGACGGAGCCTGTGCTGGGGGACCTGGAGCTGAGAGACCCCCTCCTGCCCTGGGACCCCCTCACACACACAGCAGAGCGTCCAGAGGGATGGGCCAGGCTGTGGTCTGTCCCGGGGAGGACCTGGCTGAGGAGCAGCAGGCTGACAGTGGGGCTGCACCTGAAGTTGGAGCTCCTCTCCTGCAGCTGGAAGGAGTAGTGAGGTCGGCAGTCGGGGCCCCCGGTATCCAGGTCACCATCTCAGCAGACATGGATTCCACAGCACCGCCCTGCACACAGCACATCACTGCTCCCCCAGCACATGGGCCCAGGAGCCTATCCCCCAGTCCCCGAAGAAACCTGTCCCCACGGACCCACTGCAATGCCAGGTCCTCAAAGACCCCCACCAGCCATGGCCACGAGGTCCCCGATGTGGAACACAGGGCAGTAGGGGCTGAAGTGTGGGTCGTAGGGGCGGTGCTTGAAATAGGTGGCATCCCAGGTCTCCAAGGCACTGGACCTGAGGGGTTGGAGATGGGGGAGGATCATAAATAGCAGGGGACAAGGAGGATCTGGGGCCAGCCAGGACCCACCATGCTCACTTGGTGAGTTGAACTTGCTGAAGGTGACACTGATTTTCATGAACAGGGTGAAGTTCTCAGCCTGGACCAGTAGGGGCTTCCTGCAGGTGGGGGGAGGTAAGGGGCAGGCTGTGCTGGTCCTGGGACCCTGCCCTGGGTTTCGGGGACACTTACACAGGCACAGTGTCACTCTCCATGGGGCACCTGCCCCAGATCTCATGGGTCCTGTGGGTCCCATTGAAGATCACACACTGGCCCATTTTTATGCCTTGAAAACACAAGACAAACTCCAGGCCTCCAATCCCCACAGGGCCTGGGAAGGGAGTGGGCAGGGGGCTGCTGGCAGAAAGAAGAGACACAGAGCCACCACCGGGCCTGCAGAGGGGAGACACCCAGGGTCCCAGCCCAGTACCCCAAACCCCCATCCCTGTGGAGGCGCTGGAAGACAGGGCCCACAGTGACCATGGCTGTGCATCTCCGTCTCCCCTTCAGGACATTCCTCGTCAGCCCAGCAGGTCTCCAGTGGATGGAGAAGGCTGAGGTGGTGAGAGAGCAGAGCTGTCCAGGCCCAGGAGGTGTCTCCCCTGAGTGACCCAGCCCTGCAGTCCCCAGGGACACACCCCTCCGCTGCTTAGCCCCCAGGTTCCCTGAGTTTGGGGCGCATGGGAAAGCTGGAGAGTGCAGCTAAATGGAGGTGGTCAGAGGGGGATGGCAACCAGCCCCCGGCCAGATAGGGGTGCAGCGTTGTCTCCCAAGACAGAGCGAGACCTTCCCTCCTGACAGCTCTGTCCCTGGGGGAGCAGAAGTGACTCCTCGAGGCCAAGCTCCTCTGGTCCAATTCAGACGACAGAATAGGGATGGTGGAGGGACTCTGGGAGGGTGAGTTCATGCCAGGGTGGAGGTGCTGGGTGTGGCACACAAAGGGTGGGACCCTCCTCAGAGGAGCCTCTGGGGAAGTGGGACCCCACATACTGGCCAAGGGACCACAGGCCAGTCCCTTCCCCACCTGTTCTGCTGTAAACAGGGACATTAGTGACTGCATAGGGTCACAGAGTTCTGGGCATCAGCCAGGAAGGAGTGGGGACAAGCTCTCTTGGAGTCCCAGACCCCAGAGAGGAAGCACCCTCAAGCGTCGGGCACTGAGACAGACATGGCTCTGCCAGGCTGAGGGTGGATGCTGCTGCCCAGGGCCCCTGGCTCAGGGGCAGCAGGAGGAACGCAGCACCAGGGTGGCAGGAAGGGCTGAGGACTCGGAGAAGCCAACTGAAACGGTGGGACTTTGTGGGGATGGGACTATGAGAAGTGGGCAGGGACAGAGTGGGGCCACCTGCTCTGCCTCACCGTCCTTACCTATGTCTTGAGTCTGGCACTCCTCTCTACCCATGCTGGGCCACCATCTCCTCTGGCCAGACCACATGGTGACCAGCATGGGCTCCACCTCTGCCCTCATCCACCTCCCTCCAGCAGCCCGCATGGTCCATCCCAATACACAGATGGTCGCACCCCCTCCCCTGAGCCCTTCTGTGGCTCCGCTGCTACTGGATCCACTTCAGCTCCTGAGACGGGCTCACAGGCCCTGTGATCCAGGGCAACCCGTTCCTGGCCCAGTCCAAAACTAGGGACAACCCCACTCACTGCAGGGAGCCCTGGAAGGGTCCCAACTCACACAGCTCAGGGCCTCTGCCCACACAGCCCCCTCTGCCTGGACATCCTCAAGATCCCCCTCCAGCCTCGCACCCTGCAGGAACGCTTCCCAAGGCCCCGGGCCGCCTGACATTCCTCCCTGGGTCTCCCAGCTGCAGCTTCTTCCCCCATCGCAGGACTGGCCACCTTGGCTGCACTGTTTGTGCAGGAGCTCCGTGAGGTGGGGACGGTGGAGTTTTGCAAGCCCGGTCTGGGGGAGGCTCAGCAGGTGTTCGCTGGAGGCTGTGACACTACAAGGACACAGTGCATGTGCTGGGAGGGACCAGACGACCAGGCCCCTGAGAGGAGCTGGCAGGAACTCCGCTATTCTCAGGAAGCCAGCTTGTGGGATCTGATGGATTACCCAGCCCTGGCAGTTTTGAGGGAAGGGCCAGAAGCCCGGACATGGACAAAGAAGATCACACGGATTCCAGAAAACGCAGACCCGTGGCCCCAGCACAATTTCAGGACAGTCTACAAACCAAACATTAACTAGACGTCTCTGAGCATTTAGAAAGGGAAGGACATCATGTGTGTTTCTGAAAGTCAGCACATGCTCTGTGCACGTGCCTCACCTCGTTGTGGACAGACCAACCGGGACATGTGTCACCCCAGCCACTGTGGTGCGACCAACGACCAGGACTCAGAGGACAGAGGCCACACAGTTACCCTCCAGCCCAGCAAGCGATTCAGTGTTGGGTGCAATTAATGAAAGATGTCACTATGGAAAATAGAAAGCAAATAAAGTATGTTCTCAGACCAAAAAGTACATTAAAGTAGGAAACAAAAACAGAAAGGTAGCTGGAAAATCCCAAAATATTTACAGATTAAACAACATATGGATGAAAAAAAGACGTCTCAAGAGAAAATGCAAATATTTTTCACTAAATGAAAATGAATATACAACTAATCAAAATGTGTGGAATGCAGTGAAAGCAGAACCTGCAGGGGAATTTATGGCAGTAAATGCACATATTAGGAAAAAAAGGGCCAGCCTGGTGGCCGAGTGGGTAAGTTCGCAAACTCCACTTCGGCAGCCCAGAATTTCACTGGTTCGGATCCTGGGCATGGACATGGCACCACTCATCAGGCCATGCTGAGGTGGTGTCCCATATGCCACAACTAGAAGCACTCACAACTAGGATCTACAACTATGAACTGGAAGGCTTTGGAGAGAAGAAGGAAAAATCAAAACAGAAGATTGGCAATAGATGTTAGCGCAAGGTGCCAATCTTTAAAAAACAAAAAGATCTGACACAATAAGCTGGAGAAAGAAGAACAAAGGAAGCCTAAAGCAAACAGAAGAGAGGAAATAAAAATTACAACAGAAATTAATGACACTTAGGCGTCAGTCCAGTGACCTAGTGGTTAAGTTCCCACATTCTGCTTCGGCAGGGGTCACCAGTTCAGATCCCTGATGCGGACATGGCACAGCTCATCAAGACATGCTGTGGCAGGCGTCCCAAATATAAAGCAGAGGGAGATGGGCACGGATGTTAGCTCAGGGCCACTCTTCCTCAACAAAGAGGAGGATTGGCAGCAGATGTTAGCTCAGGGTAATCTTCCTCAAAAAGAAGAAAGAAATTAATGACACTGGAACAGGGAAATCAATAGAGAAATCAATAAAACCAAAACTAGCTCTTAAAAAAGATTTAAAAAATGGATAAACCTCAAGCCAGGCTAGCTCAGAAAAACAGAGAGAAACACAAATTCCTAATCTCAGAAATGAGAGAGGGGCTATGATTACTGATCCCATGAGCAGTAAAAGGATAATAAAGAAATGTTTGACATTTGATATGTTCCCCAACGAGTTCTTTTGGATCTATAGCGAATCTTGAAATAAACTAATTCAAATCTCTCCCAGACCCTTTGACAGCTGGCTTCTAACTCAGATAACCAAAATATTGATGAGGATGTGAGTTAATGTCTGAATCATTTCCATCTAGTAAGACTCTATCATGCATAAATTAGACATCAGCAAAATGCAAAACTTGTGGGATTCAAAGGACAACATTTAGAATGAAAAAAGACAATCCACAATATAGAGAAAAATTTGCAAATCGTATATCTGATAAGAAACATACCTAGAATATATAAAGGATAGCAGCAACTCAGTTATAAAAAGACAAATAACCCAATTTTCAAATAGGTCAATGAGCTGAACAGACATTTCTCCAAGAAGATACACAAATGGCCATTGAGCACATGAAAACATGTCCAACGTCATCAGCCGTCAGAGAAATACCGATCAAGCCCACAGTGAGAAGCCGTTTCACACCCACAGCGTGGCTAGAATCAAAGACAGACGGTGAGTGTGGGTGAGGACGTGGAGGAACTGGGACCCTCACACGCTGCTGCAGGAACGGGAAACGGTGCAGGCGCTTTGGAGAAGGTCCTCCTGGCATCCAAACAGGGACACAGAGAGTGACCATCTGACCCAGCAGTTCCACTCCCAGGTGTGCGCCCAAAAGAAATGAAAGCAGATGTCCACGCAGAAACTTGTGCAGGAATGTTCACAGCAGCCACAGTCATAAAAGCCGCAAAGTGGGCACAACCCAAATGTCCCTCACCTGAGGAAAGGAGAAATACATCGTGCTAGAGCTGCACAATGGATATTCCTCAGCAATCAAAGCAATGATGGGCTGACACACGCCACGACACGGATGGACCCGAAACCGCTACGCTGAGTGCAAGGAGCCAGACACAGAAGGTCACACACTGTGTGATTCCATTTATACAGAATGTTCTAAACGGGCCAATCCATAGAAACAGAAAGTGGATTTGTGTCTGCCTAGGCCTTAGGGGTTGGGGGAAATGGGCCTGTCTCCTAACAAGGAACGTGTTTCTTTAGAGGGATGGTGGAAAGCTTCCAGAATCGACTGTGTTGATGTTGCACAATTCTGTGAATATACTAAAAAACTGAATTGCATGCCTTCGAGTGTGACTTGTATGTGAACCGTATCTCAGTAAAGCTGTTCCCGTGATTAAAAGACAGCATCGTGCATCATCAACAGAGAATGTAACCCCCAGAAGGGAGCACAGAATCTCGTTCACTCACCTTACAGGATCTGAACTAGGGCAACGGAACCCAGCGGAATTCTATTAGCTAACGATCTGGGTAGCAGGAAATCCTGAAATATTCACGAAGATTTCCATGTTTTAATTTTCAGAAAAAGGCATCAAAGGTTTAAAAACTCATATTCATAAATGTCTGGAAAGAATCATCATCACTCGGGGGAGGGGAGACGGGCAAGTCGTCAAACGGAAAGAAGTGTCAGTATTTGGGTCACACAGATCTGCACCCTGAATGTGAAGGTGGACCCACATCACCACTCCACCCCCAGGGATGACCTCAGAAGTCAAAGAGGACAATTAACTATCTCTTTCGAAAGCATCAGTTTGTGAAAAAACAACATATTAAGAAATAAACATTTTAGGAAGGGGGCCGAGCAAAATGGCAGGGTGAGCTGACCCGGGATTCTCTCTCCTCCAAAATACAACAAAAGATTGGAAGAACTGAATTTCAGAGAATAAACATAATGCCAACTCGTTAGAGACCTACAATACCAAGAAGGCGGAGATCATAAACCTTGCTTACACCCTCTGAGGCGCTGGAACGGTAGGAGAGAACATCGCTCCCTCCCCTAGAGTCTGCGATCGCTGCCGCACGGGTCGGGAGGGAGCGGGGGAGGGGCTGCATGACCAGGGGATCATCCAGGACTCCTGCCACTGATTCAGTGGAGACCAGCTGCTGGGGGGAAAGCTTCCGTCCGCGGGGACCCCATGAATCAAGGGCCTTGGGAGACTAGAGAACAGAACTAATCTGAACCCAGACTGGCGCGTGTGAGTAACAGCCCCCCCCCCCAAAAAAGCCAGTGGGCACAGCCATCTTGCCCCAAGGCGGAGAGCTCATAACACGCGGCTCTCGACCCCCATCTAGTGGCGAAAGGCCGTAACTGCAACTGAATTCTACCACCATGCGAAAAACACGCTCCTCTACCATCCAGCAATTTATAAAAGCCCCAGACCAGAAGGAAAACAATAAAAACATAGAATTAAGTCCTGAGGACTTGGAATTAGGTAAACTAAGTGATAATGAGTTCAGAGCAGCTATAATCAAAAAACTCAATGAGGTACAGAGAAAGAGAAACAAGCCGAGTTCTGGAGTTACTTCACAAAAGAGATTGAAATCATAAAGAAGAATCAAACAGAATTACTTGAGATGAAAAACACAATGGACCAGATAAAACAGAATATGGATTCCCTGAATGCCCATGTAGACAACATAGAGGAGAAAATTAGCATAATCGAAGATAGACAGGCTGAATGGTGCCAGACAGAGGAAGAAAGAGAACTAAGAATTTTAAAAAATGAGGAAAAGCTCCAAGAGATAATGGATTCAATGAGGAGTAAGAACATAAGGATCATAGGAATTCCCGAGAATATGGAAAAGGAAAATGGAGCAGAAAGTGTGCTTAACGAAATTATTGAAGAGAACTTCCCAAATCTAGGGATAAACGGAGAAATGTGTGTAGAGGAGGGTTTTAGATCTCCTAGATTTGTCAATGTAAAAAGAGCTACCCCACGGCACATAGTAGCAAAGTTGGCAAAAAGGAAAGATAAGGAAAGAATACTCAGGGAAGTAAGAAAAAAAGAGAGAATAACCCATAAAGGAGCCCCTATCAGACTGTCAGTGGATTTCTCTACAGAAACCCTACAAGCTAGGAGAGAATGGAGTGACATATTCAAAGCTTTAAAGGATAAAAATCTTCAGCCAAGAATACTCTATCCAGCAAGAATTTCCTTCAGATATGAGGGAGAAATTAAATCTTTTCCAGACAAACAAAAGTTAAGGGAATTTGTAACTAACAGCCCTCCATTACAAGAAATCCTCAAGAAGGCTCTCATACCTGAAAAAAGAAAAAAGGGAGAAAGGGGACACAATCCACAGACTAGGGAGACCAATGGATAGAACCAAAACAGGATAGCAAATATTCAACTATAGCATTAGGGTAAAGGTAAGGAAACTACCAAAGCAAGGACGATCTTATCACTCTAATTCTACAAATTCATAAGATGAGCTGGAATAAAAAATGAAAATAATTATTTAGGAGGGGAAGAGCAAAGGGTCTAAATCAGTATTGGTCAAGTAGGTAAGAGACCACCAGAGAATAGACTATATTATACACGAGATTCTAAATACAAACTTCAAGGTAGACACTAAAATAAAATACAGAACAGAGTCACAAATCATAAATAAGGAAAAATCTAAGAAACCCAGCATAAGAAATTGCAGTATTAAACGGGTAGTCTAAAGCAAACAGGAAAAGAAACGCAGGAAAACAAGATGATGAGCGACAGATTAACAGCACTAAGTCCACATGCATCAATAATCACTCTCAATGTGAACGGATTGAACTCTCCAATAAAAAGACACAGAGTGGCAAAATGGATTAAAGAACACGATCCAACAATTTGTTGCCTCCAGGAAACACACCTCAGCCCCAAGGACAAACACAGACTCAGGGTGAAGGGGTGGAGGACAATACTTCAAGCAAATAGCAAGGAAAAAAAGGCAGGTGTTGCAATTCTCATATCAGAGCAAGTGGATTTCAAAATAAGACAGGTAAAGACAGACACAGAGGGACAATATATAATGATCAAAGGGACACTTCATCAAGAAGAAATAACGCTTATAAATATCTATGCACCCAACACAGGAGCACCAAGATTCATAAAGCAACTATTAACAGACCTAAAGGAAGATGATAAAAACAACACAATAAAATGCAAACTGGTACAGCCACTATGGAAAACAGTATGGAGATTTCTCAAAAAGGTAAAAATAGAAATACCCTATGACCCAGCCATCCCATTACTGGGTATCTATCCTAAGAACCTGAAATCAGAAATCCCAAGAGTCTCTTGCACCCCTATATTCATCGCAGCATTATTTACAATAGCCAAGACGTGGAACCAACCTACATGCCCAGAAACTGATGATTGGATAAAGAAGATATGGTGTGTATACACAATGGAATACTACTCAGCCATAAAAAAAGACAAAATTGGCCCATTCGCAGCAACGTGGATGGACCTCGAGGGTATTATGTTAAGTGAAATAAGCCAGTCAGAGAAAGACGAACTCTATATGACTCCACTCATAGGTGGAAGTTAACATATTGACAAGGAGATCTGATCGGTGGTTACCAGGGAAAAGGGGGGGAGGGGGGAGGGCACAAAGGGGGAAGAGGTGTACCCACAACATGACTAACAATAATATACAACTGAAATCTCACAAGGTTGTAATCTATCATAACATTAATTAAAAAAAGACACAATAATAGTAGGGGACCTCAACACCCCACTCATATCAATGGACAGATCATCCAGACAGAAAATCAACAAGGAAATAGTGGAACTAAATGAAAAACTAAAACAATTGGACTTAATAGACATATATAGATCACTCCACCCTGAAGGAGCTGAATACACATTCTTCTCAAGTGCACATGGAACATTCTCTAGGATAGACCATATGTTGGGAAACAAGGCAAGCCTCTACAAATTTTAAAAAATTGAAATAATAACAAGCATCTTCTCAGATCACAGTGCTATAAGGCTAGAAATTAATTACAAGAAAAAAGCTGAGAAAGGCACAAAGATGTGGAGACTAAACAACACACTACTGAACAAGCAATGGATCATTGAAGAAATTAAAGAAGAAATAAAAAAATACCTGGAAACAAATGAAAATGATAGCATGCCATACCAACTCATATGGGATACAGCAAAAGCTGTATTAAGAGGAAAATTCATCGCAATACAGGCACATCTTAACAAACAAGAAAAATCCCAAATAAGCAACCTTAAAGCACACCTAACTGAACTAGAGAAAAAAGAACAAATGAAGCCCAAAGTCAGCAGAAGGAGAGAAATAATAAAAATCAAAGCAGAAATAAATACTATTGAAACGAAAAAGGCAGTAGAAAGGATCAATGAGACAAAGAGCTGGTTTTTTGAGAAGATAAATAAAATTGACAAACCACTAGCCAGACTTACAAAGAAAAAAAGAGAGAAAGCTCAAATAAACAAAATCAGAAATGAGCAAGGAGAAATAACAACAGACTCTACAGAAATACAACAGATTATAAGAGAATACTACAAAAAACTATATGTCAACAGAATGGATAACCTGGAGGAAATGGATAAATTCTTGGACTCCTACAATCTCCCAAAGCTCACTCAAGAAGAGGCAGACAATTTGAACAGACCAATCACAGGGAAAGATATTGAAACAGCAATCAAAAACATCCCAAAGAATAAAACCCCAGGACCAGATGGCTTTCCTGGGGAATTCTACCAAACTTTCAGAGAGGATTTAATACCTATCCTTTTCAAGCTATTCCAAAAAATTAGGGAAGATGGAACACTTCCTAACACATTCTATGAGGCCAACATCACGCTGATACCAAAACCTGACAAGGACACCACAAAAAAAGAGAACTACAGGCCAATATCACTGATGAACATAGATGCAAAAATTCTAAATGAAATTTTGGCAACCAGAATTCAGCGATTCATCAAAAGAATCATACATCATGATCAGGTGGGATTCATACAAGGACACAGGGATGGTTCAACATCCGCAAATCAATCAACGTGATACACCACATCAACAAACTGAGGAATAAAAACCACATGATCATCTCAATAGATGCAGAGGAGGCATTTGACAAGATCCAACAGCCATTTATGATAAAAACTCTGAACAAAATGGGCATAGAAGGAAACTACCTCAACATAATAAAGGCCATATATGACAAACCCATAGCCGACATCACACTCAATGGGCAAAAACTGAACACCATCCCCCTGAAAACAGGAATGAGACAAGGATGCCCTCTACCACCACTCTTATTTAACATAGTACTGGAGGTCCTGGCCAGAGCAATCAGGCAAGAAAAAGGAATAAAAGGAATCCAAATAGGGAGGGAAGAAGTGAAACTCTCGCTGTTTGCAGACGACATGATCTTATATATAGAAAACCCCAAAGAATCCATTGGAAAACTGTTAGAAGTAATCAACAACTACAGCAAAGTTGCAGGGTATAAAATCAATTTGCATAAATCAGTAGCATTTCTATACTCCAGTAATGAACCAACAGAAAAAGAACTCAAGAATACAATACCATTCACAATCTCAACAAAAAGAATAAAATACCTTGGGGTAAATTTAACTAAGGAAGTGAAGGACCTATATAATGAAAATTACAAGGCCTTTCTGAGAGAATTGGTTGACGACATAAGGAGATGGAAAGACATTCCATGTACATGGATTGGAAGAATAAACATAGTTAAAATGTCCATTCTACCTAAAGCAATCTACAGATTCAATGCCATCCCAATCAGAATCCCAATAACATTCTTTACAGAATTAGAACAAAGAATCCTAAAATTCATATGGGACAACAAAAGACCCCGAATTGCTAAAGCAATCCTGAGAAAAAAGAACAAAATGGGAGGCATCACAATCCCTGACTTCAAAACATACTACAAAGCTACAGTAATCAAAACAGCATGGTACTGGTACAAAAACAGGTGCACAGATCAATGGAACAGAATTGAAAGCCCAGAAATAAAACCATATATCTATGGACAGCTTATCTTTGACAAAGGAGCTGAGGGCATACAATGGAGAAAAGAAAGTCTTTTCAACAAATGGTGCTGGGAAAACTCGAAAGCCACATGTAAAAGAATGAAAATTGACCATTCTTTTTCACCATTCACCAAAATAAACTCAAAATGGATCAAAGACCTAAAGGTGAGACCTGAAACCATAAGGCTTCTGGAAGAAAACGTAGGCAGTACACTCTTTGACATCAGTATTAAAAGGATCTGTTCGGACACCATGCCTTCTCAGAGAAGGGAAACAATAGAAAGAATAAACAAATGGGACTTCATCAGATTAAAGAGCTTCTTCAAGGCAAATGAAAACAGGATTGAAACAAAAAAACAACCCACTAACTGGGAAAAAATATTTGCAAGTCATATATCTGACAAAGGCTTAATATCCTTAACATATAAAGAACTCTCACAACTCAACAGCAAAACATCAAAAACCCAATCAAAAAATGGGCTGGAGACATGAACAGACATTTCTCCAAAGAAGGTATACTGATGGCCAATAGGCACATGAAAAGATGCTCATCATCGCTGATCATCAGGGAAATGCAAATCAAAACTACACTAAGATATCACCTTACACCCGTTAGAATGACAAAAATATCTAAAACTAATAGCAACAAATGTTGGAGAGGTTGCGGAGAAAAAGGAACCCTCATACACTGCTGGTGGGAATGCATACTGGTGCAGCCACTATGGAAAACAGTATGGAGATTCCTCAAAAAATTAAAAATAGAACAACCGTACGTTCCAGCCATCCCACTACTGGGTATTTATACAAAGAGCTTGAAGTCAGCAATCCCAAAAGTCCTAAGCACCCCAATGTTTATTGCAGCACTGTTTACAATAGCCAAGACGTGGAAGCAACCTAAGTGTCCAGCAACAGACAAATGGATAAAGAAGATGTGGTAATATATACAGTGGAATACTACTCAGCTGCAAAACAGAACAAAATGATTCCGTTTGCAATAACATAGATGGACCTTGAGAGAATTATGTTAAGTGAAATAAGCCAGCGAGAGAAGGATAATCTGTGTATGACTCCACTCATATGAGGAATTTAAAATTATGGACTAAGAACAGTTTAGTGGATACCAGGGGAAAGGTGGGGCAGGGGGTGGGCACAAAGGGTGAAGTGGTGCACCTACAACATGACTGACAAACATTAATGTACAACTGAAATTTCACAAGATTGTAACCTATCAATAACTCAATAAAAAAAAGAAATAAACATTTTAGACTCATGAAGAATTGAATCTTCCAGATTCCCAGTTTTAAAACTATAAACTTGTGAAGAGTCCATTTCACAGGCACTGAAGGGACTCTCCTCCTCGTGGTTGGAGTGGATTCCAGACGTGACAGACGCCTCAGGATACAACTGAAAAGAATCCACAGTGTTTGCAAAGGGCTCTTTGTTGACCCTGAATCCAACCCTAAATGCTCTATCAGACAACAGACACAAAGGCGGGTCAGCACAGCCAGCAGGCAGAGAAACGAGGATCATGGGAAATTCAGTACTTTGCAGTGATGGTGCAGGGTGAGTGTCTGTTAAAATCTATCAGGGTTTAACGTACCTTCCACGAGTGAGCAAACACAAAGTGGTTCTGGATGTGTCACAAAGCTGTGCACCTGTTCGTGATGCCAATCTTTGTCCCCCCTCAGCTCATGTGACCATCACTGACCATAATACACTTTCCTGGGTGCACACTGCTCACCAGGGCCAAGGTGCCTGAGATGCTGGTGCCACAGAAGTCCCAGCTACTTAGCCAGTGACACCTCTAACCTGCACCTCCCCCGTTCTGTCCTGGCAGGTCAGGAGGACCCCCACCCACCCCAGCCCAGGGGCTCTCCAGTGACTTTCATGACACAGTCAAGGTTTAATGACTTTGGAGGCCTGGGGTCACCAAGCACGAATGCATAAAGAAGCTGCCCTGTATGTGCACAATGATCACATCAAGGAGCGTTCTTGACACTGAAAAGGAAGGACGTCGTTTCCAGAATAAAGGACAGACCATCCGAGGAAACAGCAGTTGCCAAGCTCCCCCTGACATGTGCATGCACATAATATACAAATAGTACTCACCCCACCTTTCTAAGGGGTTCCCTCCTCCCTAAATGGAGATATGAGAAACCTACCCCCAGGGGTGTGGTGAGAAATGAGCACAGGGAAAGTGTGAATCCAGCCCCAGCCCAGAGCGAGAAGGAAGACATGTCAGCTGCTTGATTCTCACACACACGTCTCCTCCAGGCCTTGATGTGCGCACTGCCCGCCGTCAGGGAAGACTGTCCCGGGCCAGCCTGGGGCAAAGCCTGGCCGTGGGGACCAAGCCTTGGAGAGGCCCAGGTGGGGACACCAGGTCACAACGCAGGGGCCCCATGACGTCATTAGTTCAAAGCAGCTGAGGTCCACTCTGCACACCCACCTGAGCACTGACCTACTTTGTACCAAGCACAGCGCTGGGCGGCCACGGTCGGGAGCAAGTCAGCTCCTGCCCCCCAGGAACGTCAGACCCAGGGAAACAAGAACCAATGATGGCCTCGGACATCCAATGATCACTGATCTAGTGCTTCTTGTAGAGATTTACATAGAAACATAGAGAAGCAGGGCATTTGAAACACAGTCAACAGAAACTGGGGAAAAAAACATAAAATGAATCATCTAGCTAAATGAGTGTGGGGAAATCGTTTGCTTGTGGAAGTTTGGCAGGATGCTCGGGACCTGTGACGGCTGCTGGCTGAGTGTGAAGCAGAGGCAGCAGAACAGAACCACTCAGCGAGGGAGCCAAGCACATTGGGGGGAGACTCCACCCAGAGCGAGGTTGTCATCACTGGTCCGCAAATGACCTGTGGTAGAATCTGACCCTCCCCCAAAGTATCCCCCAAGGGGTCATTTTATTCATGGAGACCCACATGAGCACCGTGTGCTTCAAGCTCTGGAACAGCAGGACATCAACTGGCCCACACATACCAGGCCAGCCTTGGTCCTCTACCCAGCAGGTGCCCTGGTGCCAACAGCGAGCCCACCCTGATCTGCCTGAAGCCGATGGTGATGGTAGCAGCAGAGGTGAAAACTTTAATGAGTGACGGGGCAGGAGATGACGTCCAGCAGGAACCCCAGCCAGCCAGGAGGAAATACTGAGTGGTCACAGGTCTGCCTGGTCCCAGAGGACATGCGTGGAAACGGGCTGGGAGATGGGGTGTGGGTGGGACTGGGGCTAAGGGCCAGTGGTGACACACCCTGTTTGGGCTGGTTTGTAGAGCAGGAAAGGAAGGCTGGGTTCTGAGGCTCTGGGCGCATCTCTAAGTGCCCTGGCCTCTCAGCAGAATAGGGGAGGGCTGAGGGCTGAGGGAACCTGTAACCCCCCGCCCCCCACCACACACACACACAGGGACAGCCCTCAGAATGCAAAGAAGGACATGCTGAGGGCAGGGGCAGCCCCAGGAGGCAGGTGCCTTGGGGCCCCAGGAAGAGCAGAACCGCAGCCCCCATCACGGCAGGAAGGCCCGAGGGTCTTAGCCAAGGGCAGGAGTCCCACAGGAAGGCCAGCAGCACAGCACAGGCGGGCTCACGGGAGGTGTAGGAGGAGACCAGGAGGGACATGATGGCCGTGGGGCCAGAGTCACATCCCGGGAGGTGCCAGGAAGACCTACACGAAGCACCCATGAAGGCAGAGTAGAGGCCAGACTGTTGGGGAGAGAAAGCGATGAGCCCCCAGGAGGCACATGGCACGCCCATGGCATCCCTGGTGTAGACATCTGAGCACAGGGGTCTGTGTATCCATTGGGTATGTTTGGCACACCAGCACACACAGGCAGGGTAACCGCTCACCCTCTATCACCCACGAGTGTGACCTGCAGTGACCAGGGGACCTCTTTTCTCCCCGTACCCATCTGGTACCACCTGGGTGCCACCCGAGGGAGCACAAAGGCCTGTGTGCCTCTGTGTGTGTGTGTGAGTCTGAGGAAGCGTTCTTAAGGCCACGGTGAGCCATCCCACTGGCCCTATCACACAAACTAGAAGTAGCTCGGTGCCTGTGTGATAAGGGTAACAAGAGCAGGTACAGGGACATGTGTCTGCCCAAAGGCACTCACATGCTCTAGATTGTAAACCAAGGATTCTTGTGTCCCATGGGGTTGGAGCCCTGGGTGCCCCACTGTCTGGAGGGGATACTATGCATTTCTCCTCGGCTTCTGGGTGGGCGCTGAGACCTGGAGTGGGGTCAGGCCGTGGGCGTGGCATGCAGCGTGCAGCAAGGGCAGACATGTCATCTGGGGCAGGAGTCAGGCCCCTCAGCACAGGTGGGTGACTGGGGAGTGACCTTGAGCCCAACCTAGAACCTGGCCATTAAGTCCATCTTCAGCCACAGCACAGAGTCCTGGGACAGCCAGGCCAGGATGGGCAGCCTCCTCTGCACGGCAGCAGGGGGGCAGCAGAGGGCTGGTTGGGCCATGAAGGCTCCTGAGGCCAGTGCCTTCACAGAAGAGCCCATGCCTGGGGTAGCAGGAGGGTCGACACAGAGCAGCAGTCAGGGTCCCAGCTTCAGAGAACCCAGCAATAGGGTGGGGGTCCAGGGCATCAGCAAAGGCACAATCTGTCTCCCCTCCAGGGGGTCTGACCCAGATGGGTTAAATGCTCCCTTGCTGGTCTGAGAGGAAGCCAACAAGCTGTGCAGAGGGGCCTACACCAAGGTGGGCCGTCCCCTCCCCTGCTCACTGCTCTCCCCGAATCCCCCTGCCCAAACCCTGGGCGCCTTCTCTCCCTGCATCAGTGCTGGCCCGGAAGAACACGGTAAAGGATTTCTCAGTGAGAAGCTGAAACATTCATTAGACTCAGTGTTTCTCCTCCCAGAGAATTTGTTTCCTTTTTTTTCCTCCCCAGGGAATTTAACGGGGAGCAGCACAGAGACAAGCAGGGTCCAGGGGGCACCCTTTTCTGGCTGGCAGGGAGTGGGTGGGGCACTGGCTCCCTGAGGCCTGGAGACTTCCCAGGTGCGCACCACTCCACCCACTGAGGGGGACGGCAGTGCGGGAGGGGGATCTCCCATCCTGAGGCCACGTCTTACCCAACCCCTACCTGTGGCATCGCATCCCTAAAGAGGCCCCAGGGATTCTAGCCATTTCTGGGACAAGGCCAGATTCCCCTGCATCAATTCAGGGTGCACAGCATCCTCTAGGATCCTGCATGTAGAGCCAGCCCCAGACCACCCCTCACCCCAGCCCCTGGAGCCTGCTCCAGGCAGAACCCAGCCCCCAGCTCCTAAGCTGCTTGCTCTGAACCCTGGGGTCAAAGGGTGGGGACCCCACACCAGCTGACAGTCGATGGCCTGCTGGCCCAACAAGGCTGAGGGCAGCGGGGACACAAGTGGGAACTCAGTGGGTGTGGAATGGGGGTCCCCAATGGAGGTGCCTGCACCCTCAGATCCCACACTTCCCCTCACGTCCACCACGCCCCGGTGACCCTGGTTATTCCCAGCAGCTCATCCACCCAGTCCAGGAGGCTGGAGGAGGGCACGGGAGAGGGAGAGCCCCCAGTGCCTCTGCTGCAGGGGACCCCTCCCTGGTCTCCCCCAGGGGTGCCCCCACCTCCCCCACCCCCACCCAAGTGGTCCAACTGTGGGCTGGGGCTCTGCCCATCCACCCATGAGCCCTACTCCACTGCTCTGTGTGACAGAGAGCAGATCACTCACCTCTGTGCGCCACGGTCTCATCCTCTGTCACATGGGGTCACAGTAATACCTCGTCATGGGATTGTCACGGGATTAGCCAAGTTAACGCTTTCTATGTACAGCATGCAGCAGGGTGCCTGGCACGCGCCCTCCCACTGTTAACTGCTGTTACTATGTTGTCCCAGGAGTTCGAGTGACCATGAGAGCTGCCATTGAAGGCACTTACTCTGGTTTTATTGTGCTAAGAGATATATAATGTAAAATGTACCATTTTAAGCATTTATTTATTTATTTACTTATTTATTGATGTGACATTGGTTTATAACATTATATAAATTTCAGGTGTACATCATTATATTTCGATTTCTGTGTAGATTACATCATGTTCACCACGCAAAGACTAATTACCATCCACCCATCACCACACACATGTGCATAACCACCCCTTTCGCCCTCCTCCCTCCCCCTCCCCTCTGAGAACCAGCAATCCAATCTCTGTTTCTATGTGTTTGTTTATTGTTTATATTTTCTACTTATGAGTGAGGTCATACAGTATTTCACTTTCTCCCTCTGACTAATTTCACTTAGTATAGTACCCTCAAGGTCCATCCACGTTGTCACAAATGGCCAGATTTCATCCTTTCTTATGGCTGGGTAGTATTGCAGTGTGTATATATACCACATCTTTATCCAT
This sequence comes from Equus caballus, assembly GCF_041296265.1. Lineage (NCBI taxonomy): Eukaryota > Metazoa > Chordata > Mammalia > Perissodactyla > Equidae > Equus > Equus caballus. The sequence continues at coordinate 3,174,653 of NC_091691.1, read as the reverse complement.
TTGTCCCTTGATGGGCACCTAGGTTGCTACCAAGTCTTGGCTATTGTGAATAATGCTGCAATGAACATAGGGGTGTATGTATCTTTATGCATTTGCGTTTTCAAGTTCTTTGGATAAATACCCAGCAGTGGGATAGCTGGATCATACGGTAGATATATTCTTAATTTTTTGAGGATACTCCATACTACTTTCCATAGTGGCTGCACCAGTTTGCACTCATGCCAGCAGTGTATGAGGGTGCCCTTCTCTCCACATCCTCTCCAACACTTGTTTCCTGTCTTCTTAATTATAGCCATTCTGACCGGAGGGAGGTGATGCCTCATTGGAGTTTTGATTTGCATTTCCCTGATAGTTAATGATGTTGAGCATCCTTCAATGTGCCTGTTGGCCATCTGTCTATCTTCTTTTGGAGAAATGTCTGTTCAGATCTTTTGCCCATTTTTTAATTGGGTTGTTGGTTTTTTTGTTGCTGAGCTGTATGAGTTCTTTGTATATTTTGGATATTAACCCCTTATCTGATATACGGTTTGCAAATATCTTCTCCCAATTGTTAGGTTGTCTTTTCATTTTGTTGATGGTTTCCTTTGCTGTGCAGAAGCTTTTTAGTTTGATGAAGTCCCATTTGTTTATTTTTTCTATTGTTGCCCTTGCCTGGTCAGACATGGTACTTGAAAATATGCTGCTGAGACCGATGTCAAAGAGCATACTGGCTATGTTTTCTTCTAGAAGTTTCATGGTTTCAGGTCTTACATTCAAGTGTTTAATCCATTTAGAGTTAATTTTTGTGTCTGGTGTAAGATAATGTTCCACTTTCATTCTTCTGCATGCGTCTGTCCAGTTTTCCCACACAATCTATTGACAAGCCTTTCCTTTCTCCAGTGTGTGTTCTTGGTTCCTTTGTTGAAAGTTAGCTGTCCACAGATGTGTGGGTTTATTTCTGGGTATTTAAGCATTTTTAAGAGTACGGTTCAGTGGCATTAAGTACATTCACCTTGTTGTGCAGCCGTCACCACCATCCGTCTCCAGAACGTGCTAATCATCCAGAGTGAAGCTCTGTCCCCATTAGACACTAACCCTGTGCCCCTCCCCAGCCCCCGGACCCTCCATTCTACTTTCTGTGTGTGAGTCTCACTGCTCTAGGTCCCTCGCAGAAGCAGAATCATACGGTACTTGTCCCTTTGTGACTGTGACTTCACTCAGCATAATGTCCCCATGGTTCATCTACATCATAGCCCATGACAGTACTTCATTCTTTCTCAGACTGAATGGTACTCCAGCGTGTTCATACAGCACATTTGTTTATCCTTTCATCCATCAATGGACACTGGGCTGCGTCCATCTCTTGGCTGCTGGACTCATGCTGCCATGAACCTGGATGTACCCGGGCCCTAGAGTGATGTGTTCTCTCACAACATCACCTTACAGTGAGCAGGTGCTGTGTCCCCATCTGAGAGGCCGGGTAGGAGGCCTCCGTGCAGAGGGGACTGAGGCCTGTGCACAGACGCTTCCTGAAAGGTCCATCAGGCAGCTGTGGACATGCTCCCATCTGGGTGGGGCCGCAGGGACACAGAGGGGCTTTTCCATCTCACCTGATGTCTTTCTGGTCTGTCTGAGTGTGTGACATGTGCCACGATCCCTCACACACTAGAGAAGAGCTGGTGAATTAAAGGAGGTTGCTGCTGTCATTTTCAGTGTGCAACGTGTGCTCATTACAGAAACGTTGGGAAGAGCAGAGAAGCAGAAAGAAGAAAACAAAAGCCCCCAGATTCGGTGTGCGTCCTCCCAGTCTACTGTGTTTCCTGCTGATGTCCCAGGGGAGGGACCCGGGGGCCTGTGGGGCGAGGAGGCAGAGGCAGGGCAGACCTCCCTGGGTGCCGGCCACCTGAGGTCCGCACCAGGGCCCAGATGAGTGCCCCTGGCAGCTATGTGGCACCCCCTCCCCCGCTCCCTGCTGGCAGCATCAGAGCAGAGCAGAGGGCCAGCACCAGGAGCTCCAGCACCTTGCCTCCTCGGGCAGGTGCAGAGTCTGACGCTGCAGCTCGGCAGGGTTGGCAGTCCCACAGTGGGGGCTTCGTGCCGCCGTGGGGACAGGCCAGCACCTTCCCTCCCTGCCCCAAAGGGAGGAGGACTGGTCTGGAGCCAACCTCAGCCCCATGCCGCCTGCTCTGAGCACTTGTCCCCAGGCCCCGGGCCTCCTGACTGGGCCATGGGTCCATGAGGACAAGGGCCTGGGCTGGCCTTGCAGAAGCCACAGCCAGGTGCAGGGGTTGGGCAGCAGAGAAGGGAGTCAAGGACAGTGGGAGACAGCAGGAGCTCTGCACAGGCCTGTCTCCCACCTCCAAGCATCCCCGGGAGGAAGCACGTGGGGCCAGAGACGGCGTCCCCGATGGACTTGGCATCAGGAGAACGGCTCTGTCCTCCAGGTGGGGCGGACTCACTGGAATTAAGCTGCTGTTCAGAACTCCTGCAGACTCGGGATGATGGGGCAATGAGGGCTGTGTCCCCTCCCCTCCCTCACATGGCCGGACCTCTGGGCAATTAACACGGGACACACTGCCCAGAATCCCACACTGGGGATTCTTGGAGTCCCCAGATGATGGAGTTGGGATGGGGGAGAAGGTTCCAGATTCTCTTAATCTGGTCAGAGGATGAGGGGACCTGGAGAAACTGAGGCAGTGGGGTCACGGGAGACTTTCAGTTCCAGGGGAGGAGGCCAAGCCCAGAGGGCTGTTCCTTCCTGAGGACTGGGGCTCCTGGGGTCTAAAGGCAGGTGGTATGTCAGTCAGCTGACCTCAGCACTCCAGCCCCTGCTCGCTGTGCAGGCCTGTCATTCTCTGTGTCACCTTCCATGGCCCCCAGCACTGCAGACACCCAGCCCAGTGCAGGACCTTCTGTGAGAAGTGTGACCTCAGGGAACATGGCCTGGGCGGACCCAGTCTGGACCCCAGACCTACGACCTGTGGAACATGCTGAGAGGATGGCCCCTCCCATGTTTCCTAGATGCCCCCCTCTTTCTTCCCCCACCCCTTAAATCTGGGTCTGTGGGCTCACAGGCCTGGCCTCAGATGTGTGGCTTTAGTGTCTAAGAAGAGACCCTCTGACTCACTGGATCTGGGTCCCTATCATGGGGCTGGTGGAGAGAAGGTGAGGACATGGAATTTTGACGTCCAGAAGCGTGGAGGTTCCGGGCGAATCCACCCACAAGAAGGACGATGATCTCAGGCTTCATGAGGAGGGCCGGTGCCTCTGCCTCCTGCCCCAGTTCAAGGGCGGCACCCGCCCTGGTCCCCGACCTACCTGCTTGAACGTTGACTCCCACCCAACTGCCCCCCAGGTGCCTTACTTCATCGCTGACACCCCAGCATCCTGAGCTGACCTGGCCACTCAGGACACCACCATCAGGCAGAGGGACCAAGGTGGGTCCAAGGAGCCCGGATGGTAGGGTGGGCCGCGGCTTGGGCCCCATGCTGGGCCGGCAGTCTGAAATCATGGCATCAGCAGGCTGGGTTCCCTCTGAGCCTCTAGGCTCTTCCTGCCTCCTCCAGCTTCTGCTGGCCCCAGACATCCCTTGTGAAATGGCTGCCCCACTCCAGGCTCTGCCTCCAGTGTCACAGGGCTTCTCTGTGTCTTCTGCTCTGTGTCTGCGTCTCTCCTCTTCTTATAAGGACATGTCACTGGATTTAAGGCCACCTGGATGCTTCAGGATGCTCTCACCTTGAGATCCTCGGCAACTTCATCTGTAAAGACTCTTTTTCCAAAGGTCACGTTCACAGGTTCTGGGGGGACATATCTTTTGGGGGATCACCATTCAACCCCCTACAGGAGGTGGGTGCCTTCCTCATTTCCCTGTTGGTGCCACTGGTTCACAGTGACCTGGGAAGGAGGTGGGGTGAGGGATCCTCTCTTCCAGCCCCTGCCCAAGGCTGTCCCTGGTAGCTCCATGGGCAGATGTGGGACTCCAGAAAACACAGAATCCAGAGGATGGCAGGTAGCAGCTGCACAGGGGTGGCACAGAAGAGCCAAGGGAGGGCCGGAGTCCCTGGAGGGGAGGGCTCAGGTGGAGCTGTGCAAGGCCTGTTCCAGGACGGGGTGCTGGTGGAGCGACCAGCTCCAGCCTGGGCTCTGAGCCCCCATCCACAGCATCTTCCTCCCTCCTGAGACGTGCGTCCCTTCCACCTCTGCCCCTTTGCTCAAGCCATTCTCCCTGCCTAGCATGCTCTCCCCTCTCCATCCCACCACCATCTTTGTCAAGAGTCCTCCTGCCTGGAGGCCCCTCCTCAGAGGGCCCGTGTCTCTTTTTCCTTGGACCACTGAGCAGTCAAGCTCCCCTCCCTGCTTAGCGTGGGTGTCCCAGTCTCCTGTGGCCATCGGACGAGCTCCTGCAGGACAGGGGTGGCCCCACTGCCTCCCTCCCATGCCCTTCAGGCCTCCATGGATCTTCCTGACACAGGCACCTGAGAGCCCAGGTCAGGAGAAGGCGGGCTGGGACAGAGGCCTGGGAGAGTCCTTCCTGAGCGCATTCTCACTCCTGGACATGCACTCACTCCACAGAGACTGGCCTTGGAGGGGGTCCAGCCACACCCATCACAAAATGGGGCCCATGCCCCGAAGCTCTGACATCCTCACAGAACAGAGTGCAGCCTTCAAGCTGGAGGAGACCCTACAGTTAGATGCTTACGGCCAGCCCATCCCACAGACAGGGACACTGAGGTCCAGCAGGAGGGGTTGGGGAGGGGCCAAGTCCACTGCCAGTCCTGAGGTGGCAGAGCCAGCCCCGGAGTCCAGGTCTGAGGCCTGCCCATGCCCAGCTCACAGCACATCCCAGGGACAGAGAGAGCCTGGGGCAGCCCTTCTGCAGGTGAGACCAGAGCCACGAGGACAAGGAGCATGGAGGGCCGGGCTAGGGGAACAAAAGAGGGCTTCCCTGAGGCAGTCATGTCCCCACTCCACCCCAAACTTGGCCTGTCTCAAGCCAACAGGTGGGCTCCCTTCCAAACCCGGCCTTCCCCAGGTCTCAGCACTAAAGCCTGGGGCTTCCACCTTTTGACCATCCGCTCCCTCTCTGTCACACACAAACCACTGCAGGCCACAGCCTCCCCTGCCCACTGATCCTTTGGCTGTTTACTGTCCTCACAGAGCCACAGGGATCTTGTTAAAGAGACAGTCGAGCATCACCTCTTCACAGAGGCTTCCCAGATCAGCCCATCTAGCATGGGGCCCACTACCAGATCCTCCACCCCAATGTGGCTGTTAATTCCATCAGCACACAGTCCTGTCTACACCAGCTCTCATGTTAGCACAGGCCTCTGACCAACTGTCTCCTTGGCTCCATCATGAGGGACAGCGTCTCTGTTGGCTGCTGTATCTCCAGCATCCAGAATGTGCCGCACACAGTTGCTGCTCAATAAACGATGGCTTTCATTACAGTTGCAGGGAGGCCGGGATGGAGGACACGATCTGCCCAATGAGATGACTGAGGTTGGTGCATGTGGGCAGCTCGATATCCAGGTTGTGCTGAAATATGTCATAGATGGCTTCCTAGTCCACCATGAAGGCACAATCAGTATGTTCTGGGGTCGTGTGGGTGGTCAGGATGGAATTGGAGGGCTCCACCAAGGCCATGGAAACCTGGGGGGCTGGGGAAATGGCAAGTCCGAGCTTGGACCTCTTGCCATAGTCCACCAAGAGGCGTTCCGTGAGCAGAGATGCAAACCCAGAGCCGGGGCTGCCCCCAGAGCTGTGGAAGATGAGGAAGCCCTGCAGCCCCACTCACAGACCCGCCTGAGAGAAAGCAGAGGACGGGAGCCAATGCGGGCAGAAGCCACAGCGCAACCTCCAACCAGCCCCGGTCACTTCTCCTCCTCTGCAGGATTATAGGATTCACACCCTCCACAGTGAACATGCATGGCTCTTAGAGGCAAAGCAGACAGACGGTAAAGACGTATGGATGCACTGCAGCCACACTGGAGGGTAAGACTGTGGACTCGTGATTAAGGCCTCGGTTTTGCCACAGTATCCTCCGGGTCACATTCCAAGGCCTACCCTCCTGTCCAAGACAGCATCCACAGGAAGCCTTCTTGGCACTCTTCTCATCTGTTTGCAGATCTGGTCCAGGACCAGGTCGACGATCTCCTTGCCGATGGGGCAATGGCCTCTAGCGTAATTATTGACTGCGTCTTCCTTCCCGGTGATCAGCTGCTCCGGGTGGAAGAGCTGCCTGTGGGTCCCTGTGCACACTTCATCTACAAAGAGGACACAGGTGTTGTGAGTCTTTAAGGCCTGTTGTTAACTCACCAGGGTGGACAGATCGGGACCGTCCCCTTCTACCAAGCACGTGCTGTTCCTTGTAGGTCAGCCGCGTCGGTGTGTCACAGGGAACGTCTCTGTGTAATACACAGACCACAACTGCACGTGATGGCTCTAGGACAGAGGAGTCAACTCGCGGGACAAATGCCAGTGTGACCGGTTCCCCAAGAAGGGAGGAGAGCTCTCACACCCGCACACAGGCAACTCTACACGTGCGTGTTTCTTCCATCCCTGTAGCTACAGCCAAGGGTGGAATTTCAAAATCCCTTACAGGCTAGACAGTCCCCAGCATGGCTGTTGCTGGGCAGTCCCATCAGGGCACCCTATGTGGCCTGGGTCTCATAGGCTTCAGGGTGACATTTGTCATCCCTGGTTGGCCCCTGAAAGGTGCTCTCTTTGCAGCTCTCCTCAGAAACTACCTCAGACTTCTAACGTGGGGGAACCCAACAAATGTTCTATACTGAGCTTTCTATGTCTAAGATGCTGGTCAAGACTCCTTCCCCAGCCTGAGGGAGCACACAGCACTAAGGAGGGACCAGTGCACGGGTGCCCTGCAGACAGGGTCTACACAACCACCTGCCTGGGGTCGAGGAGGCCACGAGTGACTCCACCCCCAGCCCATCTTAGTGCCGGCCAACCTCACAGCAGGTTTTTCTTGGTTAGGAGCCTGAGTCCCACGGACATTTCAGGCACTAACCTTCCAGTGTGTGACCTAACGTGACCATGGGCATACACTTGCAGGTCCGTCCCTTCTTCAGGGGGATCCAAAGGAGCACATGGGGGGCCTCAGCAAGGCTCTCCCACCCTCCCAGGACAGCCACCCCAAGTGTCCATGTACCTACGAACACGGTGGGCTCCAGGTCCACAAACACTGCTCTGGTCACATGCTTGCCAGCCCCAGTCTTGCTGAAGAACGTGTTGAACGAGTTATCCCCTCCACCGATGGTTTTGTCACTTGGCATCTGACCATCGAGTGAATTCCATGATCAAGGCAGTTCCATTCCCAGTAGGCATTGCCGATCTGAACCCCCGCAGGCCCTTGTGGGTAAAGATGCATTGGCTCTTCGAACCAGGACATAAAGGTAAGACTCTTGTCTTCAAGGCCATTGTCGTTCTATGACATGCAAATGGGACCCGATGTTATAAACTAATATTTGTAAAACAGTTTGGTGTCTACAGGTTTTCACAGACATTACATCCCATGACCTGCCATGATCACTTCATATCTGAACACCTGCCATCCAACATGGATAGAGACACACTTGAACTATGAACAGTAATACCGCCATTATGAACTCATCTTCCAAGTGATCAGTAAGTAATATAAAAATTGATATAAAATAAGCAGTCAAGAAATTTTGCTTCCACCTAAGGGTGGATTTCCCACCCTGTTTTAAGCAATGGCTTAAAATATCAGACAAAGGTATGAAATAATAGTTTCCGGTCACTGGCCAACAGGCAGCAGAGACAGTGATGGCTCAGAGCAGAGAAACAAAGTCAGTGTGTTCCTGCCCCAGAAGCCTGCTGGGGAGTTTCCTGGCTGCAGCAGAGGGAGAGAGACCCAAAGCCTAGGGATCCCCCCGAGTTGTGAAGAGAAGATTTGGGGTTCGGGGTGGCCAAGGCAGCTGGAAACCATGGAGCCAAGAATGGTGGGGGAGAAGGCTGCAGGGAAGACCCCTGTGCAGACCAGCGGGGGAAGTCCCACGGGGACCTCCGAAGCAGGGCCCAGTGAGGCCTACACTCCAGGCTGTTCAGAACCCACCTAAGCTGAAAAGCAAGCCTCAAAGGGTCACACTGTTCCCAGGTGTATTGATAGCATCCCCCAAAAAGCCTACACATAGCTAAAGGAACACCAAGATAATCTAGCACCCAAGAAGGTGAAATTCATAATGTCTGATATCCAATCTAACCTTACCAGGTATAGAAAAAAAATCCAGAAAATTTGACTCTATGAAGAGAAAAAGCCACCAATAAAAACAGACCCAGAAATGGCATAGATGATAGAATCAGTAGACAAGGACATTAAAGTAACTGTTATATATCCACATGCTCAGGAAGGTAGAGGAAAAATTAGCATGATAAGGGGAACATGTTTGCTCTTAAAAAGACATAAATCAAACTGCTAATGATAAAAAAGATAATGTCTGAAATGAAAAACACACTGCATGGTATTAACAGCAGATTATATACCACAGAAGACAAGACTTGAGGGTGATGAAAATGATCTGGAAACAGTGGTGCTGGTTATACAACACATGCATGTACTTAGTGTTACCGAATTATACACATGAAAATGGTTAAAGTGGTAAATTTTGTGTCCTGTATTTTATCACAGAAAAAGGAGATTCTCAGCAATAAAAGGAGCCATGTCGACATGGGCAACCACACGGATGAATCTCAAAATAATCACAGTGAGTGAAAGAATCCAAACCACAGCAACCAATGAACTCAGTGATCCCATTGACATAAAACTATAGGAAATACAGAAAGTAGATTGGTGGGAGGGCCAAGGGGCACAGGAGGGCTCACAAAGGGGCACAAGGGAACTTTGGGGTGATGGACATGTTCATTATCTCAATGGAGGTGATGGCTTCATGGGTTATCAATATGTTAATCACTGTTAACCCATGTGAAATTACATGCTTTAAATGAGTACTTTATTATTATGTCAATTATACCTCAATTAAACTGTAAAAAAAAAAAAGGCAGGATAAAGATTTTTCAGACATTGAAATACTGAGAGAATTAATCATCAGCAGAGCACGATGACAAGAGATGTGAAAGGAACCCCTCCAGCAGAGGGAAACAATCCTAGATGGACAGCTGGGACTACGCAAGGAACGCAGACAACACAACTGCTACATATGAGGCAAATATCAAAGACTTTCACCATATTTTAGAAACACAGTTGAATGTTAAAGCAAAAATAATGATTTACTGTGGGGTTAATAACTCATATAAAAGTAAAATATGACAATCAATAGCAGACGGCCAAGAAAGGGACACGGAAGTGGACTGTCGTGAAGTGGACAGCGTCACCTGAAGGCAGACTGGCACAAACAGGAGATGGAGGCAGGAATCCTCAAAGCAACCACAAAACATGAAATGAAGTGGCTGAGCCAGGAAGCTAATACAGGAGATAAGATGGAATCATACAAATAATTAACCCAAAAGAAGGTAGAAAAAGAGGGAAACGGGGACCAAAAAAAGTGGGATAAATAGCAAACAAACAGCAACTGGGTGGGTTTAAACCCAGCCACGCCCATAGTCACATCAGCTTCCTTACAAATTCCATGTAATTACCTAATCATGGTGAATTGTCAGAGGGAGAAAAAAGCAGACCTGACTCTGTGCTAAGTGCAGGAAGCCCAGAGACAGGGAAAAGGAAAGAGGAGAGAGACCCGGCAGGCTGAGGCTCCACCACAGGAAAGGAGGGCAGCTACAGGGGCAGCGCGGTGTGCATTCTGTGCCCTCTGCTTTCTGTTGACAGCAGCACGTGCTGAGCACAGATGGGCCTTGGTCTGGGAGAGGGGAGGCTGGCATGGATGGACCACACCACCGGGCATCCTCCAAGCAGGGATACAGGAAACTCTGCTCTGGATGAGGCAGGGCAGCAGCGGTGGAGGGGTGCATGGCACACAGAGGGGGCAGCAAGGACATTGCTACAGCACACGGGGACCAGGTGGTAATGCTGGGGCCTCCCACTCCACCACTCATCTCATGCTTCTCCAACAGCACCACGGTGGGCTTGAACCTGCAGCTGGGTGGGCAGACTAGCAGGAACTCCGGGTCTCTCAGTTCTCTGATGCCCCCACAGGCCTCTGGTTGGGGGTGGGAGGCAGGCCCCTCCAGACAGCACCTGGCCCACAGCGAGCTCACAGGGAGCAGCACACTCACGTGGGGTCCAGTGGGGAGAGTGCAGGCCAGGACCAACAGGGCTGCTTTCAAAGCAAAGAATTTCCCAGAGAAAGAGGGTCATTTCTTTATAATAAAGGGGCCATTCACCAGGAAGACATCACAGTCCTCGATGGCTGTGTATCAGGAGAATCGTAGATTCTAGACCCAGAGCTTCAAACATACAGAGAAAACCCACAGAACTGAAAGGAGAAACAGACGACCCACAGTCCGAGATTTCAACACTCGCTCGATCACTGACTGAGCAGCTAGACAGAGACGAGGATGGATGCAGAAGCCCTGGACGGCACTGTCACCACTCTGCCCGAACTGACATTACAGAACACGCCCCCCAACACAGCAAAGGACACACTCTTCTCACATGCATAGGGGACATTTGCCAAAAGAGATCAAATTCCCCACCAACCAAAGACGAGTCTCAATATACCCCAAATAATCCAAAGAAGAGTTTGCTCAGTAGTGGGAGGAAGAGCGGAGCCCAGAGAGCCCTGAGCAGTCCTGCCTCCAGCTCCAGTCTCTGTCACTGCACTCTTGAGGGGTGAGCTGGCCCAGCCACCGTCACCACACCCTGAGTAGCCCTGCCTCCAGCTCCAGGCTCTGTCACTGCACCCTTGAGGTGTGAGCTGGCCCAGCCACTGTCACCACACCCTGAGCAGCGAGGCCAAGACCCTCAGCTGCCCCCGTCCCATGTGCTGCCAACACCAAGCCCAGCACCACGGGCGGAGTGCAGGTACAAGAAGGTAATTGTGACACAGGCTTGGGAACAGTAAAATGGTTCAGTGTAAGAAGTGGATATGGTTTCATCCACAGGAAGGACCAGGGAAGATGCACTGGTACCCAGACCTCCTGTTGTCCACAGCCTCAAAGGGCATGACAGGGTACAGCCAAGGCTACTTGGTTGTTCAAGTAATCAGAGTTTATTGATAAAGGGAAACAGAACAAGGAGCAGGGAAGCAGGGAACATCAAATCGGTACTTACAACGTCCACACCACAATCAGCTGGGGAAGTCCCAATAGTTTGCATGGCAGTCTGGAGCACCGATTGTCTGGGTCTGGGGCAAAGCGTCCTCTCCTCAGGGAGACTCCCAATTGTTCTATGCCTGAGACTCCCTTCTATTCTAATATTTTCTGGGTTCTGACTCAGGGTTTCAGACATTTAGATACTTTGAGTTATTTCTTCTTGCTACCATGGATGGGATGTTTTTATCTTTTAGTTCCCATGGATTGGATGTGTCTATAGTCCAGCCAGGTTCCCTTTGGAGTGGCCAGCCCAGACAAGGAACATGACGCAGGACGTTTTCTTACTAACTTGTGCCTTGGCATCAGGGTCAAAGTGGCCATTTCTGGCTCTGAGCCCAGACACACTCTTTCACGTAGGCCCCAGATGCCAGTGTCCCTGGAAGGTGGGGAGGTCAATGAACTCTGTACATTATAGGCCCTGACATCCCCGCCTACCCATAGGACACTAGGCAAACTGAAAGCCCCTGTTTTAAACACATACACAACCAACATCCAAGGAACAGGAGACAAACCAGTATAATGAGGTAAAGGGCATCCTTAAAATAACTGCCCCACCCTGTGGGAGCCGTGAGGATAGGCCAGGGGAATAATTGATATTATGCATTTTATTTTGTAAATCCTTAATAATGTTATCTAAGTGTAAAGTATGATCAATAACATTAAAACAACATATGCCAGAAATTTGGGTACAAGGGAACTCAAGCAACAAAAATAAGTAATTTATAGCAGCTTGGTGAGCCAAAGCATTTTTTCATTACTCCTGCAATTCTAAAGAAATGGCTGACTGGGCATGGGTGGTGTCATTGATTCCTGAGGTCAGGGCACATGCTAAGTGTTGTACAGTTTTGTGTAATTCAACAACTAAATGAGGTACGGTAATATCAAAGCAGCCAAGGCAGCTGCTGTGGTCATAGGCAATAGATTTACATTAGAATTACAACTAGCACTTAAATCACGATTGGTACGTAGTTTCACAGTTGGGTGTTCTGCAATTAAAGGTGCAATTTGTCCTACATTACAAGCCTTAGGAGCCGGGTATGGAATGTAGGGACGAGCGACATCCCCACATAACCAATACCAGCCAAGGGGGAAGGCAAGGGGTAAAGTTTTCTATTCTTTGTGAATAGTTACAATAGGTAGGTATGTAGAAGCAGTTAAAACATAGACAATCCATAGCGAGGGTACCTGTTAATGGTATATATAAGTGTTCTAAAGCCTTTGTAGCACTGATTGGTTGCCAGGTGAGGTGAGTAGTTCCAGTTATGTTCTTAAAATCAGTGAAAGCTCCTTCAAAGCCAAATAAATTCACCTGTAAAAGTCTATTGGGACATCACTATCTCTTAAACAAAAAAACAGGCTTATTCAATACTTTGTTAGTTGAATGTAACCATAAATTTTCAGTCCCTAAGGCACTGGGAGGATCAGGAATAACACTAACAAATACACTAACATTTAAATAAATGCTATCAGGGGTACCTTCTGATATTTTGTACAAGTATGTATGCCTCTGCTCTGGAGAATGGCTGACAATAATTGTATACCAAAATTATAATTATTTTGCATAGTTTGATCAGTTAAATTCTTATAAGGGGTTTGTCCAATATGTTTTTGATCAAAAACTGAATGTCCATTTAGAGTCCATGACACAGGTCCGACGGTTGTTGGTCCAACAATGTGATGTCCACTTCTGCCCCACTGTTACATTTGGCGGGGCTTCCACCATCATGGAGCAATCTTCAGCAGTTGTTATAGTCCAGCTCTTCCACCAAATGAACAGCCATTTCTATTCACAGAGAGAAAGAAAAGTTTTAGGAACATAATACATGGTGGCATCATTAGGGTACATTAGGGCCACGGTGGCGGAAGTGACTTTGTGCTACCACCTCCGCAGCTCATGGCTCTGCATGGGGAGACTTGTGAACCCATACTTTCATTCTCCATTTCCATCTGGAATTTGTGGAGCCAACGCCCTGAGCTCCCCTTGCAGTGGCCATCGTGGGTCCTGTACTTTCAGCAGTTGGGTGGTGCAGTAAGGGTAAGAGCAGCAACTGACCAGTACGGTCCTAGTTAGTTGCCCTGAAAGGTGCTAAAGCAGAATTATAGAATATACATTTGATTTCCCCCTGGTAGTCTGGGTTGATTACTCCCCCAAGTACCTGTATTCCCTTCAAGGCCCATCCAGAGCGTGTAGCTAATAAACCAAAAGTACTGGGGGGAAATATTAAACCAATCCCTGTAGGGATTATAAATTGCTGCCCCGGGGAAATTATACATTCAACAGCACTGGTTAAATCTATACCTGCAGTTGCCTCAGTAGCTCAATAAGGGACAGATACTGAGGGAGATATTTTCCCACACTGTAGAGGGGTATCTGAAAGAATAGTTTTCTTTATATCCTTTGTTACGGAGTCTGTAATTTCCAACATTCTTTGTTGGGGAGTGCTGTTTCCTAAGGGGCGGTTATTCAGAACTTTGGTGGCCTCCTCCAAATTGTCCATCCATTTAGTTAGGGGCCCTAGGTGCTTCAGTTGGGTTTTTAAGAGACCATTCATTCTTTCAATAAGACCAGGAGCTTGTGGATAATAAGGTATATGACATATCCACTCAATAGGGTGTGATTTAGCAAAACGCTGAACTAACTTACCTGTAAAGTGGGTACCGTTATCACTTTGGATCTGCTGAGGAGTGCCAAAATAGAGTTGTATAATTCCCCAAATTTTGATAATTGTCTGTTGGGTAGCCCGCCTATATGGGTGGGCCACCAAAAACCAGACAATGTATCTATAATATAATGCAATATATACATATATATATTACATATAATATAAACATAAATTTTTGCATGATGTGAGGGCACAGGTCCTATATAATCTATTTGCCATATTTGTGCAGGATAAAGCCCATGCTTATTTGCCCCATTGTGCAATGGGGAATTGCTCACTTATTCAGAATTTGGCAAGTGGGGCATTGATTTGAGGCACTCTGGAGCTGATCCTGCGTCACAGGTAACCCACGCTGCTGTGTTCACCTGGAAGCAGTTTCAGCTCCCAAGTGACCGCTTTTGTCGTGGACCCATTGGGCTGGTTCTGAAGAAGCAGCTATTGTAACTACTGATGCGGTCTTAGCCAGACGATCCGCGGGCTGATAATATAGGTGTTCTGTAGAGGTAGGCAGAACATGAGCATCAACATGGAATACAGTAATAATCACTGAGGAACTCCACAGCCAGATGTCTTGCCATAATGGCTTTCCCCACATTTCTTGGTTACCAAGCATCCAGTCATGTTCAGCCCATCTTGGCATCCAGACTGCCAACCCATTCGCTACAGACCATGAGTCAGTATATAAATAACATTGTCCTCCTAGCTCTTGCTTGATGGCCTGGTAAACTACACACAGTTCTGCATATTGGCTACTCATTCCCTTTCCCTGGGTTTCTAATGTCTTTTGAGAGATTGGATTATAAGCAACTGCTTTTCAACAATGAGCTCCGGCCACTACCTCTGCTGAGCCATCTGTAAACCAAGCGTGCTGCTGTTCTTCTGTCAAAGTTTGGAAAGGCTGCCCCACTGAATGGGGGATTCCCGTTCTGAGGACTTTCTCTGCCATCCTCCAAGGAACCTGGAAGTGTGGGATCAAATACTTGTCCATGTAGCAATGCTTATCCCTTGGGTCCTGGTTTCATCCTTCCTGGATGTACCATTTCCATTTAATTCTACTAGCTTTTTGGACATGCCCAGTTTGATGGGACACAGGAGCTCCTTGAACCCAGGTCAGAATAGGTATTTGAGGCCTTAATATAACCTCATATCCTACACATAGTGCTTCACTTTCCAAGAGTGCCCAATAACTGACAGTAGTTGCTGTTCAAAAGGTACATAACTGTTGCAGCTTTAGGCAACAATCCACTCCAAAATCCTGAAGGTACCTTTTTCCCATCCTGCTTTCCAGATACTCCAGTTTGCATATCCATTTGCTTCCTGGGCTTGCAGCTCATAGTTCCCTCTTGTACCGGCCATAAATCTAGAGCCGTTTGTATGGCTTGTTCAGCATTTTCAAAAGCATCTTTCTCTTGTTGGCCACGCTGAAACTGGTATTTCTTTCAGGTGACCCAGTATAGAGGGGCTAAAATTTGGCTTAAATGTGGGGTATGCTGTCATTAAAAAACAAACAGACCAATAAATTTTGGGGCCTCTTTCTTATTTCGAGAAGGGGTAAAACTTAGGATCTTTTGTTTTGCTTTAGGCAAGATTTCTTGTTGCCCCTTATTCCAAATTATTCCTAGAAAAGTAATAGATTGTGCTGGTTCTTGAACTTTGGCAGGATCTGTTTTCCATCCTTCCTCATGCAAAGTTTCTAGTATTATCTGTAAAGCTGTAGCCACTTCTTCCTGATTTAATCCCTGAACTAAAATGTCATCAATATAACATATTAGCCACATACTAGAACCCACAAAAGCACTAGATAACATTTCCGTTACCTCTCTATAACACATAGTGGGACTATGTATATATCCTTGTGGCAGTCTGGTACAGGTATATGGTCTCCCCAACCAGGTGAGAGCGAATTGGGACTGAACTGTCTTAACGATGTGTATAGAGAAGAGAGCATTTGCCGAATCAGTCACAGCATACCAAATACCAGGATATCTTTGTATTTGTTCTATTAAGGTGACCACATCAAGCACAGCAGCTGTTAAGGGAGGAGTCACCTTGCTGAGTTCTCGATAGTCCACTGGCATGCACCAAGAGCCATCACGCTTTTTAACAGGCCAGATAGGATTATTCCACTCTGTGGTTATGGATATTAACACTTTGGCATCAAGATGTTCCTGGACAATATCTGAAACTTCTTGTTGGCCTCCTGGAATTCTATGCTGTTTCATTTGTACACCTGAGGTAGCAGGGGGCAATTCCACCTCATGCTTAATACAGCCAATAATAACAGAGCGAGTGGAATACGTCAAAGAGCATATTCCAAATTGATATCGTCCATCTGTCAGCTGCAGTGTTAGCCCCTTTAAAATGTCAATGCCAATTATACATTCTGGAATTGGAACTGTCATCACCAGACAGGTTCACTTTGGTAGCTGTCCTATCTGTGTGGTCAAATGTGAGGCTGCTGCAGAAATTTCTTTTCTTCTTAAACCTGTAATAAGAATTTTTTCACCTCTAAATTTTGTCGCTCTAAATTGTTAGGGCTACATGAGGATGGGCATCTGTCTTAATAGCAGCCCTCACCTCCTGTGCAGGGGTTTGGCAAGGTTTCGTGTCAAGCTAATAAATCAGCAAAAACAAGGGTCAGTTACTGTTACTGGAGGAGCTGAGGGGGTTGTCTTTCCTTCACGTGGGGGTACCTCCTTTTCCTCCGGTGGAACACCTCCTGAGGCTTTTCATACACGCAAACCCTTTTCCTGAAACAAATCCCTAGTTTTTGCCCCATTGATCTGCTCTTTAGGAACCCTGCCTGTAGAAGGGCTGAAAACATATCCTTCCTAGAAATTCTTTCCTTTCCTTTTTGCAAATCCTCATGGCGGCTACTAGATTCCTCAGAAGTATTCCAATCCCCCAAATCTCCTAACTGTGAGATTTTCTCTAACACGTCTGAAATGGGGCTATCAGTTTCCTTGAACAGCAAAGTCATAACTTGTTTCTAAGCATATGGGGCTGTTTTGATGATACGATTGCGTATCTGGACACTGGGAGGCATATTCACCAGTGCATCCTCCATTCCCAAAAAAACAGCTCGCTTCATCGCCTCTTCCCTGATTCGTTGACAACAATCCCTCAAAGTGTACCAAGGCTGATCAGCATTTGGCCACATATCATCAGTGGGATATTTGTCCTGGGCCCCTCGGACAGCAGAGTCATGTCCTCACCTGTATGGCCATCCTGACCATTGTGGGGGGTTACTCTCCAATCTCTAAAAGCACTACACACAGTAGGCTTGGTGGAAACAGACAGATTTATAAGCTTCTCCTGAGTCCAGTTGTATTCCATCTGTCCCCATATTATACAACTTAACTAACCAGGACAACAGAGGCTCGTGGGGCGTTGGGCAGCCCGTGCGAGGATATCTGAAATTTCTTGCTGAGTAAAGTCTTCCACCACGTCCCACCAAACTTCCCGATCTCCCTGTTTTCTAGGCGTCATCGTCGTAGGGGTCTGGCAGGGACGGGCTGGGCCAGCAAAGCCGCCTCATCCAAGGAGGGATTCTCATCATCATCCCAGATGCCACCATCCCAGGTATCAGGATCCCAATCAGGGCCAGCCAATGCAGTTGCCATAGGAACCTTTTTTACATTCACCAGCCCCCCCACGGCGGCTGTATTTATACTTTGCCACACACACAGCCACCTTTTCGGCAACATGTTGATAGGTCCTAGCTTGATCCCCTAACACAGAAGTCTGACATTGCACCATGGCTAGCCGAGACTGGCAGTCAGACAGCTCTTTCTCTAGTAACACGTTCTCTTTCAATATGCCATCCCAATCTTCTATGGCCCTATGGTAGGCATGTAACAGGCACCACCCTCTTCTAGCCAAGAAGGCAGTGTCATCTTTTCCTTCTCCTGTCTGCAATGCATTCATTACATGAATAGGCTCCCACATAGGGAGCTTATTACCCCATGCCTCACACCGTCTTGATCTACGACTCCATTCCTGGGCCAATGCAGAAAACTGAGGGTGCTCCCATCCCGGGACCTCAATAGGAGCTTCAGTGGTCTCTGATCTCTTAAATAAGAAAGCCATAAGGTCAATGAACTCTGTACATCACCACAGAGGAGGAAGCCCAGCGAGGACCTTCACAGTGCAGGAGATGGGGAGACTGTGCAGTCTGATGCTGCTGAGGGAGAAGGGGGCAGAGGCAGCAAACATGACAGGCCTGGCAGAGCTGCAGTGCAGACAGTAAATGTGCAGCAGCCCGGGGCCAGCACAGCCGCTGTTCATGTCACAGGGGCCCCCACACCCCCCAGCAGAACCACCAGAAGAGTGAGAATGGGAAAGAACAAGGGATCAGAGAGTGCTCCTGAAGGCCAGGCCCCACGCAGGCCACAGTCCCCACCTTGCTACATGCAGAGACCCTACAGGTGACAACCACAGTGTTCCAGCCCTCCTGTGCAGCGAGAAGTGATGGAGGGGACTGACACCCAGGGTGCAGGAGAACAAGGCAGACCAGTAGACAGAAGCTGTATCAGGATATAGACCGTGCTGCAGGGACCCTCCTCACCAAAGACAGCCCAGAGAGGACGGCCATGCAGATCAGGAAGATCAGGGACAGGAGACCTACTGTAAGCAGCCACCTCAACGTCAGCACCGCCGCACCTTCAATGACCAACACAGAGGCCAAGAAATCCCTAGACTACAAGATGGCCAGGAGACAAAAGCAGCTGCCCCCCAGCTGAGAACCCCCATCCCAGGGCTGAGCAGGGCGGATGCGTAGACGCAGGCTTACCACCTCCACCACATCTGTAGTCATCCAACACGAAGAGATGAAGACGACATTCCAGCACCAAGAACCGAACAGAAGATCGGAGCGGAAGACCTCAAGGGTTTGCTTCTTTCCTCTTGACCAGATAACTACAACCATCTGCATTATCTATGCAACAGAGGACTTTTATTATTTTATATAAAGATGTCTCTTCTTGTAATGACAAATGTGTGTTTCTTTAAAGTCTAATTTTTCTCAATACTAAAGGTTTTTCAATTGTTTCATATGTAGTCAACTTAGGTTTTTAAGAATCTTATTTTATTTTCCCTGGGAAAAATTGTCCCTGAGCTAATACCTGTTGCTAATCTTCCTCTTTTTTCTTTTCTCCCCAAAGCCCTGGTATGTAGTTTTATATTCCAGTTGTAAGTCCTTCTATTTCTTCTGTGTGTGCCACCACCACAGCATGGCTACTGACTGATGAGTGGTGTGCTTCCACGCCTGGGAACCAAATGTGGCCATCAAAGTGGAGTGCGCCAAACTTTAACCACGAGGCATCAGGGCTGGCTCATTAAGAACCTCATTTTTAATTTGTGATAAAACTTTACAACTTGATAATTTCAAAAAACTCAACAAACTGCAAGCCCCTGTTAATAAACATCTTAATAAAAAATTCAAATACTACAAAATATGTTTTTTGAATGTTGGAATTATATTAGAAATCAGTAACACAAAGACAGTTGAAAAATTGCCAAATATTTGGAAACTAGTAGAAGGGAAATTAGAAAGTATTTTGACTGGAATGAAAATGAAAACATGACATACCAAAATTTGTGGGATGCAGCTAAAGCAGTGCTTAAGGGGAAACATATATAAAACACTCATATCTGAAAAAGTTACAACATCTAAAACCAATGACCTATAGAAGTCTTCCAGAAAATAGAAGAGAAAGGAACACTTTCCAACTCACTCTATGAGGCCAGCATCACCCTGGTATCCAAACCAATGACAGTCTAAGGTAACACAGATCAGTATCCTTCCTGAACACAGACACAGAAAGTCATTCAAAAGTTTCAAAATCAATGACCTAAGCTTTCACCTTCAGAAACTAGAAAAAGAGCAAGTATCCAAATTATGCAGGGAAAAAGGAAATAATATGGAGCAGAAATAAACTAAACAGAAAACAGAGAGAGGAAAAAAAGGAGAAAACTCAATGAAACCAAAACCTGGTTCTGAAACCAGCTAAGAGTTAACCATTGATCATTAACTAGCTAGGAACTGAATAGCTTTTTCATTTTTGCAATTACTGATTATAGCTTTTAGCTGTTTAACTCACCCATTGCTGTTCAGGCAATATGCTATCTGACTCCCACTAGGTTCCTATAGATAACATCTCCCTGGAGCCTAGGTCACCATGGTAATGGGAAATTGAGTTGTTATTCAGGAATGAGAACCCCTTTGTCCACTCCATCTGGGTTGAGACCACCAACTCATCACCTGGGCCCATGCACATGTCTAATAGGTGACCTTTTGACATCAAGAGGCTAAAAACTCCACCCTCAGATCCTGCTCATGCTGCCATTTTGTGAGCACGTGTCCTATGGAGAGGTGTGGAGTCTGACCACGCTTGCACAGATCGTCAGTTACCTCGCCTCTCCTCACCTCCAGTCATCTGTCTCCACATTTCTGACCACCTTGACCCCTACCCCATAAATATCCCGGAGTCCCTATGTTCACAAAAGGGGATTTGAGGCTCATGTTCCTGCTTCCTCACATGGCTGCCTTGTGATTAAACACTTTTTCTGCTGCAATTTTGTCGCCTCGGTGTCTGGCTTTCCAGGCAGTGGGCAAAAATGAACCTGACATATTAATAGTTCTTTGAGCTGAAGAATCACATTCATAAACCACTAGCCAAATTGATTCAGAGAAAGAGAAGACACACATTACCAAAATGAGGAATGAAAAAGAGGATGTCACTACTAATACTAAGATATTGACAGGGTAAAGGAATATTATAAATGACTCTGCACTAATAAATTTGACAACACAGATGAAATGGACAAATTCCTTACACCTATCACTAGAGCTCACTCAAGGAGAGAGAGAACCAGAATAAAAATGAAACAGGCAGTCAAAATGGCCACGTCATGACCTAGATCACTTTAAGCATGGGTATTATTTTCCCATCGTGCAATTATGGTCACATTACAGTTCAGAAATCTCAGACTACTTCAAGTTCTTTCTGATTCCCTAACCCAGCACTGTAATCTCCTAGCTCATGAGAGTGATGGTCTGGAAGCCTAGAAATTCTGCTTCTAGCCTCCCCATTAGTCCGTGAAAGACAAGGGGCTAATTCACAGCCAATAGGCTAATTCTGGTTCCAATCAAACCACAATACTGAGCCAGAAGAAAAATTGCCCTTTGAGGCAGGACAAATTCTCCAGAAGTTTCTCAACTTTGTGATGAGGCTCTGAGATGCAGAAAGGAGGATTTTAATCAAAATTTTTGTTGCTGGGATTTCCAATAAATTCATCTTGAGGCACAAACCCTTCTAACAAAGGGAAAGTACCTGGAATGGCCAATATTGTCTCAGAGAAGGTCAGTGTAAGTTCTTTTAGGTTAAATTCACACCAACTCATCACCACCTCCCCCCACCTGAAGTTTCTTAATTTATTTGGTTCAACTGAGTACTATGAACTCTTAAAATCATATTTAGGCATTTCGACTTGAGAAGATCCTATTATACCAACAAACAATGGCTGAATAGCTCTTCTGAAAGTATTAATCATGGTATTTTTCTTTTTTAAGACAAAGCCTTTGCTAAATATAACGCTCCTAAAAAAGAAATGCAAAAATTTCTTCTAATCCAGAAGCTTCCTTTTACCTGCCAGGTAATAGAAGATATTTTTCCTCTACACTTGGAAAATTCACCTGTAAAAAATTTTTTTTGAGCAGGTTGATTTTGTGGGGGACTGGAATTGGCCACCCCAAGATATGTCTCTTTAGCAAGAGCATTATTTTGGGCTGGTAACTTTTAAAAGCTGCAGATATGAGAGAAACTCTGAAAAGTAGAAGTTACCCTTTGTATGAGACATTTACATTTGTAAAGAAAATCTCCATCTGTAAAGGTGTCTCCCTCTCTGTACCAGGAAGAAGGGAGGGGGAACTTATCTCTAGAAACTCTTATCAATACAGAAGGCAAGGACTTGAATCTGCATATAACCTTACCCCTGTTTACTGTGCTTTTCCAGTAACCTCCCATAACTGACTCCCCCCACCCCAACATCCTCCTTTGCCTTTAGCTGAGGGTGATATTTAAGGTGAGAGCTTCCACCATTTTGGTGAGGTCCTCAGTTTTCCTGAGCCTCTCTCATGTATACATGTTATAAAGCTTTGTTTAATTTTCTCCTATTATTCTGCCTCATGTGAATTGAATTCGTAGCCCAGCCAGAAAGACCTAGAGTGGGTAGAGGAGATGTCTTCCTCCCCAACAATTTCATGCTGTGCAAAGACCAATAAGAGAAGCCTCAAAACCAACTTTTATGAAAGGAGAACACAGAGGTTAGTGTGAGTTATTATATAGTTACATACTGTTTATGAAGTTTGGATGCTGCCACAGTGGTCAGGAGGAGGGCAAAATGGGTGAAGGGGGTCAATTATATGGTGATGGATGGAAACTACACTTTCTGTGTTGCACACCCTGTAGTGTATACAGATGCTGAAGTCTAATGCTGCACCCGTGATTCCCATACAATGTTATAAACCAATGTTACCTCAATAAACATAAAAAAGGAAAGAAGGAAACACTTGCCTAATCTGCAGTCATGAAGATTTAGTACTGATTTCTTCTGAGAGTTTGTTGGGAGTTTAGCTAACCTACTCCATAGCATTGCTGCCTCGGCATCCATTTTGTGTGGCCAAGAAGTCTGCATGGGCCTTGAAGTGACACTAGCCCCTCCCAAGAGTGTGCACCCTAGATAACCACCGGCAGAGTCACAAGTACATGTCAGTTCCTGATATGATTCCTGCAACTGCCCTTGTGAGAAGCATTCTCCCCACCTCCCAGGGCCTTGGCCCTGTGCGCCCCTTAGATAAGACCCCAAGAAGCTTACCAAAAATTTGTTCTTTTTGGCTTGAATTGACCGATGCAGACTTAGGCAGGAACCCCAAAACACTCCACCTCTGAACCCCAATAAAGGCATACGCCCCAGGTCCTGCCCTGCTCTCTGCCTGCCCTCTGCCTTAACCTCCCAGTGTGGCCCATCGAGGTGTGCTGTGCATCTTCTCCAGGACCTGTGAGTAACAAACTTCTCTATTTCAACTCCTTGGTGGTCTTTTGTTGAACCCAGGCTCACATCCAATACTCCCGGGGTAATTTGGCAAATGGTAATTTGACAAAGTCACCATGAGTATTATAGGCATACCTCATGTTATTGCACTTTGCAGATATTGCATTTTTTATAAATTGGCAATGTAAGGAAGAGGGAGAATTCCTTTCCCCTTCTGGTTCTTATGGCTGGGCAAGAATTAAAAATGATATAAGGGGGGCCGGCCCTGTGGCGCAGCAGTTAATTGCGCACGTTTCACTTTGGCGGCCTGGGTTGCGCCGGTTCGGATCCCAGGTGCGGACATGGCACCACTTGGCAAAGCCATGCTGTGGTAGGTGTCTCACAAATAAGGTAGAGGAAGAGGGGCATGGATGTTAGCTCAGGGCCAGTCTTCCTCAGCAAAAAGAGGAGGATTGGTGGCAGATGTGAGCTCGGGGCTAATCTTCCAAAAAAAAAAAAAATGATACAAGGTCTGTTAGGAGGAGCAAATCAAAGTTTAATATGTGTACACAGGGAATTCAAATAAGTGGGAAAAATTCCAAAGACAGTCAGGCAAAATGAGGTGCATATGTCCTTCTGGACTAAAGAGAGGGAAATAGAGACCTGAGACTTCAAAAGGGGAGAAGGCAAGTCACAGGAAGATGAAAAGAGTTCATATTTGGTAAACAAATGTTTGTGTTGTCCCATCTATAGACAATGGGACCCAAAAGAGATTTTTTTTTAAAAGATTTTATTTTTTCCTTTTTCTCCCCAAAGCCCTCCAGTACATAGTTGTATATTCTTCGTTGTGGGTCCTTCTAGTTGTAGCATGTGGGACGCTGCCTCAGCGTGGTTTGATGAGCAGTGCCATGTCTGTGCCCAGGATTCGAACCAACGAAACACTGGGCCGCCTGCAGCAGAGCGCACGGACTTAACCACTCGGCCACGGGGCCAGCCTCTCAAAAGAGATCTTTTGATAAAATGGCCCTTGCTAGATGCCTTCCTGCCAACCACACCCAGAATTATCTATGATAAAATTTCCTTCCCAGAACAGGTCCTTTTATCTTAAAGTCTTTTTGGTAATTTGGGGGAAGGTCAAATATTCTTCAAGAGTCTTCTGAGTATTGATTGTCTTCAGCTTGAAATGACCCACATACTAGAGTGGAACATCTTGGGGTGGCCTGGCCTGAATGTATCAGTTCCCTCCTCTGAAGCTTCCCTGGAAGATTCACATATTAAAAGCTGAGCTGGTGACTGTGCAGAGAGAAAATGAGCTAGTAGCCGGGTGGTAAGAAATGAGCAAAGGGAGAAAAGAACATGGATTAGAATGAGGATGAACAAGCAGATAGGAAGGGATGGGAGCTCACACACCATTAAACCAGTTCCTGATCCTGGGAATAAGTCAGTCCAATGAAATGGATGAGCTTCATTCATCTGATGGAAAATGTGAATCTTCTCTTTATAGATGGAAGTTAGGAAATGATGCGGGGTCGGTGAGCCGAGGAGTCGAAAGAAAGATTTCTTAGACTCTCAAGATCTGGCAGTAGTGCTCTTTTATTTAGAAAATAGTGTGGAATAGCATGGGGACAGGACCCATGGGCAGTCAGAGCTTCTGCTGCCGCCGCTTCTGCTGCCCCCGCTGGCATGGGGACAGAGCCCATGGGCAGGCAGAGCCGCTGCTGCTGCCCCCGCTGGCATGGGGACAGGACCCATGGGCAGGCAGAGCTGGTGCGTGGGGACAGGACCCACGGGCAGTCAGAGCTCCTGCTGCTGCCCCGAGTTGAGGGTTAGGGCTAATTTTATAAGGCATAGGTATATGATTCATCTCTTTACAAGACAAAGGAAAGAACATGAAAAAAAGTTAAAATGGTATCAGTGCGGGTGGGGTCTGGTCATTGGGTGATCCCATGACTTTTAGACAAGAATCAAATCGGATTAAGTAAAGGTTAGAAAGGTTAGACACCACCACCCTAAACCAGTTACATGAGATTGCCAGACAGCAACCAACTTAAGTTCTTGCCTCTGGCATTGACCAAGAGCCTCTAGAGATAAGACCATCCCCCCCTCTTCCTGGCACAGAGAGGGAGGCATCTTCACAGATAGAGGTTTCCCTTAGAAATGTAAATGTTTCCCAACAAAGGGGCAAACAAATTCCACTCCTTGGAGCCTGAATCTCATCTGTAGTTTTAAAACTAACCAGCCTCAAAATCCTCATCATAAGCCATTTTAAAATTAAGCAGCCTAAAAATCCTCATCAGATACCACTTGCCCTGTTTGGTTCACATAAAAGCAACGTTTTTAACTGACACTTGCACAAGCTCCTCCTTGTTGGCAGTTGGTGTGTCCAGAGTAGGTCAATTTTGGAGACCCACAGAGGCTAGGCTGTTAACCTCTTACTGGAGTATGTTCAAAGTTTGCATGTTGGTGTAGGGGAAGAAAAACTATTCCTCTACCCTCTAGGCATTTCTGGCTGGTCTAAGAATTAAATTGACAGGAGACAGAATAACCAAGGAAAATCAAAGTTTAAAAACATGTATACGTAGGAGAAACCCAGCAAACCTGAATAACTCACCAAAATGGCAGAAGCCACTACCTTAAATACCATCTTCACCTTGTAACTGAAAGTTCGGTCTCTGAACCCAGTGCCAATCCAAATAATGAGAACAGAGTCTTGAGTGAAAGAGGAAAGGTTTTTACTATGCCAAGCACAGGGAGCAAAGCAAGGGCTTAGGCCTCAAAAATTGCTAGCTCCCCGATGAGGAACGGGTAGGGAGTTTTATTTGGGGTTTCGGGTAGGGGAGGCGGTGCATGTAGCTTGTGCAGTTTGGCATTTTCCCACCAGCCTGCGTTTGGCCTTGAGAGGCTGCTTGCAGCGAGGCAGGGGGATGGTGAGATAGGAGGATGGCAGGTGGGCATCCTTTGCCATTGTCTTGTCTTCCTCTTTGAGGCGGGTTCCAGCGCCAGGAGTCAAGGAGTTGGGGTCTAGGAGGCCTCCGCTCCTTGATGTTCTTGAGACAGCGGCTTTCCTGGCAAACTTCAAGGACATATGATTAGCTAAACTTTAGTGTGCCTCCAACTCCAGGCCACCTTGGCTTTTAACAGTTTGTAACTCCCATTTAGTTGTAAGGCTCAAAGAGTCAAAGTTTAAAGAGACAGATGTTTACATGTGAGTGGAGCTAGAGAAGCAGGGAAGGGGGTGGTGAGTTTTAGTTTTAACCCTGTATACGCTGGGTTCAATGTGGGGGAACTGATATCAGGGTTGATGTTAAGAGCCTGTAACAACCTTAGGACAAAGGAGCGTGTTGGGGGTCGTGGTTTGGAACTTTAAAGGGGAGGAAGGCAATTTACATGGAGATAGAAAAGCAAATGTTTGATAAATGTTTACTGGGCCATCTATAGACAGTGTGATGAGAGTGAGAGAGGGTGAGAGAGAGAGGGAGAGAGAGAACTTTGATAAAAATGGACTTAACAAGGATCCTCCCAGTCTATTACACCCAGAGTTATATATGGACATGGCTTTTGCAGGGGACAGGCCTTCTATCTTAAATTCTTTTAGGCAGTTAGGGAGGAGGTCAAAATTTCTTTCAGAGTCTTTTGTCCTTAAAAATAATCAAGCCAAAGATACACATTTTGGGGCAGCCAATTCTGATCTGCCAGAGTGTTGCTGAACTCTTGTTCCACTATCATGGAGAGATTTAAGACCACCTTTACCAACTTGTAAACTCCAAAGCTGGGGAATAAGACCCTTGATGCTGAAAAGAACTTGAAGTTGTGATACACAAGCAGATTCTCTGTGACTTCTCAATTGGCACATTCATGTGGCACAATCTTATGAAAAAAGGAGCCCAAGTTTGCAATGTGGCTGGCATTTAGGGTGGAGTATCTGGAGGCAGAAGGGCCAGGTGTTCAAGTCCACTTTGTCCTGACCAGTCAGCTGGGAACTATATATGAACTTTGTTGCCACGTGAAATAAAAAGGCCAGTGTGGTTTGTATACAAAGTTAGAACTGTGCCAGTAGTTCCCAGAGTCTGGAGTGTTCCATGACCTTTGCCACTGGCACTGTTAGTGCGTAAACATCTCCATTTTCCATGTGCTCCTGTCAATCTGGGGGAGCAGAACAGATGCAGAATAGCTGGTACAGGAGGCCTGCAGTCTGATTCAGGCAGCCATAAAGGCTGGTCCTGCCACCTGACCAAGTGAGTCCAGAGTTTGGATCCACTCATATGTAGTTTGTGGTATTGGGCAGCTTAACCATGTGGGCACCCGCAATACCCCAAATTGGACAAGGGTGGCTCATAAGCCATCCAGAACATTTGGTTCTTGGGCAAATGTTTGCGCCAAAGGGAGTAGTGTTAGAGTCACTTGCAATTTCCTTGAGAGGTTGCAAGATGCCACCTGTGGACTCAAACCGCAGAGTTTGATTGCAATATTTCCCTACTATGTCACTCAGGTAAGGTACAATGTCATGTTTACTTTCAATGCAAAGGGAACACCTTTCACCTATTGTCTTAATCCAGGCAAGGGACAGTCCTGGAGCTGCTCTAGAGGTTTTCTGGAGCCCACAAGACTCACCAGGAGAAGAGGCAGAGTGATGTTTTCTTTGTCCTGGGCACCATACCCTGTCATTTATCCATCTCCTGTACTTAGTCCACCAGGCATTTATATGGAATAGAGCCCAGTTCAGGTTATTCTGTACTATCTATCTATTGACATAATCAGTTGTCAGATTGATTAGTTAGCATGGCCATGGGTTGATAAACTGGCATAAGGGGGAGTTTGGTTTGTGCTCAACCTGAAGAGAAAAAGAGGGTTGGTGAGAGCAAGACACAGCTTAGAAAAGAGTCCATAGTGGAAACTTAGAGAGGGGAAGTGGACAGATAGAGACCAGCACTCTCCAGTCAGTTTTCTAATAAATGATTAAAAGGAATATATATTAATTAATATATATTAATATATTAATAGGAAAAGTATTGGTGTGTGTATGTGTGTAGGGAACTTTAAAAGCAAGTGGGGAAAATAGATGAAAAGTATGTTTCTTGACCCATGGTCTTGGGAAAAGCTGTCTATTTGATGAGGCTGGCTGCTTCTGGGGCCTGGGTATTGGCCCTGGAAACCCTTAGTTTAAGGTCACCTGTGGAGACTGTCTCCCAGTTGTCCTGAAAGTGAAGTTCTGGGTCTGTTTTGATGTGGTTTGCAAGCATCCAGGAAGATTTTTCCTTTATTTTGATGGCAGTGTAGGTGATCAGTAGGACTTCATAAGGCCCTTCCCAGTGAGGTGACGGTGCATTTTTTCTTCTAAAGACCTTGATGTAAACCTGATGTCCTGGTCCAAAGGGATGGTAAGTGTTGTCACAAGGTGGGGGCCACGCCTCTTTTACCTGTTGATCATATACTTCAAGTAGACTAGCTAAATTTTGTCTACAGCTTGTCAAGTTTCAAATTTTTCACTTGAGTTCCCATAATATTCACCTAATCCAGGAAGGGAAGCATTAGAGATGCCAGTAGGCATCGGGCATCCAAAAGAAGTCAATCCACGTCTCCTACTTGGATTATTCTGGATCTTTACAAGGGCCAAGGGCTGAGCTTCTGGCCATTTGAGTCCAGTTTCTTAACAGACCTTTCCTAAAGTCCTTTCGATGTCTAGATTTTTATGTTCCACTTGCCCTGATGATTGAGGATGATGTGGGTAATGAAATTTTAATGAGTGCCCCAGAGTTTCTTCAAGCAAGTGGTTTATCTCTACAGTAAAATGAGCTCCTCGCTCTGCTTCAATCCATAAAAGAACGCCAGAACAAGGAACAACCGCAGTTGTTAGTTTCTGTCCCACTGTTGTGGCCTCTGCACATCTAGTCGGATAGCACTCAGTGCATCCACTAACCACGCAGACGATCACCAAACAGTGAGAACAGCCTAAAGCTGGGGCAAGGCTGTAAAGTCCATTTGGAGTGCCACACAAGGCAGTGTGGGGCTGGGAGGACTTCCTGGGGTACACTGATTTTCCCCAGAATCTTGGTGAGACTTGCAAGTCATGCACTGGGAAATAATGGGGTCAGAAATTTTGTGGCTGCCAGGGAATACCAATTGTCTTTTAGTTCCTTGACTATCCCCCATCTGCACATATGTCCCATTTGGTGGGAGATAAGTGCAAGACAAAAAGTCAAAGGAAAAGAAGCTACAGGAAGTTCCTTGGCCCAGTGTCTAACCCATGTGATCATTGTTTGGTACCCTTTGTATCCAATTCTCTTTTTCAGATTCTGGCAAATTTGCCTGAAAATTAATATCAGTCAGTGATAAAGTCAGGTTTAAAAATTGGATGGGGAAATGGAAATTTGAGATGGGAGGTAAAGAGCTTGTAACAGAATTAAGTGTCCATTAGCTATAGAAGTTCCAGTAGAAGTTAAGAATCCAGGGGATTTCCTGGTCTGGCCCCACGTTTTAGTTCACATTCTCTGCTTCAGTGGTCCAGTGGTTCACCAGTTTGGATCCTGGGCGAGGATGTGGCACTGCTCTTCAGGCCATGCTGAAGCAGTGCCCCACATGCCACAACTAGAAGGACCTATAACTAGAGTACACAACTATGTACTGGGGGAGAAGAAGAAGGAAAAAGAAAGATTCCAGGGGATTTCCAAACTGTGGGCACAGCATGGCAGACTCCAAAAGCGTATGTGGAGTCCGTGTACAGAGTGGCAGTTTTCCCTTTTGCTCATGTGCAGGCTCTAGTGAGAGCTATGATCCAGCAGCGTGGGTGATTTTACAGTGGGCAAGGAGCAAGCTTCAAGCATTTCAGGTGGGGAAATTGTGGCATAACCAGTTATTATGTTTCCCCGGAAACTCCATGTACAGGAGCCGTCACAAAACGGAAGTAAGTCTGGGTTGTCTAAAGGGATGTCTAAGGGATCCTCTTGCGGCTTTGAGACCATTTCTATGTTGCAAGGCAATCACATGGGATGGAGTGGGGCTCTCCATCATCAGGGAGGGGTAATAAGGTAGCTGGATTCAAGGTATTACAGGATGTAAGATGAAGGAAGGGTTAATCAAAAGAGCCTGCTCATCGGTGTCTGTGCCCTGTAGAGAGGTGTGTCCTGTGAACTTGGAAAAGAGCAGACACAGCCTGGGGAACACAGAGATGACTGGGAAAGCCTAACATTAGAGTACTGGCTTTGTCAGTCAGGGTGGCAGCTGTGGCCACCACAGGTAAGCATGGGGCATACCTGATGCCACAGGGTCTAGTTGGCATGAGAAATATGCTATAGGACACATCTGAGGGGCAAAGACTGTCCTAGAATGTGTGCAGCTATTCCATTATTTTCATGGCAGTGTAGATGAAAAGGTTTGTCAAAAGCAGGTAAGTAGAGAACCAGGGGTATGGACAAAGGTAATTTTAAGGCTTCACAGGAGTTTCATGGATCTGAAGGCCGGGAAATAGGCTGTGGGGTGATGTCTGGGAGAAGAGCACACAGAGGGTTATCAAGGGCTGCGGAATCAGGAATCCACTGGGGCAGTAACCAGCTGCCCCTAGATGCTTACGGAGCTGTTTCTTCATTGTGGGGAGAGGGGTGGAAAAAATGGACTCAAGGCATTTGGGGTGAGCTGTTGAAAGCCTTGACATGGCTCCTGTCCTGAGTAGGTCCCAGTCATCTGCACCCACTGAGGTTCAGGTCTGGAGGCTTTATGGCCTCGAGCAGCTCGTGCCTTGAGGAGAGTGAGGGATCTGTAAGGGCTCCCTGTTTACTCTGATTACAGAGTAGAAGGTCATCCACATACTGAACAGGAGCGGAGCCTTGAGTGAAGGCTACAGAATCCAGGTGGGCTGCAGGATTGGGGAAAATATGAGAGGGACTCACAATATCCCTGAGGAAGGCGAGTCCACATGAATGGCCTCCCTTTAAATGTAAATGCAGAACGAACTTGTGAGTCAGGCTGCAGTGGGATTGACAAGAGAGCTGAGCAAGGTCAACTCTTGTCACCCAGGCTGCACCAGCAGGAGCTGAGCTCAGAATGACAGCTGGATGAGGGGCCAAGGATGCTGAGGAATACAGGACTCTATGGCTCTGAGGGCTTCTATGGATTTGGTTCCCGTCTGAGTCAAATTCACCTTCTTTTTTCACTGGTCAGATTGGAGGATTACAGGGGAAAGAAGTAAGAACTAGTCCAGCCTGTTGCAGAAGGGGGTCTGTTATATTTTCAATTCTTCTCTCTGCATCTCTGGAGAGTGGGTATTGGGTTATGATGGAAACGGTTGATTCTTCTTCCAAGTAATGTGCACGGGTTCTGCACTCAGTAACAATTCCTCTTCATTTGCATGTGTAGTCCAAAGACTAATGGGGACGTCATTTAAAGATTCCTCCTCTTCAGAAGAATTTAAATCAGATAAGTCTCTAGTAAGGAAAGTAGGAGACTTGGGGTTTGGTCTGAGAACAGGGAAATAAAAATACCTTCTCATTACAATTTATAGTGGCATAAAATTTACAAAATAAATCTCTGACTAAAATGTTTCCTGGTGAGCAGTGGGAGAGTAGAGAGGCAGGGTGAGTGCTAAGGGGCTGAAGATGTTGCAGTGGGCTGGGATCTGGGCCATGAAATAGGCTGCCCAGAGACTCCAACAGCTTGAACAGAATCAGAGGGGACGGGTAAACATAAACCCTCTGAAGGGAGAGTAGAGAAAGTCACACCAGTGTCTCTTAAGAAATCTGGTTCCCGATCCTCTATTTTAAGTTTAATGGTGACTCAGGGGAGCGACTGAGGATCAGCTGACCCCATCATTTAAGGGGGAAATGCCCCTCAGGAGGAGAAATACGAGCCTTCTGGGGGTGCTGGGGCCAACAGGGGTATTTTTTTTAATTTTCCTCCTCTTAAGAGCAGCACAATCTCTTCCCAATGCCCTGGTTTCCTGCGAGAACTGCAAGTGTCTGGAGGCGAATAGGGAGCCCTCTGAGTGGCGTCAGTGACTCTCAGTTACAGTTTTCTTCTCTAGAGATTCAAGTTGGAAAGTGAGATGAGTTGCCTTTAACTCATTTTTTCTTTCACTCTTCTGCTATTTTCAAAGAACTGTGTAGCACTCTCCATTATTACACTTACTGGCTGCCCAAACCAAACAACCACACTGTTTGGAATTTATTTTTTTATGTCAGGAAGAAAATTTCCTACTAAAGCAGAAATTAAGAGATTCCTGTGCTCTGGGACTTCCAGGTTCAATGCACTGCGTCTTTGAAAAGTTTGTACAATGTGTTCAACAAAGGCTTTTGGATGTTCCTCATTCTGAGTGCATAATTCAATTTTTGACCCATTAACTTTTGGAGGAAATACCTCTAAAATGGCTCCTATTCATCCTTGAGTATCAGCCTCAGGCAGAGCCCCTTCCTGATCACTTTCAGGAGGGCCTGGGAGAGGGTCTGGCGCTCTATTTCCCCTGTGAGGGGGCCCCCTGGCCTGTCTGATAACTACAGTGTAATCCTGGGCTGGAAGAACCCCCTTAGCAGCCAGCCACGATCTCCGTGGGTGGGGTTATGAATAGCCATTAACCTTTCTGAGTCCTCTCTAAATTTAGTGGGATCTTCTGACCATGGAGGCAGGAGAGGTTTATAATTTAATAGATGGGCTGTGTCCAGGGGACATGAACTGTCTGCAGCGGAGGTCCAGGGCACATCCACAGTGAACCCTGCATGGACTGCCTGATGCCGGCAGAGCCTGATGACAGAGCCCTGGAAAGCAGGAGGACTTGGAAGGGGCAGCAAACTAGCCTTCCTGCCTGTCCTGGCTGCTTCCACTGAATTCACTTCCTGGCTTCAGCATTTACACCAGTGACCTGTGTGCCCCTAGCTTGGGGGTGAGGCCTGAGGGCCCCTGTGAGTCTCCTAAAGAGAGGGCAGTGAAGATGGGTAGCTGGATGCTGTCTGGAGGAGTTGGGGTTTTAGGATCTGAGGAGAGTGGCTGAGGAGCTAAGTCTTGAGAAGAGGAGTTAAAACCAGGGGCCCAGAGACCCACCAGATCTTCCAGAGGGTCAGGGACAGGGAGCTGGGGGTACAGGGGAGCAGAGGTGGGAGGAGAAGGGGAATTTTCATTAAATTTGCTTTTTAATCTTTGTTATAAGTTGGACTTCTGTTCTTTCATTTTATTAAGTGATTCCCTCAGGCCAGTCATTATATTTTTAAAATTTTCTTTTCAATTTGATCTTCCCACAAATATCCATAAGACATCTGCTTGTGATAAGAGCTTTCTAAAATATTTTTCGAATATAGAAGTTTTTCCAATTCAAAAGGCCATCGTCTGGCCATTGATGAGTAGGATCTCCATTTGTGTATTTATTCCATTAGTGACTCAATCCAATGAGCCTTTTTAAGGAAGGACCTGGAGGCAACCTTCCAGGCTGAGAATAAATCTTTAACAAGGATGCAGGCGGCATCCCTGGGGAGGGCACAGATGATGTGGCCCTCGTGATCCAAAATGTTCACTCCCCAAAATAATCAGAGAGAGTAAAGAGCTTCATTGCACAAGCAGTAAGGATGGTGTAGTGAAAATAGTGTCTCTGGTCTCCACGAGAGCATGGGTTGCCTTCTGTCACACACCCACTAATCAACCAGCCATGACATTCCATTAAGCCAAAGCCTAATCCAGAGCCAGGCCCTAACTCTCTTCAAGTCTATGAAGGCTGAGATGTGAGGAAACTGCAGAAGAAAAGGTTGAAGCTAGCAGAAGATGTTTCATAAAGTTTAAGGAACGAAGCCATCTCCATAACATGAAAGTGCAAGAGGAAGCAGCAAGTGCTGATGGAGAAGCTGAAGCTAGTTCTCCAGAAGATCTAGCTGAGATCATTAATGAAGACGGTTACTCTAAACAACAGATTTTTAAATATAGGTGAAATAGAGTAACATTGGAAGAAGATGCCATCTACGATTTTCACAGCTAGAGAAGAGAAGTCAAGGCCTGGCTTCAAAGCTTCAAAGGACAGGCTGACTCTCTTGTTAGGGGCTAATACAGCTGATGACTTTAAGTTGAAGCCATTGCCCATTTACCATTCTGGAAATCCTAGGGCCCTTGAGATTGGTGCTGAATCTACTCTGCTGTGCTCCATAAATGGAACAACAAAGCCTGGATGACAGCACATCTGTTTCCCTCACTCTTTACTGAATATCTTCAGCCTATTGTTGAGATCTACTGCTCAGAAAAAAAGATTTCTTTCAAAATACTACTCATTGACAATGCACCTCATCACCCAAGAGCTCTGGTGGAGAGATACAATGAGTTTGATATTGATTTCATACCTGTTAACACAATATCCATTCTACAAGTTCTGGGCAGTCATTTTGATCATGGATCAAGGAGTAATTCTGACTTTCAAGTCTCATTATTTAAGACATACATTTCATAAGGCTATAGCTGCCATAGATGGCGATTCCTCTGATGGATCTGGGCAAAGTAAATTGAAAACCTTCTGGAAAGGATTCACCATTCTAGATGCCATTAAGAACATGGGAAGAGGTCAAAATATCAACATGAACAGAAGTTTCTAAGAAGTGGATTCCAACCCTCGTGGATGACTTTGAGGGGTTCAAGACTTCAGTGGAGGAAGTAACTGCAGATGTGGTGGGAAGAGCAAGAGAACTAGAATTAGAAGTGGAGCCTGAAGATGCAATTGCTGCAATCTCATGATCAAACTTTAACAGATGAGGAGTTGCTTCTTATGGATGAGCAAAGAAAGAACTTTCTTGAGATGGAATCTACTCCTGGTGAAGATTGTTGAAATGACAATAAAAGATTTAGAATATTACATAAACTTAGTTGATAAAGCAGTGACAGTGTTTGAGAGACCTGACTCCAATTTTGAAAGAAGTTCTAGTCTGGGTAAAATGCTATCAGATGGTATTGCATGCTACAGAGAGATCATTTACAAAAGGAAGAGTCCATTGAGGTGGCAACCTTCATTGTTGGCTTATTTTAAAACATTGTGGCAATCGACCCAACCTTCAGCAACCACCACTGTGATAAGTCAGCAGCCATCAACATGGAGGCAACACCCTCCAACAGCATAAAGATTACAACTCACTGAAGGCTCAGAGGATAGTTAGCATTTTTTTGCAATGAGGTATTCTTTAATTAATGTATGCATGTTTTTTAGACACAAGGCCATTGCACACTTAATAGACTAGAGCATAGTATAAACATAACTTTTATATGTACTGGAAAACCAAAAAATTCGTGAGACTCACTTTATTGTGACTTTCATTCTATTACAGTGGTCTGGAACTGAACCCACAATATCTCCAAGGTGTGTGTGTATAGTTTTAGCTCTTAGATTTAGGTATTTCATCCATTTTGGGTTAATTTTTGTATGTGTGAGGTGTGAGGTAAGAGTATGACTTAGCATTTTTACTGCCCACTTGTGAACGTGGATATCCAATTATTGCAGCACGGTGTGTTGAAAACACTATTCTTTCCTCCATTGAATTGTTTTGGCACTTGTCAAACATCAACTGGCCATAAAGAGAATAAAAAGATCAGGCATAGGCTAGGAGAAAATATTTGTACAATACAAAGCTGATAAAGGATTATTATCCAAAATGTACAAAGAATCCTTAAAAACCAACAATAAGAAAACCAACAACCCAATTAAAAATGGGCAAAAGATCTAAACAGACAGCCCACCAAAGAAGACATTCAGTTGGGAAATAAGCCTATAAAAGATGCTCTACTTCCTGTATGATTAGTGAATTTCAAATTAAAACGACAATGAGATGCCAGTACACACCTGTTAGAATGGCGGAAATCCAGTACACTGACAACACTTAATGTTGCTGAGGATGCAGAACAACAGGAACACTCATTCATTGCTGGTGGCAATGCAATATGGCCCAGCAAGTTTGGAAGACAGTTTGAAAGTTTCTTACAAAACTGAACATAGTTTTATCCTATGAATCAGCAACCACACTCCTTGCATTTACCCAAATGAGTTGGAAACTTCTGTCCACACAAAAACCTGCACATGGATGTTTACAGCAGCTTCATTCATAATTGCCAAAACTTGGAAGCAACCAGGATGTCCTTCAGTAGGTGAATGGATAAATAATTGTGGTTCATCCAGACAATGGAATATTATTGAGCACTAAAAAGAAATGAGCTATCAAGCCATGAAAAGACATGGAGAAACTTAAGTGCATATTACTAAGTGAAAGGAGCCAATCTGAAAAAGCTACATACTGTATGATTTGATTACAACTCTATGACCTTCTGGAAAGGCCAAACTGTGGAGACAGTGAGAAGATCAGCGGTTGCCAGGGGTTACTGGGGAGGAGGGATGAGTAGGTGAAGCACAGAGGATTTTTAGGGCTTACTGTAATAGTGTGCACACGTCATTATACATTTGTCAAACCCATGGAACATCCTATACCAAGAGTGAGCCCTAATGTAGACTATGGACTTTAATGATAATGACGTGTCAATAGAGGTCCATCAATTATAACAAATGTACCAATCTAGTGGGGGATGTTGACAGTGGAGAAGGCTGTGTATGTGTAGGGCCTGGGGTGTATGGAAACTCTACCTGAATTTATTCTTTTTTGTTTTGTTTTGTTTTGTTTTGAGGAAAATTAGCCCTGAGCTAAGTACTGCCGATCCTCTCTTTTTGCTGAGGAAGACTGGCCCTGAGCTAACATTTGTGCCCATCTTCCTCTACTTTATATGTGGAATGCCTACCACAGCATGGCTTGCCAAGCGGGCGATATCCGCACCCAGGATCCAAACTGGGGAACTCCGGGCCGCCGAGAAGCAGAACGTGCAAACTTAACCGCTGCACCACCGGGCCGGCCCCTACCTGACTTTATTCTTGATAATTAACAGAAAGTCTATTTTTTAAAAATCAATTGGCCATAAATTCAAATTGGCCATAAACTTTAAAAATTAATTGTCCATATTTTTGGACTCTTAATTCTATTCCATTCCTTATTTCTGTAACACACTGTCTTGATTGCTGTAGCTTTGTAGTTGGTTTAGCAATCAGAATGTGTAAGCCCTCCAACTTTGTTCTTTTTCAAAATGGTTCTGGCTCTTC
The DNA here is from genome assembly GCF_041296265.1 of Equus caballus. Lineage (NCBI taxonomy): Eukaryota > Metazoa > Chordata > Mammalia > Perissodactyla > Equidae > Equus > Equus caballus. Next base: position 3,137,633 of record NC_091691.1, on the reverse strand, counting down.
TGGGCCCCTTGTATCTCCATACGAATTTCAGGATCAACTTAATAATTGCTGCAAATCAGGGAGTTGGGATTTTGATAGGGACTGCACAGAATCTGCAGACCAATTTGGGGAGTATTGCCATTTTGACAAATTA